>NC_133164.1:124686051-125289801 GCF_040802235.1 Manis javanica
CGGCCTCTGCCGGCCTTGTTCTGTTGAGACCAGCACAGAAAGGACGTGGGCTCCCCTGGCTTCCGCGCTGAGGTCAAGCCCTCCTGGGGCTCTCGGCCCCAGCTGGTCAGCATCTGCTTGCAGACAGGGGCTCGGGCAGGCAGCCCCCACCCTGGGGATGGGGAGGTCGTGTCATGGCCACAGTGGGCCAAGCCCCTCGGTGTCCCGGGTGTCTGGGGCCCCTACCCCCGTGTCCCACCCCCCTCCCCAACTTACGGCCACCTGCCTGGCCATGTGTGGGGTCACGGGCATCGGTGGGTTCTGAGGTGTCCACCTGTGGGTTCCGGGGAACTGGGGGCTTCCCCCGTGCCTGCCCCAGGAAGGCATCATTGGCAGGCCCACGTGGGCTCTTATGACTGGGGGCGTGTCCGTCCTGGGAGGAGCCCTGCGTCCCCGCCGTGAGGGAGCCTGGGGCTCCGTGCACCCCAGTTTCCGAGTCTGCACGGTTTCTTCGGTTTCCTGCCCTGTTTCTCGGATGCCCTGTGCACACCGCGTCCTGCCCCTGCACCAGCGCAGGCTCTGTCCCAGAGCCGTGTCCGAGGACACATGGCAGGGAACATCCCTGTGCTGGCCACTCTGTGGGGGCCCAGGAGCGATCTCAGAGTGTGCTGACCTCTGACCCAGGGGTCAGGGGGTTAAGCTCTGTTTACCAAGCTACCAGAATAGCTAGGCTATCCCACAGGAGGCCGGTTTGTGTGAATAATTAACAGGCCACTGAAACATGAAACTCGGCGTCCATTCCCTCTGTGGTTCCATCTCGCGAGGAGGCGCGGCCCCGTCAGCAGGGCCCGGGCAGCCGGTCTGGGCAATGGAGGGACTGATGTGGAGGCACCGGCCAGGCGGCAGGGGCTGGGGGGCCGGATGTGCAGGGGCCCCGGCCAGGCGCGGGGCAGGGACCGTGCTCTGCCCGCCGCTCGGGCTGACCTCCCTGGGGCAGCTGGCTGTGGGCTCACCTTTGCCCCCTCTGACCGTGGCAGGCCTTTCCTGCCACAGGCATTGGAGAGCTGCCTCCACAGTGAAAAGCCAGGAGCAGTACTGTATTCAGATCATGGAATTCAGCACCCAGAGCAGCTGGGGGCCAGCACTCGGGCTGGTCTGCGGGGCATCTCCGCTCTCATCACGGCCTCGGGCCTTCCCGCGCGGTGACCTGTCAGAAGCAGGGGTCTCCGACTCCAGAGACAAAATGTGCCTGGCCTCACAAAACCCAGAGAAGTAAGTGTCCCTAATAACTGCTGTTTGGTGGCAAACCTGCTTGGCCCAAGTTGGAGCCGAGCGTGGAATGCCCCTGGGGGCAGCAGCCTGCCCCCGCCCAGGGCCCTGCGCTGGGTGCCTACGCACCCACGGGGAGGGCACCTGCGTGCCATGTCCCCGCCTGGTGGACTCTGTGCACCGTGGCTTCTGTGCAAACTGGACCCCACAGATGGGAAGCAGCGTGAGGCTGACCCAAGGGGGCCCATTCGTTGCGCCCAGACACAGGGGTCTGGGCGACAGGGTGGGTGCTGGGCCCATCTGCCCGAGCCCCCTCCTGCTGCTTGTTTTCAAGGGCTGCTCTGTCCTTAGTGGGGCTCCAGGCTGGAGGGATGCTGGCATCCTGCACTGCAGTTACGTAACAGTCCCTGTGTGGCTGGGCTGGGGCACCCCGGGTGCCCCGTCGTGAGCTCCCAGTGGGGGCAGCAGTCTCGCAGGCTGGCTTGCCACCAGTGTCACCTCTTCCCCTTCAGGAGAACACTGGGCTCTTGTCTGGAGAGAGCGCTGAGCTCTGCGTCAGCACAGATGGCCAGAGTGGCCGGCTGTGCAGAGGCGAACGCACAATCGCGCCTTGACTGGCGCAGGTGGCCGACCCCTTGGCAGCACTTGGCACAGGGCCAGGGTGGGGCTGGACACAGATGAAGTCTCATTGTGTAGGCACATGGAGGCCCGGCCTGCATTGCCCATGTGCCAGCACGGGCAGCCCTGTGGGGCCTCCCCTTCTGTCACTGACCACAGATGCTGAGGGCCAGTCACTTCCAGGAGGCTCCCCTCCACCCAGCCCCATATGCCCAGGAAGCGGGCACACTCCCAACCCACCGCAATGTGTTTACACTGAGGATGACCAGGCCCCACCTTGTCAGGCCTTGGGGAGCTGTTGGAGGAGTTTCAGGAGCAGAGCATGATCACCTCCAACCTGGGTGGGGACTTCTAGTGGAGGGTAGGTCAGGGCACAAGCTTTGCCTTTTGCCCTCTGGTGCCCTCCTGTCCTGCACACCTGCAGTGTGGAGGTCCGAATGTGGGCTGGGCAGGTAGCAGCTGCATGCCATTGGGGCCCCTCACCTCTGCAGCAGACCCCCACGAAGTCCTCTCTGCCAGGTCTCTCATGCAGGCCTGGAACTGGTGTCCAAAGAGCTGGGGCCTCTCGATGTGTTCCTGGAGGTCACCCCAGTGCCCGGCCAGCTCTGCAGGAATGAGGCGACCCTGCTAGGCCAGGCAGGGATCCAGGCATGCCCACAGGTACCACGCCCACCACGCCGTGCGACGGGCTTCCTCTGCAGACGGGTGGTGGTGAAGTGGGCCGTTTCTCCACGGTGGCAGGGCGCCAGCTCTCAGGATCGCTCTGGGTCCTGGGATCGTCTGAGGGTGTTTCTCACCAGAGTTGTGTTCGACATTCCCCAGTGGTTTCTAAGACTTACGTGCTCCATTTCTCGATTATTTTTTCCCCTCAGCAGATAGTCAGGGCTTCTCAGCATGTTTTTAATTAGAAATGCTAAATGTAGTGTTTCCATGCAAACATGCTTTGATCCAAAACTAATGTAATTTCTTTTCTCTGGGTGCCTCCGCACTCCTGGCACCAAGTCAGTGGGTCTCTTGCACCCACTGGCCTTGAGGTCCAGAACAGGCATCCGTGGGCGCGAGCAGTGCTGGCCTGAGAGCTGGGCCCAGGGGTTGGGGCTGGTGCCGGCATGGGGTCATGTGCGCCGCAAGCCAGGTCAGCTCCCTGCGCTCCAAATGAGCACAGAGACCCTTTGGGGGCGTTGCAGGGCAGTACCCACGTCCCCTCCTTGGGCAGAGTGGCAGCCTGCTCCTGTGCGTTGTGTGGAGTGCACGGCAGCCTGCGGCTCGGCCAGTCCATGGTAAGGAGCACCACGATGTCCTGTGGCCAGCTGCCCCTAGGAAGGGGATTCTGCCCTTCCCTTGCCCTGGGGGTCTCAGGTGGACCTCAGCCATCCCCAACATGCAGCAGGTGTTCAAGGGGGCGCCTCCCAGCCCCTGTTCCAGTCGGCTGCCAAGCCAGGGACCAGAGAGAAAGCTTGACGTGACGCGACGCTCTGGAGAGGGGCCTGTGGAAATGCAGCCCTGGGTGGAACTGTCCCGTGGTCAGGACCTGGCATCCGACTTGCAGGTGGGCGCCCCGAGTCCATCCCCTTGCGGGACTGCAGAGCAAAGCATGCACACACCTTGCCTGGACTTTAAGCCTTTACCCAATGGGGTGTGTGACCTCTCTGCTCCAGTCATCTAGTCTCTGCACCTCTAGCACGGGGGCCTGGAGCTTCATGGGAAAAGGAGAGAATCTGGGCGACAGGCGGGTGCACACAAGCCACCCTGCCAGCCTCCAGACACAGCACAAGTCCTGTGAAGTCGGCTTCACCAGGCCCAAGGGGAACGTCCATCTGGGCTCCTTCAGCCAGGGGCTTGAGCATCTGACCGGCTGCGCAGGCGAGGTGTCCATGAGACTCTCCCAGGGCGTGAAAACCGTCAGCTGAGGCCTGATGCCAGGCGCAGCCACGGATCTGCCCACCTCTCCTCTCAAACTCCCGTCCTGGCCCAGAAACCTTGCCCAGCACCAGGACAGCCCGAAGTGGGTGCGGCTGGAGCTGGGACAGGCGACCGTTGCTCTGGCGCCTCCCAATGGTCACGTCCACGGAGCGCAGGGAAGAGAGGGGCCTCCAGACATCGTCCCACCCCCTCTGGGGGTGTCCTGTGCCGGCCAGGGGAACAGGTGCCAGGCGGGAAAGGGGAGCACCTGCCCTCGAGGGTGGTGGCTCGGACATGGGGTCTCGTCCATGTGCCCAGATGTGCGTCCGCTCTGGAATGAAACGAAACACGGGTGATTGGTCCTTACTGGCTTTGAAGAAGCTCCGCTGTCAGTGGAGGCACGTCTGAGAAGTGAGAAGGCGTCGCCACAGCAGCTGCTCGCAGCGGAGCCCACCCTTTGTGGGCATGTGAGGATGCGCCCCTCGTTCAGGCCTCCCGCACACTGCAGAACAGAGCGCACAGGCTTCCGGGCAGCCATGCTCACCATCAGCCCTCCCGCAGTGTCGTCCCCGCGGCCGCCTCTCAGCAGCCCCGCCGAGGACCCTGGCACCTGGGCCCCGAGGCTCGGCCACAGGCCGCTGCGAGCACCCGCCCTCTTGTGTGGGTTGCAGTTGCAGCTCGACGTGGGCTGGTCAGGGGCGGTTTCTCCGGGAGCACCGGGGCTCGAGCAGCTGTGGGGTTTGTGTGCACAGCCCCGAGGCCTGAGGCTGGCTGGAGCTCCTCCTCTGCACGGGCCACCCCAGGACAGGTACTGGGACGTGGCAGGAGACAGGCCGCAATCTCAGCCCCCTGCCGGGCACAGGCCTTGTAGAGCCAGCGATGCTGTGGCTGCGGGTGGGCCTTGGGGACCGGCTCCCCTGGGGACAGCTGGCTGCGCCTCCAGCGTTTCCCCAAGGCCTTGGACTCAGGATCGACCTCGGGCAGTCCCGCGACCCCTCTCTGGCCCGCTGCCTCAGGAGACACGCTCGCCCTCCGCCAGGGCACAGCCACTTCCGGAAGGAGGTTCGACCTGCCTGAAGCTGTCAGCTGTCCCCTGCTGGGCTCAGGCCAGGGCCAACCCTTGTCTGTGGCTCGGGCCTTCGTGGCCTCGCTGCGGACAGCCGAGGGGTTGGTCAGTGCCCACCTTGCAGGAACCTTCCAGTCTTCCGAGAGGTGGGGTAGACCCACATCTGGACGAATGGCGTGGCCCTCTCTGGATCCCCCCACACTGGCCCCTAAGAAGCAGACCTTTCAGGTGCAAGGTGATGCCCGGAGCTGCTGTGCCTCCCACTCAGCACGACCAAGCAGGAGAACTCGCCGAGCTGGGCACGGTCCTCGTCTCTTCCCTCGGAGGACAGTACAGTCCCACCGTCAACAATGTCAGAAAGCCTGTGTTGAGCTGATCTCCTTTGTCCTTAAATTTGGTGTATTGGAGAGCCTTCCAGGGTAAAAGGGGTGAATTTTGTGCCATGGACGCTTGCCAGACCGACATGGTTTGGTGTCAGCTGCAGGGAGGCCCGGGTCTCTGCTCCAGGGAGAGTTTCAGGCTCTGCGTTCCAGTTCCAGGGTGTCTGCTGGCGTCTCGGGGGCTGTGAGGGGGCGAGGCCTGCAGTTGGGTGACGGTAGCTTTGGCTGGACCGTATCACCTCATCCTTCCCACCTGGCTCTCCTGTCCTGGCCGTGCAGCAGTGACCCTCCACGCCACCCAAGGAGAGGACACACCACACCGGCCTGCACGTACATGCTCACCCCGCACACACCTGCACTCAGACGTGTACCCATGCTTCAACACCAGCTCTGCACGTGTGTGGGGCGCACACATCCACCCTCAGGCACATGCACACCCAGGAGCAGCCTCAGGAGGAAGTTGGCACGTTGCTGCTCATCTGGCGGCTTTACTTAACCACTGTCATGAGCCAGGGAGACTGACACACTCGCCTGCTCGCAGGCCCCTGCACGCTCACCTGTAGGCAGGCTCCGTGCACATCGTCTGTGAATAGGCCCTGTGCACCCCCACTTCCCAGCAGGTGGAGAAGCCACATCCCCCAGGTGAGGTTCTGCCTGCCCTATTTTCAGCAGGCGCCCCAGAGAACCCCAGCAGAGTAAAGTGGTGGCCTCAGGGCAAGGAAAGTGAAGACACTGTGGCCCCGTGTGGTTCTCTTGTGGTTCAGGGGGTTTTCCTCCAGACACCAGCTCCATTTCCTACGCCTTCATCTTATCTTTCAGTCTAGTTTTTCCACTCTCCTTGGTAAAGGTCTCTGGGGCCAGTAGACCAGTGTCTCAATGACTTTGTGCGGCCAGTGTGTATGCTTTGATGACCACATGGTGTCAGCCGGCAGGACAGCTGATCTGCAGACCCCTTCCCCGTGGACCCGGGCTATAAACGCAGGGAGCAGCCCCTGCAACTCACCAGCCCACCCCAGGGCTGTGCCTGAGCAGGGGCCAGGGCTAGAGAGTGCGGCTGGGCGCAGCAGGCCCTTCGCATGGAGCAGGAGCGCCTCTGAGAGCTGCGGGCCTTACCCCCAGGGCCCGTCCTCACTGGGCCATGAGGAGGGGGGTCGGGCTCAGCCATCAGGGCGAGAGCAGGCCAGGGAGTTGGCACTGAGGATTTGGGGCTGTCAGTGTAACGTGATGGTGCTCGTACAACACTCTTCAGTTAGTCTGGCAGCAGGAAAATTTGGCTTAAAAAATAGGAAAACAGTTGTGAACTGGATTTTCCCTCCCTCCTTTGGGCGGTGTGTAAAGATGCAAATTTTAATCTGTGTGAAGTGCATGATCCCCCTTTAAACTGATGGTTCTGCAGGAGGATTCCCTTTTCTCTTGCCTAGTTTACCAGTGTACCATTTTTCAGAGTGGCTAGTGGAGAAGCATTTCCCTCAGTTAACGTGCTCTGTGTTCGTGCTGGGTCCCGACCCTCCGGTGGGGCGGCCGCGGGCACCCCCTCCCCTGCCGCGTGCTGGGGAAGCGCCGAGGCAAGCACAGGAGCTAAAACCAGGACTCCGGGGCTCCTGCAGCCTGGAAATGGAAAGATGGATACATTTTGTTTAGTGTAGGTTGAGGCAAACAGAAGGCATTGTTATGACAGGTAATTTTATAAATATTATTTTGGCAGATACTGTAATGTGCCAGAGGCAGGGAAGCCGTGCAGTGCAATGTGTGAAATATTTAAATTAGTTTTCTTAAAATGAACTTCGTGCTTTAAATAATAGATGTTTACCTCCCAGGTCAAAACTTAAATATTACCATTTTCACTGAAATGGCATCTTTTCAAAAGGATTCCATCGTACCCACAGTCTGCTGCCATCTACATACCACCAGAGAAGTGCCCCAGTCCTGGGGACCTCAGGGTGTCATTTCAAGGCATCACAGGGCCCATGTGCCGCGCTGCTGGGCCATCTCCTGACACCGCGGAGCATGTCCTGGCCACTTGAGAGAAGCTTTTGGTCAAAGACTCATTTACAAATTGCATTAGATCTCACAAAATGGAATACTGAGCAGAAAAATTGGTAATCAATCTCTGGTTTTATTTTTACATTTACTGTTGTAAAAATATAGGTTTGAGTCCCATACGGAGTGCGTTAGGAAGCTCATTTAATTGGCAGAAGACTGGACGCCCACTCCCCCACAAGCAGATGAGAAGCCAGGTGTCCCAGACAGGCGGGTCTTGGTTTTCCACCCTCGCCAGACCCCACTGCAGTAGAGACACTCGTGTGTTCATATCCAAAAACTTTTCAGGTCGAACAGGAGAGGCACTGCACCTGCAGAATGAAGCAGTATTAGCAGGAAACACCTGGAAAGGAGCGTCCGGCGCGGGGCCGGCTCGTGCTGGTGTTTCTGTGCTGACGATGGGCTCCAAGGTGAGGGGGTCCGCGCCAGCCTGCACGTGCCCAGCGCGGGCGGGCAGGATGGAGGAGGGCTGAGGGGGTTCGTGTTCCTCGGTGATCTGTCAGTCCCACCACAGCAGCGCTGACCACGGGCCACCCGGCGTCTGCCGCGGGCACCTCCGGATTCCTCCATGGAAACAGGCTCCTGCCAGCTGCAGCCTTGGGTGCTCGCCCTTCCCTTGCATGCACACGCCTGTGAGACACCTGTGGGTCAGGGCGGAAGCTTCATCACGTCACTGTGAAAGGACCATCTGAAGATGGTCACGTCCACAGATGCCTGGGACTGTGTCTCATAGAGAGAAAGATGAAGGTGGGATGCCCAGCACAGGGTCTCCCACTGCCAGCCGGGAAGGAAGCTCTTCCCCACAAAATGCGGTGCTCCGGGGCGTCCAGAGGGCCTCTCTGCAAACGTGTGTGTGTCAGTGTGATGAACGTCTGTGTGGGTGTGAGGAGTGTGCGTGCTGAGTGAGTGTGGACAGCCCCAGCGTTCAGGCATGGGAGCTCTTCACCCTGCACGGAGCTCTGCCACCACTGCGACCAAACCTCAGGCCGACAGCAGGACCCCGGCGACCGCTCTGTGCTGTGGCTGTGGGCTGTTAGACCTCAACTAGAGCTCTGGGTTCTCACCTGGAGGCATTTGCACACGCCGGGTACCAGGAAGGCGCCCCGGGCTGCATGTCCCAGGCTGCTGGAGATCCATCCACTTGAAGCTGAAGTCATTCATTTCTGGGGCTGTGAACGTGAGGCAGGCAGCCTGGTCTTGGAGGTGTGGTTTCTTGTGTCCGTGTTGTGACATCGAGCCAGCGGTGTTGGCCACGGAGGCAGTGGCACTGATGTGTTGTGGTCCCACGTGTCCGTGGCCCTGCCCACAGCCCTCTGCCACCCCACCTGGGCTCCGCTTGCTCGTTGTCTGCAAATCTCCTGAACAATCGTCATCCTGTGGGACTTCTCTTCTGAGACCCAAAATTTGTAAATGACTCCATGTCTGGTAAATGAGATCAAAACAGTAGGTGGGTCTCATCACCTTGGTTTTGAGTAATGGGTTACTGCCTGTTTGAGCCACACTTCAGCAGCTGGCGTTTGCTTCTCTGCCTTAACACGATCTGTATGTTGGGCCCCTTTTTAAATCTTAAATATAACACTGCGGATGTTCATGTTGAACCATCTAAGTCGGTTGAGGGTGCAAGTGGGAATGTCCCTAGAAGGGATGGATTCGGGAAGGCGGAGCCTCCTGCTGCAGGCAAGCTTCGGAGCTCGGTGCCAGGTGCAGGCCCAGCCTCGCTGTCCCCCCACGCTTGGGACACCCCTTCCGAGGCCCCTGGGCAGCACATTCGCCTTTGTGAGTGCAGGCCCGGCTGTTTTCCTGCTGTTGGGCAACAGTGGGGAGGGGGCAGCTCACGTCTGTTGGGAGCAAGGGCCTGCGGGACCTTCCATGTCCCCGGGATGAGTGCCGGCCAGCAGCTGGCTTGGGCCCGGGAGGGTCACGGAGCTCCCTCCTCACAGTGAGCAGCCTGCTTGCACTGGACTGGATGCTGGAGGCCACGCTCTGCCCTGGACAGGCGGCATGCTCACCAGCGCCTGCCACGCTGGGGTCCTGCCACACTGGCTGCAGTGCCGGTTTCTGTACCCCGTTTCTGAAGCTCATTACTTAGTTTGGCACACTGACCTGTGGGCCTCGTGGCATCGTGCTGAAGGCTGGCCAGTGCGTGGCCACAGGGGCCGTCTCACTTCCCTCTTTCCGTGTGGAGGGCTCATGTTGACACCATCCCAGTGGGCTTCCCATTCTCTCTGTGACACCTGGGAATGGTTTTAGCTCCACCATCCCCAGAGGCCTCCTGCAGTGGGCGGCTCACCTCCCTCGGCCTCCCCGGGACCCCTGTGTCCTGCCTCCCTCTGCCCTGGCAGTGCCATGCTGCCCAGGGTAGCCTGGGCTCCCTTCCTGGCCCCACTCCTCTGTCCCAGTTGCTCTGTGGCACCTCCCTGGCATCTTTCCAGGCAGGGCTGGGGCCCCCAGGGCAACCTTCTTGAGAGCAAGGCGGAGCTGCGGCCCCCGCCAGCCGCCTCATCTAGCCGCGCCCTGGGGACGCCTACTGGGTGGTGGACCCGCTGGTGGGTGGACAGTGAGAACGTCCCCTCCTTGGAGTCCTGTGCAGCCTGGCCTCTGGGCTGGTTCAGAAGCATCGATGGTGTCCCGATCCTGAGCCCGGGGAGTGAGACTTGGCGATGGGGTCATGTGAGACTAAGAATCAGCCGCAGGGGAAGTGAGCTGGGCCAGCAGCAAGGGGTCTTCCCAGTGTGGCGCTCGGCAGCCTCCACTCGCTCGCATGCCATTCCTTGAGGAGCTGGGTGGGCATCAAGGCCGTGGGGCCGGGGGCCAGGCCTCTGGCCGAGTCGTGTCCGCCTCTGGGGACAGTGCTGCAACAGGACGTGGCTGTGCCACAGTCTGGATGGTGGTAAAGGTTGACATGCTTGAACATACTTGAGCTGCTAACGGTGACTTACCTGTGAGGAGGCCTGATGCAGAAGGGGCCGGGGGTGGCTGGGGGCCCCACGCCTCAGCTCCGGGCAGGGTTGCTGACCCTCTGAGGTGCGGGAGTGGAGCCTGGCCCTCCAGCCCCAGGGACGCAGGGCTGTGTGTCTGGGTCGCCAAAGCCTCACTGGCGTTTGGGCTTTGTGTCCAGTGCACATGCCACCTTTTCAAGGACTGGGCGCCCGGCCAGCAGCACATACGAACATGACCTACGTTGTGTGACACTGGTCATGGATGGGGCACAGACCTCACACCTGGGGGCTTCCTGCACCCAGTCTGGGTATGTGCCAGTGGGCGCCAGAGCAGCATTCAGCTACCACCTGCCTCTGAAGCAGTGAGGCCCTGAGCCAGGTAGAAAAGGGCTGATTTTGTTTATGTGCTGTCTGTCCACAAGTATCCTGTGTGCCGAGTAGGACTGGATCCAAATGAGGCTGGACCCTGTCCCACAGAGCACATGCCGGACCTTATTGGGGTGGGGGGCGCTGAGGCCGATGGCTGCATGTTCCCAGCTTTCTGACCTCCAGCTGCCACTCGCCTGGGCAGCAGAGGTGTCCTCACGAGATGCTGGTGACAGGCTGGGGAACGTGCTGGGTCCAGGGTCTGGGGAAGAGACAGTGGCTGGCGGGAAGGGAGGGCCGTCCTCCACCTGCCCCTCCCGGGAAATGAGCTCTGCTGGTCACAGCTGGACACCGGGCCCGGCGGCATCTGCATGCGCGCAGGTGTGTGTGCAGGGGTCCACGGGCAGCAGGAGCGCTTGGAGCTGACACCTCGCCAGGTGCCCTGGGACCTCCAGGGCAACGCAGCATTTTCGGACGGCTCGCTCTGTGGCACCAATATTCACAACAGAGAAAGAGGAGGGCGGGGCGCAGGGGCTCAGCGCCGAGCACCTGTCACAGGTTCACTTTTGAATTAGCCCGTGCTTATGAAAATTTAATTGATTCCAAGCAGCCTGCACTTGGGTGCTTAGCGGGAATTTCTTGTTCTCTCGCCAGCTGCATGGCTACTTGGAGGCCGAGCCGCTCACGCTGCAGCTGTTCATCGGGACAGCGGACGACCGCCTGCTGAGACCTCACGCCTTCTACCAGGTCCACCGGATCACGGGGAAGACTGTGTCCACCACCAGTCACGAAGCTATCCTGTCCAACACCAAAGTCCTGGAAATTCCACTCCTGCCGGAAAATAACATGCGAGCAATGTAAGTGGGGGTGGGGAGCTTTCAGCCGCTGGCCCGGTGTTCCCGAGCCTCCCCACTTTCAAAGGGCCCCCGCGGCCCAGGGCTCTCTGGCTTAACACCTAAGTAAACTGCAAATGTTTATGGCAACAGGTTTGTTTCCTCCCAGGGTTTCAGCCACTGTGCCTGTTGCCACTTAAAATAAACACTCAATTCCACAGCTGTCCCCACCCGCCCGTGCCTGCATTCAGCTCCTGAACACGACAGTGTTTGTTTCCGATTTAGCAGTTGGTTGAAATGCAAACGGTGACAAACCAGGGTGTCACCGAGGAAGTGCCAGACGCTGCCGACTGGCCAGCTCTGAGCTGCAAAGTCCCGTCTGACCTATCAGTTTAGAGCTGATGCATTGGCCGAAGAAAGATGCAGAGCTGCCCCACGAGCTTGCCTTCTGCTGGGCTTTGGGGGACAGACAGGCACACACTGGAAAAGTGCATCAGGGTGTGCTGGTTACTGACATGGGGGTCGTGAGGCGCTGGGCCCCTGGAGGTGGGCAAGACGTCTCTGAGGAGGCGTCACTGAGCTGAGTGCCAAGTGAGAGGAGGGGCTGGCAAGCCGAGGCGGGGAGTGTGGGGCGTCCGCGGGGAGGGGCAGAGCCAGGGGCGAGCGAGAGGCGCTGAGGCGGGCAGCACGGCATGTGGGACTCGGATCAGGCACTCGTGACCGTTAAACCCTCTGAGTCAAGAACAAACAGAAAGTTCCCTTCCCGTGTTTGCTTTGCATGGATTCGGGAATACATACGCACCTCTGGATTGGGGGTGCGTACGTACCTCTGGATTGGGGTGTACGTACCTCTGGATTGGGGGGTGCATGTGTACCTCTGGACTGGGGGTGCATACATACCTCTGGATTAGGGGCTGTGTGTGTACCTTTGGATTGGGTGCACACACACCTCTGGACTGGGGTTACGTACGCACCCCTGCATGTGGATTTATTCCAGTCCTTAGATTTGCTGCTCAGTTGCCCAAGGCCAGGGTGCCCGGGGCGGCTGGAGAGCCCATGGGTTCCTTCAGAAGCTGGGACCTCTGCGCCACCACCTCCATCCCACTGCATGGGCTCGGGCGTGAGCGCAGCCCGGGTGCCCCAGGCCGGCCTTCCCATTGGCTTCAGTGTCAGCGCTGCTTCCCGGCTGTGCTGGCGGGTAGCGGTGTGCACAGCAGGGCGCTCGTGGGCCTTGTCCTCTGGGCTGCCCAAGGGAGGCACGGAGCTGCTTTTTCTGTGTGCAACGTCTAGCCGGGGCCCGGTGTGAAAGAAATCACTAATCTAAGGGCAATCGCATGAAGCCCTAAGAAATCTGGGATCCTCGGTGGAGGGATGGCAGTGCTGCCAAGCCCTACATGAAGGGACTTTGGGAGGCGCCGCAGGATGCCCGTGGCAGGACGAGTGCTGGCCCTGCACCGGGCAGGCACGCCCGGCACACCCAGGGCGCAGCTTCTGGAACCCTGAGCATCCGACGCGTCCCACCAGGCTGCTCAAGGCCAGGCATGGGGCCTGGAGCCCACAGTGTGGGCAGGCTGCCTGTGGCTGCCTCAGCCCCACTGCCCCTGCCCCGTCTGGCCCCAGCGAGCCCCTGCAGTGCCATGTCCGGGGCCCGCGGCTGAGACGCTGTGGGTTTCCGTTGTCAGCATCGACTGTGCCGGGATCCTGAAGCTGCGGAACTCAGACATCGAGCTGCGCAAGGGGGAGACGGACATCGGGAGGAAGAACACGCGCGTGCGGCTGGTGTTCAGAGTGCACATCCCGCAGCCCGGCGGCCGCGTGCTGTCGCTCCAGGCGGCCTCGAACCCCATCGAGTGCTGTGAGTGGCCCCCCACCACGCTCCCGGGCCACCTTTTCTTTGCTGTCGGCCGTGTAGCGGTGACCTGCATTTTCCCATCCAGGCCATACGTGTCCCTTGCAGTCATGGGAAGAGGGCGATTCCTCCGTCAAGGCAGCCAGGCCCCACGCATGTGGACTGTGCTGCTCCTGTGGCACAGGGTCTGCCACAGTGCCTGGCACCTACGGGGCAATGAAAACACATGGTCACATTTGACCTGACCTCACATTTCAGGAGCCCTGGGGCAGAGGAATGCTTGTGATGGAACAAACCGAGTTCTAGGCTGACTTCGGCCCAAGTCCTCTCTCCCTGGCCATCGCTTCTGCTTGTGTGTGTGGTCCCGCCTGGGGAGCTCCCCTGCTTCCTGCCTTGTGCCAGCCACACGTGCGGCCAGCATTCCCTGGTCGCAGCCCCACTAATGCCTGTCAGCACATGGAGTCACTGGTGAAGCTCTGTGGACACCGTGTCCCCTGCCTCCCATGGCTGCTCTCCCTGCCCAGGCCGCCTTTGCCCGGCTCGCTGTCCTGCCGGCCCCTCAGGGTGTCCCCACGCCTCAGCACGGACCTCTCTGTGGCACGGTCTCTTCCATGTGAGATGGGTGGGAGGACCCTCCTGGGATCCTCCCTCGCAGGTCAGGTGATTACACGAGGACATGCCGGCCGCTACGTCTTCTGCTGCGCGGAGTCCCCTGCCTGCTGGGCTGCTTCCATGTCCTTCTGTCCCGCTGCTCCCTGACTGCCCCATTTCTGCAGCCGTGGCTCTCTGCGTCGTATTCCGCGGTGTCCCGCTGCCTCTGGGCTCCTGGGCCAAATCCAACCTCCGTCGGGCCTCCACACCCCAGCTGTTCCTGCCTGGCAGGTGTTGCTCTCCCGGGGTCCCCTCACCTGCCTCGCCTCTGCCCACCCCAGCCTGGGTCACCTCCTGGCCTGTGCCCCGGCCCCACACCCAGGGTCTCACTGTCGCTCCTGGGGTTCTGTCCCCACCGTGGTGGGCAGGGGGCCCTGCTGTGAGCGGTGGTGGCTCCTTTGCTGGAGCAGGTGCCTCTGTCCTCCATGCAGAGCGTGCCCGCAGCGCCCCATCAGTGGACTCCCTGCAGGCGTCATGGGGCCTTTGGCCACCCGGGAGGGTGTGCACGTCACCCACACAAGTGCCCGTGCTGACCCACGTGTGCACACGCCAGCGCAGACTGGGTTGCTCATGTGTCTGCATGGCTCCTCTGACCTGACTCGTGCACACGCGGCCTGTGCACCCCCCAGCTTTGCCCTGTTCATGCTTCATGACTTTCCCACAGGTCACCGAGGACCCCTGAGGGGGCCCCTCCGGGTGGGCCGGCCACACTATGGGGGTGCGGCCGGGAGCCTGTTGCTCACATTGATTTCCTGGCCCCACGCAGCCCAGCGGTCAGCCCAGGAGCTGCCCCTTGTGGAGAAGCAGAGCGCAGCCAGCTGCCCCGTCCTCGGCGGGAAGAAGATGGTCCTGTCTGGCCACAACTTCCTGCAGGACTCCAAGGTCATTTTTGTGGAGAAAGCGCCAGGTATGGTGTTTGTAGTCAGACCGGCAGTGAGGTTCCTGTTTGGGGCGCAGGTGGGACCTGGCTCCTGGAGGCAGAGCGTGGCCCGCCCCTCCTGTGCTGGGTGTGGGGCTGCTGTGGGAGCAGACATGTGTCTCCGAGTGTGGGGCCCGTCCTTACACATGCCAGTTCTTGTGCAAGGGCTGCGGTTGTGGGGACGCCACCACAGAAGGCACGCTCATTCTGGCCGTGTGGTGGGCAGTGCCCTGCCCCCTCCCCTGGCGGTGTGGCCGCCTTCTTCTGGGGCTTCGGCTAGCTCTCACCCCGGGGCCCCCATGCAGGCTGCATCCGGGAAGCACACACACCGTCTGCATAGACCAGTCTCATTTCTCAGAACCACAGACTTCCCAGCAAGGCAGGCATCCAGGCAGAGCTTCCACAGTAGCCGGGTGGAACCTCCACGACACAGAGATCTTTACACACCTGCTTTGCATCCTTCAGGTCCCATTCTTGGTACCCAAGCCAGCAAGCAGGCGCAGGGTCGCTCAGGACCCAGGGTGTATGGGCAGATCTCTGTGTGTGCAGACCTGAGTGTGTGCATGTAGACGTGTGTGTGCGCGCGCGCTGAGGTAGATGCATGTGTGTGTGGCACACCCGGCTCGGGTGCCTGCCCTGTGTTGCAGAGAAGCCCCTTGGCGCCCCCAGGAACAGCGAGCTGCCACCCCCTCAGGCTGGGGAGCAGGGCACCTGCAGTGCCAGGCCACTGGCCTTCCTCTCCAGATCCCTTGGCACGATGTTCCCATGCCGGGGCTAATCACCAAACACCGTGAGGCATTCAGCCTCCATAATGGGATCTTGATTTTGTGCCGATTGCAGGAAACTTAAGTACTTCAAGCAAAATGGGCTTTAAAGTCTTGCCTGTTGACTTGGCCTGCCTATGTAATCATGTGCATAGTTGGAAAATATGCTTGAAATTACGGTGAAAACCCAACCAAGTGTAATGATAAGGAGAGGAGTTTGTGTTACTGAAATGCTCTCCTTTGAAGGAGGTCAATTTTGAAGTAATTTAACCTTCTGAGCTTTAACCTCATGTGCGTCCTGGAGGAGGGCTGCAACGGCCCTCAGCTGCCGAGCCCCAGGACATCCGTGATTGCAGCGGGCCAGGGTGGTGGCCCCCTTGGCCCGAGGAGTCGGGCAGCTGGCTCCGCTTTTCCGAGGCCAGCGGGGCACCTGCCATGTGCTCAGCTGTCTCGGGCACCTCGGAGCACCTCCTGCAGGCGGGTTCCCCGTGTCCCCACTATTGGGCTCATCTTCATTTTGTGGCCTTCTCTGGGGCCCCATGTGGCTGAGCACCTGCCATTCGCCCCTTGCTCCTGCAGCACCTCAGTGTGGGCACACAGGAGAGGTGGTGATGGGGCACCCCACAAATGCATCCTGCCTGTGACAGGCGAGATGAGAGCATCGCGGGCATGCACTACGTGCCCGTGGCGATGTCATGCTTGTGTCTCAGTGAGGTTGTGTGCATATTCACACCCTACACGCAAGTCATATGTTTCGAAAGGGGAGCAGATGTCCCCAGGTCCGTCTGTCTGCTTCTCAGCCAAGGCTGTACCCACGCACCTCATGATGTGCCCCGACGCGCTCTGTGACTGGGGCTAGGCTTCTCCTAGTTGATTCTGGAGAGAACATTGAGGTCAGTTTAGATGAAACACAGTTGTCTAGGCTTCATGGGGCTGCGAGGTTCTGTCTGCACGGCTGCAGGGTTGCATCAAGGCTGGAATGCGGGGTTCCTTCAGGAGGCCCTCAGCGTGGGCGGTGAGCCCCCCAGAAGCTCTGTCATCACCCCGGAGTCCCAGGCCCAAGGCCGCTGAGCTTCCCCAGTCCCTGGCCAGGTCCCAGCCTGCCTGGATTCGGGGGTCCACCGCCTGGCTCACTGGGACCACCGGGATGACTGCCCACCTCAGGCTGCATGCCAGACCTTCCCTTTCAAGACCTCACCAGGTGCCCGAATGCTTTGCTAAGGCCCCAAGCCCAGCACGGCCCCCCCTTGCCTGTGACCGGCCCCAGTGGTGCCCTGTGTCTCTGCCTGTCTCTGGGTCTGTGCTGGCTCGCCCCTTTTTGCCACCCCCCACCCCAGGCCCTCACTATTTCTCAGCCCCGTGCCCTTGGCCTCCTGAAGGAACCCCGCATTCCAGCCTTGATGCAACCCTGCAGCCGTGCAGACGAGGCTGTCACTGTCACCTGTCTTTGCAAGAACCAGACATGCCCACAGGCAGTGCTCAACAGATGCCCCTTGAATGAAAGTAAAGACCTGGGAAAGGTGTGGCTTGGCAGGCATTTGCACAAATGGAAGGAAAGACGTGTCCATGGATTCGTAGTTTCTTTAAAATGGAAGCAGGAGTTGCTTCCTTGCGAAACAGGGCTTCCTACCCACCCTGGGAAGCCAGAGCCCAGACTCTGGGCTGATGCAGACCCTTCTCAGCCTGCCCTCAGGAGGAGCAGAGCCGCGGTCTTCCAGAGCCGTCCCAGGTGTGGGGTGGCGTTCGGCTCCTGATGCGCCTTTACCAGGGGTCTCTGAGCTCTGCCCGGCACCCCACGGAGCTGACCACAGCTTTAGAGCCCTTAGATCCCTCAAGTATACGGTGCGTGGGGCAGTGTGAGGGTCCCTGGCTGTGCTGGGGGCGGGCAGATACCCGAGGTCCTGCTCTGGCGCAGCCACAGCAGGGGCAGAGCCAGCATGGGTCGTGTTTGACTCGCCTGTCACCCACCTGACACGTGCGGAGACTTGGAGCCCGGCCAGCGCGCACGGCACGTCTCCAGGACTGGTGCCGGCCATGCCACGTGGAGGCCCTGGCTCCCGCCATGGCTGTGGGGCAGCTGGCCCGTTTCCGTGGGTGCTGGTCCCTGAAGGATTTCTGGGAATTTGCAGAAAAGGGCTTCAGCTGGGTCTCAGGGCTGCTCACACACGCTCCTCTCAGAGTCCAGGCGTTGGTGTGGGGAGGGGGTGCGCCGTGCGCGTGGGCCTGCGGTCACCTGCTTGCCGTGCCGGCCGGGGTAGCCGAGTCCCTGAACACCACCCGCCTGGGGGTGCCGGGCCTGCCGCCTGTGGCGCGCTGGTGAGCCATGCTTGCTGCTCTGCTCTCAGGTGGGCTTTTACCTGAATTGAATGATTTTGCACAATTCTAAGTCACCCGCACTTTGAGCAGCCTTGGGAGATCAGTGGCGGCAGGGGAGCCAGCCGCCCAGACCCCCCAGCACCCCCTGTGCCCCCAGCCTGCAAGCCCATGAGGTGCTGACGGAAGGTGGTCCCGCACCCAGCACAGGTGGCGTGGGGAGAGTGGGCACCCAGGTCCCGCACGCGCAGCCCCAGCCCGACAGCCTCCACGCCTCGTGCAGCGGGGCCCAGCCGGACCCCCACCCTTCCCGGAGCAGGGGCACGGAGCCCCCTTGCCACCCTCTTCCCAGGACTGAGCAGCGCTGCCCTGTGCTCGTGTCAGCACTCACTCCACTTGGCTTTACGGAGCTGTGACCCACGGGCCACACCCACAGGCAGCCAGAGGCTTTGGGGAAGTCAGTGAGCAGCTGTCACCGCTGGCTGGCGAGCGCTGTCAGCACCCAAGAGCACCTGCCAGCTGCCACCCTGCTCCCCCCAGCCTGAGCCCCCAGCTGCCCTGTGCTCACGGCTCTGCCTTTGCTGGACCTTCGTGGACACATCGGGTGCCTATGCTGTCACAGTGGCGCCTTGCACATGGCACAGCATCATTGAGGCCACGCTGGAGCGCATCACGGCGCCATGCCCACTGAGTTCAGGCTCCATTCAGGGCCTACGTGGACCACGCTGGTCTGCACATGGCTCGTGCCCACTCTGCGTGGTGGGCCAGTGGACATCCATGTACTCCGTGGGCATGCGTTCCTCTCTCCGGGACTGGGGGCTGGGCTTGCCAGATCACGTGGAGATGCCACGGGGGCCCCAGGGGGAGCACAGTACAGGGATGATTTCCTCTTGTTTCCGGAGTGTCTTCTGCGGGAGGGGGCTGCCCATGGGTGCAGCAAGGGGGGAGGAAGGATGGGAGAGGCAGTCGGGAGCCCCACCCCACTGACCAGCTCCCCCAAGACCATCAGTACACACACTCCTGACCCTTCCACCAGGGTGGATTCCCAAGCAAGGCCCCCGGTGCCTCCTGGGACGGGGGAGGCAGGCACCCCCCCGCACCACTCACGTACCCCCCAGTAGACACAGCCTCTGACGGGGTAGTGCTGCCCACACCCACTCCGGCCTTGGTGTTTCCCAGGACCCTGCCTGCTGGCCAGAAGCACAGTGGGTGCTCAGCGGGTGCCCATGAGCAGGCGTGCAGTCCCGCTCCCACAGCCGGCAGAAGACCCAGGAGGCCGGTGTTTGCTTGGCAAAGCGCCTGGGTACCTGTCCCCAGAGCAGGTGTCGTGCCGCCCTCCTGTGGTAGAGAGCATGTCACAGGCATTGAGGGCTAGCGCCTCCTCCCGCCCTCTGGGGCTCTGGAGACAAGGGTCTCCCGCCTCAGGGAGCCTGGGGCCTGCACATGGGACCCCGCTGTGCCCCAGCAGCCCTGGTGTGGTGGCCCCGCAGTGACGCCCAGGCGCAGGCGCACCAGCCCCGAGGCCGCCTGGTGGGTGTGGTGGGGAAGCCTTTCCGCTGACTCATGCTGCAGGGAATTCCCTAATGACTAGGAGTATTTTTACTTCTGGGCTTGTGAGCAGTTTCCCAGGAGAAGCCCAGGAGCTCTTGATAAGGCTGGAACACAAAGGCCCATCCAGGCCATTTCCCTTCCCAGCAGAAGCTGACATTCTGCACCACACCCAGCCAGGCCCGCCACTGGGCTGGCCTCTGCAGGATGCGGCGCCTGGCCGGGTGGCAGCACAGCGGCCGCCGTCCCCAGCTCCCCGACATTGGCAGTGAGGGGGCTGCAGCTGGTGCGTGCAGGCATGGAGCCAATTTTGCGGTTTCCTAACTCACAGTGCGAGCCCCACAGCTGCCCAGCCCTGGCACCCTGGGCACTGCTGTGTGTCTCATAAGCCTTTGGAAGAGCCCCTACCAGAAGCGAGCACCAGCGCCTGCTCCCCTGGGCTGTGGGTCACACCAGATGGGGGACCTGGGACGCCGGCCTCCGAAGCAACCCGTGCACTGTGGGGGCTCCAAGGGCAGGACCTTTATGGGGTGTCTTACATGTCTGCACCCCACCTGTGGGAGCACATCTGTGCAGCCCTCCTGGAGGACAGCGGAGGATGCCGGGTCCCCTCGGATGCCGGGTCCCCTCGTAGCCAGCGTGATGCAGTGGGAGGCCCAGGGGGACCTGAACAGGCAGGCTGAGCAGTAGCCAGGTTTTCTCCCAATTATAGAACCTAAAGCTGTGTTTTGGGGGCCGTAGACATGGGCTTTGTCGTGAGAAATACTAGAAGTTGATCTTGACGGGCGTGAGAGGCTTGGCTACACACAGAGCGACTCTGGTTTCCGCACCCCAGGGAGGTGTGGGGGCAGCTGCGCCCCCTTGTGAAGGTGCCTGAAATCCACCTTTCATCAGCACGTGTGGTCGAGCTACGTACGGGTGCTTCTGTCGCCGAGTCTTGAGCTCATGGGACCCCAGAAGCTGTGCAGTTGCTGGGGCTCCCGGTGCCTCTGAGGGCTGCAGAGTGACGTGTCCCTAGAGGAGGGATGCGCTTTGTCGCCGAGGGGGCGCACTCCTGGAGGCTGGCACGGTCCGGGCGCTGACGCTGCTCCTGTCCACTGTGACTCACATTTCCTCCCTGTCGCCACCCTCCACCCTGGCCTGGCCAGCACTGTGAGGGAGAAAAAGGAGATTTTGTCTAATACATTTATAATTTAGGATTTGTAACACACACACACACACACACTGAAAGCAGAGCATAAGCAAAACCAGTGTATAGTGGCTGTAATTGTGAGTTTGGGGAGCTGACAACACGGGGAGGGGGTGAGGCCTCTGGGAGGCGACATCTTAATTCAAAAAATTCAAAATAACCCCAAAACCAGCGCCTGGCAGCGTGCTGCTGGAGAGGGGCTCAGACTCGGGACGCGTCGGGGAGCCCCCACAGAGCCGTCTGGACCACGGCCCCCGCGGCCCGGCCTGCAGAGCAGTGAACCCTTTCAGGCACCCAGAGCCATTTCGCTTCTTTAAGCGTGCGGGCGCGGCGGGGGAAGGGTCAGAGCGCCCCGTGTTTTGCATTTCTGTATCCTGATGTGGCGAGAAGTAGGCAAGGGAGGGATTTTCTTATTTACCCTGCGGCTGCCCTGAGCGCTGGCTCCTTAGAGTGGCCCTGCTCCCAGGTGGCGGGCTCTGCAGGCTGAGGCCGTTAGGCTGGCGCCCGCGTGTGTGCCCGAGGCAGCAGCTGGTGGCCGCCGGCCGTCCCGGGTCTGAGGGCAGCTCACTTTCTTCGGCGGTCACCCGTGTTTGTCTTGGGCTCACACTCCCTTGAAAAAGTGGGGTGTCCCTCCTGTGACCATGGCCTGAGGACACGGGCCGGGGGTAGCTTCCTGGGCTCCCTGCTACCCGGCTCCTCCTGCCAAGCAGCGGTCTTTGGGTTCACCAGGCCCTCTGCACCCCGGTTTGTGTTTGACTCAGTGTCTCTCATCTGGCTAGACTTCCCACTCGTGTGAGTTAATAACCAGGATGGCCCAGCCAGGAGGGGAGGCGTTGGTCCCGGGTCCTGCCTGGACCAAGGCACATGGTTTTGGGGGCCCAGCCAAGCACACACAGTAACAGAATGTCACCCTTCCTTCCAGACGGTCACCACATCTGGGAGATGGAGGCAAAAACCGACCGTGACCTGTGCAAGCCAGTAAGTACCCACTGACATGCTGTCGGGTGACAGATTGGGTGCCCATGGGGGTGGTTCCTGGGCTGCCAGGTAACAGATTGGGGTGCACGGGGGGTGGAGGGGTCCTCACCTGAGGCACATGGCTGCTTGTTGGTTACAACAAGGAGTAAACAGAAAGAAACAGGAGAAGTTGTAAAACACTTCCTGAAGCAGTGATTTTAGGATGCATGATGGGATAGAGATAGGACAGCAGTGGAGGGGGGACAGTGGATGGGGACAGTGTGGAGACAGCATGTGGGGACTGCACATGAGGACAGTGTTGCTGACCCCTGTGCACCCGGGCCCACCCTGCGCTCACAGGCAGCTCTGTCAGGATGTAAGCCACCCTCCACGCTCTAACCCTTGGCCAGCGGCCTCTCTGAAAGGTGTCAGCTGCAAAGGTTCCCCCGGCCCCCAGGATGAGACCCCTGGTCGCAGGTGGCTCCTCCTCCGTGTGTCGCCACTCTGTGAGGCCTCCGCTCGCAGGATGTGGCTGCCGGGCCTTCACCCGGGCCCGGCCACACAGGCCTGTAGCTGCGGCTGGCTCATGGCCTGAGGTTCCTTCTTTGAACAGTTGCCTATTTTTGTTGTTGTTGTTATTTTGTTACATTAATCTACAATTACATGAAGAACAGTATGTTTACTAGGCTCCCCCCTTTACCAAGTCCCCCCCACACCCCATTACAGTCACTGTCCGTCAGCGTAGTAAGATGCTATAGAGTCACTACTTGTGCACTACTTGCACAGCCCTCCCTGTGCCCCCCCACATTATACATGCTAATCATAAGGCCCCCTTTCTTTTTCCCCGCCCTTATCCCTTCCTTCCCAGAACAGTTGCCTATTTTAAAGGAAGCTTAACAGTTAGTAGTTTTGTTTTAAAAGAAATGCAATAATATGTGTGAATCATACGCTTTAAGTGACGATTTCACCCTTACCTCTTAAATGGGGTTACACTTTTTTCTAATTATAAGAGAATGTTGTTGTAATTATTGTTGAAATGTGGAAAATACAAACACAACAAAGCATAAAAACAGAAACAGCTGGTATAATACCACCACTTCGATGTACCCACTGTCCACATTTGGGGTATTTCTTTGTCTGACAGGTGTGAATGTGCATGTATGTGCATTCACACACATGTACACGGTGTATCATACACATTTTTTAAACAAATTGGGGTTGTGCTGTGTGCGTGGTTTCTGTTCTGTCTTGGGCGTTTGGACTGGATTTTTGTAGGCCAGTCGCATGGGTGCATTGAGTGCCGCCCGGAGCCCTTCTCCCGCCCCTCCTTTCACTGCATTCAAGCCTTCCCACGACGACAGCATCTCGCACATTTGTCTGTTTGGCAGTTGAGGCATATCAGCCTGTGCCCACATCGAAACACGACCCTGCAGTCACTTAGAATTCACACGCACAGGCCTCACGGAGTAGAACCTGCCCCGAGGCTGCAGCGCCCACCTGACACACCTGCCCTGCCCCTCTGGCACGTCACAGGCGCTCCTCACCACCACCCTGCTCCCCACTTGGGTTTCAGATCTCGGCTCAAGCACAACCTCTTCTTTTCGTCTCCTAATTTCTTCTGTAGAGGTTAGACCTCTTCGACTGCTGACTCGGTAGCAGCCCGACATCACCGAGCACGGGCTCTGTGCCATGTGCCAGTCTCACCTACATCGTCTTGCACACACCTGAACCCTCAGGGAACAACCCGAGGGGCTGCTTCTCTTTGTCTTCCCTGGACAAATGGTGAAACTGAGGCCCAGCGGGTATCTGGCAGGGGGAAGCCCACCCTGTCCAGCCTGAGCCCTGCTCCGCCACGGGTGCTGCTGTGGGCGCAGCACCACGTGGGGGTGTGGCAACATGCACGTGAGCTCCCCGCCCCGTCACCTGTGTGCTGTGGGCTCCACACCGGCAGGGTGGTATTTGATAAGGGGACAGCACAGGCAGGGGGAGAAGTGTGCCTATCGTTTCTGCAAATGAGACAAAACCATTAAAACAACAAGAGGAGTGCCTGGAGGAAAAGCGGACGACCCGGAGGCGGCGCCCACACAGGCCCGTGGCCCTGCCGCCCGCAGCCCCCACCACCTGTGCGCTCGGCCCTCCATCTGTAAGCAGAAGAGGCTGGGCCTGAATTCTCTTCAGTTGTTTATTAGAATTTCATTATTAGCACAATTCAATCATTTTGTTAAGTTGGATAAAAAGCTACAGTTTAACAGAGGCACACAGTGGGTTTTTCTTGTACACTGTACATGTCATTGCCCTGTTACAATTCATTACATCGTTGACTGAAATCAGGACAAAAAACTGAAGGGACTTTTTGGTCGTGAAGTTCTGCCCAGCCCCCAGAGGCCAGTGCGGTTCTGCCTCGTCCAGGTGTTGGCACCGGGCAGGGGGTGTCCACCGGCATCGGCTGAGTGCACGCAGTCGGGACTCATAGCCTGTCCCTTCTCCCACGGTGCCCTGCTATGCAACGGCAAACTGTTTATATTTCTGTACTTGAAGGATTACAATTTTTGTGAAAACATTGCTGATTTGTGTTTTAGAATTTGGAAGGTAACACAAGTACCGTAAGACACCCCACTCTGCTCTATCTGCCTTTGCCCAGCACCCCCCAGTCTGCTGAGTGGCCAGCTCCCTGTGTGCTCAGGTTGAGGGGATCTGGGGTCAGTGATGGGGGCTGTGGCCCGTTGTCACAGGGCCTGTCCCCAGAGACATGTCCCCAAGGAAGCATGGGCCTGGGTCTCCACTGCCAGCTTCCTGTGCCGGTTCCACGGCTCCATCCTCACCTCAGCCAACAGGGGGCTTCTTTTCGGGGTTCACAAGGTCACTGATCCTTAGGTTTAGCATGGTCAGCCTTTGGGGGGTCTTCTGGAGCAGCCTTCCTGTCTCTTCTCTGGCACGCAGGCTTCTGCCGGCTGAGGCGGGCATCCCGGGTGGAGCCCTGGCTGGCCTCCCGCACTCACCGCCTCAGGCCCCCTCTCGGCTCAGGTGTGCCGGAAGTCAGCACCCTCTTCCCCAGCCCTCATGTGACTGACGGGCCGGCCTGCACACGTCTGGGGGCGGCTTCGCGAGGCAGCCTGACAGCTAGGCACCGCGCCCTGTCCTGTGTGCTGCATGGTTAGAGCCCTCTTGGTGTGAGCTGCTCTGCGCTCCTGTGGTGCGAAGGTCCCCTGCCGTCTGCTTTCTCCTAGAACTCGCTGGTGGTGGAGATCCCGCCTTTTCGCAACCAGAGAATAACCAGCCCCGTCCAAGTCAGTTTCTACGTCTGCAACGGGAAGAGGAAGAGAAGCCAGTACCAGCACTTCACCTACCTTCCTGCCAACGGTAACGCTCTCTTCCTAACCCTAAGCCCTGACTGTGAGCCAGTGGGGTACTTTTTCTAAAAGATGCAGGAACCAGGAGACGCTGTTGCTGCAAAACTGTATGGTTGCGTTGTACACGATGCTGTGCTGTCACCTGTAAGCAAGACCGTGTCACCGATTTCTCAAGTTCTTAGTGTATTCTCCTTCACTGTGTCGGGGGTGGGGCTGCATCGGGGATCATTACTGACCGCTGTGCTGGCTGCTTGCGAGCGAGTGACAGCCAAAGGGGGAGAAAGCGCTGCTCTTCTGCACCCGGAAGCCGAGGGGTCTTGGTGTGCGCTGGAAGTCTGTAGACGCTGAAGGTGCAAAAGCAGATAGTTGCAGTCACTTCGCAGGTGCCTTTAGAAACCCTTGCTATTGAGCCTCAAGGCCGGTGCCCGGTGTGGCCGTTCACTGATATCAATGAATTCTGTGCTCATGCGCATTATATCCCACACGGTGTTCGTCAGTGAGGAATCGCATCTCCCTGTGCCTCAAGCCTCAGGCCCGAGTACCCTTTTGCTCCTCCAGAAAGTATCCTTGTTCAGATTTCTGTTCACACATTTTGAGGATGGATTCTTATGACTTAAAAAAGATAAGTTTACTTTATCAACTTCTTAGGGTGTTTTCTTAAAGAAAATACCATCGTTTGTTCTGTTCACCCCTAAACCAGCATATGCATGAGCGGCGCTGTGCGCCCCTGAAGGGCTGCAGTCGTCATCCCAGGTTTGACTGTATTTCATGTGAGCTCAGCTGTGCTAACAATCTGTTTATACTGTAGCTTTGCTCTGAGAACTTGAGGGATGTATATGATTTAAGAGGAAAGTTGTACACTAGACATGCATTACAAAAGCAGCCTTGTTATCTTAGTAAAATCATGATTTTTTGAAGGTCCCATTTTTCTCTTAAGGGTAAATCATTTACCGTACGTGAGATCCTAGAAAGCATGGAATATCTGAGTTGCTGTCAAGCACAATGGCTGTTTTCCAGGCAAACATTGGTCGTGCCTTTCAAGCCCTGAATGATAGGATTGTGTCGTAAAACTGCCCCATCAATAGAGTGTACAGCTAGGGCTGCAGAGACAGCGTGCACCTGTCCGCAGCCACGGTGGGAAGCGTGGGGAGTGTGGTTTGTCCACGCGTCCTGTGACCCTTCCAGATGATCGGTGTCTGTATGTACTGTGGGCACTTCGTGAATCCTGTCCATTCCCTCAGTGTAGCTTACGAAGGGAAAACATATTATGTTTATCAGAAAACATAATGATTGTGACTTAATTAAACTTCAAGCATGGTTGACCAAAAATTTAATGTTTTAGAGAAAACTTAGGCCTTATAAAGAAAAGTTGCTTTTCAAAGCAGTTTAGAAACAAGCCCTGACTTTCATGTCTCTGCCACCCACAAATTCACGAGGCATCAAGCCGTCTGCACTCAGCCGCGTTGGGCCGCGGCCTCAGCCTGACCCACACGCCCGGCCTGGAGGTGCGCCCTGGAGCCCCAGCACGTGCTCCTGAGATCACAGGGCGTGAGGGCACCTGACCTGGCCCCGCCTGCACAGGCGATCTGTGCCCAGACCCCCAATCTGCCCCGACTCCCTACATTTGCCCAGATCCCCCACATCGGTCCAGACACCCACAACTGCCTAGAACCTCCAAATCTGCCCAGAACCCCCATCAGCTCAGCTCCCATCTGCCCAGACCCCCATACCACCCAGCCCCCCCAACATCTGCTGAGACCCCTTACATCTGCCAAGACCCCATATATTTACTCAGAATCACCAATATGCCTAGACCCCCTACATCGGCCCAGCTGCACCCCTACATTTGCCCAGATTCCCTACGTCTGCCCAGAACCCCCAAATCTGCTCAGACTCCATATATTTTCCCAGAACCACCAATCTGCCAAGGACTCCTCCATCTGCCCAGACCCCCATCTCCATGCCGTAAACAATATACCCCTGGCCTCTGACCCCAGCTGGCACCCTGCTCCACCCACAGAGCCGTCGTCCGCCTGTCAAGCAGTGACCGTCAGCCTCTCTTTGGGGCCCGTCTGCTGTCATCGCTGCTCTCCTAGGAATTTCCCAGCTCCACTGAGCCGAGGCACCAAGCTGCCTGCCCCAGAGGCGCCTAGCCCTGGTGTCCTGGGGTGGCATGTCCTGGGCAGGGGTTGCGATCTGGCCCCAGGCCCCAGACTGTGAGCTCCCAGAGAGCAGGGACCACGGCCAGCGTCTGACCCCATGTTGCATCAAGCCTTCCTCTGTGGTTTCGAACATGAATAAATGAAAGTGAAAAACCAGAAGGCACGCCCCCGGTCTTGGTCTGGTGTCTGCCCGCCACCTCCTCTGCCTTCCCCAGCTTTGGGGCCGAGGGTCAGTAGGCTGCAGCCGCGAGCAGGTGCTCAGTGCCAGTGCACTCTGTTGGGGGGCTGCCTGGGGAGGCTCCGCTCCACGCTTCATTGCCAGGCACCCCCAGGGTAGACGATGGGGCCAGCAAGCCTTCCTGTGTGTGACCAGGGCAGCCTGCCATGCGTTATTCCCAGCCCGGGTGGTGAGGCTGGCCTCGCTGCCCCAGGGGTGCAGACCGTGGGCTCCAGCGGGCCAACAGCCCAGTACTCGGGGCCCTGCTCCAATCTGCCAGGGCAGTGCCTTGATGGGTCACAAAGCATGCCGTTGAGACACACAAAACAGTGGAGATGTGTTTATACCCTGCCCATTCTCATGTACAGATAGGTAAAATCAAGTCCCATTTGGGTTTTCCTTCGAAACCGGGTGTGAGCCAAGGTGGGAATGGCACTTCTCACCAGGCGCGTTTCTGTCACAGACACGTGGCCCCGGGAGGCCCACACCCCAGGACGGCCATGTCACGCAGACCCTCACGTGGGGTGGGGCGCCTACCACCCTGGGACAGGCCCCGGGGCCCTTCGGGTTGGGAGTGAGAGGCCTGAGACAGCCCACCCGCCAACGGGCTGCTGGTCCACCCCAGGAAGGGCGGTTGGCCTGACGTCCCCCCACCCAGCCGCTTATTCAGTGGAGAAAGTTTCCACTTGATGGTGAGTGCGCCGCACACCGGAAATTCCCCACACGCAGCCCCTCCTACATCCCCTGGATGGCAGCCCAGGGCAGGGCGGTGAGCAGGCCAGCTCTGTCCTGCAAGAACACACGTGTCTGCAGCCAGAGCGCTTAGGTTCCCCACGTGTCGCTGTTTACTGTGCCCGAATGCAGCCCTCTGGGAGCACAGCCTCCTGCCTTCCAGCCGTCGGGAGCAGAGGGTGCTGGTGCCTCTCAGGAGTCAGACGCTTTGCCGGGACAGCTACAGTCCTGGGAGGCTGTTCCCACACTGCAGCTCAGATCAGAGGTAGAAAAGGGCCTGAGCTGTGGGGGGCGGCTGCCCGGGTTTGGGGGCTCACATGCCAGGAAGCTGCCCTGGTGCCCAGAACACGCAGGAGGGCTGTGCACTCAGAAGGGGAGAGAACTTCTAGGTCATGCTATCAAAATTGCATCCCCAGGCGATGTCTTGAAACAAGAGAGCCCGTCTCTTCACCTGAGATGTTTTTAGTCAGTTTCCCAGAAATGCTGGTGGTGGGGCCTGTGTCCCCGCTGCCCAGGCCACGGAGGAAGGGTCCTGGAGCTTCAGCAGGGTCGGCGGAGGCATGCAGCCCCCAGCCGTTGTCAGGGGTCCCTTGAGGACCAGAGCCCCCTGCCCGGGGCCCCGTGTGTCCTTCGCAGTCCTGGGGAAGTCACATAGGGGCGACAGCTCAGCTTGCAGCAGCCTCTCGGATGAAACCAGCTTTGGTTGGCGGGAAGGAACGCGCATCATCCACTGGAAGGGGTCACCGGCTGGGTGCCCAAGATGGCTGCAGGCTAGAGGTCAGCTGTCTGCAGAAGGAGCTTCACGGAGAGGAGCCGACCGCCATCTGCCGTGGCCAGATGACAGCCCACGACTGGAAGGCTGCAACACTGGGTCTGTGGCCAGACTGGCTACACGCCACCACCTGCAGAGGCGGGAAGCAGTGTGGCCGCTGTTCACATTAAGCCCACAAATGGGCAGCTGGCCAGACCAGTGTGAGAGCAGGTGCGGCCAGAGCAGAGGGGTCAGCGTGGGCTCCTGACAGCAGCAGGGAGTGGCCGCCACCCCCTGACAAGCAGCTCCGAGCATCTGCAGGCACCAGGCTCGCCATGGCTGGGTGGCCTTGGTCCGACCCGGCAGCAGGGGGCTTGCGGGCAGGCTGTCCAGCCCCCTGGGCCCACCTTCACCACGAACGTCCAGTTTGCCTGTCGGGCTCTCTGGCTTACAGCTCTTCAGAGCCTGCTGGGCTTAAATTCAGTCCCAAAGTAGGCAGACACAGTGTGATGGGGCGACCGGTCTCTCCAGGGGCCTCCCCTGCCTCTGGGCCCCCACCCAGCTGCCTGTGGCCCCTTGGCCAGGTGGGTGGCCTCGTCTGGGCATCAGCTGCAGTGTCCCACCTCCCAGGGACAGCAGCGAGCCCAGGTCGGGCAGAGTGTGCTGTGGCCACAGGTCCTGGGGACACCGTTCCCGTGCTGCGGCCTTATATTCTCCTTACCTGGGTTGCGCGGGCGCACGAGCGTGGGCCTCCAGCCCTCTGCCCTGGCAGGGCCAGTGGTGCGTGCCAAGGCGGAGCCAAGCCACTGTGCCCACCTGTTCCCCGGCCAGTGCTGAAGCCCCGTGGGCTGAGGCCTGAGCCGCTCCTCACTGCAGGTCACCTGCCAGCTTCAAACCGAGAAGAGCGTGCAGATGTGCCCGACCCCGACCGCGGAGGTTAGGACATGCCAGGTGCCCAGGCCACCACCCTGAACCTCTCTCTCTCAGGCGCAGTGCAGCCGAGTGCTAGTATGGCAGGAGGAGGCTGTGGGCATTCTGGGATGCCCTTCCCGAGTTGGCTCAGCCGTGTGGCCGCGTGGCAGGAGGAGCGTGTCGGCAGTGGGGGTGCCCGTGCGTGGCTGTGAGCACCAGCCTCCTGCAGGATGCACTGACATCCCCCCTCATGAGGCCCTCCCAACCCGAGGGAGGCTGCTTCGTCACATTCCTGCTTTTACTGGCTCTGTCTTGCTGTTCTGGCCAGAGAACAAGGGAGAACATCTGTCCACATCTGGAGCTGCAGTGACGGAGATGCTGTGAATCAGCTGCCCGCATGCGGCAGGGTGCTGGGTCCCACTGGCCACGGGAGCTGGGCTGCCCAGGCAGTCTGCAGGTGCTGGGGTATGGTAGGAATCTGGGCAGGGTTTGGGAGCTGTGCCTGTGGCTTGCGAGGGCTGGCTTCCCAAACAGGTGCCCTGTCAGCTTCTGTGGCACCGGGTCTGAACACGGTGTCGTCCGGCATTCACGGCCTCTGCCGCGGGAGTGCGAGTCTATCTGCCCTGGCCTTCCATCAGGTGTGCGCTTTGCTCCAGTGATGTCAGAAGAGCTCAGACTGAAGGGGAGCCTGGGAGGCACTTGCTCTGAGACCCACCCAGCAGTGACCCCACGCACAACCAGACCAGGGCACTCACCTGAGCTCCTGGCCACAGACCACGTGGGATGGGCGTGGGAAGAGATGAGACGAGGGATGGGGCTCAGGTCTGGATGGTGGGGACAGAGTGTGGCCAGGCCAGAGATGGGGCTGTGACAGCTCGGGACCAGGGGAAGCCAACCCATCAGCTCCTGTGAGTCCCCACGGGGACCGAGGCCACGGGCTACCAAGGAGAAAAGGAGATGTGTCAGGAGTGGGGCGCACATGCAGAAGAGCGGGCAGGCCCAGGCGGCACTCAGTGGGCCGGTGTGGTCCTCATGGCTCCTGGTGGCTGAGGCCCCAGTCGTGAGCACAGCTGTTGGGAAGCAAACGGCATTGGCTACCGGGTGAGAGCATGGATGCGGTGTTGGTTCAGCATGTGTGGTCTGTTCTGACCTGAGATGCCCATGAGCCAGCACCGGGGACAGCAGCCCCCCGAGCCAAATGGGCAGGCCGGGGCTGTGTGGCCAAAGCCACAGGGCTGGTGCAGACGTGGTGCCACTCACTCCTCAACCATCTGTACTGGATCTGCCCCATGGGTTGGGCCAGGCCCCCACCTGTCCCAGCACAGGGCCACAGTCGGGTTCCCCCTGTCCCAGCATGGGGCGGGTCCCCTCCTGTCCTGGCATGGGGCCACGGTCAGGTTCCCCCTCCCAGCACAGGGCCACAGGTCGGGTTCCCCTCCCAGCACGGGGCCCACGGTTCGGGTCAGGCCCCTCCTGCATCCATTCACCCTGACCAGCTGCAGGATTGCACTTGACTCTGGGGAAGGGATGTGCCCTTGTCTCTCAGACAGCAGTTCAGATGGTCCCACTTACCACTTTTCCTTTCTCATTATTTAAAAAAAGCCATGCCCTGCAGTTATCTCTGCTGGGCCTTTACAGTGATGGCAAAGCTGGGGCTTTAGTGTCACACATGAGCAGGAGACAGTCTGGTCTTTGTTTTCTAGGGTTTAGAACAAAACGTCTTTCATCCAGGCCTGTGGAAGGTGCCTGGGAAGCAGTGTGCACGGAGGCAGGTCCCCTAGACACTTGTGCATACAAAAGAAGGGAGTGATCTGGGACCAACTTCCCTGTTACATCCCCTGGTCTGTCCCAACCTGGTGACTCAATGTGGCTGCACATGCAGAAAGGGGCCCCACCAGGCCATGGCACAGAGCGGCACTGCCAGGCCTCGAGCAGCTGCACCATCCAGTGCCAGAGGTTGACGTTCGAGATCAGGGCGCCGGACTGGAGTCTCGGGAGGAATCTTCTCTGGCTGCAGACACTTGCTTTGCGCTGTCCCCACACAATGGATAGAGAGGGAGGGCCCCCTCTGAGACCACAGCCCCATCGACCAGGCCCCGGAGGGTCTCGCCAGTGTGACCTTAATTACCTACTAAGGCCCCATCTCCACCACACAGTCTCGCTGGAGTCAGGGCTTCAGCCCAAGTTTGGGGGCACAGTTCCGTCAGGAGCAGTACCCCTGGCTTGTCCAGCTCTGACCCTTCCAGCAGGGTCCATGTCCCCACTCCACACTGACACCCACCTGTCCTGTCCACCTTCTGGGAAGGTGTTCTCTGTCCTTGCGCAGGGGGACTGGACCCAGGAGCACATGGACAGGAAGCCCTGGGGTGACAGGCTGGGTGGGCATCTCACCCTGAGCAAGGGTGGGCATTCGCCCTCCCATTCTCTGACATGCCCATGGTCCCCCTGTGCACAGGAGGAATGAGTCTGCATGCTCAGGAAGGTGCATTTAAAAGAAAATAGATGAAAATGCCTGAGTGTTTATACCGTGGCCTCGGAGTCGGCGGGCACTTCCGGTGTCTAGTCATCAGTTGGAATCTGGGTGCAGTGCAGAGTCCTACCCGGGCAACAAACAGCAGGGAACCTGAGCCCCAGGAACACAGTTTAGCATTCCATGTTTATTTAACGTGCCCCATAGTTTTCGGAAGAGAACAGTTGCATTCGTGATGCACTGGTACTCAGTGGACCCCAGAGTCCCCGGGTTAGAGGTCAGCCCAAACTGCATCTCAGAATTGAATGACTTGGCCGTGCCCCTCAGTACGAGGATGAGATCGCCTCAGCCATGCAGGACACGGAGAAGCCATGGGAGGGTGGATGGTGAGAGACAGCAGTGGCGTCTACCTGTCTGCTTTGGGAGGATGGTTGTGGACATTCACGGAACACACAGAAATGGTGCCTGGGCACCAGCCCACAGGCCCTGGGAAGGCCAACGCCCCCGCCCATGGGCTCTGGCCACCCAGCTGAGTGGATCTCGGGCCCGGGGTCCTGAGGGCCTCGGTCGGGGTCCTCATCCTGTTACGGGCCCAGCTGGGTCACCGTCTGCCAAGTTGTCCTCTGTTCAGCCACTCGCGGCCGCTTGCATGTGACACAGACTCCCCGGGGTCGGCTGTTGGCCCGCGGCCAGGACATCCCAGGCCCTGGAGCTTGGCTGGGTGTGCGCCCACTCGATTCAGGGACGTGCTGGCAAAGTTTCCGTGGGCGTGTTAACGGGGAGCCATCTGACCCCAGTGCCCCGAGACTGCAGACCAGGCTCCTGTCTGCCTCCTGGTCGCTTGTGAGACGCCACCCAGACCAGGGAGCCCAGGCGCCCGGCGGGCACTGGCTGTGGGGATGTGGGAAGGTAGCTGACGCTGCCCCAGCCCCTCCCGACCTAGCAGGGCGAGAGGCTCCAGGGGGTCTCTGCTCCCAGAACAGAAGCCGTCTGGGCTTGGCCCACCCCCCGCGAGCTGCTCGGGGTAGGTGCCCCTTTGCCAGACCCCGGGTTTCCAGGCAAGGCCAGAAATGTTTTGAAGGCTCTTTGGCTTAGAGAGCTGTTGCAGGGGCTGTGGGCTGGGGGGTTCTTGGGGAGAGGCTGCCCCCCTCTCATGCTGTGCACCTGCAGCCATGCCAGGGCCGTGCAGGGCAGCTGAGGCCTCACAGACCCCACACACCGCCTCCAGGTGGCAGTCCCCACGCCATGTGAAGCCCCTCCCGCGGGAACTCGCTGCCTGGCCTTGACAGCGGCCCCGTCTTGCGCGGTGTTGCTCCCTGTGGCAAACACAGACCATAACCTCATCAGGGATGTGCTTTCTGGGTGCTGTGGTGCGGCCTCCTGTCACTGCACCTCCTGCCCAGACCAGCGTGGTGATGGCAGGGAAGATGGCCGCGTGTGACGTCACACCGAGCGTCAGGCCTGAGGAAACCGCCCTCCACATGGGCACAGCTGTTTTGACGCCGAGAGGCTGGGCGCCCCAGCCCAGGCCATGCAAGCCGCGCCATGCTCTTTCCTGGCTAGGAGGACACGGGAGAGCCTCGTGGTGGCACCGACCCACAGAGGGTGCCCATCTCCTTGGAAGCCCACAGGAGAAGCGCCGTCTGGATGTGGGCACGCGGCCATGTGTGCGGGCCTCTCGGCCGCCAGAGGGGCCCCGGGAGCGGCAGGCGCGGGGTCTCGGTTTTCAGGGTGGCCTTGGTTTCTCCGACTTACCACAGCTCCTAGGGGCCCAGCTGCTCCCAGCCTCGCTCTTCACCTGCGTTCAGAGTGTGTTTGCTGGCCGCCCACCCTGTGCAGAACCATTAGGGCCTCTCCCTGCTATCACTTCTCAGCCACCTTGTGTCCTGCGTAGCCCCCGGAGCAGACAGGGTGGGGAGCACCGAGTTCACTCCTGGTGGGAGCCGTCAGGATGTCCCGCAAGGGCCTGGAAGACAGGGAAGGAAGCAGGCCGCCTCGGGGGTGCGAGGCTGCTGCCCCTGGACACACAGGGAGTGACGCCTGAGCAGAGAGGCCCAGCCGGGACCAGGCCTGGCCCGGCTCCCCCATGTGGCAGGGCGGTGGGCCCGACCCTTGGGAGGCAAGCTGCTCGGGGCCCTCAAGGCATTTTGCCAAGGCCTTGCCAGGAGTGCAGGGGGCCAGGTGGTCACCAGTGGCAGACACTGGCCCAGCAGCTCTCGCGTGCCCTCGGAGGCACCCAGCTCGGCCTCCCTGGGTTGCCGGCTCTGCCAGCCCTGCTCGTGCTGCACCGTCCCTGCGTGCCAGGTAAACCACACTCGCTGGTGTGGCGGCCGGCTGCATTTGGGGTTTGCATCTAAATGCTGCAGAGCGCACGGCCCTGGGGTTTTGGGGAACTCAGGGGACACTTTATGAAGGAGGCACGTCAGCCTTGGGCCTGGCTGGAAGCCCAGTGCATGGAGAGAGAATCCCAGCAGGGTTTTAATTCGACCTGCCTGGCACACACACACTCCTTAAGATCATGAACTCTGAGAATTCCAGAAGTTAGAATTTAACCTCTGCTGTTCTAGATGCCAGCCTTTTACAGTAGTGTTTTTACACCGGGTCACAGCTCTTTCGGCTGTTTGCTGTCACAGCTGCATGCCCACGGTGGTGACGCCTGTCTGCCCTGAGGGTGGGGGCTCTGTGGGGCCACTCCGTCCCATCTGTCACTTCTGGACATAGGCTGAGGTGACTCTGCACGGGTGTCTGGTTGGAGCCCGGCCCGCGGAGCCATCCACACCGGAGGCTCCCAGTGGCAGGGAAGAGTTCTTCCAGCCCACAGTCTGCGCTCGGGGTGGACTCCGGCGTGAAGCTCGCTTGCAGCTCTGCTTTGCATTAAACATGAGGACGTTCATCTTGATCCTGGCAGCCCCAGCGTCCAGCTTCAGCCCGTCTGTGCACGTGGAACTTGAGGCTGGGGAGGCTGCACCACAGGAGCGTGGACCCAGCAGCGGCCTCTCAGGGGGGCTGCCAGTCTGGGTAGGGGCTCGCCGGCAGGAACGCCGTTCTGACTCTATGGCAGCCACGTGAAGAGGTGTGGGTGTGACCAGGAGGGTCTGGCAAGCACTTAGGGCCGTGCTGGCCCCTCCAAAGCAGCGTGGGGCCCCTGCTGCTCTCAGCAGTCGCTCTCAGGCACCCCGACCTTCACGATGTCTCTGCAGTGGGCGTAAGAGGCATGGAGGCAGTGAGAAAGTGGGGCCCAGGAAGCGAACAGCAGCCGCTGGGGGTGCTGGGCCGCGGCCCAGAGAGACCCCCAGGTCCCCTCCGTGCTTTCTCCTGGAGCCTCTCTGCAGAGGCTGCGGCTCTGGCACCTGGTCTGGCCCGGGGCCTGGCGGAGGGTCAGAAGGGACCCCCGGCCCTGTCTGCACTCCGCTTCCCAGCTGCTCTGTGCATATCAGCTCTTCAGAGCGGTGGACTGGGGGTGGCCTGGAGGTGGGCGGGCGCTGCTTTTGTTCCCATGCGGTGCCTCCGCGGGGAGCCAGGCCTTCCTGCTGCAGGAGAGTGTGCCTTCTCCTGATGGCTACGGGCTCTCTGCAGTGCAGACGGTCCCACGCCTCCCTACTGGCATCCGGCTGCGTGTGTGCTCACCGAGCACGTGGACATGCATCCGTTAGGGCGTCAGTAGCAGGACAAAAGTGGTAGCACATCCACGGTGAAGTTCTTGCTTTGATTCCTACACACCCAGGGCCCTGGTCCAGAGCTCCACTGCAGTGCGCAGATGCATGTTTATAGCCCGTCGGAGCTGGGGCGCAGGCCAACGAAAACAGCGCTCAGCACCGGAACCAGCCGCAGCTTTCTGGGGCCCGTGACTCACACCCTTCCCTTAACTGGGTGGGAGAACCAGGTGGGAGGCTCCCAGGGACTCAGTCTGAAAAGACGCTGTTTGTTTTCAGAGGGCGTCCTAGCCACAGGCTGTCCTCCGTCGCGCCCATGGGCAGCTTGTGTTTATCTCACTTCGTTTCCTCCTCGCAGTTCCAATCATAAAGACGGAGCCCACAGATGAGTTTGAACCTGCCCTGACCTGTGGACCGGCCAGCCAGGGCCTCAGCCCACTCGTGAAGCCACGCTACAGCCAGCAGCTGGCCGTGCCACCTGCCCCGGGCTCCTGCCTGGTGGCCGGCTTCCCACCCTGTCCACAGAGAAGCACCGTGATGTCCCCACTGCCCTGTGCCAGCCCGGAGCTCCACGACCTCTCCTCTGCTGCCTACAGCAAGGACCTGGCCAGCCCAGGCTGTGGCCACCTCGGACTTCAGCGGCCAACCGGAGGGATCCTCACAGCTCAGGAGGCGCCGAGACCTGTGGGCGTGCACCCTGGCTCCCCCCAGCAGCCGCCCCCTGCCCTTCTGCAGCCACAGGTGAGTCCCCAGCCGAGCAGCAGTGTGGGCCGCCGGCCGGCGCTCTCTCCCGACAGCCCCCCTCCAACACCACCTGGTGCCCAGGAGCTGACCTGCTTGCAGTCTTGCAGCCCGGCCCGTCCGTCCGTGCTGGGCCGCCCGCAGCAGCAAGTGCCGGAGGTCTCAAGGAGCGAGTCTGCAGCTGCCCGGCCACTGCCGCTGCCCGAGGTGCGTGAGGACAGTACTCATAGCCTGGCCCCCATGCCCGTAATGGTCAAGCGAGAGCCTCAAGACTTGGACCAGCTGTACCTGGACGACGGTAAGTGCCCGCACCTCGTCTGTGCTCACCTGGCCCGTGTGCACGAGTGTGTTGAGGAGGGGGTGCCCTGTTGTGCACATCCGTGCGGGAGGCCCTTCCTGCTGCTGCGGGTGGGCGGCATCGGCCACCAGCCAGCTGCAGGCCGCATAGCGTCGTCCCATCCCTTCAGCCGGATGCCGGCGGCCGCAGACCTCAGGGAACACTGCGGGCAGTTCCCGCTGAACCTTGGGATGCCTCCGTTTGCTGGGCAGCAGCAGCTGGTACCGTGGTAGGCCCCACTGGTGGGCCGCCCCAAGTGGGACTTGGGGCCACACTTTCTGTTTCTTAGCGTCAAAGAGCTTCTGTATTTGAGCAGTTTTGAGATGACAGCTTGTATGAGTGGCTGTGTAAAAATAGGTCAGCATCAAGGCGTGGTCAGGAGCCTGGTGCGAGGACCACAGGAACAGGCGGCCCCACGCGGGGGCTGGAATCCCAGCATGCGGGCTCTCAGCAGAAACGCTGCCGAATGGGGACGCCGGGGCTGTTTGGCCCAAGGAAAGGCCATGGAGACATCCCGTCTCTCTGCGGCGTGCAGTGTGTCCGTGCGGGTAGCTCCTGTGGACAGAGGTTCTCTTCCTCCCACTGAGAGGGGTCAGGGTATGTGTGCCCACCGGACGCCTCTGCCCAGGAGTTGGCTGCGGAATGCAAAGGGCGTCATCTGGTGGAGGCCCCACCCCCCACAGGAGAGCAGGTCGAGGGCCTGCCGCTCTGTCTGGGAGGCTGAAGGGCACCAAGTCCACAGGCGCTTAGAATTTCAGCCCAGGCCTAGCTCCCCTACAGTCGTGCGGTGGCGGAAGCACAGCCCAGATGCCACCAGCTTCTGGGAGGGCCTGGGGCGTGGTTCCCTAGAGCCAAGAACCCACTCTGGGAGGGGTGATGGTAACTGCGGCCAGCCCCGCAGTCAGCCCTGAGTTGGGCCTTCCCAGTTCTGAGGGAACTCCGTGTAGGCGCCAACGGGAGCCCCGTGGGTGGGGGCGGTGCGAGGGGTCCCAGGTGTCACTTGGAGGGCGGGGCCACAACGCCCAGCGCATCTGTAAAGCTGGGACCGTGGGAGCCAGTGCCAGCCTCCAGCCCCTGCCAGCCTCCATTTCACATGCTATGTGGTTGAGGTTTTTGAAAATTAACTTGTCAGACGAGGATGTCAAAACCGCTCATTCTGTGTGGAGGAAGGTTCTGGAGACTGTGTGTCGCTTGGTGAGCGGGGAATGCGGTCTGGCCCGGCGGGCACGTGGCAGCAGGCGTTGGGGGAGGGCTCCAGGCCCAGGGGGTCCCCGTAGCTGGGCAGCCCCTGACTGTCAGGCTCGTGGCCTCGGTTTTGGTCTCTCAGCCCGGTTGTTCCCCAGCTTTTGTGTGTATTTTGTTTACCATCATTACGTCTTAGGAGGTGGGGAGCACCTGGGAAGCCTGGCCAGGTGCAGGTCGCCCGCCTAGGCAGCAGGCAGCCGCGTGTGTGGGGAGGGCCTGGCTGGGACGTGGGGACTCACAGGTGCCTTTCCTGTAGGCCAGCTTCGGAGTTGGCAGCCTTTCCCAGGGAGGTGCATGGGAGAAAAGATGGAAACGACAGATGAAGTCAGAAATTAGATGCCATTAGTTTCCAGTGACCTTGACACGAACACACACACACTTTGTCAGTCTGCACAATGGGGAGAAGGGCGGGGGTCACACCCTGGGCTCCCCTGGTCTGGGGATCTGGATGCTGGACTGCAGGGCGCTCCGTGGAAGCTGTGGGCGGCAAGGCTTTGTGGGGTGTGGGCGGCCCTGGTCCTGGAGGCACGCTGGAGGCTGTGCCCAGGCTCTGACCTGCTTCCGCTCCTGGAAGGTCTCTGTGTGTGCATGTGCAGCCACCAGGCTGGGAGGGACCCTGCGTGGAACACACCAGCCTTCCAGGGACTGAGCGGCGAGCTCCCTGCTCAGTGGCTCAGGACACAGGGGTGGGCATGTGCCAGAGACCCCGTCCGCACGGTGATAAACTAGAGCACAAAGCACAGTGCAGTGGCTTCCCACCCAGGCACCCCGCCATCCATCTGTGCGGTGGCAGCAGGGCATGGGGCCCCGTGCTGCTGTTGGTCAGGGTTTTGTTTGCGTGCTTCCTCCAAACGACCAGAGGTCATCACGGGGTGACGTGGGTGCCCCAGACTTGTTCGTAATCTGAGGATGCCGGGCCATGAGGACTTAGAATTTATTTCATATGTGTACTGGTGTTTTCTTTGGGTTCTTTGTTTTCCAGGAATATATATAGAAAAACCCATTGGTAGGATCCGTCCAATTCTGAGGGCCCAGGGCCTGTGGGGACACACGTGGCGAGGCTGCAGCAGGTAGAGGCGGCCGCGGGTGGCTCACGCCTGAGCCTCCTGCCTGACCCACCTCGGGCCGCGCGTGGCTGGAGGCAGGCTCAGCATGCTGCACGTTTCTGTTGTCCCCGGCGATTTCAGCCCGAGAGGACTTGCCTCGAATGCATCCCGACTCTTTTAAAGGATTTCCTTGTTTTTCAGTTCCTGCTCTTAGGTTTCATTTCAAAAGTACTCAGCCCATAAATAAATTCAATTATAATTTACTCTTTGGTTCAACAACACTCGTAAGATTTAAGCTCTCAATTTAGACTTCTCAGTCAGGCAGCACCACAAGGGCACACGTTTAAAAGATTGCTTGTATGGGTCTTGTGTTATTTTAAGTGTGGATGTAAAAAACATGCCATGGAAGCGGCGTGTGAGCCATTTCTCCGGTAGGATTTCTACAAACTGCCTGCAGTGAGCTGCGGGCTGCATTCTCCTCCCGGCGACCGGCCACCCTTTGATTCACTTCCACGTAAATGTGGGCAGGTGATGTGTCGTGTGATGCGCTCCGTCCATATGTGTTTGCCGGGAAGCCATTCTGAACATTTCTGGAGGGCTTAGCCCCGCATCTGTGCGGAGGCACCGTCCTGGCGGAGCGACTTGCTGAAATGGAGCACCACCGCCTTTGAGCTCCGAAGCCGCACTCCCCCTGTGCAGGCTTGTCTGCCACTGTGGCCCCCCAGCCGTTGTCACCTGGATGGCCCTGTGGCCTCCACAACAATCAGCCCCTTCAGACCCCTCCCGGAGCCTCGGTTCCCAGAAGCCCAGATGTAATTAAAACAACAAGCAGGTGGACCGGCGGCCAGCACCGTGTCTGTCCCGAGTCTGGGCTGTGAGCTGCTCCCCTCTACCTCCCCTTTCCTGAGCTTAAGCTACTCTGGGAGAGAACAGAAAGCTTTCCTCATGGAAAGTTTTACTAACCTGGCACAGTGCCCGGGTCTGAGGCCTTCCCCATTCCTAATGATGATTGAAGGAGTCTGTATTTTGGCGATCAAACACACCAGGTTGTTAATATTGTGAACGTAGGCTATATGTGATGGATACAAGAATGAATTCAGTCATGCAAGTAATTCATTAGGGTCAGTCCTTAATGCACTTGGACGTCTGTGTGGGAGTCTCAAGGCATAAAAATCACACCACACACCACCCAGAGACACGGACTGCTGTCAGCCCGGTAGACCAGCAGGCTTTGTAAAGAGGTTCCCTGGAGACTCTAGGGGGGGATCTCCCGACACAGAGGTGAGTTTATCCAGTTCCAAGCCAGAAGCAACTGCCCTGGGGAACAGGGCCTCTAATCACTCACTTCCTAAGTGCTGAGTGCTTTTCTAAACCCGTGTGTGCATGCAAGCGGGACGTCAGGGTCTGCACACACAGACATGGGCCAAGCTCCCTGGGGTGCTGTCCCGGTCAGAGATGCGCAGATAAACCTGAGTGTCAGCCAGGAGCCGCTGAAGCCTGTTGTCTCTGGGGCCCCCGTGTAGGCGGTGACAGAGCGCCGTGTTTCTGCTGCGTCTCCCATGGGAACCTGTTGCTGTGGACTCCGGGGCAGCCGCAGTTAGGAGCCTGCCCCTTCATAAGGAGTGGACGGCAGGGTGACTCGGAGGTGCCCGCTGAGTAAGGCCCCCTCTAAATAGGATGTGGACACACGCACCACTGCCAGGCTTGGCTCTGGGACTTTCTGGGTTGGGACATTAGAGTATCTTCTTCTCTCCTGCAGGGAGGGGGTTGCTCGGCTCACATGACGCTGGGGCTTCGGTGCGACTGAGCTTCTGGGCACGATGCTCAGTTGCCTGGTGTTTGAGTCGCAGCATATTTCTAATTGAAGTTCATTCTACAGCCCAGTCGTTCCTGTGCTTGTGGGGAGCTCAGTGGTGTCGTTTCTCACTGAAGTAAACCTGCCCCGCACCCCCATCATGGGTCCCATTTCCTTTTTTAAATGGAGAGTTGTTTGAAACTACTAATCTGAGGGAAAGAAATATGGGCAGGGCACAAAGAAAGGTTTCCTGGAGCTCAGCCGTTCACACTGAAGGTCTGCTTAGTGCCCCAAACGCTCACGACCAGCAGAAGCGGAGGGACCGGGAGCGGAGGCTCGGACGTGTGATACCCAATCTTCCTCACAGGCGATCTCCAAACGGTAGTAAAGCGCCAGAGTGTGAGCGCCTTGTGGTCGCGATGCTGGCTTCTCCTTGTGCGGAGCGAACTGTTTTCCTCCCGCAAAGGGGCGAACAGCTCTCCAGAAGTGGTGTGAGTGGCTTCTGCCTCCGTTTCAGAGAGAGTCGTGCAGCGCTGAGCTGGGCCCTGCGCCTTCCCTTCCCTGAGGCGCGTGGGAGCTCTCTTACTCGGGCAGTAGCACGCTTTACAGACGCTTTCAGGTCTGTGGGGAGCGGATGGGGCACCACTGTGCTGCGTCACCAGAGCAGGAGGCCGTAAAGCGAGGTGTGTCAGAGCACAATAGCCGCATTCAAAAGCCTGGCTGGTGATAGACCGTCAGGGCTCGGTGTCCTTCGGGGACGGTGGTGGCCAGGGCAGTGGCGGCTCTGTCTGCATCTGCTGAACAACTGTGTTTTCCCAGGAGCAGCCAGGGCTTGCAACTCGAGCCAGGCTCTTGGTTCCCCTGCCCCTGGGGCTCCAGGCACAGAGCCAGCTGGGCACAGACACGTTTATATGCTTTTCCTGATACGAAAGCATATGCTCATGTATGGATTCCTGAGGAATAGGGAACAACCAGCTCACAGATGTCCATCGGGCCCAGGCAGAGAACGCAGACAAGTGAAATTGTAGTAATTATCTCCCCATCAGAGTTGAAAATGTGTTTCCCAAGCCAACACGGCACATCACTGCCAACAAGCAGAAAGCCCAGGTAACGTTAGCGGTCAGTCCTGGACGCACAGCCCAGGGCATTCCAACGTGCCTTCTCATGAATGTCCTCTCGGTTTACCTAGTCAACCTTAGATGGTCCTGTGGCCGAGACTGCCGTTGTTGACCCCACCTCACAGAGAAGGAAACCGAGGCGCAGGGAGATGTGTTTGACGCGCTCACAATCACGTTAATGTTGGTGGAGCCGGGAGCACGCGTGGGCTGCCGCCTCTGCAGCGGCTCCGTCTCTCCACTCTGCCAGGGCTTAGTCCTGTACTGAGCACTTCCCCGCTGTGGACAGGATGACCAGAGGTTACTTCTCAGAAGTCTAGGTTCAAGCATGAGTTGCCTTGCAAGCTGGCAAGCCAAAGAGGAGTGAGTATATTTTTTTCTTCATCAGAGAATTTCTGGTTACTAAGAGCACTTTTTGATACCTCAAGAAGGGCTGGTGGACAGGCAGGACTTCCAAATGATGGAGAGAGGGCCTCAGTGAGTTAGCACTCCCAAAAACAGACCAAAAAAATACGGACAAATCTGTCAAATCAATCATTTCAGAATCTGGAAATTAACCAAAGAGGCGGAACAAACTGAAAAGCATTTATTTAAAAAAAAGGTTGGACTTTGGTAAAAACAGCAGGATCTGTGGTGTTTTGACCTGGGGCTCTGCCCTTCCCCCTCCCCAGCTCTGTGGGACATGGACGTGAAAAGCTCGCCCCATCATAGTAGAGGAGATTCGCCTCCGTAGGGCTCTGTTAAAAAACCCCATCCCCAAAATGCAGTCAGTATTTTGGCTGGTCGTGAGGCTCCCTGGAAAAGCTGCATTCCCGGGGCATGATAAAAAACGACACATGGCTGGAATCATGCCCATTGGAGCTGCTCACGGCTGTGATCTCAACACCACCAAACAGGAGGCTAGCCACACTAGACAACCACAGAGGAGTTTGAGAAGCCGATATATTCCTGGGGAGCTGCACTCAGGCGTGTGGATGCTCGGAAAGACCCAGGAAAAGCGAGGACCCGATCATTCATGTCTGGCTGACCTGGAGACCACACACAAGCAAAACTGCAAGCCCAGGCTGACTTGTGAGCCACCTGCAACTCAAAGGTGGGCCTTGATGCACAGGTCTCCTCAACAAAGGCCAGAGACTCAATGGCTCAAGTGACCATTGAACTAGGCTAACCTGAAGGTGCCCCCTAGGAAGCCTGGCTTAAAAATAAAAAGAATTATTTTTAAAAAAGGGCCAGAGAACTTAGTGGCCACACATTGTAGAGAATACAGAATCTGCAGAATTAGTCTAGGAAAGTCACTAATCAAATAAACAGCAAATGGTTGGGGGTGGGGGTGGGAAGAGCCGAGTAATAACAACAAATCCTATTGGGGGAGGGGTCTGGTTCCAGAGTTGTTACAATATATTATCTATATTGTCCATTTTCAACCAAAAAGCTGTGATACACACAAAAGAACACTAACATGTCCCAAAGCGAGGGATAAAACAACCCACGGGCAATCGACAGTGCCCCTGAGAGGGCTTGGGTGTTGGACTCAGTAGCAAAGGCTTTAAATCAGCTACTATAGATATATTCAACATATCTAAAACTAAAACAAAATATCTGAAAACTAAAGGAAACTATTTAAAAAATTAAAGTATGGCAACTGTCTCACCAAATAGAGAATATAAATAATGAAATAGAAAAAAATTTTTTTAAAGAATCAGATAGCAAGTCTGGAGTTGTAAAGTGTAGTGACTGAAGCGAACGATTCACTAGAGGGGCTGAACCGCAGATTGGAGCTGGCAGAAGAAAAGAATCACCAAACTTGAAGAAAGGTCAATAGATTCTCCAGTCCACAGAATAGAGAGAAAAGACAAGAAAGAAAAACAAACGTGGGACACCATAGAGCATAAAAAGTACGCATAGCGGGAACCTAGAAAGAGAGGAGAGAGGAGCCGAAAAACTATTTGATGGAATAATGGCCAAAATCTTCCCAAATGTGTTGGAAAACATTATTGAACACATCCAAATGGTCAACAAATTCCAAGTAGGATAAATTCAAAGATTCACACGTGGACACATCTTAGCAAAACTGTCAAAAGTCAGAAAGACAATCCTTCAAGCAGCAAAAGAAAAACAAGTCTTCAGACCCTTGGAAGCCTCAGTAAGATTCACTGCTGACTTCTCATTAGCAAAGGTGGAGGCCAGACGGCGGTGGGATAGTGTGTTCAAAGTGCTGAAGGGAAGACTGTTGCCCAGAAGTACATGTCTAGCAAAAATAGCCTTAAAGATGAAGGAGAAATAAATCTATTCCCAGATAAGCAAAGATGTGGAGGCCGCGTTACCACCAAGACGATAATCATAGGGAGTCCTTCCGATTGGTGGTAGGTAGCACTACCACATAAAGAAGTGCTAGTAAGAATAATTTCACAGGTAAATAAATCAACAAAAAACCCAGCAGAAGCAGATTTTGAAACTCTTCAGATTTAAATGAAAATACAGTAAGGCAGTGATTACAAAACAATGTGTAATAGACAAAGATGTCATCTGTGTGACAATAACAGCAAAAAGAAATGGGTAGGGAAGGAAGCCTTACCAGAGCGAAGTTCCTGTGTATTACTAGAAATAAGTTAGTGTTAATCTGAAATAGATTGTTTTAAGTTAAGGTGCATAATAAAACCTCTAGAGGAACCAGTTAAGGAAATAACTTTAAAATATATATAGTAAATAAAACAAGACCAAAAGCAGCATTTAAATGATATACTAGGGAATGTATATTTAACACAAAAGAAGTCAGTAATAAAAGATTATAGGTTCAACAAGAACAAATAGCAAAGTGACAAATCAAATCCTACCATATCAAAATTCCATTAAATGTAAATGAATTAAATGCTCCAGTAAATAGATGGAGGTCATCAAACTGGATTGGGAAGAATAAAAACAAAACGGCAAGATCTAGCTATATGCTGTCTACAAACGGCGTATTTTAAAGACACAAATAGGTTGAAAGTAAAGGGATGGAAAAGCTGTATCATGCAAATAGTGACCCAAAGAGATTTGGAGTAGCTATACTAATATCAGACCAATGGATGTAAGGCCAAAGAAAATGTTAGTAGGCACAAAAAGATAAATTTTATAATGAGTAAAATATAAATTGAGCAGGAAGATACAATAATTATAAATATATTTGCATCTAGCAACAGAGCCCCATAATACATGATATTAAAACCAGCAGAATTGAAGGGATACATTGAAAGATAATTAAGAATAACCGCAGGAAACTTCAATATTACATTCTCAGTAACGTGTAGAATGACAGACCGGAACATGAGCAAGGATACAAAACAACTGAACAATGCTGTCGACCATCTTGACGGAAAAGACATCCATAGAACACTCCGCAGAATGGAACCTTCTCCGGGACAGGCTTCCTCCTAGGCCAAGAAACAAGACTTACTTTAAATTTTGAAGTATTAATTCTAATCTCAGTAGAGTTAATGGAATTAATCTATAAATTCAGTGCAACCCCTGCCAAAATTCTAGCAATTTTTTTCCAGAAACATGACAAATGACAAAATGCATCTAAAATTTATATGGAATGTCAAACATCCAGAACAGCCGAAACAAGTTTGAAAACAAAGAACAATTAATTGGAAGACACAGTTCCAAGTTTCAAAACTTAGTGTAAAGCTACAGTAATAAAAACATGGTGGGATTGGTATAAGACAAATAGGTCGATGGAACAGAAATCAGAATCCAGAAATAGATCCTTCACTTATGGTGAATAGGTTCTTAACAAAAGTCATTTAAAAGCAAGGCCATTTAACTGGGCAAAGGACAGCCTTGTTAACAAACAGTCCCAAAATGTTTAGATACCCACATGCAAAAAATACAAGCTTATACACTTACACTGCACACAAAAATTTATTCAAAATTGACATGAAACTAAATGTAAGAACTATAACAATAAGGCTTTTGGAAGAATTACATGTGAGAAAATCTTGAAGGCCTTGGATTCAGCAAAGATATTTTAGATATGATACCAGAAACAGTCTATAAAATAAAGTAACCAATCAATTAGACCTCATAAAAATTCAGAATTTTTCTGCTTCAAAAAATATTAAGAAAATGAAAAGACAAGCAACAGACTGCAGGGATGTATTTGAAAACACACCTGATACAGGGCTTCTAGCCAGCATATACAAAGAACACTCATATCTCAATAATAATAAACAGCCTAGTCAAAAACTGGGTAATAAATTTAGATAGGTGTTTCTCAAAAGATGTATAAATGGCTGATAAGCACATGGAAAGATAGTCGTCATTAGTCACTAGGGGATGGATACAAATGAATCACAGAGATGCCATTTCATACCTGTCAGAGTGACTATAGTAAATGAGAGAAAAGAGCAAAGTTTGGAGAAGATACGGAGAAGCTGGAACCCTTATACATTACTAGTAGGGATGTGAAGTGACACAGCCGCTTGGGCCATGTCTCAAGAGCTGAACTTCCATTTACCATACGGCCCGTCAGTTTTGCCCAAAGGCGTCTACCTGAGAGAAATGAACTTAGGTCCACACACAGACTTGGGCACAAATGTTCTTAGCAGCATGCTGTGTAACATCCAAACACTGGAGCCAACCTCGGTGTCCAGCAGCCGGGGAACAGGCGGGAAGAGCGTGCTGTAGCCACGGTGGGATGTTGCTTGGACATGGAGAGTGAAAGGCCGATGTGCTAGGCAGTGGGCCTTGTAAACATCATGTGACGCCAGAAAAGCCAGACACAAAGGACTGCATTACTATATGGTTCTACGTATGTGAAAACGTCTAGAGGCAGTAGCTAGCCTGGCAGGCGAATGTTTCTGACGGTGGGCCCGGGCTCTGCAGCTCACGGACCTTCCCTTCAGAAGAGTCTGGGGTTCAGTCCAAGGCTGACCATGGCTCCCAGCCCGGGAGAGGGTCATGTACTGTTCTTTTAGGGAGTGTTAGGACTCTTTTCAGGGAGTGTTAGGAGAAAATTCTCATTGTTTTGATTGTAGAATTTCCTGCAGGGAGAGCAGATGTGTGCGACTCCGCACTGCTTGCTGTCCAGCTGGATTTAAGGTCTTTGCAACTGAGAGGTGATAATGCAATCCTCTTCACTCGTGGAATCCACGCCGGTGTCTGCCGACACTAGCGTAGGCTGGGCCCAGGGAGTCCTGAGTCCTTTCACCGTGTTCCTGTTGGATTTTGAAACAAGGCCCCTCTTTCCTTCCAGATTGTACCGTGGACACTCGCACATAGTAAAACATAGTAAAGAACAAAGAAAGTCTATTCCCTCTAAAACATCCGCCCTAATCAGGCCCAGGGGCCCAACTAATCAAAGCCTGATACTTAGGACAATAGGCCAAGTCAGCCAGGCCACCCCCTCCCAGAGGCACCGCTATCTCTCCAGAGCCCAGGGCCGGGCAGGCAGCGCAGGATGCAGTCATCTAGGGCCAGGTGGGTGTTATCAGGGCCCTGGCCCTCCCCTCTCCCACCCAAGGGGACTCGGCCCTATCAGGCCCTCACAGCTGCTGTCATTTGAGATAGGGCAGGAAGTGGGTCCTGGAAGACAGTGCAAGCCCCCAGCCCCCAGCAGCCTCTAGAAATGCCTGTGATTTAGCCCGAGGCCCTGGCTCCCATCCGAGCCCTTGCACGACAGAAAAGGGAAAAAGCGTGGCAGGGAGGCTGTCTGGCCACACAGACGTGGGGCCAGGGGTGGGGGAGCCTTGGCGTCACTGTGGGGCCTCGGCTGGCTGGCTGTGTGAACCTGGCGGCTGGGCCCACGGCCTCCTTGCTGCCCTGCCAAGGTGGGACCCACACATGGGCAGTGCCCTTGGTCTGCGGGGACACCCCGGCTCCTGGCCGCCACCCTGCCTTCTGCCTGTCAGGCAGGCTGGTCTGTGCCTGGGTGCTGTGTGCCCTTGTGGTTGATGTTCCTGGGGCCTGGGGCTTGGGCCCAAGCAGAAGCCAGGTGGGAAAACCCAGGGCCCGTCTCCGAGCCAACATTTCAGTGCAAAGCGCCTCAGAGGGTGGACGAGGACTGTATGGACGTCAGCCGGGGCGTGGAGCTGTGTGAACTGACTGTTTCTGCACCGTGCTCCTCCCCGGGTGCGGGGCAGGGCCCAGGCCTCCCGCCCCTCTGCGGGTTTGGGCTGGAATGGGTTTTCGGAAAGGAGCCCAGATTAGAGTTCCACCATTCGCGACCGAGCTGGCATCTGCCAGTGTTCAGGGCGAGAAGCGGCTGTGAAGACATTTCCTCTCAGGGCCATCCCCGCCGAGCGTATCTGGAGGGACGTGCGCCTGTGTCCCAGGCACGGCCATGGTCCCCGGTGGGGCGGCCGCGCTGCCTGTGCCTTGGGCCGGCTCCCTGCTTCGCGTCAGGCTTAGAATCGCCCTCGTACACCCTCTGTGTCCAGTTTTTTTCCACAGTGGCTGTTGCCAGCAAGCCATAAACTACCGTGTATCACTCAGATTTAAGATCCTTAACTTTAAAACAAATTAAACTCTTGTTGACATTGTAATAAAAATCAGAATGGAACTGAGTGGCTCAGTAGAAGCAAAGTTCAATTATTTCTGTGGATTTAAGATTGTTTTCTGGGATTCCCAGACTCCCAGGGCAGTGAAGCTATTTCCTCTTGGCAGAAAGCTGGAGAGAAAAAAGGTGGTGGGTGGATGAAGGGAGGTGGCCGCCCTGGGCTGGCCCTGCAGGAAGCTGCCGCCTGTCACCCGGGTGCGCGCCCTGGCTCCAGCAGGAGCCCCTGCGGCCACACTTGAAAAGGCACCAAAGGGCCGCTTGTCTGCGGGGGCAGGGCGGCGGTGTGCTGGCGTTACTGTGTGTGAATCTAAGAGAAGAGCTAGAAAACTCAGGCAAATCGTGTCGATGGGGTTCCTGTGGGGCATCAGGAGTCGCATGGAAGCTGGAATCTGTCCTTCAGAACTCGTCCAAAACCTGGAAAATGCCTGGCCTGCCCGCCCCCTTATCTCTCATCGCCACACTAACTGTGATATTTGATGGTCTTTACAATCTCTTTCCCTCACTGGGGTGGAAACGGTGGTTTCCACTGGATCAAATGCCAGCTTTCCATCCTGCGCGCAGCTTCCTGCCGTGATAAAGCAGAACTGAAGTAATGCAGAAGCGTGGGGATGGAGGCGGGTGACCCATCCTTGTGGAGGGTTCTCAGGGCGTGGCCGGCCTCTGGAGGGGGGACCTGGCCTGGCCTAGGGGCTGGCACAGCCTCCCGCCCTCCCCGCACCGGCTGCCCCCTCTCTTCTGCTTCCTGGCTCTCTGCTTTCAAGGGCAGGTTGGCAGTGGGTTCGTGACCTCTGGCCCCTGAAAGAGCTGATGCCCGCCCCTGTGACTAAGTCTACAGAGCCAAGTCTACAGAGCCAGGCATGGAGTGCATGGATGCCCTGGGGTGCTGAGGGGCGCTGAGACCTGGGGGCGGGGGTGCCAGGTGGGCTTGTCAGTGAACCTGGCTCAGCAGATGGTGGCGCAGCCACGGAATGCCTACAAACGCAGGACCCTCCGCGAGGTTTTCCACAGAGCCCGCGTGTCACCACTGAGTGTCAGGAGTGGCGGGGCAGCCCTGCCCAGTGGGAGCCTTTGCGGCGGCTGGGCCCACCCTGGCACACTGGGGCCGCCACCCTGCCAGGCCGGCCAGCTTGGAGCGCTCCATTGCATCTGACCATGCCCTTGTATGAGAACGCACTAAGTCTCTGACGGTGGGTGGAGAAGCCGGGGGGCTTGGCAGAGGGGGCTGGACCCTGACCCTGCACCTGAGCTGTACTGGCAGCCCTATGACCTCCTCTGGGATTGTCTTCACCCCCTTCCTTCACGGGAGGGGCCCCAGACCTGTCGCTGAGCTCAGTGTGGGATGCCACTGAAGCTCCAGCACTAGCTGACCACCGACAACGCACCAGCCTCCCATCTGATTTAACATTTACTGTGAACAAATACTTTTAAATAGCCATTCCATACACATTGTCATTTTTTGAGGACATACTTTAAGGCTTCTGAAGAAGCCAAATGTAGATAAACAGAAGGAATTAATGTTGAGTTTTCCAAATGGATAGCTCATCGCCCCCTGAAAGGAAGAAACCCAGCAGACCCACAGCAGAGCTGTTCTGACAGCAGTGCCGCCCCGACGCCGTGGGCCGGGCGCATCAGGTCTGCTCGGCCCCCTGCCTTGCTGGAACTCACGGAAGGGGCTGACTGAGCTGCCGGAAGACACCTCAGCCAAGACTTACCTGCAGGTTCCCTACTTTGCTCTGGCGTCATGGGACCATCGCCGCACGTGCAGAGCGCAGCCCTGGGCCCTGGAGAAGCTGCCGTGCAGTGGGGGAGAAAATATCCAGATGTGAGCCCTGCTTGGCATTGAACCGTCCCAGTGGCAGGGCAGCTCAACCTGCAGTCAGTCTCTGGCTGGCTGGGGGTTCGCGATGCTCCCACCTGGGAATCTGGGTGGCTCCAGATCGTTGCAGGGAGGACTCCAGGGGAGGGAAGGTGGGAGCTGAATCTTCAAGGCTGTCTCTTCCGGGCCTCACTGGCTCCTCGGGCTCACTCAGGGACACCTTTAATAAGGTGTGAAGCCTCCGAAGGACGTGGCACACTCCAGGCTTGGGCTCCACATCTGGAAGTTGGGAGCCATTGGCCAACAGAATTCTTCCAGAAGGTAGCTTCGGACCCTTCTCTGAGCATGCGTCCCTGGCCCCACCGTGGTTCCAGGTCCACAGCCCACGCGTGTCCTTTGTACGTTCAGGAAGGAACCCAGAGGTTTGTTCTGCCTGCTCGTCCAGGTGAGGCCGGGAGGTGGCCTCTGGGCCGTGGCCATTCAGCCAGCTGCTCGTCGCCGTGATCCCAGGGGCAGGCTGCTCTCCCGCCAAGCCGGTGGGTGTGTGCGTGCAGCCCTGCTGGTCTGACTGAGGGTGAAGGAGAGCTCCAGCCATGCAGTTACAAGAACCCTGATGACCCTTTATGCCACATGCACCTTGCATGGCACCTGGTACACTTTGATGAATCACTCATCATGTGCAACGTTGGAACAGCGTCTATGAAGAGTGATACTTGGATGGTCAATATGAAAATTCAATCTTGTTTTTTCCCCCTCTCCAGAGTCAGGAAGCCCTAAAGGTCATGGACCCTTGTCTCATTTGCCCATTTTTTGCTGATTCTTTGCCTCCCATGCCTTGTTTCCACATTAGGAGTTGTTAAGAGTAACTTGCCAGCTGGGACAGTGCACATGCTTTTCTTCATGCTTTTTGTGACTTTTCCATCCAGATCTTTATAAAATAATGAGGTTCTGCTGTTGGTCAATTCCGTCAACAACCGTAGGCACCGTTTGACCCTCAGGGTGGGCTCAGCCTCGTGGGGTGGAGAGCAGTCCGGACTGTTCAGAGTCGTGTGGCCAGAGCGGTGGTTCACCAGGGGCCTCCGAGCCGAGGGGGCTGCAGGTGGCCTTCCCTGAAGTGGCAGGGGGCAGCCAAAGGCACGATGTAGGCCTCCTGGGCAGCAGCCAGGCTGGGGCCCCCCGAGAGGTCCCGGAGCCCCTGGACACAGCTGGCGTGGGGCCTCCTCAAGGGGGCACATGGCTCCTCAGCACCGGCAGCTCACACCCTCCTATTTCCATCCTGGAAATGCATGCTCTGGCCGCGGAGTGGGGGAGGCGTTGGTGAATCCCCAAGGCCAGCAGCAGGGGGGACGGCGCTGAGGCCACCCGGACAAGGACAAGCCAGGGAGAAGTGGGTGGCTGTGGCCATGTCAGGACCACGTGGGTATTGGCAGGCTTCAGGGCCCGACTGGGAGGAGGCGAGAAGTGCAGCAGCCTGCCAGGGGCGGCTGTGCGGGTTGAGCCGTGGCGGCCGACCCATCGAGTGAGGCCTGGGCACATGGGGGGCAGGGGGGAGGAGAGAGGCAGCGCTCACCCGTCCATGGCAGCCGACGAGATACTGGGGGTGAAGCCAGGGGACGGGTGTGCACACACAGGGCGTTCTGTTGGAACCGAACTGCAGGGTGGCTCTCTGAGGCTGAAACAATGAAAAGCGCTTGGTGCCATGAATCTGTGCTCGCTGCCTCTCGGGCCCCTCCCACCACGGCAAGTCTGACTTCGTAGCTGGTTTACAGAAGAGCTAACCCAACCGAGGCCGCCCCTTGGGCATGGTGCCCAGGCCCTGAAAGCTCGGTCTACTCCCGGGGTTTTCCCAGCAGCCGGCCAGGGAGGAAAACTGCTTTTTTGGCTGGGAATTGGGTGGCCAGGCAGCGACCCAGGCTTCTGGCTGTGCCTTTAGCCTGCGTTGCGGGCGGGACCGCTTCAGGCCTCGGACCTCCCTCCCGCGTCCTCTGCTGTGACTTAGAGGTTCCCGTCTCTCTCAGGCTGTCCACACCTGAAGCTAGAGAGGTGGGGCCACGCCCTTCCACTGAGAAACAGAGCGTCCGGGCCTTGAGGCCTGTGGGCTGCGGGGAGGAGGAGGCTGTGGGCGGGCGCTGACTGAGGCAGCTCTGGGTGCTGGGCCAGGGAGAGGCCCAGGATCGCAGCTCTTGTCACGCGCCTCAGTTTCTGCACCTGTGGAAGGGAGGTGGCTTTGTGGGAATTCAGTCTGAGAAGCACAGAATTCCATGAATGATATTTTAAATAGTGCTTTAAAAACAGTATAGTTTGCAAACATTAATGATAAAAACAAACAGCTCTTTGTATTGTTTTAATTCCTTCCAAATACCCAAAACCCTGGGCTGCCAGGTCAGCGCCCTCAGCTCGCAGCAGCCGGGCACGCCAGTTTCTCTCTGGGCCACGCTTGCTGCCAGCAGGAGAGTGCAGGACTGCCCAGGAGACCACCATGTGGCCCAGGTAAGGGCACCATGCCACACCAGGCCCTGTGTGGTGACGGGCAGAGGGTGGCTTGCACCTTTCCCTCAAGCAGCAGGTTGGCCTCTGTGCCAGCTGGGGATGTTGGGTACCCAGGCGGGGATCTGTCTTCTTGGGGACCTGCCCTGGGAGCGGTGCCCCCACCCCGCAGGCCCTGTCTGCACCTGCCCCTGCAACGCCCATGTCACCCACAACATGGAACTTGGAGGCTTTCCCCAAGCCTCCAACAAATGTGACCTGAGTATTATGTTTACAATTTTTAAAAAACTAGTGCACAATTTCCTAAAGTTTGAATGACAGTTGAGAATATTTGAAGGGGAGAAAGCATGCTTCCCTGTCCACGTACCATCGCGTGGCTTTCTGTGGAGCATCACTGCGGAAATGTCTCTGAGGGCGTATCTCCCGAGGCACTGAGCAGGCCTCGCTCCTGCTGCCCCTGGGCACGCCCAGCAGCTGGGCCCTCAATGCGTGCAGGAGGAGTCGCATCCCTGCTGTCTGGTCGAAGTGCTGCACCTCGGTGGGCTGGCTTGGGTGAGGACGTGCACCTGCCCAGCTCAGGGGACCCTGGCTGCGGCCCCACCGACAGCCCGGGGAGTGGGGGCAGGCCCCACGGCGCAAGTGTGTGGAGTGGTGGGGGCCAGGTGCAGCAAGGCAGGACCTCACATCTGCTGCCTGGTGCCCCTCCCAGTGGATGGCAGAGAGGTCCTGGCCCAGAGAGCGGGCAGACAGGAGGGTGAGCCGGCCAGTGCCCACCTTCTTGCCGAAGATGGTGTTGGTTTTTAATTGCAACCACTTCAAACCGCCAGAGTAGGACAAACAGTGCGATGGGTGCCCGGGTTCAGTACTCAGGGTGGGCCGAGATGTTTAGAGATCAGGTCCCGGGCTTCACACACGTTTATCCCCATGCCCCTCAGATGCACACATCTGCGTAAGTGACCATCTGCTCATATGATAAGAGCGTGACGTTTACACCTATCAGTCACTGATTCCCCGGTGAGGCCAGGATTTTGCGAGCTCACGCAGTGATGTCACTTCTCGTGAACCTGGAACAGTGGGTTTGAGCCACCTTCTCTGCTTCCATCATGAGCAGCAAACCAGCGGGTGGGTCTGGGGGCACCTGGCCTGTGCCAGGCTGCCGGGGGCTGGCTGGTGCCGACCGCTGACTCTGGGCTGGTCATTTTGACCGTCACAGACTCCAGGCTTGGAGCGCCAGTGTTTGGCCATGACTGTCCCCTCTGCTGTCCTACAAAGAAGGAGGAGCCCCTGCTAATGCTTTACTGTGAGTCCTCTGACCTCACGCCAGAGACACTTCCAGTTCCACAGAGGCTGACACTGGGGTGGGGGGAGGGGGAGGCATTCTAACTAGCCTGCAGCGGCCACATTCGGGGTCTGTTTATGTGCTTTTTCTTTCAATTAAAGGGGTTTTAAACAATTTTTATTTTTCTAATCCCATGAATTCTGTTTGAATAGGAATTTCATAATTTGGGGGAATCACTTTCCTAGCAGCCCAAAGAGAGCCCTGGAGAAGCGCTAGCTGGTGGTTTGACTGTCCCAGTGAGTAATCGCAGAAAGCGAGTCGGCACGGATAAGTAACGGGCCGGGTACTGTAGAGAGCACACGCCCGGCCAGGCACCAGCAGGCGGCACGGGGGACAAGCCCGTGGAGCCTCCCGTTACATGCCCACTCCCTGTGGACGCTGGGGTTTCCACACGGGGCGTCTGCATTATTTGGAGTATTCAGGCTAAATAAGGAAGCAGGGTCTGAAGGCAGGAAAATTATTCTGTTTTAATGGTGTAGCCATGCTCATCAGCGCCGGCCCCACATGCCATTGGGAGGGTCATGTTTTATTGAAACCGTGACTTGTCATTCAGCTGCTCCACTGTCCCATTCTCTCCTTCCAAAAATAGCAGGCCCCGTGGCAGTGGCTTATTTTGATTAAAAAGATAAAAATAAGTGAAGGCTGAAATAGGACACCCGAGGTAACACAAGGACTTACTTTTTAATGAAACTTGAGAAACTGCATTATTTTCTACTGCTTCACAATGCATCTTTTAAAAAAGTCAGAAAAGTAAAAAAAGGATTTAGTGGTATTGCAACTCTGCATTTTCAGAATTACTGTGGCTGCGGCAGTGTCCGCAAAAGCCCGCGTCGCCGTAGCCCCACCAGCGCGGCCTCTCATGTGCAGGGGCATCGGGGCAGCGGCCAGGTGGCCCCTGTGGGACTGGGTGGACACAGCCTGTGTGTGTGGAGGGCAGCGACAGGTGCCCACATGGGAGGTGGAGACCTTCACTGCAGTCTTTCTAACAAATTAAAGAACCTGCATGAGAGACACCACGTCCTTGCCCTCAGGGCCGGCGCCCAGTCCCCTCCGCGCTGGGCACTTCGCCTGTGCCCTGCTTCCCGTTTTCTGGTCTCTAGATGGCGACTTTCATCGTGCTGTTTACGAGTACTTGGCTCACATCTGCTGTGATGCTTAAATAAGGACTGAATGAGCCTAGACGTGTTGGTCCAATGGAAACGTGAAAGCGGGTGCTCAGCAGGTCCCTGAAACCATGGAGCCAGGGGGCACACGTCTGTCACACTTCCTGCAAGGAAGTCACAGCACCAAAGAGCTGCGTGTTCGTCGGGATCTGCAGCCACCGTCAGATGGCTTCTTACCCAAGAACCGCCGGCACGGTGAAGGCCTGGTGCCGCAACGCGGTGTGGGGACGCCCTGGAGGCTGGCTCTTCAGGCATAGATTTGGCCCAAGATGTTCCTGGTTCCGCTTGCGCCTCTAAATCACTGCCCTCTCGGGTTGCAATACCAACTTTAGCTAAGGGTGTATTTTTTGGAAAAGTTAGCAAGTACACTGAAGTTACTCTTCATCGTAGGAATGGGAGTGAATGTGCTGCCTGTTTTCTTTGCTCCTCAGGGAGCTATTTTGGCTTTCCCTTAAAAATAAAATCGGTTTTGAGGAGTCGTGCTCCATAAAGAATATCCATGTCTCTGTTCCTCGGAGGAAGATGGAGCCCTCAGGCAGCACCTGGGTCTGTGTGGCTGCCTGCTCGCCATTGGCAATGACTTTGGTCGTGAGCTCTGAGAGAGTCCATGGGGCCTGATGCTACAGGGCTGGGGCGCCGGCCACGTGCGGAACCGACCACCAGGGGGTCCTTACGCACTTCCTTGTTTCCCACTGGCCTTTGTTTAAAGGGCAGCAGCGGCTTCAGAGAAGTACCGGTCTTCATGGACCAGCAACCTTGCAGAGTGTCATAAAACCAGGAGTGAAAGATGACGGGGCCCCTCCCAGGCTGGCTGCTCTGCTAAGTAGTGGTAGTTAATTGTTGAATTTTAAAAATTCATAGTACAATTGGTTTGCTTATTGGTACTAATGTAGCTGTTGAAAAAGAGAAAGATGCTTTAAAATATATTTTATGTAATTAAGCGAATAGGTACCTGAATCAGCAAATAAGTTTTTTAAAAACCTGACACAAAATTATAATTTGCAAACTACCATCTTAATTAAACATTTTTTAAAACAAGGATTAAATAATGTGACTGGCCAACATTGCTGGACCAGGCTTCTTATTCTGTAAACCCAAATCCACTTCCTAAGAAACCATGGTCAGCGTTGTATGAACACCTGTCTAGAAAACCCTAGTTCCGCCCCCCCCCCGCCCCCCGTTCCCTCCTTCACCACACCCAGCAGGCAAGGCCCACGGCTCCTGTGGGTTCCTGCGGGGAGAGGGATGGAGCTGCCCCACGGCCCCTGGGCTAGCGGGGCCAGGCAGGGGCCGCTGTCACGTCAAGCCAACCTTTTCCCTTGTTTTCTCTGCCGACCCTCTGGGCTGCGTCTGATGAGAGCAGCAAGGCTGGTGATTCTCTGTGACAGAAATGAAAAGACAGCTGATGTTTCTGTTATCCTAAAATAAACCTATACAGGCATTTTTTTCTGGTAATAAAAGGGATACATTTGTATTGTAAGAAATAGAGAAACTGAAAGCATAGGTACGAACCCCTGTCCCTTCACCACCGTTCTGTGTCTTATGGGACCATGTGTCCCGGGGCTGAGCCCAGGCTTTGCATTAACTTCAGGCCAGTATGACTGTCACTCCCGCGCTCTGTAATTCATTCTTTTCTCTACAGTCAGTAAACTGAAAGTTCACCAGGAGGAGTGAGGAGCCCGCACACACCTTTCTCTTGTCAGGGCAGGCTGAATGGAGGTTCCCCGCACACGGACCCTCCCTCGAGGACCGTTCCCCAAGTAAGCCAGGGCCCAGGTGGGGCTGCTGCCCCCCACCCGCCAGCCTCGGGGAGCCCCTGGCTGGCTATACCACACTCCCACAAACAGTGGGTGGCCCCACCCCGCCCTGCTGTCTGCCCAGTGTGTGAGGATGGTACCTCCCCCACCCTCAGAGTCCTTCTTCACCATGAGGCCCACCTCGCAGGCATCAGGGGGCAGCTCCATGAGGCTCACACACAATTTAGAATCCTGGGCACACAGGACTCAACTCTGGGAAGAGCTGAAGTCCCCACCTGTTCTCACAGATTAGACCCTCAGGGGCAGCCAGGGGCAGGAGCCCAGAGGCCAGCGGCACAGGCCAGACCTGCCCTCCCCCTGCGCTTCCCAAGCACCCCCAGCTGCTCAGGGCCCGTAAAGGAAGCTTACAGACCTCCTCATGGAGGCTTGGGTGACGTGGCATGAACGCAGGGAGGATTTGGGCCTGAGCAGAGTCGGAAAATCACAGGATCCTCGGGAGCTGTTGGCCAGAGCTGGTCCACTGCCATTCGAGAAAGCGCAGGGCTGCCCCTGCTGCCCAGGCAGACAGGAGGTCAGGCCGCCCTGAAAACCACCCCCGGGCCTCTGGGGCTTCTGATGCCTCTCGGGTTGCTTTCCTCCCATTATTTACTTGTATTTAGCTCTGATCACATGTGTCTGTTACTTCGCCAGATTTGAGGCCCACGCTGGATGTTGGGACCGGGGTCCCTGCCTCCGTTTCTTCCCAGCGCAGGCGAAGCCGTGGCCACCTCCTGAAAGTCCCTGGTCTGAGTCACGCACAGACGCACAGGCCATCACGGCTTCCCTGGTGGGAAGCCGCACACTGTTGGGAAGCCTGGGGCTGGCGAGGTGAGGGGGCCCAGGAGCACCCCCCCCCACAGCCCTGAGGCGCTGCCTTGAGGCCACCAGCCAGAGCCCGGCCAGGGGGTCGCTGCCAAGCACATCCGGGCACGGAGGTGAAGCTGGCGTAGGAACCGCGAGACTCGGCCCAGGTCTGGAGCGCTTGCCGTACCCGCCCAGACCCCCAAGCAGGGCTGCCTGCCGGGATCTGGGGTGGGGCCCCACAGAGCCAGGCGGCAGTGTCCTCTGGCTGAGTGGCTGCTGTGGGGGGAGCTGGCTCACTGCGCTGTTCGCCTTAGTGCCAACGGGCTGCTGACACATGGCCTGGCTCTCACCACGCATGGGGAGCAGGCAACTCCAGGCCTGGGGACCCCTTGGTCACTTGTCTCTTCTCCTTTTTTAGAAAATGGTTTTTCAAGCTAGTATAAGAGAAATGACTGGAACAGAGTTCCTTTTAGCTTAACAGAATTCCGTGTTGTGGGTGGGTGTGCTGATGTTTCAGAAAAGCTACAGAGAAGGAAAGGGATCGCCTTGCCCCCCGCTCTTCCTCATGCCAGGGACAGCCTGTGCTGAGCATGAGCTGGGGGACGAGTGGTGGCAGAGCCGGGCAGGCAGGGTGCAGTGGGCGGGCGGGCAGAGCTGTCGGGACTGGTGCGCCACATCTGCCCACCTTCATTCACAGCATCAGCCAGGAGGCCCCGGGGCCAAGCGCATGGCCCTCCCATGACCTTCCTCTCTAGTGCTTGCAAACAGCAACGCCTGTCCACCCGTGGATCTGCCGGTGGGGCCACATGTGCCCAGTGGAGGACACTTGCCACGGCTGTGCCTCGGCTCCCTCACGTGTAAGCACCTGGGCCACAGCCACCCTTTCTACTTGCTGACCCTTCAGTTCCTCAGAGGGCAGATGCGAGGATCAAGAACATATGCACAGGTGCTCAGCCACCACGAGGGGCTGCACGCACGTCGTGTAAACAAGGAGTTCGCTCATTCCTCACATTTGACTTAAGAGCCCAAACTGCTCTGAAACCAAGTATTCAGAAACAGGGGAAGTGTTGCCAGAAAGGTGGGCGTCAATGGGACAAACCATATGAAAGAGCATTCCTGCTGCCGTGGCCCCTCTCGTCTGCGTGGTCTGTGCCACCATACAGGAGCCCTCCGGTGAGACCCAAGTCACGGCAAGGGACATTTCCCTGGGCACGAGCCTGATGCCCGCCCTGCTCGAGACGGGATGGGGAAGGAGGAACTCGCTGTGTGGAAGCATAATGCTTTGCTTTCGGAAAGGACGTTCCACCTGAGACCTCCGTGGCCTCAGCAGGAGCTGGCGTTCATGGAGAGCCTGAGTGCGGGTGAGGCCCGGCCTCTACCTCGTGCATTTCGGTCTTTCATGGAAAAAATACCAGTGTCCTCCCTCAATTCCGGACATGTACACAGCGGTGCATTTGGGGGCGCGTGAGGCACACGCTTATCCTGCATGCATCCCAGGTTAAAACAAGAGTTCAAATGGCCACATGAGTTTTAGGAAAAAACAATAGTTTCCACCTTAGGAGCATTTTAGAGAAAAATGAGATGTGAGGGGAAAACCCCTCTTATTAAACCAAACTGTGGTGTAACAGCTTCACCACATCCTCCTGCAGGGACTGGATCACGCCAGGGCAGGTTCCTCTTTCAGGGCCCTGCATGGGTCACATGTCACCTGCAGTTAACATGCTGTGTGAAGAAGAGAACCTCGTGTCAGTGGAAAAGCTGAATAAGAGGATGGAAATGATCAGCGGAGAGAAGCCATTGCGGGAACTGTGGGCGTCTCAGCACGGCCACATCAGAGGCAGCCGCCCCCAGACGCACAGCCCCGTGGGCCGGACTCGCACCGTGACCTCCTGTGACAGCAGCTGGAAGGCCGGGGCCTGGGTCAGGGCCCCCCTCGGCCCAGCCACTGAGACCTGGTCGCCCAGCCGGCCCTGTGGTGGGCCCTCCCTCCCCCTCTGATGGGCAGAGGGGCACAGACTACATCTGGAGGGGCGGCACCCAGCTTCCCGCCCAGCATGGACTGGGTCCAAGTGCCCCACCACGGGCAGCCGGTCCCCCCTGCACCCAGCTGTGGCCGGACCCCGTGGGGGCTCGAGCCGTGGGTCTGAACAGCAGCAGTCGGATGGGAGCCGCTGCTCCAGTGCGTGGGCTCAGGGCAAACCGGCCCGCCCGGCAGCTTCAGGGCCACACACCGGGCCCCTCCAGACGGGAGCCATACGCACACTGGCGGCAGGCTCGCCGAGGGACTTCCGCCCGCCCACTGTGCCGCTCAGCTGCCTGGGACAGGGGAAGCCCGCTGCCGAGGCCTCTTCCCCTTTCATCCTGCGCAGATGCTGTTTTCCTGAGGGCCGTGTCACTGCACATTGAGAACAGGCCTCTTCTTTGCCTGCAGCTGCCCGCCCGCCCATCTGCACACCCTCAGCCTCAAGCAGGGCCCACTTTCCCCCACACCACTGACAGTGCCCCTCACATTACCCCTCGTAATTACCCTCAGGTCCCCGATGCCCCTCATTACTGCCCCCCAGACCCGTTCTATACACCCTGTTGCTGACCCTACAGAATCAGCTGTGGGACATGATTGTCCTTGGAACAGAATAAAAGGATTGTGGCCTGAGCGGACCCACGGGAAAGCCCACGTCTCCCCACGGGGCCTCCCTGCCTCCTCCCTGACGTGTCTGCTCAGGCTCCTGGCCGATCCGCACCTGGCCCAGCAGCCCAGACACCGCCGTCCACGCCTGCTGCTTATCCGCCCAGGACCGGGGTCCCTCGGGAGAGAACGACTGGCGACCGCAAAGGCAACTCATAAACTGTCAGGCGTGGTGGGAATACCCAGCGAGGTTCAAGCGCCAGCCCTGTCCACTCCTCCTGCGGGGCCCGTCCTCCGCCCCATCTGCCTCCCCATGACGGCACCCCGGAGAAATGGGATCATTCCACACTTGTCACTGCTCTGTGATGGGGCAGCGTTCTGCAGAGTATGCGCTGGGCACATGGCTCTTAGGCCAGAGGAGTGAGAGGCGAGGAAGAGGAGCTCTGTGTCCCTTCTGCTCCCGGACCAAGCGAAACGCAGCACCCGGGGCCTCAGGATGGAGGAGGCCTGCGGCCCGGGGACACGTGTGGCCTGGGCCACCTTGCCCTGCCTCCTGAGGTGCCCGGGCCAAACACTTCGCAGCTCCAACTGCTCTGGCCACGCAGTCGTCCGGAGCATCACAGCTGCCTATAGCTGTGGGTGGCCCGTGACACTGGGGACAAGTGCTTCCTGAGAGCTGGTTGGAGCACCCGGGCCTCTTACAGCCTCTCTGCTGCTAAAACAAGTCACCGTGCCAGGGTGAGCGCCATCTGCCGAGAACCTGTGGCTGCCTGTCGGTCTGGATGTGCCATTTATAGGCAGGTATCCTGGAGCCCTCCCTGGCCTGCCCTGTGCTCCGGGTGTTTGCAGCGCATCGTACCCTGCAGGCAGCCTGGCCTCAGTGGCAGGTGGGCTCAGGCCACAGCTGGAAGGCCATCTCCCTTGGGCTGTGCCACGCAGCACCTCTGGGAACAGCCTGTGGCCTGGGGCGTGCAGTCCGGGTTCCTGAGTGCAAAGCCCATGAGCTCTGTTATCAGCTCCCATGACACAATTCCTGGTTCCCCCAGCTGAGCTTTATTATTGTTATTCTTAAAAATAGTCGGGGTGGGGGGGATGTTGAAAGGGAATTTAGGGAAGGGTGGGGTGATGACATGTGTGCCGGCCAACCTCCCCAGGAAGCCCCCCTTGGACGGGCCGGGGCCTTTGCAGAGGCACGTGGGGTTTGTCTGGGCAGTTCCATGACGCGAGTGCGTGGCCCCCACCTCCAGGCCCGGCCAGGAAAGCCGTGGTGACAGGCTCCCCTGCGACATTTCCCCCGTCCGGGTGCCCATCAGGAGGGAGGGACGCTGTGCACCCGCTCAGATGGCCTCCCCCAGTTTGGCTCATTTCCTCTCTGGCTGCCAAAAATCACAGGCCGAGAGTGGACACGGACAAGGCAACAAAGTGAAGGAAAGGCCCCAAACCCGGTGCTGGCCCTCCACTCCAGCCTACCAAGGCCTGTCCAGCAACAAGGCCGGGGGAGGACACAGCCAGTGCACGCAGCTCCCAGAGGCACCCCGTCGGCTGCCACACAGCTCCGCACACCCTCTGGAGAGACGCATTCACAGCCCCGGCCCTCCTCTCGGGGCGCGCTATGGGAAGGCCAGTGCATAGCGGTGCTCAGGGCTGCGGCCTTAGTGCCCCTGGACCACAGCGGGAAGCAGGAAGGAATGTGGCACCTCCGGGACGCGCCCCTCACAGCTGCACGTGACCTACTCAGCGTGGCTGATGGACTTCTGGCTGTTTACATACAGTTTTGCACAGGGCAGTGTCTCCCTAATACATTCTCTATTTTGTTTTCTTGCAGTAAATGAAATAATAAGAAACGACCTCTCCAGCACCAGCATCCATTCATAGTTGGTGACGTTGGAACTCACTCAGAGGCTGCGTGGTGTCAATCCACAGGCAGCTGTCGAGCTTCCCTGCAAAGACTCCGACAAGGTGAACTGGGCTCAGCCCTGCACCCTGAGAATGCCCACACCCTGAGGACCCACGTCAGAAGTGGCTCCAGCGGGAAGGAAGGACCCCCCAACCCGTCTCCGAGGAAGAGGCATCTCCAGGGGCAGATGGAAGGTGGCAGGGTGGGATGGGGCAGGAGGTGACCTCAGGGCAGCGGCCCACGTGGCGGCTGGGCCCCTTGGGCACCCCTGGATTCCAGAACTGGAAGTGCCTTACTTAAGCAGCGCCCACCTCAGGACAGCGCGGAATTGAGCACCGAGCTTGCTACCGGGGGAGTGTTCACAGGAGCAACGACTATAAAAACATTTCATTGTGAGACTTTATCCTGCATACAAACTGGGAGAATGCTGGCAAGCTCGGCGTTGCAGGAAAACCTAATGCGTGGGTTCTGTCTACTTCTTCACCTTTTCCTGGGCTGTGACATACAATTCTGCTGCCTTATTCGGAGTGTTTTGAGATCTTCCAGTTTGTCATCTCAGCTCTTTCCCAATCTCCTCCCCCTGCTGTGTTACTGAAACCGTAGGATTGTCAATCGTGGCATGGTGGGATTGCTAGGATTTTGTTTTTAATCTGGCTTCCAAATTAGCACAAGTAGGGTGACTAGCACAAGGTAGGTTACTGGATGAAAGAAATCTCTGTCCCAGGACAGACCCCGCACTTGCATGTCTGTACATAGGTAGGCCTGTGTGTGTCTGTCCACCAGCACAGCAGTGGGACCGTCCTGTCTGCCCAGCAAGGGCCTCCACAGTAACAATAACAAGGTCTGTTTTGGAAAATGCATCCAAGACTCCAAAGCTGGCTTCTCAGCCACTGCCACAGGGACCGATCTGCCCTGGAGGGCTGTGTGTTCTCAGCCCTACAGTTAACAGAGCACTTTAGGAAGCCAGGAGAGGGGATGCAAATACCTGTGTGCCACCAAATGGCAGGATTGGAAAGTGACTGTAAGTAATGCGACAGGACTGTAATATACTGGTTCAGCTGTAAGATCGGTTCACAGAAGCCTTAGAACTCGCTTCGTCCAAGAAAACGATTACCAAAAAGAATGTTTTGATATGCAGCAACTATAGAGTGTTTTCGGATTAGTTACTATTAGCAGGTAGGTTAGTGTGAGCTTTTCTCCTGCATTTTGTACAAAGAACAACTTGTTACGCGTTATTACTCGCAGTGACCTATTGTTCCACATAACCAGAAAGCATGGTTTACTCACAACCTGTCTAAGCTGGTCATGGTGCCTTAGGAGTCCGTGCCCCCTCGTGGAGCAGGCCTGAACTGCGCCTGCACGGCTGTCTGGGACGCAAGGCGGGCAGCAGTGCCACGTGGTGAAGCTCCCCCACAGAAACAGTTCTTTCCGAAATGCTCTTCTGTATGATTATGTCTTCTTAAAAAATTCACGGGAAGAACCAACTGTGTAAGCCACATCTGCAGCCTTTGCACATGACTGAAGAGTGAGAGCTCGTGGCTGCGCATGGCCTGTAGGGCCAGAGCCTGCCCAGCGCTCAGCCACGAGCCGCATGGTGTGCTCCCGAGGGGACTGTCACATGGAGAGCAGACCTGCCCCTTGGGTCAGTGTCTCTGTAGTTAGGAAAGAGCCAATAAAGCGGTATTTTTTTTTTTTGCTGGATCTTAGTCTGAGTGATCCATTACATGTGTGGAAAATGCTCCGTGTTTGCGCATTTTCTGCAGGTACGTGAACCTCTCTTGGCTGTAGGGAGTGTTTCATGTCACAGAGCCCGGTGGGTGTGGTCGACCTCTTTGGAGGGAAGCCTGCCACAGGAGAGCGGACGTGGGTGGGGCCCCCAGATGCTCCAGCACAGCCCCCCAGAAGTGCTCGTCCAGCTGTGTGGAGAGGGAGCTCACACAGGCCAAATACTTCTGTCCAGAGAAACAACCCGGGCGAGGCCTTGGCCACACACAGACGCTCAGGCAGTTTGGCCATCGTCTGAGCAAGGCACTGTGTGTGAACCCAGCTGTTCTCTGCCGCCTCTTTCTGCGTGCTTCCTAAGGCCGCCCCCTGCTCCCCACCCAAGTCTTCTGCTTCAAGCTCAGGTAGGAAAATATTATCCAGCTGTTCATAAATCAAACATAGAACCTGGAGCTTGTCCACTAATTACTCTTCTGAATTCAGAAACAATATGTTGCTTTTGGGACTTCAGAAAACACAAGAATTTCTTCTGCTGAGAGGCTTGCAGTTATTGAGAATCCTACTCGTGTTAAGCAGGTGGCGAGCATGCATGCCTCCAGGTTTCCACACTGACAGAGCTTAGAGGACCCCAGGGTGTCCGGGGAGCACTGGGAGGGGCACAGAAAAGGTGGTGTCGGGGGAGATGGCGGTGGTAGCTGTGGGAGGGGGAGGACTCGGCTGCTGATGACTGTGAGGAGCTGGCCCCCAGGCCCAGCTGATGTCCCATCAGGCCCTGTCAGACTTGGAAAGCTAGACCCAAGGGGACCCAAGCGCCCACCGGACGCAGCAGAAGTCAGGAGCCCCACCCACTACCCCTGAAGGACATACAAGAAGCTATTAGCACCAAAGTGAGTTTTAATAAATCCATCCCATTCCTAAGAACAAATGTTATATTCAGATAAAGCAATATAAGTTTATAAAGCAACAGGTTTCTGCAGAAGAGGTCATGTTTCTGCATGACCCCTGCTTCCTCAACTTTCGTTTCTTTTAGACGTATTTTGAGTAATAAGGAAAACACACCCACAGGCTTGTTTCTAGCACGAGAGTGACAGGTTTGCCTTCCCAGCCATGGACCGGAGCTGAGGCTCCCTTTCCTAGGAGGCTGAGAGGCGTGGGCTCAGCAGGAGCTGCCCCTCTGCGGTGCCAGTCACGCCGGGGTGGCTTACCTGAGATTCCCAGGCCGCTCTGCTGCCCAGGGGCACGGAGGAGCCTGGGGCGGGCTCGGCCCAGCACCGTGCAGAGAGGGACGGGCCGTGGCTCTGACTCCGGTTCACCCCAGTGCCCCTGGTGCCCGTGGTTCCAGCCCTTCCCAAGTCTGAGGCCCCATTTGGAAAAGGTCTCAGCATCCAGTTTCTCATAAGTGCAGCTGTAGCAAAGCCCAGTGGTGGGCACGTGCCTCCCTCTCCAGGGCCCTCCTGACCCGAGCAGCCGGAGCCACCAGCTGGTCGGACTGGCCCACAGCCCCAGCCTGTCGCCCCTGGGACATGAGCACCCACACTTGCATCAAGGAGGAACCTCATAATAACCTGCTAACCTAATTTGAAGTCACATACGGTGAAGCACATCACATAATTCTTCATGCCAAAAAACTGAGTTAGCAGTAAGATGACTAAGTGTTCCTTTATGCCCAAGCAAAGGCCCATCTCATGCCTGCCCCTGACCACCTAGTATGGTCAGCCTGCCCTGGGCTTCTGCCAGGACATGGGGCTCTCGCCCCAAGGACCTGAGTCATTCAGATGGTGCCAACAGAGCTCCGGATCACACATTTTTGTTTTACTTAATACACACAAATTAAATAGTGACGATTCTAGAGGAGGCCACTGCAGGCGCCTCACACCATTTCCCTGCTGGTGTGGCACTGGGCATCCGTGCCTCCCTGTAAGGCAGAGCCACTCCGGCTCCTGGCAAAGCAGCAGGCAGGAAGCTGAGCGGCCTCCACGGCCGCTCTGGCCAGGTGCTGGGGCACAGGGCTGCGGCTCCGCGGAGGGGAGTTCGATGTCAGCGCACCTGTCTCTGCGGCCGCGCCTCTTTCCTCCGTGAGCAGGAAAAGCACTGATGGGTCTCTTTTGGGGGAAGTACGGGTCACGCCTGGAGGAGGGGGGTTGGGCATCTCCCACTGTCCTGGGCCGTTCCCACAGCTGTCGCCACGTGCTGTCCCATTCCAGAGCCTGACCACCCCAACCCCCATCACCCCCTCTGTTCTTCCCATCAAGAATCTGCCACTGTCAACAGATGCCTCTCTGGAAAAAGTGCATTTTCTGGACTTTCCAGTTCATTTCTGCAGAGCCTGCTGCCCAAAGCCCAGGGGCTCTCCCCCCTGCTGTGCCCAGCGCAGGCCCTCCAGGAAGAGCAGGGCCCTGGTCCGCGTCGGGAGCCCACTGGCAAGGGCCCCTCCCCATGAGGCTGTCACCCCCAGGAGGCAGCTGGAGAGCTGGATGAGGACAAGGGACACTTACCCTTAGCAGCCAGCCACCCCTGGGGGAGGGCATCTCTGTGTTTCCCTGGGACACGGAGGCGTGGACTGTCCCCCTTCTCAGCCCTGCACGCTTGGGTATGGCCCAGGCCTATACCCTGAGCTATGTCCACAAAGCAGGTATGGGGGGCAGAGAGTTTTTGCCTGTGACCTTTGGACTGAGCCCCCCTTCTGCAGAGAAACTGAGAGAATTACTCCTTTGCTCATTGGAGTTGTAATGTCCACACTTAACAAGTGCCACCTTCGTGTCCAGTGGGCTCTAGGAGATACACATCAGCAATAAGACCCCCATTTCCAGGAAATGAGCCGTTAACATCCACACCCAATAAAGGAGCCCACCAGGGTGTCTGGTGAGGTGGGGGCGGTGCCGAGCAGGGATGGGGAATCGGGGCTGTACCCTGGGCAGGTGGTTGGCAGGCAGCTTGAAGGGCAGCAGTCAAGCCATCCTTGAAGGAAGGGGTAGGACAGTCCCGAGGGCAGGAGCATGGGTGCTGCGGAACAGAGAAGGCCCAGGAGGGGAGGGGGCTGCCGGAGGAGGGAAGCCCGTCTTATTTCCCACAAGGCGCTAAGCCCCTTGAAGGTGTTGTGAGCCTCAGTGGACACACGTGGTGGCTGTGGTCAGGGCAGAGAGCCCAGCTTCAATCAGGTCCTCCTGGGTGTGCCCCTTGACACCTGACTGCTGTGTCGTAAGGGGCCCCAGGCCACTGAGGAGGCCACTGTGTTCCCTCAAAGACCAGGCTGAGGTCCAGCCGGCGGCCAGCATGAGCCCCAGGCACATGGGAGGACGAGGGAGAACGGGGCAGCAGGCACATGTCCCAGCCCCAGCCTCTGAGCTGCCTGCTGACTCCAGGGGAGGCTGCACGGCCCTGGGCGCCACTGAGAGCAGGTGGTTAGTGGGCACCATTGGGAGAGTGATGGTAATTCGTAAAAGAAAAAATAAATAGTAACAGTGAAAATAAGAACCCAGGTCACAGAGGCCAGGATGGTTTCGAAGGTGAAAAGGGGTTAGATTTGGGACATTTCAGAGGCAGAGCCCCCAGGAGGGAGTCCTGGGGGGCCACAGAGCAGACATCCGGGGCGTGGCTGTGGCTGGGACCCTCTGCAGGCCGTTCTGGGCCCGAGTCCCAGTTGGGCTGCACAGACTTCCTTGGAACCACACTGTGTATAGACTCCAGCCACCCATCTCCTGTCCAGGGCCCTCGTCCAGCCAGTGGCAGGGACCGTGGGGGCCCTCGTCCAGCCAGTGGCAGGGACCGTGGGGGCCCCCATCCAGCCAGCAGTGGGGACTGTGGGGGCCCCCGTCTAGCCAGCAGCAGGGACCATGACTTTTCCTGCACATCTAACTCCATTTGGCAACTGTTTCCCCAGGGACCCAACTGACAGGACACCAATGTCCCCAGTATAAAATAGAGACATAATTCCATTCCAAATCTAATGTTCTTCTGGCATGTTATGGACTTCACATCTGTGTCCCTCAGAATTCCTGCGTGGAAACCCTGATCCCCACGTGTTGGTGCTTGGAGCAGGGCCTTTGGGAGGTGAGCCCACGTCGTGGGAGTGGAGCCCTCACAAGAAGGGACAGCAGAGCCAGGCGTGTGCTCTCTGCTCCCCCTGTGAGGACACAGAAAGGCCGCCATCTGTAAGCTGGAAGGAGGTCCTTCCAAGGAGTCCACCATCTGGCACCGTGACCCTGGATTCCAGGCCCCAGGCTGAGAAATAACTGTCTGCCTTCCCCCACACCTGTGGTCACCTGCCCAGCAGTCTGAGCCAGGACAGCGTTCCTGCCACTCTCTGGGCGGGGGCTGGCAGTGGTTTCCTCTCTTCTCACACTATGTCTGGGTGGGTCTGTGTGGTCCTGTCCTCCTGGCACAGGTTGGAAGTGCCCCTCCGCTTTGGGTGTCCAGAGAGTCTCTGGTCAGTGGGTATCATGGATTTCATCAGGAAAGTCCTCCGGACTGCAGCTTTCTTTGTGGGAGGATTTTGAACCACAAAGTCAGTTTCTTTAATAGATACAGTGTCATTCAGGTCGTTTGTTTTTTGGCTGAGCTTTGCTAGTTTATATATTCCAAGGAATTTGTTCATTTCATCTAAGTTATAGAATTTATTGGCATAAAGTTGCTCATGATATGCCTTTATTACCCTCTTCATATGTGTAGAACCCTTAGTGATATCCTCATTCCTGGCCGTGGTCATTTGTGTTTTCTTGTGTTTCCTGACCAATCTGGCTAGAGTTTTATCATTTTATTGATCTTTTCAAAGAAACAACTTTTTATTTTATTGATAAAATCTGATTTCTTCTGCTCACTTTGAGTTTCACTTGCTTTTGTCATTCAGTTTCTTAAGATGGAAGTCGAGGTCTTTTTTCTTTCCTAAGAGAGGCTATCGATTTCCCTCTACATACTGTGGTAGCTGCACCCCACAGATTTTATGTTATGTTTTCATTTCATTCTATTCAAAATCCTGTCTCATTTCCATTTGACTTTTTTGACCCACTGAAAAGTGTGTCATTTAGTTTTCAAATATTTGGAGATTTTCCAGATTTCTAACTTAATTCCACTGTTACTTAGCATGCTTTGTATGATTTTAGTTTTTATATTCATGGGGTTCTGTTTGATGGTCCAGAACATGGGCTATCTTGGTAAATGCTCATGAGCACTTGATAAAAATGTGTATTCTGTGCTGTCGGGGGGTGCCTCTGTGAATCCCGGTCCGGTCAGGTGGATCGATGATGATCAGGCCTTCTAGGTCCTTGCTGATCCTCTGTCCACTAGTTATGTCCATTGGTTAGGACAGGTGTGCTGAGATCTCTGGACTATTTGGCTTGTAGATTTGTTTCTCTCTTCTGGGAGCCCCATCAGCTTGTGCTGCATGTATTTAAATGTGTTTAGGTTAGTTAGAACTGTTCTGTGCTCCAAATTAATTGACCAATTTCCCATTATGAAATTACCCTCTTTGTCCCTAGTATTACTCTTTGCTCTAAAACCTACCTGGTCTGATATTAATCTTTGATTAGTATTAGCATGTATACATTGGCTTATTTGTTAATTTTTAGCCCTTCTATGATTTCTATATGAATTGAGTTTCTTGTTTGCATACAGTCTGGTCTCACTTTTTTATACAGTCTCGTCATCTCTCCTTTATTCCTGGAGTGCTTTAGACCGTGGCATTTAATGGAATCATCTGTAAGAATGGATTTAGATCTACTGTCTTGCTGTGTGTTTTCTCTCTGGCCCATCTACTCCTCTATTCCCATTTCCTGTCTTTGGAATTCAATTGGGTATTTGTTATGATCCCATTTGTTTCCTTTGTTCACTTACTAGCCACAGCTCTTCACTGTGTTACTCTCCTGGTTGTTTAGGTAACATCTTTAACAGCTTCCAGCGGCATGCTACCCCGCGGCAGGCGTGTAAGAGCCCCCAGCCGTGCTCCCCCTTCCCACCCCGGCCTCTGTGCCCATATCGCCCACCATCTTCCGTCTGTGTCACCAGTCCCACAACACATTGTTATTATTTCACCTTAAAGAGTGAATTATCTCCCAAAGAGGTTTAAATGATAACCGATTATAAATGTTTCATCTTTCCCTACGCGTGTCCTGGTGCTATAGCCATTGTTTAGCACAGATCGAGGTTTCCATCTGGCGGCCCCTTCCTGCAGGACTTCCTTTGCAGAGCAGGTCCGGTGGTGGCGAGTTTTTCCAGCCATGTATGTGTGGGAAAGCTTTTATTTTGTCTGCTTTTTAACTTTTTGTTTTAAAATAATTATAGGTGCACAAGAAGTTGCAAAAAACAATGTACAGAGAGGTCTCGTTGACCCTTCACCACACTTCCCCCCGAAGCAGGAAATGGCACTGGTACAACTTACAGAACCTATTCAGATTTCTGTAGTTTTACATGCACGTTTGTGTGTTTGTACACAACACATGTGTATGTGCACACACATGTATGTGTGTGAGTACATGCATGTGTGTAGTTCTACACATTGTCTCCTCATGTGTGCATTCATGAAACCACCACCACAATCAAGAGACAGACTATTCTGTCACAAGCTTCGCTATGTACCCCTTACAGCCACACACACCATTCCTGCCCTGACTGGCAGCCCTGCAGCCATTAATTTGTTTTCCATATCCACACCTCTGTTATCATAAGTGGAATCGTACAATATGTGGCCTTTGTAAACAGCCTTGTAAGTCTCCAAATATCAGGGGAGATTCTCCCACCGTTATCCTACTTTTCCAAAACCGTCATAGCTATCTAGGGTCTGTTTTCCCCATGAATATTTTAGAATAAACTTGTCTATGTCTACAAGAAGCCTTGCTGAGGTGTTGATAGGAATTGTGTTAAACCTGGAGGTCAGTTTGGGGAGAACTGTCATGTTCGCTGTGGTCAATCTTCCAATACACTAATGTGCTGTCTCTTCAGTTAGTGAGGCATTTTTGTGTTTCTTTCATCTGCATTTTTTATATTCAGTATGCAGATGCTGTATGTGTTTTATTAGGTTTATACCTTAGTATTTAATTTTCTTTGCACCAATTTGACTTTAGATTTGAGCTTTTAGATTTCCTTGTGTTCACTGCTAGTATGCAGAACTGTGATCCATTTTTGTGTGTTGACCTTTATCCTGTGACCTTGCAGAATTCATTTTTTCTAGTTTTGTTGTTGATTCTTTTGTATTTTCTATGTAGATAACCATGTCATTGCAAATAGGGACAATTTATGTCTTCCTTTCCAGTATATATGCCATTTTTGTCTCTTCCTTCTTTACGGTGCTGGTGAGAACTGCATCGCTATATTGAGCCAGAGTGGGGAGAGCGGCCGTCCGTGTCTGGTTTCTGACCTTAGGGCGAAGCTTTCAGTCTTTCCCTATTAAGCATGATGTGAGCAGTAGGGTTTTATAGATGTTCTTTATCAAGTTAAGGAAGTTCCCCCTTATCCCGACTTTGCTGAGAGTTTTTATCGTGTACAAGTGTCAGATTTTATGAAATGCTCTTTTCCATGAATTAATATGATTATATGTTTTTCTTCTTCAGCCTGTTGCTATGCTGGGTTATACCCATTTTCATTTTTGAAAGATTTTTTTATGCTATCGAATTCTCAGTTTGCATTTTAATTTTTTTTCTTTAGATGTTGCTTCACCGTCATCTGGCTTGCATCATTTTTGATAAGAATCCCGCTGTCCTTCCATATATAATGTTTGTTTTTTCCCCAACTGCTTTTAAGATCTTACTCTTTATCACTAGTTTTAAGCAATTTGATTATGTAATTTGGTACAATTTTCTTCATGTCTCTTGTGTTTGGGGTTTGTTGAGCTTCATGGATCTGTGAGTATATAGTGTTCATCAAATGTGGAAAATTTCAGCCAGGACCCTTTCCGTTCTTTGCCCCCCTTCAGTGCTCCAGCTGCGTATGTATTAGGCTGCATGAAGCTGCCCGCAGCTCACTGGGATCTGTTTCTTCAGACTCTTCTTTCTGTGTTTAATTTTACATATTTTCTAGTGCTATATTTACATCTTTTCCAAGTTTACTAATATTTCTCTGCAGTTAATCTAGCATTAATCTAGTCTCTGCTGCTAAGGTAGTCTATTTTTCAACTCCAATAGGTAGCTTCCAGTTCTAGAAGTTTGGTTTGGGTATTTTTTGGTATCTTCCATGTGCAATCTTTCCTCTGACTTCTTGAACATATGGAGAATAATTATGGTAATTGTGCTAATATCCTAATTTGCCAATTCTATCATCTGTTCAGATTTTAGCTGATTTTAATGGGTTGATTTTCCATCTTCTCATGGGCTGTACTCTCCACTTCTTCGCATGCCTTCTAATTTTTGATCAGATGTTAGACATTGTGAATTGTGCCTCATTGAGTGTTGGATATATTTTTGCATGCTTACAGATGTTTGAGCTTTTATGGGATGCCTTAAGTCATTTGTAAAGTTTCGATCTGTTCTGGTCTTCCCAGCTTTTAGCTCTGTTTGGTCAGAACCAGAGAAATGACCGACCTCAGGGTGAATCTTCCCACCATTAAGGCAAAACCCTCTGAGCACACGACCTGACGCCCTGTGAACTGCGAGGTCTCCCACTCTGGGCCTTGTGTGAGGTCCAAGTCCCACTCCCACTTCTGGGTGGTTCTTTACCAGGCCTTGAGGGAACCTCCTCCTGCGTGTGTCGATCTATTCTCAGCTGAATACTCTGCCTCCGGAGACCTCTCCTCTGTGGCAACAACCTTGACTACTCCAGCCACCTGCGCCACCCCAGACTCCCAGCTGCGTCTCCTCCACTCTGGCGTCCATCCCCAGGCTCTACCTAGGTCCACCTGCCTGCCCAGGGCTGGGAAACCCTCTCCAGGCCGAGATCCGGGGCCGTCACTGGGCTTGCTCAGGGATCCCGTCCTTCACTGTCTAATAGCTACCACATGTTGCTCTTATTTTTCCCACTTACTACTTGTTTCAGTGGGCGGGTAGACCTAGTGCCTGTTGGTCCATGTTGGCTGAAAGCACAAATTCTGATGCTTGATTTTTTCAAAGCCTCTTTCAAGGGCCGACTTTTAGTCAGAGCAGCAGTCTCCCACCTCTCCCTTCATTTCACATCATGTAACAATAATGCTATTCACATGAAAACTGCATGTCTAGCCACGAGTGTGGCTTGCGATCACTAGATTTGCCTTGGGGCCCATATAATTTTAATCAGAAGGGAAAGCGTCAAACAGAGGCTGAAAAACAGCTTTAGCTGCCAAATATGCTTTTTTACCTGGAGGAAGAACAAAAGGATCCATGGTTCTTATAAAAGCAACAGAGAAGCAAAGTTGTGTCTGTTCAGGTGGTGTGGGAACACTTCCCGCATGGCCTCGGCGTCACATTGTCACTGTGACGGGAAGTCTGCTTAGCTCCTCAGTGCATCGTCCACTACCCGCCCTGCTGCACAGAGCTGTCCTCGCCGGGAACGGGCTCCGAGACGTGCCAGGCTGGTGGCCACCGCCTCTCAAAGGTCAGGCTCTTCATATGGACTGCACTGTCAGTGTCACCCCACATGACACAAACTCAGAGACTAACCGTGAACGTTGGCACATCTAGTTCTACACACAGAAAATGAAGACCGCTGAATTTTGTGAGTGTTTCTCCCTTTTGTGATTTCATGAACTCTACCTGGAAAACATATTAACTGGGACAACCTTAATTTGGAATTTGGAATGATTGGCCATTAATGTCCTTTGGCCAGTTCAAGTTTGCTTTTCAACTTCTGAGTGAGAAAAGGGTTTGCCAAGCAATTTAATCACTTAAAACAAGAATGCAAGTGCTATTCTTCTGGGAACAGTTTCAAGGACTTTAGGAACACTCATTGTTTGCATGCAAATAAGGCTACTAATTATGAGATCTTTTCCTATTCATTGAAGTAGGCCAGCAGGACTTCAACTTGGAAATATACTATTAGCAATTAGTTCCTGTAACTATATGTACTTGAAAGGAATAATGCAAAACTTAAAAAGTATACCCCTACTCCAAACTCTTCATAATTTAGACCCCACTTAATCTAGATAATAACAGTTCATAGCTCAGGCACACAGTTCAGCTACGGTTTGCAAAGTGTTTTTCAAATGTGCTCATGATTCCCAAAGCTACCCTGCGAGGTGGCAGGTCAAGGTGGTCAAACTCCCAGCCCGCAGGTGATGTCACAGGCTCAAGGAGAGGGAGGCGGCCTCAGAGCTACCTGGTGGGGCTATAGGCTTTTCTTGTGCTCGTGATTTGAGAAGAGAGAACCTCACATCCATTCATCAGTTCATCTAACCATTCATCTACCCACCCATCCACCCACTGATCCATCCTCCCACCCAGCCCTTCGTCCACCCATCCATTTACCCATCCGTGCATCACAGTCCATCATCCATCCACCCATTTGTCCACCCGTCCATTTGTCCATCCACCCATTTGTCCATTCCCACTGAGTTAACCTGTTCTGTACACATTTCCTCACTGACACCTCAGCATGAGAGATTCCATCAACATGTGGAGATTCTATCGTAATTTTACAGCAGAGTTGGTGCTAGCCTGATGGGTGCCAGCTCTTCCCCGGTGACACTCGGGGCCAGCAGACCCCTAAGAGCAGCTCTGCTCAGAGCTCGGTTCTGTCCTGGCACCTCCACTGATTTAATTAATCCAAGCTCTGCCTGAGGCACAGTCAGCAAACTGAGGCACATTGAGCATCTGGCAGTGAGAGCGGGGCTGTGGAGGGGAGGGACCCAGGACAGCCCGGGGCGAGCCCTCCCGCTCTCCCCATCTCCAGGGCTGCAAGCCCCCTGCACTCCACCTACTCCTAAGGCCCCATGACCCTCCTCAGCTGGGGGTCAGGGGACCCCTCACATTGTGCCCAGATCCCAGTGTCTTTGAGTCTTATTGGTTGTACTTTCCTGGCAGATAAGAATCCCCTGGCTGGGCTGGCCCTGTGTCCACTGGCTGTGTTCCTTTCGTCGGGTGCCTGCCAGGTCATCCCCTCCCATCCTGGAGACTGGTGACAGATGGCCTGGTATTCCCCTCAGCATGGACTTCCTAATTATTCTTGGAGCCTGAGCAAAGCAGAAGATGGAGGCAATACTGTGGGCCCCGCCTGGAACTTCTGAGGGGGCTAGAGGTCCAGGTGGCAGGCCCTCAGGGGAGGGGCATCCCGCCAGGCCACATGGTGGCACAGGGCCAAGCCGATGGACTGCAGGGCAGGGAGGGAACCATGCAAAGCCCTGTGTCCCCATGCTGTATGACACTTGCCATGGCCCTCCAGCTGCTTTCTAGGTTTCCTGTCATCATATTGACGTCCACAATGACCTGGAAGCTGAGTTGTGCGTGGGCCACAAGCCCAGCTCTGATGCTGTGCTGAGCCCAGAACCATGCCCTGGAGGGAGGGGGCCCTTTGTAGGCTGCGGTGGGGCTCCCTGACGAGCGACTTTGGAAGCATTTCTCATGCATGCGATGCTCTCCTGTGTCCTGGCTGCCCCCCCATCTCCAGGGCCTCCCCTGGCCTGCCATGTCCCCAAGCCAAACCTGCTCAGAGCTTGTCATTGCCCAGGACCGGGAGCAGGGTGGGTGCTGACCAGGCCCCGACAGCCCCCTTCCGCTCCTGTCCCCTGCCCAGGCACACCAGCTTCCAAAGGCAGTTGATAAGTCTTCACTGCATTAACACCTATTTTACAGGGGGAGGCTGGGGGTGCGGCCTCCGCCCAGTCAGGCCCCGCCAGAGCCTGCACCTCATCTCCTCCCCTTGCGAGAGGCCGTGCTCTTTCATCCTTGGGACCAGGCTTGAGCCCAGCCAATCCTGGTGGAGGAGGTCAGGGGCCAAGGGCGTGCCGCTAGAAGCATCTGTGTGTGCGGAGAAGCCTGGGCTCTGGGAGAAAACTCCACTTTGTTTGGCCTATGGGACCCTCCTTGCTTCGATGAAGGACACCTTGCCCACGGCTGGGAGCCTGGCTCCCCAGCCTACGCTAGACCGAGATGATGGTGCACAGGGGCTCAGGGGCTCCATGGCATCAGCTGGCAGATGGGATAATCACCTCTGGGGTCCCTGCACAGAATGGGGTTGAGACCTAGGTGGGACCCGAGTGGGGGCCAGGGCCAGGGTGGGAAGGTGCTAATACAGGAGGAGTTACACTGAGCCGAGAAGGGAGGAGGGTCGTCCCAACAGGGGTGGTGAGCCCCTCCGGGTCACGGTCTGCAGGGAGCTTCCGCCGCAGCTCCAGTGAGGGCACCAGGCAGGTCCTTTCTCTTCTGCACCGGCCTAGCCCCTCAGATACCTCAGAGAGTTAGAGATAGTGATGCAGTTCTCATGGGTTGTTACAACCTGCTTATTTCTGCCAACGTTTAGAGAACACAGCGACCCTGTAGCCCTTCATTTCTGCGAGCCCCCTGGAGGCACCTCCCCTCCGCACCCGCAGGTACATTCTGCAGAAGGGCTCACGTCCTCAAGGCCACACGTTCATCAGTTACCTGGCCAGCCTGGCCAGTGGGGTGGGGAGGCAGGGGTCGAGTGGGAGCCAGGCTTACCTGCAGCTGATGGTGCAGAGCAGAGACCACCTGGGGCTGGGATGGGACCAAGTGGTGGTTGCTGTGTGAGGAAGGACCCCAGGGAGGCAGGAGTGGGGCCAGGGCTCTGTGCAGACATGCCGACTCGTTGCTCCGCTGGTGCTGGCCATGGGTGTTCCCAGGACGGTGCTGCCCCCAGGGCGCCCCTCACTCCGCATGCCCTAGACTGTCGTGCACACCTGCCCACAGAGCAAAGCTGTGCTGTTCCCATATTTTGTCTTGGTTGGGGAGCAGTGTTTTTTCAGCACCAAAGTTGTGGTTTGCAAAACAAATTTTCTGTCCATGCAGCCAGGACTTGCATGGAAATATTATTTTGTCATCAACCTCCTGAAGCCAAATCCCAGTTTATCTTCAAATGTAAATTTAGAAAGTCACTGTCCTTGCACCCATGTTTCCACTGGACACACTAGAGTAGAAGTTGCCAGCAGTTCCATGAGCCTAAAGTGGTGACAGCAGATTTAATCAAAAGAAAAGAGACTCTCCCTCCGTGAACTATTTGGAAAGAAATGGCTTCTGGCCTCGCTTTGACCTCAGGGAGCTGCACACTGCCGGCAGGCGGGGGACCAGAGCTAGGGCTGGGCTGTCTGGGGCAGCCCTGCCCTGTCCTGGAAGCCTCCACACCAGGCCAGTCACCATGGTGCAGACTGGCTGCCCCTTGCCAATTGCCACTCCCTGGAGCAAGGGGCACCCCAAACAGTCCGGGAGCCCCAAGCCCAGCTACTGAGGAGCCAGGAAAAAGATGGAGCCCTGTTGGCAAACATCTGGAGACATCAGGGCAACCAGCCTGGGCACACCTTTGGTTCGGGCACAGACTGAGCTCTGTGCGGACTGAGCTGGAATGCCCACCCCCAGGTCTGTACTTTAAAGGTTGTCGGCTTAGGCCCCGTGGAGAAAAGTGGGGATAGTAGACACACGCCCCTCCCGGCACACGTGGGTAATACCCATGGTGGGGGGAACAAAGCCCCGCAGAACGGGACCTGTGACGGGAAGTGGCCGAGGCCCCGTCAGCGTTCTCCCGACAGCCTGAGGGAAGACGAAGCTGGCATTGCCGGGCCTCCCGCCTCACGCCTGCCGTGCCTTCTTGTGTGGCAGGAAGCAGGCCTGTCCGGGGCAGCACCAGGCAGCCTGGCAGATGCTGGGGCCCTGCGGCCGGCAGAGGGGCTTCTCAGGGCACAAGTGGGCCACGCGCCCGAGGCCACAGACAGTGCGGCGCCCCCACAAGTGTCCGGGCCCTGGACCAGCTGCAGTTTCGTTTAGTGGGGCCACCTTCTGCAGGAGAGTGGCTGTGTGCCAGCCTGGAGGGTGTCCTGCTGCAGTGGGCCTCAGCACGGCCTCTGCCCTTCTCTCCTTATTGCAGCAGCACGGAGGTCACTTCAGAGTCCAAATCGGCCAGAGGAGCCGCCCAGAGGGCCATGTGCAGGACCCGGCGTTCCCTTGCTCCGCAGTAATTCATGCGCTTCCCAGGCACCGAGGGCACCATGGTGGGGTGCCTGTGGGCATGTGGCCTGCCCCTGTGGGGCTGCACTGCAGTGCCCTCACAGCGGCTGGAACCCACCCACCTTGCCCAGTGGCCTCGTTAGCAAGGAGGCAGTGGTGAGGGCCTCGGTCTTGGCTTTGCCCTGCCGGCTTCCAGAGCAGCCTCTCCAAGCGCGCTGCCTGCGTGTGGACAGGTTGGCACTCCCGCGGACCACCACCCTGGGGACTTGTCCACCGGCGGCCTCATTAAGTGCCAATGGGAAATCCTCGGCCGCAGAGCTCAGCCCTTTTCTGGGAACACAGCCGGCCAGGCACCCAGTCTCTCCGAGGGCGGGATGGGGAGGCGCTGGCCCAGTGAAGCGTGGCCCGCCCTGGGGGCAGTCATACCGCGTAACCACGGGCCAGCATGTGGCTACTCGAGGGGAGCTCCTGGCCCAGCCTTGAGCCGTGGGCCTGTTGCGGGGAGCGCAGGGCCAGATGGGTCAGGACCCTCGTGTGTGCGGAGGAGCGAGAGCAGGGTCTGTGAGGCTGTGGGGGGCTTGCCGGGCCCCAGTGTCAGGACCTCCTCGCAGCCCAGTGCTAGGAAGGACATCCCAGGGCAGGCAGCAGGAGAAAGCCACACAGAGATGTTTCCAGTGGCGCGTGACTGGGTCACGGTGGGAAGGGGGAGGCCCGGGCTCTGGGGAGGGTGGCGGCTAAGAGACCCGGAGCAGCAGTCCGGAGGCCTGGACGCTCGGTCTACTGCTGGGGTCTGGGGGCAGATGCTTCACAGCCCACCAGCCGCCCGTGCTGGCTGACACCCCAGTGTGGACAGGTCCCGAGACTGCAGCCCAGCCCCTCAGTGCAGCCTGTGGGCTCCGTTAAGTGGGTGAGGCCCCTGATTCCCATCCCCAGTGCTTTGGCCTGGGCTCTGGGTCACCCTCCTCCCCCCAGGGGCCCTGGTAGGTCCCCCTGCCCCCACAGGAGCCCCAGGTGCCAGCCAGCTGCCCACAGGCCTGGGGCTGTTTGCTCATTTACTCTCCGTTCTGTCCTGCCTCTTGCTTGTCACCTGGATTTCCTGCCGGGCCTTCCAGTGCCTCCTGTTGTGACCTGCCCAGGAACCTTGGCAGATTGCTTCCAATTAGCAAGATTGTACCACCCGGGGCCCCATTTCCCTGTCTCCCCCACACCAGGTGGGCTGTGGGAAGGGCCAGGAAGGGCTTTGGTAAAAAGGAAAGAGGCAGAAAGACGCAGAGGCGGCGGGAGCTGCGCCAGGCTGCTGTGACAGCTTCCACCACCTCTTGCTCTACAAGCCGCAGGTCAAGACCAGGGTCAGCTGGTCCCACATGGCTGTGATGCGGAGTGGGCTCCGGGCCTCTCCTCCAGCCTCCGGGGCTGACCGAAGCCCTTGGGGTGCCCGATCTGTCTCCTTGCATGTCTGTCTCCAAAGTTCCCTTCTTACAAGGACACCACTCACAATGGACGAAGCCTGGCCCCATCCTAATGCATTGCCAGGGCAGCCCCATCTCCAGACAGAGGCCGGACCTAGGCATGTGAGCTCTGGGGAGGGAGAGGACAGAGGGCAGCTTGCTGGCTCTGCCCCCACATCGGCGGCCTGCCCCCTCCCCGCCCTGCGCCTGGGCTGGCCGGCCCCTGGGCCCCCTCCTGTCCACCTGGCCGGGGTTCCCACCGCCCGTGTGTCGAGACTTGGGCTCGGCTCCCCAGCGGCCTTCCTTCCTCTTGCTCTTTGTCACCCAGACAGAACCTATTCACATTTTCTTAGTAACAAACAAGACAGTTCACAATAATGCAGATGGGAACTAGTCCCATTTACACAGAAGTTTGTTCTACAGCACAATCTTTCGCTAAAACCCTCATTTAACCTGAGAAAATGAACAGTGAGGCAGGACTTCTCCAGAAAATTACAGACACAAAAGCTGGCCTCCTGCGGACTGCCTCAGGTCTGGTCCCCGCGGGTCACACCCGGAGCCCATCCTCACCGCGCAGGGAGCAGTGGGGAGAGGCAGCTTCCGGGTCGGGGTCCGTGTGTCCTACACTCGCTTTGCCCTGGAAGGGAAGGAGCTGTTCTCTGAATTTGCTGCCATGATTGCCTGACTTGCTGCGGCTCCGCCATCAGAAGCCTGCCCACCCCGTGTCCAGGCGCAGTGGGTGGCTGCACCCTGCTCTGCTGGTTCTGATTTAAATCCCCCATGTGCCTCCCTCTGAAGAGGCACCAGTGGTCCCCCAAGCCCTGTGCACCCAGCTGCCTGTCATTCGGAGACACAGCAGCCTGGAGGAGGTCCACGGAGCCAGCCTGGCCTGCCTTCTAGGACCGCACAGGACGGGCCTTCCTGGGGTGAATGGGAAGGCCTAAAGGATGAGGCTTATGCCCCAGATGCTTGCATCCTCCTGGCCGGGACCACAGACGACCGCGCTGACTTCCAGGAAGTGCTCGTCAGTGCCACACACCTGCCCACCATCCTCCCAGCATCTTCTGCCTGGGGCCCCAGGCCTTGCCAGCCCTGCCTCTGGGGTGTGAGGGCTCCGAGGAACCCACACAGCAGAGCTGAAGGTTCTCAAGAGCAGAGCCGCAGCCCGGCTGGGAGGAATGTCCTCTCTGGCACGCGCTTCCCCGGGCTGGACTTGGTGCCCCTGTCTGGGAGCCCTCTCTGCACGTGTGTGCGCTTAGCACGGCAGCCCCCACTCTGTCCCCTTGCCACCAGGAGAGAGAGGTGGGCACTGAGAAGGGGCTGCTGGGCTCAAGAAGGGAGGCCTGGTCCAGGAGCCCCAGGCCCCTCACTTTTAAAAAAGTGAACGAGCTGCTTTTATAGGATTAATAGCAGCACCTGCGGAGTGAGGGAGTTGTGGGAATTCATGGCAAGTTTTGCCAAAGGCTGCTTAGGGTTTTGTCTTGTGAACTTCAAGGGCTAGGTCTGCACGTCTGGTGGGGCCAGGTTTCCACGGTCACACCCAGGGAGACACCTCAGTGCCAGGGACCATCTGGGCGTTGGCATGGGTGACTCACAGGAGGGCGCCTCCTTCTGAGCCAGGGAGGCTCCCCCACGCCTGTGCCACCCTGGGAAACAGGGTTCTCCAGAGGCGGCCCCACCCGACCCGACTCCCCGGGGAGCCGCAGAGAACTCAGAAACGCTGAGGCCTCCTGGGAGGGCCACCTTCGCCGCTGCTCACCTCCTGCTGACAGCCGGGGGTGTGCGTGCAGAGCCCAGGGACCTGGCCCAGGCACAGTGTGGGTGGGAGGGCTGGCATGCTCCACGGGACCACGGTTTTCTGTGTCCTTCCTGTCACTCATCACTACAGGACTTGACGCCCTGAAGTCTGTGGCAGGCCGAGGCCTGAATGGGGAATGAGGGAAGGCTTATTCCCCACACTGCCTCTTGTCCCGGCTGCTCCTCCAGGCACCCACGGCCCCACACTCCGTGCCCACGCCGATGGTCGAAGCCTCTCTGACCACACCAGGTTCAAGTGGCTGAGTTCTGACGTGCTGCTCCTCTGAAAAGCTGGATTTGAACAGTGAACTGCAGGTCCCATTCCCGCACCCGGGGCACACATCACTCACTGGTCACAGCCCAGACACCCCGAACCACTGCAGATCAAGCAGATCGGGACGCAGAATGCGTCTTCGGTGCTGTCAGTGCTGGAAGACAGTGGTGATGGCGTGGAGCCCCGGCAGCCGTGGATGGGCACCCGTGCCCTCCTCGCTTACTTGAAGGCACATCACTCATGAGAGAGCTGGTTTTGCCTTTGGGTTGCCCCGTCTCAGAAGCGCCCTTAGAAATGCCAGCGTCACTCCGCGTTGCTGGCTCTTGGGGTGTCTGTCTGTCTCAGAGGTAGGGCGTGAGCTGCTCCAAGCCGAAGGCGAGGACGGGTGGGCGCCCCTGTGCTGGGCGCGGCCGCCACTCTCCGTTGCTGAAGAATGATTGAAAACAGGCCGCGCGGCCGCTGCTTCCCCTGCGGTTGTTAATCAGTTTCACATGTCTGTACAGTTTGGAAACCCCATAAGGCGCCACCCTGAATCCCAAAGCAGTGCATGGCCATATTTACTGTCCGGGCCTAGTGGGTGGCATGGGCGTTAGAGCCTCTAGGACACTTCTGAAGGTGACCGGGCTGACCGTAGCGGGTTCGCCGGCTTCCCCCTGTAAAAGGGCCTAATGCCTGGAGAGCTTCACCCAGGCTGCCCGTCCCCAGAAAGTCACTACCTGACGGTACCTGACCCAACCCTTTGAAATTTTTGAGCTCCCCAAGAGTATTAGAATTGCTATTTAAACCACACATTGTTTATCTTCCTAAACTCTAAGTAGTACATGGAAACACATTTCAGAGCACTTAGAGTTCATACACATGTGTCTAAGTTTCTTGATTTAGTCCCAACAGTTCCTTAGGGGTTTGCTATGAGATGGGGTTACACCTGGGGCAGACTTCCACCAGAGCCCCGCCAGTCAGCCCTGCAAACCCCACGCCTCCGGTGGGAGGCCACGGCCGCCACCCCTCCCCTCCCCCCTTTGCCACTGCTTCCCCGTCCCTCCCCTTCCTTCCCCCCCCACTCCGCCCCACCTCCTTTTCTGCTGAGGAAAAAACCTGCATTGTCTCCACCTGGCCTGGCTTGGGGGAGGCCTCGCGGCTGGATGGGGGGCCTCGTGGCTGGAGACCGAGGCCCAGGCAGAGGGCCCTGGACTGGGAAGGCTGCTAGTTGGCTCCAAGTATTTGCCCCACCAGTCACTGCCTCGTGATTGGGGGGTCACTGTCTCCTTGATGAGCCCCCCACCCCTGGCTCAGGGAGGGGCTCCGGAAGTCACAGAGACCAGGTCTGTGCCGGCAGAACCCCAGAATCTGGGGCATGCAGGCCAGCAGGGCTGGTTGGCATCCTCCCGGGCTGGGGGCTCCATGGCGTACAGGCTGCACCCCCCCAGCCATGGCTCTGAGCCTGGAGGACGAGGCCTGCTGCTGAGTGGACCTTGCTCTTATCCGGGGCCAGTTCGGGCAGCCCCGGCCTAGACCCTGAGGGCCGTAGTGCCATGGTGGGAGCAGGCCCAGAGAGAGGAAGGTGGGGGGCCGCAGACACAGGCTGACCCGGGGACTGAGAGAAGCCTCCACCCCCGAAGAGGGGAGCTCCTGGGGACCTGGGGGCTCATGAGTGGCGACAACCAGCGGCTGACCACAGAAGGGTGCCGGCTGGTTCAAGAGGCGGGGCAGCTGAGATAGCACATGACCTGTAGGCTGTGACGGGGCAGGGTCAGCAAGCCTCTGGCTGTCCCTTCCGGCTCTGTTAAAGGGACCCAGGCCAGGGACCGCCGCGCCCAGGCAGACGTCTAGAACCAGACCTGCCTGTCCTCGGCCAGGCGGCACTTGGGGCCACGGCTCCCCCTGCTGCCTGTCTGTGGGCCCGACACTCGCTGTCTGTGGGCCGGCCTAGCCTGACCTTGGTCACACTCGTGCTCTGGGCTCGGCCTCCTCGGCTGTACGATCAGGGCTCCGATGGGGCCACGGCCCAGCTTCTTCCAAGCCCAGAGCCAGCTGACCCTGACCTGCACTTCATAACTGAGGGGCTTCCAGAAATGAGAGACTATTTCACATGGAAAAAAACTGTAAACATCTTAGACTTCTCTAAGTTGACTAAAAGTACTGGGAGAATCCACAAATGTGATAAGAAAAAGGGCATAACCTTGATTCAAATGAGTGTTTAGGGCTGAGGTGCCCAGCCTACTTGAATTTTCTGGTTAATTTATGATTGGCTGGAAACCCCTTTCTGTTTTAAGCCTCATTTAAAAGTAGGCAAAAGCAAAACCACAAAAAATGTTCATTTCCCTGATGGATGGCTCAGCCTGGATGCCCCCAGAGCATGAGACACCTCTGAGGCTGGTTTATCAGGAATGTGAGCCCTGGCATGTGTCGTGCCCTGGCGAGGAAACACTGACGGAAGGGAAGCCAGTGCAAGATCCGTAATGCGTTGGCTGGTTGTCAACTGCTGTGTAACAAATTGCCCCAAAACTGAACAGCTTAAAGAGCAAACATCCACCTTGCTGCTCCTGTCAGGGGCAGTGGGCTTCTCCGTTCTCGCTGGAGGCTGCAGTAGGGCATCGGTGGGGTTTCTGCCACCATCTCAACGCTCGACTTGGAAAAACGTGCTTCCGGGCTCGGTCCCTGCTGCTGTAGGCCAGAGGCCTCGGCTTTTGCCTCTGGGTCTCTCTGAAAGGTGGCTGCGAGGCGGTGGCGGAGAGTGAGTGTGGGCAGGCCAAGGGGATGCCTGCTGTGTGAGCTCACCTCCGCCTGACACCCACTGCTTTGCTGTCGTCAGAGCCCAGTCCAGGCAGCAGGGACCACCCCAGGCTGTGAGCACCCAGGTGGCCAGGCCACCTCCATGTGAGGACTCCGAGGAGGCCTGCCCAGCAAGCCAGGCACCAGCCAAGAGAGGCACTTGCCAGAGGCTGAGGTGGGGGGGAGGTGACTTTCAGGGTCCTTACCCCAAACACCGGCCATGTCCTAGCCTACAGCCCTCCACACCCTGCGGCCAGCCTGACCCTGCAGTCAGGGCCTGGGCAGGAAGGTGCCCCCAACAAGTAGTGTGGTGCCTAACTACTGAAAAGCCTACGATCAAGTGAAGAAACCATATAACATGTCTTTCTCTCTCTTGCTGGAGGTGCCAGCTGCAAGCCAAAGACAGTGGTATAGCACGGGCCAGCACTGGTCCAGGTGTCTGCCCGCCGGCCCCATGTGATTACGTGTGTGGATGTGTGCTGCCTGGCTGTGCCAATCTGTGGTCCTGCAAGGAGACTCTTTGGGAAGGAACTTCTGGGCCTGGGCCCACAAGATAGTGAGGCTCTGGGAGCTGTTCCTGTGGGAGGCGACCCTGCCCAGCACTCCCTGCCCTGGTGGTGGGAGAGGCCAGCATGCTGGGCTGAGGGGAGCCAGCTGCCACTTGCTCCAGGCCCTGCACAGTGGAGTTTCCACAGGAGGGACCCTGGGCGGCACTGCAGCACAGAGGCATGGGGGCTGGTCCCATCCACACCTCTCAGCTGCTCAGGGCAGTATGGCAAGACATCCCCAGCTGAGTGCCCCAAACGCCCGCTGCCTGACCTCAGGCCTGTCTGCTCCTATGTGCCTGTCACTGCTGACCGCATTGGGCCCTGGGTCACCCTGGACTCACCACCTCTAGCCTGAGGCTTATCCTGCCCCAATACCGATCTAGTATCTCCTGACCAGCTGCAGCCCTGCAAGGCCCCTGTAGCAGGGAAAACCCGGAACCAGCAAACAGCTGGGAGGGATGTGTCCAGGTCAGCCGATGCTCAGGGTCCAGGGTTGGTCCCACTGCTCACCTGAAGCCATCAGAGGTGAGAGATGGGCTTGAGAGGCAGGTGTGGGGCAAGGAATGTCTAGGCAGGCAGGCACAGCCAGCACCACAGAGCACCCTTCTGATGCCTCTGCATCCATGGTGCAGGGGCCGTGTGTGTGTGCACTTTGCTGTGGGGCAGTCTGGCCACCCTAAATGTAGGCCAGGAGAGGATTACACGGAACAGCCCAGCTTCTGGGTGCTGGACACCCAGCAGTGGTTAATAGTGTTTCGCTGGAAGATCCTAATTGTCTGTGAAATTGAGGACCTATTTTTAGATAAATCTCTGAAACATGATTCCTTCGATGCCCTTCCTCCTCCCCTGGGCAGGGGCATCACACAGACCCCAGGCCCCCGTCTGGTGCATGGGCAGCACTGATGGGCTGGGCAGCCCCCGCCCCTGCCAGCACCCCACTGTGAGTGCCGCAGAGCATTGGCCGGGCCAGGCCAGAGATCATGACCCAAGGCCAGAGGCCCCACCACAGGGCCCATGTACATGACTGCATCAGGGCCCGTCCCCCACCCTGTGTTCCCAGAGCCTATGGGTGTCACAGGTGCTGCTTTCAGTGGCACACCCTCCCAGGCAGTGGGCCCTGTGCGGGCAAGGTCCCTGCAGACGGCACCAGCAGGGAGTGTGCGGCCAGGCACCTTCCACCTCCTCAAGTTGCAAATTCAGTTTTACGAAAAGGCATGGGTGGTCTTCCCTTCGCCTCTGAATAAGCAGCAGCCTGTGGCCACTGCTGTCAGCTGGTCCTGCCCTGTCCACCTTCACCATCAGGATGTGGCACCGTCTGCCTGGAAGCTTGGGTAGGTCCGTCTTGAGGTCATGAAATCTCCCGGCGTCCACACTGCCTGGAGGGTCTGTCCTGACTGTGCCCAGGTGCTCAGAGAAACACCTCGAGCCATGTCTCTGTAGCCCTGAGAGCAGAGGAGGCTGGTATACTCTGGGCCCCAGCAGGACAGCTCTCAGTAAGCAGGCATGAGCATCTGGAGCCAGTCTTCACCACAGTTAGATTCCCTGTGCAGAGAGCTGGGGACTCCTGCCCGTGTGCAGGTGCTCCCCAAGGCCAGGTGCTGTGGCCAGGGCGCTAGGCAGACCTCAGCTCTGAGCTCTGCCCCAGCTGTATGCAGTCACCCCCAGGTGGGGACACTTGGACCCAGGCTCTCCCATGGCTGAACCAGGACAGGATGCTTATGGGCCACAGATTCCCAGAAACCAGTACCTGAGCTGCAGGGCCTGGGGATGCAGGGACCGTCGTGGGAGAGAGTGTGCCAGATGGGAGCGCTGCCCCAGTGCTTAGAACCCCAAGGCTGGGTGCAGTTCCCACATAGACGCCCTACGCTGGCCCGCAGGACTCCAGAGCCGCCACACAGCCTTCCTAGAGTGGCTTTGTGGATGATACCGGTCCCGTCTAGTTCCGACAGCTTGGGCAGCCCCGAGCTGTTCCTCGCGCTGCACCAAGTCTCCCCCCAGAATTTTAGCCTTGGCGCCGGGCCTTCCTCTGCCCCTGGGCCCACGCCTTCCCTGTGCACCACTCTTGGAGCTGCAGCCCAGTTCTCTGCCTTGTGGCTTTGCTGAGGTCGCCACGTCTTCCTCATTGTTGCCACGAGATCTGGTATCTCTGAGCCTCACCCCTTGGCCATGACTTGCATCATTCATCCAGGGGAGGGCGGCTGCGCGTGGGCCAGGACTGCCCTGCAGCCCTACCTGCTGGAGCCCCCGTACCACAGGCAGGCCCTCGAGCTCCAGAGTCCACGTGCGGACCTGGTGACAAGCTCTCCAAAGCTGTGTGACATGACCCTGTGCATGTCTGCACCACACATGCAAGGAGGACAAGCCGTGCTCTCCTCAAACCCGCAAGTTAGGTGCATGCTCCCCTGCTCCTCCCATCACTCTGGGAGGCTATGTAGGGCTCCCTTGAGCCCCTCTGGGAGGTGACTGGGGTGGCGTGGGGCAGGGGACATGCAGTGGGCGCAGGGGCTGGGGCTGGATGCGGTTGTGAACACCTGTGGAGACAGCGTCAGCCTTCCCGCCTATGCCGTGCGCCTGGAGGCTGCGTGAGGAGCCGCCCTTTCCTGCCCTCCGGCCTCCCTACCTCCTCATTGGCAGCACAGCCTCTGAAGGCTCTTTCTCCAAGCCAGTGGCTGCCAGCCAGGCTTAGCCGGGACCCACATGAGGAACACACCTGATGTCACCATAGAGGTGAGCTGACAGCTCATGAAACAGGGCTCACAGTAGTGAGCGGTTCCCCAGTAGAAATCGTGTTCCTATTACGGTCACAGAAATGGATGTTTCTATGCCACCCTTTCAGATGCTAGTTAGGACTCATTAAATTAATTCCACAACCAGTGAATGGGTTGTGACCTGCAGTTTTCCGGCAGGCAGCTGGAAAGCCCGTCCCAGGCCGACCTGCACAGGGGTCCTTGCTCTGCCCGGGCCGGCTTCTTCCTCACGTGACTTGAGATGCGTTGCTGCTGATCACCGCAGCCCAGCCCAGTGGGAGCCCCACCTCCTGGCCCCGCTCACACCTGTGCCCCTTCACCCCTGGGGACCCGTGGGCCCTGGGAGGCCCCAGGAATCCGCCTTTCCATTTTGCCGGCTGCTGTCCTTTGTTGCCAGAAAATAAGATGTGAGATGATAATACAACTGACAGAAATAGGGCAAAACCTTGGGCCCAGGATTGTGGACAATCCTAAAAACATTCTTCGTATTTGTTTACCCCATTTCCCAAGTTGCCTCTGACGGGTCCTTTGACTTTTAGAACCAGAAAGGAAGTCACATTCGGATGAAAGCCAAGCAAAGTGCAGCTGCCGTGTGGCCTCCGGTGCTCATGCGGGCAGCCGGTGCCTGTCCAGGAAGAGGTCCCTCTGTGGGGGCCATACAGCCCCTGCTCTCCCCCAGTGACTGTTGCAAGGCTTGTCTGTCATCTGACACAGTGACATCAGAGACCAACGCGAACGGGAGTGAGGTTCAAGGCCTGGCGCCCGCTGCTGACAGCACAGGCCTCCGGCTGCATGGCCCCTCCTCGCAGGCCCCCAGCTGCAGGCCTGGGAGGATCTTTCTGGCACAGACAGCTTTCACGTCTCAGCTGAAGCCTGGCGAAACACGTCTCCTCCCACACACGGGCAGGCAGGGTCCCCACACATGTTCACCCAGGGCTCATCCCCTCCTGAGAAAAGCACGCTGAGGTGGGCTGTCCTTCGCCTGCCCAGCAAGCTGCTCTGTGCCGGTACCACAGCGTGGGTGTGAGGCCGTGGAGGCCTGGGAAGGCTCTGCACGTCTGTGGCCGTCTGTGGCCTCTTGTGCCCAATGAGCACACTGTTCCCTCCTCTGGACCCGGTGACAGGTTCCTGCCAAGAGCCAAGTCAGCCCTCGAACCAGAGCAAAGGGGGGGTCCCCAGCTGCCGGCCTCAGAGACTGCAGGGAGAGGTGTAGGCAGGGCGGGGAGCATACGGAGTCAGGCTTCCAGGACCTCCTCATGAGCTCCTAGCAGGACAAGAGAACTCTAACAATAAAGAAAACACCGATGTGAAGATAAGGCACTTCAGTTCATCAAGACACCACTCAGAAAGCGAAGAGGCTGCACAAATGCAAAGAAGAGGCTGCGGTCCCGTAGCCAGAATAGCAGGAGATAAGAACTCTTACAGGTCAATGGGAAATGCTAGCGACCCCGTTTTTAAAATGGGCTGAAGTCCTAAGTCGGCACCTCCAGGGACACCCAATGTCTACACAGCATCTCGGCAAACACTGACTTGGCACTCAGTAGGAGGATGCCCACAGCAGACAGCCCCTCAGAGCGGAGACCCTGAAATAAAAGGACCAGCCACACTGCGTGTTGTGCACACATGGAGCAAACAGGGTCCTGTGCCCTCCCAATGGACCATGGGCTGCCCGGCCACGGAAGCTGACATGTGCACCCTGCGGTCCGTGGGCCCCACTCCTGGGCTGTGCCAGCTGAATGAGTGTGAACATCAGAGACACGGAACACTGTTAATGAAGCTGTATTTCTGAGAGCCAAACACTGAACTCGACCAGATGCCCACCCACAGCAGAACAGATAATGAATCAGTCTGATCGCACAACCCTGTGTTAACCCCATCCACACGGCAGGATGATGACGGCCGAGGAGACTGAGCACGTGGCGTGTGACTCCTGACCCAGGTGCCAGAGCAGGTCAGGCCTCAGCACAGGCTGGCACCTGGGCCTGCAGAGGCTCCAGTCTCCACCTGGGTGCAGGTCTCACAGGCAGATCCTGTGTGAATGTGCCCCAAGCTGCACGCCGACTGTGCCCTGGGCTGTATGTTAGTTGCACCAAATTTGAAGAACCGCAAACCCTGGAGTCAGGCAACCTGGGACTGAGCGAAGGCCACGTGCACAGTGATCCCTGGCCATGGGTCAGGCTGCTGCTCCGCTTGGCGCCTTGGTCTCTTGTCCGTGGCAGTGATGACAGCAGCGGCCACCTCAGATGCTGGGGCAAGGAGTCCGTTCCCGCGGACCCCAGGCTTGGAGTCCTGCCTGGCTCGTATGCATGCTTAGGGAGCCCTGAGGGCTACTCTTCGGGTGGCCAGACTTGTTTGGCAGCTGGCGCCATCCCCTGCCCATTCTTCCATTCATCCCCACCACATGGCCTCACGCCTCACTCGTGCGTCCAAAACCAGGTCTTGGGAAGCAGGCCCGCCTGTAGCTGCTCTCCTGAGCAGGCTGGCTGCTGTCACCCAAGGCACATAAACATTGCTCACAAACTCAGCCCTAGCCACACGGTGCTTCCACCTGCTAACAGGTCAGGCCGACAATTTTAGAGACGGTCCATACAGCTGAGGTTCATAGGATGGGATTTGGAGTTTAGAGTTGCTGGTCATCCAAGTAACTTTTTTCTGCTTGGAGCTGAGAAGTGTCCTAAATCTGGAAAATTAAATTGTTTCTATCCCTGAAAAAAATAAGCACATGCTTCTTCAATAATCCACAGTAATCTTAGCCACTGTGTTGCCATATCCAAAGCAACACTGGATTTAATGAACCCAAACAGAATGACACCAAGCAAGGAGCAGGGAACAGGCCCCCACCAGGCTACACCCCCTCTGCCCACGCACACCGCACTCCACGAGTACCCGCCTGCTTCAGTCACACCAGCCTTTTCCCATGATTTGCACCAAACCTTACGGTGGATCTTCAGGAGAGTTTTGACCCAAAGGCAGGAAATTGGAGGAGATGCTTGGATGTATCTCTGCTGCAGGCCATCGTAAGGGAGTCACCCAACAGCCCCTTGTTCTGGTCTTTGGGAAACCAGATCATTATTTCCAAGACCTGTTGAGGATGAATAATATTGTGTTCCATGTAAACATGCAAACATACACACACAAAGGAAGACTGTCTTCCAGGCCATCGTACTCGAAGCCGGAGGTGAAGAGAGTAGGGATGAGCCGCCCGTGTCCAAAGGCACCTTGGTGATGTGTCTTCGGGTACCATGAAACAGCCTGGGAGCCTCCCGGGACCCGACACCCTGCCCGGCTCTGGGCTGCGCAGGGCTGGGGTCTGGATGCATGGTCCTCAGGATGCAGAGCCTGAGGAAGATGTGGAAGCCCCAGGTCTGGCCCAAGCTGCCCTGGGACAAGGAGCTCTGCTCCCAGGTCTCAGCTGCAGACACTCCTCAGATGCTTCTCCGAAATGCCTGAGTTAGAAAGAGCACCATTGATCTTCACAGTAGCCCTGGGAAGCCACGGTTCACTTGAACACTGTGCGTCTTTATTGCTTGCTGTGGAGGGGAGCAGTGAGAGGGGTAAGGGACACATAATCAAGCATAACAACAGCAGGAGGGATGGTCCTCACCCTCTGCCGGCCTGAACATTGTCCCCTTCCCTCACAGCAGGTGGCCTTTCTCCCTCCTCGGAGCCCACATCCCGGGGCCTCAGGAGATGCCACACTAGGTGTCCTGACGTACAGAGAGGGGAGTGCGAAGCCTTGCACGTGGCTGGCAAGAAAGCAGAACGGTGCAGCTGCTTTGGAAAGCCATCGGCAGGCCTGCAAGTAACTGAACATAAAGTCACCTCACGGCCCAGGGTCCTGTTCCTATGTATAGACAGAAACGAGCAGCTGCGTTCTCAAAACACACCTGTGTTCATGGCAGCACCTTTCACAGTCGCCAAAACGTGGGAACAGCTCAAATGCCCACGGGAATGAAACACAGTCCAGCCTCCGAGTGCCACTCAGCTGAAAAGCAACCAAGTGTGTGCCGCCAGCGGGCACACCGGGACACAGGTGGGCCTGAGACCATCACGCTTCATGAGGGAAGTGGCCATAAAGAGCACGTGTTGTACAGTCCCGTTGGTATGAAGTGTCGGGACAGGTGAATCCCTGGGGGCATAAAGTGGACTCGCGGTTGTCTAGGGCTGGGGGACTGCCGGGCAGAGGGGCTGGGGTGTCCAGGGTCCCAGACATGCTCCAAGAGCAGCCGTGCTAATGGCTCACGAACACACAGCCACGGGTCGCACACTGACATGGTGAGTTACAGGGCGTGGGGGTCACATCCCAGAAACGCGTTCAAAAACAAGACCTGCCCTGTGCCCGCAGCTCCGCAGCATTCCGTGGCTGACTTATGAACACGAGGGGACCAAGGGCTGCCAGACGTGTGGAAGGCCGGTGACTAAGCATGTGCCCGGGCTGGCGCTGCTGGTTCAAGGGCTGTTTGTTCATTTATTGGGAATGTGGGGAGCCTGGTGCTGTGACTTGGAATTGTCCGTGGTGAGAGTTTGCGCCTTGGAGCCTGGGTGACACTGTCAACGCATAACCCGAGAGCCAAACATTTCCCAGCACCCAACTGCCGTGCCATGGAAGAGACGAAGTGCACAAAAAAGGGAAAGAAAAGAAACAGAATTCGTAAGGAAAAACCGTGATGCAGATTCAGAAAGACAGAAAAAGACCCGGCGATCACAGGAAAGAGTGGCCAGGTCAACCGGAATACTCTGTGTTCAGAGAGAGCTCCTGGGAGCTTTTTTAAATGATGGCATTGATAAAAAATCAAAGGAGAGTTCAAGGTAGACCTGAAATACTCTAGGAAGTATGACAAAAACACAGAGAAGAAGGAAGACATGGTATAAATTAACAGACTGGCCCAAGAGGCCCACTGCTGGACTAAAAGAATTTCCAGAAATAGCAGGAAATGGAGAGCAGGATGTCGTCAAAGAAACAGGAGTCCCAGAAATCGAGGCGTGGGGTCTCCCAGACCAAAGGACGGACTTCCCGGCAGTGCATGTGGAGAACACCCGCCCGGAGGTGCCTCTCTGTGACTTGGAGCCCAGGACCAGACAGAGCAGACCCCCGGGCCTTCAGGAGACACGGGCAGAACGGACATCAGGGCGACCCAAGTCCTGGGCAGCAGCCTGGAAACCAGGGGCCGGGGCAGCCCCTCACTGCGCGGGGAAGGACGTTCCCCACCCCGCGTCCTAATCAACCCCTCTACCAAGCAAGCTTGAAAGAAAAAGGTCTTTCCAGGCAGGGGGCAGGCACCTAGAGGCTGGGCTCCCCCAGCGAGAGGGTGTGAGTCACGGAAGAAAACTGGCCGCCAGGACACAGAGAGGCCGGGAGCCCTGAGGAGCGCAGTGACGGACATCCTGGTGACGGCTTCCTGCCGGCCAGGTGGGTGGGCAAGGGCAGAGGCTCTGGGGGCTGTCCCCAGGCAGGGCTGGAAGCCAGGACGTCTGCGGTGTCTCACTGAGGGGCTGGCGCTTCAACACTGGCAACTGAAAACTGAAGGCAGTTAGAATCCCAGGAGAACGCAGCTTGTGTAAGAAACCGTGTGGACTCACGATGTGTTAGTTAGGAGGCAGGTTTGGCTGACAGAACAAAGGCCAAAACAGTAGTGCTCCGGCGATCGCGCCGCTTCCTTCTCACAAGGCCGCACGGGGCAGAGGCAGCATGGCTGCTGCGCCCACGGGCCAAGCCCTTCTCTCCTGTGGCTCTGCCGTCCTCAGCACGAGGTGGTCATCCCGCAGTGCAGTGTGGCTGCCTCAGCTCCTGCCGACGGGCCCACCTCCCCCTTCGTGTGTCCTTTGGGAAGCTGCACACATCACACCCGCTCACGTGGGTGGGCCTGTTGGCCAGAGGCGGGTTCCACACGTACCCGTGAGTAGGAGCCTTGGTGCTTACCCACACGCCCAGCTACACTTCAGTTGTTACAGACACGTCTGGAGGGAGCCAGAGGGGGCTGGGGCGAGGTGGTGCTAAGGGCGGATCCGGCTGTGGGGCGAGGAGATGACGCCCTGCCATGTGTCTCTAAGAGGCCCAGACTGGCGGATCCGTGCATGACGCGACACGGTGTCTGAGACCTGCTCCAGACTCCGGAGGTATATGTGTGTTACTTGTGCAATCGCGAAGCAGGCTTTAAAAAGTCAAAAATGTCCCTTCTCCAGCTGTAAGAGGAGGGTAGCCGATGACCAGCCATGCTGCTGCCGGTCCTGGAGTCACGGTGGCCCCCCGCCAGGGAGCCTCTGGGTGTGCACGAGGCAGAGCGATGAATGGAAACCTGGGGTGCAGGGAAGGGAGGGAGGCCTCCCACCTCCCTGCTCCCCGGCCCACTGCTGCCCACCGCAGGCCAGAGCCCCACACAGGCCGGCGGGGCCCCCTGCTGGGGCGCCAGCGCCTCCTGCCCGCCCTTCAGGCTGCCCTGGCTCCGTGCTTCCCAGAAGGAGTGGCGCTGGCTGGCTTCCGCAGACCCGCTCAGCCGCAGCGGCCTCAGCCCGGAGGAGGCGGCGGGTTTTAACCCCTCAATGGTCACAGTTTTGAAATGGGATCTGGTGAATGATCAGACCTAATCGTGGACCTAATTGCTTTCACTTAACATAATATTAAAGCGAATGCGATCCTGTGTTTGACTTGGACAAGCAGCGCCTTGGCTGCAAAGCTCTGCTCTGGTCGGGGAGGCTCCCCTTCAGACACTGTGCAAAAATACTGAAAAGCGAGGTGCTTGGTGTCTGTTAAGTTAAAGACCTATTTTTAAATGGCGCAGTTGGCCACTCTGGGGAATCGCTCACCCCCGTTTCTGCCTTCAGTCCGGAAAACAAACCGCCGGAGGCGAGCACGAGCTGTGCCCACCTTCTCTTACAGCAGCCAAGTGCCACGCAGCCTGTTGAAGTCGGGGTCCCTGAAGGATCCCCAGCCCTGACTTGGCTGTGGGGCCGGGGGCCTGGGTGCGAGACACGGGAAACCGTGACTCACAGGGGCCTCTGGGAGCTGGGCCAGTTCCAGGTGCTGGTGGTGAGGCCCGGGGCTGCGGCTGCCAGCGCGGCCGGTGGCTGTAGGCCTGCGCCGCACAGGGGGGGGGCACAGCGCTGATGGGGAGAGGGCGGGGGCCTGGGGAAGCGGGTGATGGGGCCCAGGGTCAAGAAGGAAAATCCTGGAAGAACCCCAAGTTCACCGATGGACAGACCACTGGGGGTGCCGCAGAGGACCCAACGCAGAGGGTGCCGTCCAGCCACCCTCCGCCCACGCTGCAGCTTCCCTTCCACTGCCCGGCCGGACTTCACCAGAGTTGCCACAGCAGCTGCTCACACGGGAGGGTGGGAGCCCCGGCTGAGCCCCTCCTGGAGGCCCAGCGGGCCCTGGCCACGCAGCTGCGCAGGGAGGGAGGAAGGGCCCGGGATGCAGGCACTCCCTTCTGGGCAGTGAACGGTCCCAAGTTAACTGAGAAGGAGAAAACACAGTAATAAATCTGGGGCATGCTTTTATAGTGCCTCTAGCTCAGATTTTCAGTTTGGAAAATACTTTTTATGTGTTCCAAGCACCCTGGTGTTGGCAAAATAAAAAAAGGACCGTCCCTTTCCATCCGGGAAAACAAGAGTCCTAGTAAATTGCAGCCTCCAGGCCCTTCATCACGTTTAAGCTAAATGGTTCACTTCAGCTTTTCCAATCTCGCCTCATTCCTGTGCCTCCACCCTGGAGGCCTGAGCCCCCTTGCTCTGAGAGGTGGCACCTGCCCACTCCTGCCTACCACCTTCCAGGAAAGGCCAGTTGGCCAGGACTGCGTCCTCCACATGGAACAATGGGGGACGGTCCACGTCTCCAGGGGCCTTGAGTGAAAAGGCGTAAGAATATGAAAAGTGGAGGTGCTCCCCACGGACCAGAGGGGCCATGGGCACCCCCTGGGGCCCCTGTGAGTGAGGCGCTGTGTGAGACACAAAGCCCATGTTTGTGGGGCGAATCTGCATGGCCCAGCCCCCACAGAGCACCCGCTCCACGCAGGTGTGGTTTCCACCCTGGCAGGAGGAGACCATTTCTGCTGAGCTGCGAGTCCGTGTAGAAGCCGGTGAGCATGGTGCACGATGCCGAGACGGGTAGGTGGAGTAATTTGCTCCAGCTGTGCTGGCCAGCCGCCTCCACCCACCATGGTGCGGTGAATAAAGTTAGGGGTGCCCCTTTGAAGCAGCTGCAACCCATCCAGTTGCACAAATGAAAACGGGAAGGGGCCAAGTGCCTCACGCCACAGCTGTGCGCACAGCCCAGCGAGACAGCCGTCCAAACAAAACTGCCTCCGCAGGCCTTGGTCCACCGACAGGGAGGAAGGCCACTACTGCAAGCCCCAGGCATTCTGGTGAGCTGGGGGCCAGCGGGGGGACACCTCCAGCTGGAGGGTGCTTTGGGCAGCCTCCACCCCAAAATTTCATCCTGGTGCATGAGGGGCATCCTCAGGCCCTCACCTGCCCAGCTGCCTTGGAAGCAAACGGCCATGGAAGGAGCTGTGACAGCCCCCAATGCCAGGTAGACTGGGGAGCCCACAGTGGGACTCCTAGGCATCCTGCCCACCTAGAATGGCCCAGGGGCAGCCAGGTAGGGAAGGGGGCGCAGGCTGGGGCAGCCCTGGTTTGTCCAGACAGAGCAACAGCTGGGGTCCCCAGGGCAGGCTGCAAGGGGCTTTCCAGGTAGAGCACGGAGCTGACAGTTCCGCCCCCAGCCGTTGGGACAAGCCTCTGCCTGCCCCTCCCCGACCCACACCTCAAGTGTGCTCTGTTCCAGCGCCCCTGCAGGACCGCCAGGGAAGGCCCAGTGCCGAGTGAATCAGTGCCCACATCCAGCCCCATGCTCCCCTTCTATCCGTGTCTGTCCCTCAAGAACACTGGCGATATGTACATACACATATGCAGTGTATGTACATATTCATGGTTACACACAGATGCACATTTATGTGTATGTTTATATCGAGCATGCTTGCATGCATCCTTGTATCTGCACACCTGATTACACACACACGTGTGTCCTTGTAGTGGCAGACACAGCACAGGCGTGACTGTTGTGGGTTGGGCAGGAGCGCTCAGAGCCCAGGGCCTGGCTACAGACACTGCTAACTTACCCACAGCTGGAGTGGGGCGCCGCGTGGAACGTGGTGGATGATGCGACCAGGGGCCTGGCAGGCAGGAGCTCAGGAAACCAAGCTCTCAATTCCCAGAACTTGGAGCCCTCTGCTGGGACCCAGGGCCTGCGGCACGCTGACCATTCAGGGACACAGAAGCAGGTCTTGCTGAGACGAGAGCCCTGGAGGAACAGGCCATGGCCTCCACAGCAGAGCTACCCTCCTGATGTCAGCAAGGGTGGGGGTCATGAGCCAAGGTGACCCTAGCTTCCTCACAGAGGTGTGTTGTCCTGCCCCGTGTGCACATGTCTGCAGTGAACCCTCCCAGGGGCGGCCTCAGTGAGGGTCAGCAGTGCCCAGGCTCCCGGAGACGTGGCCCTGCCTGAGAGCTGCCCTCCCTTTGCTTCTGGGGCCTCTTGCCCTCCTCTCCATGGAGCCCCAAGGTCCCAGGCCTGACTGAGACTGTCTCTCTGGCCAGAGAAAGCACTGGCTCTCAGGCCTCCTGTGACGGCGAAGGCCAGCTGAGCAGCTGGGCAGTTCCCACCCAGGACGACCGCGCCCCGTGCCTCCACACAGTGGAGGAGCGACATCAAACCCGAGTGCAGGCCCCGGGCAGAGAACCACCTGCTAGGTTTCCCAATGAGCAGGACCCCCTGCCGACGCCGTGGGAAACCGCTAGTGGTGGAGAGATTGCTCCTGCCCATCACCAGCCTGCGGGCATCGGTGACCCAGCACCTGCCCCGCCACTCAGCAGAGCTCCAGGCGTCGGCCACAGGCCTGTGACGCCTGCGTATGACATGCTCACTGGATTTTGATGAGTTTGTAAGAAGGAAATTGTGAGATAACTGCTGAATTTTTACACTGGTTACAGATTGAAATGATAATTTTGATATAAGGGGGTTAAATAAAATATATTAAAACGATACCTATATATTTTCAGTTTTCTAATGTGGTCACTAGAAAACATCAATTGCACATGTGATTTCCATTAGACTCCTCCCAGACAGCATATGTTTAGAGAATCGCTATAAAATTTTCCACCTCCTGCTGATTTCACTAGAATCCTGTATAATCCGCATGTATGGGAACACATGGTCAGAGGGAAATGCTCCATAGTTGACAGGACTATCAGGTAATAGTTTATTTTTTTCCTATTTAAAAATAAACAGTTCAGTAGAGAAAGACTCCGAGGTAGGACATAGCTTAAAAAGTATGTTTGTGCCCCAGTTCATGACTGAATGCTCAACACCCTTCTCAGTCACCAACACAGGTACCTGGTACACACCCAGGCACATGTCTGGTGCGTGAGCCGTCACGGGAGAATGATGTGAGTGGGCAAGGAGTCAGAAAGCCTGTGGAGTAGACAGATGCCCGGGACACTCAGGATGGAGAGCACAGAGCAGGCTGTGTGGACAGGGTGCCATGCATGGAGGGGCCGGTGTGCACAGAGGGGCCCTGCATGGAGGGGGCCATGTGCAGAGGGGCCTGTGTGCGCAGGGGGGCCGTGCGCAGAGGGGCTGTGCATCAAGGGGGCCATGCGTGGAGGGGCCCGTGTGCGCAGGGGGGCCGTGTGCGCAGAGGGGCCGTGCGCGTGGAGGGGGCCGTGCGCAGAGGGGCTGTGCATCAAGGGGGCCACGTGCAGAGGGGCCCGTGTGCGCAGGGGGGCCGTGCGCGTGGAGGGGGCTGTGCACAGATGGGCTGTGCATCAAGAGGGCCATGCGCGGAGGGGCCCGTGTGCGCAGAGGGGCTGTGCACACGGAGGGGCCGTGTGCAGACACAGCAGAGGCTGTGATGATGTTGTGTCACAAACAGCCCCGCCCCAGGGGTCCTCACTCCCAGGCCTGCGGTCCAAGGTGCGCCTTGTCAGCAGGAGCCAGAGAGCAGCTGCTGTAAGCGGTGTCCCAGGCCTCCCCAGCATGGTGCTCCCACTTGCCCGGGAGTCACAGGGCCAAGCCACCTTGGGGAGGGCAGCTGCCCCACCTGCTGTCACAGCCACCGGGTGGGGTCTCCCTCAGTCTTCCTGGTCAACACCAGCATACCCCCAGCACGATCCCCACAGGGTGCCCTGGGCAAGTCCACAAACCCCGTTCCCCAGCGGCTCCCTGTGAAGGGGTGGGAGGCAGCGACTGATGACGCCGTGATCAGCCAGCAGCCCCTCGTCTTGTGGGTGGAATTTATTGCGTCAATATGTGTATCTCGCTTTTGCCATGCATGTGACACCCACGTGACGTATGCAGGCACATGTCAGTACAGTGTGAGCCTGGGCGTACTGAAGGGCAGGGCAGAGCCAGCCGGCCCCCAGCTGCCGTCCAGGCCAGTGGCCCACTGGCCCTGCTGGGCGGCTATGGGAGCAGAGGAAGCCGACTTTGAGGCACCGTCTTCCTGGACTCCCTCCCTGAGCCACCATCACACCTGCTTCCAGATCACCGCCTCTGAGTCTTCAGGGGCCCCAGCAAGTCCCCCATCCTCACTGCAGGTGTGCAGCCACTGTTGGTTCCCTAGTGCGGAGCCAGCGAGGAACCCCAGGGCCAGGAAGGGCGGCTCCCCTCCCCGCATCCGCTCCCTGAGGTTTCCACCTGACCCTCACCCCAGTGCAGCCAATCAAAGATCTGTTTGGATTGAATGTGACCCTATTACAAAAATGCAAATGCATGCAGGCTATTAAAGGGCCATCAGTCATTCACATCTTAGTGTGAGTGAGCCCACCCCTCACTCCCTCCCAGGCTTTGCTAAGGCAGCCGAAGTGCTGGTCTGAACTCTCAGACGCACCCTGAAGGGTTGAGGGCTTCCCCACTTTCTCTTCCTGCCTCCTGCCTTGGGAGATGCCCAGGTTACAATGGGCAGGACAGAGCCCACCCCTGACGCCTGAGCTGTGAGCAGCAAATGATATTTTAGAACCAAACAGCTTGTCATTGGAGAACTTTTTGTTCATTCTGGGGAAGAGTCTTTCAAAATCCAAGCACTTCCATAGAAACAGCCTCCACAAGGCATGAGCTGCCCCAGAGGCTGACAGCGGCTCCTGCCACGGTCCGAGTGAGCGCGGGGATTTCTCTCCAGAGGGAATGATGTGGGCAGCAGGCGCAGACACAGGCTCCACCACACGCGCACACACACACCACACATGTGCACGCACACACATGCAGGCACGCAATAGCCCCCACATGTACACACCCCATGTCACACTCACAGGTGTGCACACAGAGATGTGCGCACACATACCTCCACATGCACACACCTCCCACTGCTCCCCACAGGCTCTGCCCCTGCCCTCGGCCCCGGCACGCTGAGCCGTGCCATTTTGTTCCTGGGACCCCTTCCTCCCGCCTTCCTTTGAGAAGAGCCCTGAGGCTGAGACAGCGCCGGCCTATTTTCACTCTGATTCAGTCTGGATGCTGGAATTGTTTTCAGCTCCCATCTTTTTCCTTAGCAAATGTTCTTTATCAAAAGAAACTTAACTGGGAGCAGCAAGCAGTGGCCGAGGACATCGTCCATTCGGTGGCGGTGACCGCTTCAGCACCTGGCTCTGCACCCTGGAGCCAGGCATTAGCCTCCTGTCCCACGTGCCGCTGAGGCTTCGGTGGTCCTGGCAGAGCGTCTCATCTGCGGCTACTTACAGCCGACCTTCTGTCACCTCTTAAGGAGCCTGGGGCAACGGGGTGTGAAGAAAAAGAGCACAGTGACGACCCCCCCTTAGCGAGGTTTTCTGTCTGAGAGCGAGTCCGTTTGTCTCTCTGGAAGCCAGAGACCAGGGGGCTGAGGCAGCCTTGCAGAGGCTCGTTGTTTTTAGCCAGCTGCACATGTGTCCTGGGTGGTCACAATGAACTCTCACAAACTGGGGACCAGAGCAGCAGGAATGTCTTGCATCACCACTCTGAAGGCGGAAGCCTGAGGTCCAGGCGGGGCAGGGCCGCGTTCCCTCCCGAGGCTCCAGGCCAGGGTCCTTCCAGCCTCGTCCAGCGCTTGGGGGCATCAGGTGTCCCTGTGCGTGTGGCCCCATCCCTCCGTCTCTGCCTCCATGGGCAAGTGCCTCCTCTTGGCGTCTGTGTCCTCAAATTTCCCTTCCAGGGGGTGAGGTGGGTTTGTTCTATCTGCTGACCTGGGGGGCGGTGTGGGGGAGCAGCAGGTGGCGAGCAGACAGTGAGCCCCAAGGCAGGCACAGGGCCTGCAGGGCCAGGGTGGGGTGGGGGTGGAGACCCCAGGACTCCATGGAGAAAGGGCTAGAGAGGAACGAGCATGCCCACTGCTGAGAGCTGGGATCTGGGCTCCTGGGGTGTAGGCTGCGGGTGCCCCTCACGGGGTAGCTCCATGTGCCCTGCGTTGCTCTCTGTCCCCAGGCCCGGCTCAGCGGCGCTGTGCAGGAGTGTGTGAGCTGAGCCAGGGAGGGAGCCCACTGGGCCCTGGAGAGCCTGGGAAACACGTCCAGATGCACCCTGTCTGCCTCCGATGGGACTGCCTTCTCTGCAGCGCCTGGCCAGAGACCCCACTTCTCGGGGGACAGGGAGACTGTTCCAACCCCCGGCCCAAGAGGCAGACCCGAGGGCCCGGACATTCCGCAGCATTTCACTGTTTTCAAGCCTACAGCTCAGGGTGTTGAGCACGTTCTCGTTGTTGTCCCCCCATGCCTGTAACTCTTCACCCCGAAGCCCCCAGCCCCATCGACTCTGTGTGAGTCCGACTCTTGCAGGGACCCCTGTGAGTGGAGCCACCTAGCGGCAGCCCTTGTGGATGGGCCCGTCTCCTTGCAGTGGCTGGCCCGCCTCTACCCACCCTTCCAGGCTGGCATAGATCCCTGCCACCCGCTGGGCCTGCCCCTGATGAGGTGGCGGCACCTCCCCTACAGAGCCACCCCCAGCCTGCCTCAAGCCCCAGCCCTCAAGTTCCTGACTCTCAAAGCAAGGAGTTTGGGGAAAAAAAATCAGCCCCCAATTCTACAGAGCCCAGTTTTTCAGAACAAGAGACGTCTTCCCTTACATGGGCCACCTGCACGGGTCCGCTCTTCAGAGGCTCAGACGCAGAGGAGGCGGCAGGAGGCCGGCCGTCTTTGCTCAGGGACCTCGGAGCTCCACCCAGCGCCAGCCCCGGCCCCTCCAGGAGACACCCCGCCTCACCAGAGCCGTCCCCGCCTCCCTCCTCACATTTATGTAAGCTCTGGGGTGCTGCTGGCTGAAAGTGAGCTCTGCCTCTCAGCAGCCCTGTGGCTTTTGAACTTAACAGACTTGAAATTTGTTCATGACATCCAGACACACGTCGCAGCTCGGAAACCACACAGGAGCCTATCAGGGAAGGCAGCAGCGTGTCACCGGAGCAGCCAGACGGAAATTTATAACAGTGACCTGGGCCTCATCAGGCCCCTGTGACAGGGTGTCGAACGAATTGCTGCTTAGTCACCATTTCGCTTGGCAAGACCGGGTGGATTAGGAAATACATAAAAGGTCAGACAGTAGGAGTTCGTCTAGACATTCTATTTTGGATTCTACGCTTGGAGTGTTTCTGTAGCAACCTTTTGCAAACACCGGTATTTTAGCCATATTGTAAAAAGCATTGTTCTCTCCTGTGATCAGGGGGACATGGTACAACATGCCCACACGCATCGGCCGCACTATCCGTCTCTGGAGGGAGACCCTTCGAGGCCCCTCCCCAGCCTGCTCCCTGCACACCTGGCCTCTGGGAAGGACACGCTGCCTGGGAGGAGGCCAGGCCTTCGAGAAGCCTGTCCCAGGCTCACAGACAAACGCGCCAAGCAGAGGGGCTTGTTTTCCTTGGGGCCTGGAGGGAGGGTAGCCTGTGGCCATCCGGTCATTTCTCGTGGGTTTGAAGTAGACCTTCGGAGGAGCGAGAACCTCACAACCTCTCAACCTCAAGGGTGACCAAGTGGCCAAAGCCGCTTCCCGACTGAACCGTAGCGATGGAGAGATGGCAGAATTTGGGGAAGAAGCAGGAAAGTGGGATACTTCCAGGGCTCTCTCTTCCCAGGTCCCTCCATCAAGCTGGAGATGACAGGAGTCTCAGTCCCTGGACACGAGGCGCCGTCTACAGACATTCGCAGCTGTCGCGACTGGGGCCTCCGGTCTCTGGATGGTGGAGGCCGGGATGCCCGCCACAAGGTCACGCAGCCCATTGCCTGTGCCAGGGAGGCCCCCTCGAGGCAGGCGTGGCCATAAAGGAGCAAAACCATCTACCGAGCAAAACAGTGCTGAAGGCAGCTTTCATTCCTGATGCTTCCATTCCCTGGTTTGCCTGCCCCCCAGCACCTCTCCTTCCCCCTTCAGGCAGCCTCCAGGCCCACCTGCCCGTCCCACTCCTAACCGCAGCAAGAGCACACCAACCACCAGCGGGGACCAGAGCAGGTCACACCGCCTCCCTGCTGAAGGTCCCATCGGGAAGACCCCCGACAGCATGTGCAGCAGTCGCTCAGGAGGGCAGGCTGCCCGCCCCCCCGGGCCCGGGCCAGCGGGCAGTTACGCATCATCTCCCGGCCCTCCAGGCAGAGCGCTCAGCGACCCGGTCTTGTCAGTTATTTTTCTTCTCATAACGGGGCTTTCTGAACACCCGGGTTTGGCCTGAAGGCAAAGGCCTGTTCCCTGGAAGGCCTCGAGCACTGGCCCGTCATGGGCTGCCCCAGCCACAGGCTCCGCTGTCTTCAGGGTAGCTCTGAAGACATCGGCAGGCTGGGATTTGAGGATGTAAAAGTCCCCGTTCCTTTGGAAACCAGGAGGGCATGTGACCTTGGGACCGGAGGACCTGGGTCCTCAGGTGAGCTGCCTGCCACGGGTGGTGAGCCAGAATGCACTTGCTCAACCTTTGGCTCCAAGGTCTCTGGGCCTGGGGGCCTGGGATGCAAGCCACCAGCCCGTGCAGTTTCCGAGCAGCAGCAAGTGTGATGTGAGGCTCACGGAGCACCCCTCACCGTGGTGCTGTCCCTGAGACCAGCCTTGAGCACCTGGACCCGAGAGGTGCCTGTAGCCACGGCTTGCCTGTGTGATGGGACCCAGAAGGAGCCCTGAGACCACGGCTGGAATCGAAGCACATTTGGGAGACAACCACACAAAACACTGGTAGAGGAGTGCAGAAGAGAATCAGGCAGGGAGTTCTGTCACCATTGGGTCCCCACAGAGGGATGGGGCTTGATTGATGGGCAACTCTGATAGACAGTGTATGAGACAAGATACCTATATCAGGGTCCTCACAGGTGGGGGCTGGGGCATGCAGACCCCACACAGGGCCTTTATCAGAGCCCCCCAGAAACTGCTGTCATGCCCTGCAGTGCTTGGTAAGCACCATGCAAGTTCAGTTGAAAACCACTGAATCTGTGTCATAGAGAGAATGAGATAAAATTTCATAAATGTAGTAAAAATGTATGAGTAGACTTTCAGCTTTAAAACAATGGGTAAAATATCTCTGTTCTTTGTCCTCATTGAATCACTTGGAAAAAACAAGGAGAGAAGCCCAAAATACAAGCATCATGTTTACCCACAGTAGATGATGCTGGGAGCCTGAATCATTCCCGTGGGAAGAATGCATGGAGTCAGGGGAGATCACTCCAGGGTGGACTGGGCTGGGTGAGGACCCTGGCAAAGGACACCAGACACCGGCTTTTGCAGCCCCAGGGCTGAGATGCCCCGCCCCTGAGATGGGGCGACGTGGTTTGCCTAGCAGGGTGTGACTCTCGCCTTCCTGCCTCTGTCCCAGCCTCCCTCCCTTTGCCTGGCGTCCTGGCGTGGTTTGCCATCATCTTGCCGAGGGCGGGCACTCTGGGGCCTCCCTGGTTTCTGCAGTGCCAGACTGCACCACTCACTAGCTCTGTGGCAGTCCCCTGGGCCTTACCACACCCAGGATTCCCGCTGTCCGAGGGGAGAGCGTTCCCGTGAAACTTTCCCTAGGCTGGAATGGTGAAAGCAAAGAAGCAATTCCCAGTGATTTACATGGAAAATTTTTTAGTGTTCCTAGACCCAAAAAACAACCTCTTTCAGTTCTCTGACACCTTAGGACGCAGCCTGTGTGCGGATGGGACTGATGTCTGTGAAGTAGGTGCTTTCTGGGAGCCATGGAGAATTTTTCTTTTTAGTTTTCAGAAGTTTAATCATGATGCATCTTGGCATGGATTTTTAGGGGGGTTTCCTATTTGTTCAGATTCTTGAATCTGTATGTTCATAATCTTTTACCAAATCTTGGGGTTCTCAGCCATTGCTGGTTCTAATAGTCATTCGCCGCCCCGCCCCAGGCGCTGACAATGCCAGTGTCGTGTCTGTTCCCGCCCTGAGAGTTGCTGCAGCTTGGTCGGTCCGTGTGCTCTTTACCTTGTTTCTCTCCAGTTCGGACGGGGTGGCCCCCAGATATTCTCAGGTCCCTGCCTCCAGCGCCACCTGTGCTTTGCCGTGGAGCCCAGGTGTTCACTTCTGTTATTGGATGAGTTTGTTCTCTAATTTCCATTCAATTAATTTTAATCACGTCTTTTTCCTGGCTGGTATTTTCTTCTCTTCCCATTTGTTTCAAGAGCATCTGTGGCGGCTTGTTGAGCTGCTCTCACGATGGCTGCCTTGATCTGTCTCGGTCTCAGCCTCTGGTCCCTGCCCGTGCAGGTGGCAATGACCGCCTCATTCGAGGTGTGATTCCCCGCTTCTTGGTGTTATGGGTGATTCGTAATGTTACCCTGCGTTTGTCTACTGGTGGGAAAACCTGGGTCCTCCTCGAGTCTTCCACGCCACCGCCCCGTCTAGCTGGTGCTGGGTCCTGGCTGGATGTGAGCGGGAGCCCCAGCGGCAGCCTGCATTCCGAGCCCAGGCGGCCCTGAGTCAGCCAGCCTGCTCTGAGGCCACGGGGGCTGACCAAGGAGCTGCCCCAGGCCAAGCCCAGGTGGGGAGGGGCTCTCTGGCCTGTGGGGATTGGGGAGGGCTTCCTAGGCAGACCCCAGGGGCAACGGTGGGCTCCCACCTGCCTTTGGTAGCCATGGCTGGGCCCTCTTCAGGCCTGGCTCCTGGTACCTTGGTAGATGGGTCCCTAAGGGAGGCATGAGCCGTTCTGTGGCCGGTCAGTGGGCAGAGGCGGCTGGTACTGCTGGCCCTCTCTGCTGTCAGGGGAGGAACCCCGCTCTGCCCTGCCGTGCCTCCCTCTACCCCTGGTGGTAAGATGCCCCACTGTTACTTTGCCCTCGGGTTGGCCACGCCTCTCCTCCCTGCCTCCATGCCCAGGCCCCTCTGCTTGCCTCCTGCCGTTCCCAGGGTTTGTAGCCTTGCTCAGCAGTGGGGTGGGGTGGGAGGCGTGTTTCTGAGCCATTTCCAGCCTTGTTTGGAACTAAACAGGTAAACAAACCCAGGCAAAGAAAGGCCCTTGGGGACATGCTGCGTCTCCCCCACCGCAGGCCAGGCCAGAGCCCCGCTGGGCTCCAGGCCCTCCCGCCATTGAGGGGCAGGGACAGGCCCCTGCTGAGCCGCGCCCTTCGTGCTGTCAGTCCGGCTCAGTCTCCGGCAGGTTGAGTCCCGTCTCCAAGTGCCTTCCCAGAGGCCCTGCACTGTCGGCCTCGAAACCTGCAGTGCTGCCCATCAGGACGAGGGGGCAAAGGGTTGTTTTCACAGGCTAACAGCCAGATGGAGGGAAGGCAGCCCTGCCAGGCCCCCTCCCCTGGAGACTGTGCCGCTGGACAGTGAGTCGTGGGTGCGGGGCTTGGAGGGGCCCTTCCCGAGCCTTCGCCCTCCCTAGGCTTCTGCAGCACCTTCTGCCTGGTTTTCTGCCCCCCACCACTCAGGGAATCTCCCCTCCAAACTGGTTTCCATCGCAGCCCCACCTAAGCCGGCATCTGGTGAGCTGGGCAGGTTTTCATTTCAACATTTCATGAAGACATAGGTGTGGGTGGGTGGCGGGGGTGGGGGTGCGACCCAGAGAAGCTAAGTGGCTGACGCCCCCCAGTCCCTGCGCCTCCCCAGACTGTGGGGTCGGACTGCCCTGGGAAGGTGGCCAGCAGCCCCGGCCAGGCCCTGCTGCGTCTGCACAAAGGCAGCTCTGTTGGCTGCACCGGCTCCAGAGGGGTCTGGCCAACTCAGCCTGGCAGCTGCCCCCACACCTTCAGACACCCTCAGGACAGGCCTCAGGAACAAAGCACCACATCCATGGAGGTCCCCGGCCATCCCAGCAGTTTGCTGAGCTCGGAACTGCAGCAAGGCGCCCACAGCCTCTGAGGAGCCGTGGAGGGCTGGGGGCATATGCCTTCCCTCAGTGGCCCCGAGGTGATCCGGGGCTCCCTGCATGTGCCCTCCCAGTCACCCCTGCCACGGCTCCTCTGCCGGAGGAAGTACGGCCCCCCAACACCTTTGAAAGGGCAGATGTCTTGGGCCTGGGGTTTCCCAGACCAGGGTCCAGCAGGTGGGCTCCAGCCTCGGGAGTGCAGGCCATCTTATCCTTACAAGGACACGCACTCATGTGACCATCTAAGTGAAGCTGGGTCTTCCCAGGAAGTGGCAAGGGGCAGACCAGCAGGCCGCCCATTTCCGCTGAAGTCCGCCCCCCGTCTTGCCCGCCCCACAAGGTTGTGTCCCCATGGGACGTGCAGATGGACCATTGGTCCCAGTGGAATCTTGACCAGCCTGCCTGGGCCTCAGTTTCCAAGTCAAGGTAAAGCTAGCAAGGTGAGGACTGGCTGAGACATGTCCAGGTGTGGGTGGGCTGGGGGCTAGGCACACATCTGTCTGCCCCCTGCCCCCCAGAGAAATAGACCCCAGCAGCCTCCAGAGGTCAGGCAGAGCCTCTGGGGGGCACGTCCCCGGGGGCCAGCAAGGAATTCAGGCCCCAAGGCCCAGCCTGACTTGCTGAAGCAGAGTTGCATTCAACTGACCCAAACCCTCCCTCTGGTCAGCATGGGAGCTTGGTCTGGATGGCCGCCCTGCACCGGGCCCGTCACACCGCCACCTTCAGACCCTGAGATGCCTCCTGAGGGGTGGGGCCCAGGTCTGCCATCTGAGCCCCTTCTTTGCCTCAAGCTTTGGCCTTGAGGACCCAGCGCCAGCCCCTCTCCAAGCCCGGCCGCCAAGGCTCCTGAGGGACTGTCTGGTGCCCCTCGTGGCCCTGAGTGTGGGTGAGTGCCCAGGGCAGGGCTCAGTCTGTAGGGTCACCCTTGCATGGGGCCTCTCATGGGAGCAGGACACGTGGAGGGGTCAGTGAGCAGCCTCCTCCTCCGTCTGTGAAGCTGCATGGGGCACATCTGGAAAGGTTGATGGTCCCAGGGTTCTTCCAGGGACAGTAACGCCTCTCCCCATTCCATGGTCTGTTCATGGGTCATGCATCCGGCCTCCATGTACACTGCGGATGCACACGGCAGCCCCTCAGACCCGTGGAACAGATGGGCTCTGGCGGGTGAGCACACCTGGCTCCTAAGGTGGAATGTTTCCCAGAGCAGCCTGCGCACGGCCTAGGAGTAAGGACTAGCTGCCCCCCTTGTGAACCGCATGGCCTCTGTGACCGCATCGAAGAACTTGGGGTGGGCCTATGACCGCCTGCAGAGCCAGGACCAGCCAGATGCTACGAGGAAGTGAGGCAGGCAGGACCTGACCCACAGCACCTCCACTTGGAGTCCTAATTCGGAGCCTGTCCGGGGACTCAAGTGCTGCCCCCACAAGACCAGGCCCCCTGCCCTCCTCCCTGCATCCCCCTGAGACCCTGGAGCCGCCTGGGTGAGTAACCAGGTCACTGGGTCCCATTCCTGGAAGTACTGTGGCAAGTAGACCCCTGTTGATGACGTCGTCGGCTCCTGGTCCCCAGGCTGGCCGGGGGCACAGAGCCCCACTCGGATGGGGCCCTGCAGGGCCCAAGCAGGATCCAGGCCTCAGGCAGGACCCGGTGTCCAGGGTCCCCCGTGGGGCAGGTACATGCGGTGTCCTCAGCGACTGGACATGGCCAGGGCTGAGGGCTGAGGGGTTAGTGCCCACTCCTGTCTCTGCTGTCCAGAGGGAATGACATTCATGCGACTCACGAGCACAGGCCTCCGAGGAGCTCTCTGGGACAGCAAGGCCTTGGGAATTCTCTGGAGGAAGAGCAGACACACTGGGCTACATATTCTTATGTGAAGTGTGAACTTTCAGAAATTTCAGGCTGTTCCTCAGGACCCAAGGGAGGCTGGCCCAGGCAGCCAGGGGGCCCTAAATATGGAGCCCTGGCCAGAGGGGCCAGACCTCAGGGGAAGCGCAGGCCTGCTGCCGAGGACCCAGGCTGCTGTGCGCCCTCGGCAGCGGTGGCGCCCAAAGGCCAGTGCTGACTTCTGGAGGGAGACCTGGGAGCAACCCTGGGCACTTCGACACCAATTCCATCCCCGCCAGGAGCACCAAGCGCCTGGGAGGAGGAGTCTGTGTGCCTGGAACAGCTACCCTATAGCGGGAGGCTGTGCAGCCCGTGGCTCCCAGGGAGGCCCGGCCAGGCTCAGACGGGGCGGCCACACGGCGGCCCCCATGTCCCCCAGACCCTGGGGTCGGTCAAGTCTCCCAGATGGGGGCCTGCCCTGGAGGGGTCCCAGCCAAGTGACAAGGATAGGACCACCACTTCACCTGCAGGAAACATGGCCAGGACCCTGTTTCTGTGCTTCCTGGCTCTCTGGCCTCAGACAAGATTCAGAGGGGCCAGCGGAGACCACAGGCTCACTTCTCACCCCGAGGGGCATGGGCAGAGCTGAAGACAAAGCATCAGGACCGCCCCCTTTCCCACACTGGCCTGTCATGCGGAGGTGCCCAGGGGGATAGGTGGCAGCCGGCCTGGGGGTGGCTGGGTCTCTGGGCGCGGACCCACCTCCTGCGGCCGGCCGGAGCGGGGGTGCAGGGACAGGCTCCCCAGGCGAGGATGGGAGAGGGCAACCCACCCACTCCTTTGCCGCTCATTTAAATCACGTTTTAAACTGGGAATCCCATGGCAAAATGGAGTCGATTCTGTTCCAGCAAGGAAGCAGAGAGGAGGCCTGAGGTCAGCTCGCACGCATCCAGGGCTGCTGGGACTGTGTCTGTGGTGACCTCTCCTTACAGACAGGAGACAGAATCTAGAGGGGCCAGGGACCTTGCTTGAGCAAAGAAAAGACAGACTTACCCTCATGTGAAAGGTTTATTTTTAACACCATCCAGCTGTCTGACCGTTTCTTATTAATTTGCAAAAGTCCTGCTGGTGAGAGGCAGCTGTTCTGGCTGCCCACCCGCAGCCACGCTGCAGACACACATCTGGAAGCTTGCTGGGGAGGGCGGGGCAGGGAGGGCACCCTGGGAGGCAACCTGGGACTTGTCCGGGGTAACCCTCCCTCTCCGCCCCTACACCTACCACCAAGCAGAGCAGCCCCAGTTCCCACCTCCCGGGGAGGCCAGAGGGCTGGTGAGGCTGGCATTGTTCGTGTTTTCTAACCTTTGGAGGGTTTCTTTGTTCAGCCCTCCCTAGTGAGCCCCGTTCTGCTCCTGGAATATCCCCCCACAAATTCACCAGGAGAAACCATTGAATTTAAAGCTAGAGATTCTGTAGTCATTTCTGTAATTGGCCAGGAAAATCAACCCTTTGGAAGGCAATGTTTTATTTGAAGCATGCCCATTCCATGAGAATTTCATTAAAGCAATTATATTTCAATAATGCAGTGAGATTATACGGCATGGCATTTCATAGTAGAACCTGTATGCCGAGGCAATTAGCAGCCGGGAAATGAGCAGGACAGAGCCGGCTGCTCTGGTGCACAATGTGTTCGTTACAGGAGTCACAAACCGTGTGTTGATCTTCCTCCAAACACCAGCAACAAGTAAGCATTCCTCTCAAAGCCGCTTCTCTGAAATTATTTAAGTAACCAAAATAAGATGCCAGGAAGCGGCATGTCAGTGTGTGATTTATGGTGTGAATTGAATGTCTGTGTGATTGAAGATACAGTTGCCCCCAGGAGCAGAGTGTCACAATATTGCAGAGCTCCAGGCAGCGCAGCCAGCAGGGCCAGCCCATGCGGCCCGTGCAGGATGGTCTGAGTCCAGGGAGCATCTGTGTGCCCAGGACAGTCAGCATGTCCAGGGGGGTCGGTGTCCTGGAGGGTCTGTGTGTCCTGGGGTCAGCGCGTCCAGGGCCCACCTTCCTCTCAGAGCCTAGGCCTGCATTCGTCCTGACCCTGCTGAGGTGCCCCCTGCTGCTGGCCCCCAGCCCACCAGCCAGCCCAGGGTCGGAGAATGGGAAGAGGGTCCCCCAGGAGGAGCAGGTCAGGGAAAAACTTCCCATGACTTTGTTTAAGACAAAAATATTAAATCAGTTGGCATTTTCCAAATGCAGGTAAAGCTGAATAATTCAAATCTAATGGACCTCCTGGAATCTAATCTAATCTAATCTAATCTAATCTAATCTAATCTAATCTAATCTAATCTAATCTAATCTGTCCTTTATTTTCTCCAACAGAAATTAAATACCATTTGTGTTCACTTTGATGTGGAATCTAGAAAACTGAGCTCATAGATTCAGAGAACAGGCTGGTGGTTGCCGGGGGGCAGGGCTGGCGGTGGGAGAAATGGGTGAAAGGGTCGAAACGTACAAGCTTCCAGGAAAAGACAAATTCAGGGCCTGGAGGCCTCCCGGCTGCAAGCTGTGCTTGCCGCTTAACACTTGAGTCAACCAGCTGGTATTTGCTGGGACTCATGCGCCAGGACTGTGTGCCACTAGGGGGACACTGGCCCTGCATCTGACACATGAGATGTGGGCATCAGAACCGCCAGGCAGACTCACACCAGAGCCACGGTGAGGGACCGCCTCACCCCAGTCAGGAGGACCACTGTCTGAATGACAAGAGATAACAGGTGCTGGAGAGGACGTGGAGAAAGGGAACCCTTGTGCACTGGTGGTGGGAATGCAAACTGATCCAGGCACTGTGGAAAGCGGTGTGGAAGTTCCTCAAAACACTGAAAATAGTTACCATACAACCCAGAGACTCCACTTCCAGGAATTTACACAAAGAAAACACAACACCAATTTGAAAAGATATACACACCCCACATTCACCGCAGCCTTACTTACAATAGCCAAAATAAGGAAGCAGCCACAGAGCCCATGGAGAGACAACTGGATAAAGAAGAGGTGGTACATAAGCACAGTGGAATATTACTCAGCCATTAAAAGGAATTTAATCTTGCCGTTTGTGGCAACATGGATGTCAAACACCATAGCATCTCACTTACATGTGGAATCTAAAAAACAACAAACTAAGTAACAAAACAACAGATTCATAAGCACAGAGGGATTGGCAGTCGGCAGAGGGAAAGGGTAGGGAGAGGGATAGGACAGGTGAAGGGGGAGAGCCAGTGAGGACGTCTGGCGTCCCGACCTGGGCAACCATGCACACACAGGTCAGAATGCACTCTGCTACACACTGGGAACTGTGTGCTTTATTGTATGGACCTCAACAAAAAATTAGATAGATAAAATGCCCTGGCCCTGACAGAGTCAGGATATATGAATTTTTGCAATGCAAAATGTAACAAAATTTGTTTGAGGTTGACAGCCACGGCTGGGCTGTGGGAGCCCTTGCTTGGCGGCCTCCTTCTCCTGCTGTCAGAGCTTGGGGGACTGAGGCAGGTAGCAGGGACACAGGCCTGGGGCTGCTGGGCCCTTGTGGGGAAGGGGAGAAGGCGCTGTACAAGGAGGCTCAGGGCTAAAAGTGGAGCCCCTCTGTGGCTAAGGGTCCTTTTTGCCTTGTCTGCTGGGAAGCTCAGAGCCACAGGCCCACTCACTGGCTCTGAGCCACAGACACTTCCCTTTGCCCCTTGTCACCCTCCTGGAGCCCCCTGCCCTGGATCAGGGCACAGGCACCCCGCACGCTCCCTGGAGAAATGCCTGTCAGCGCATAAGCATGTGGGGTTACCAGCTGGGCCAGGAGGGAAACACGGTGTGGAATGCTCCTTCCAAACACTGTCCTTTCACATCAAACGGACTCTCTAGTGGCAAGTCTGATGAATCCAGTAATACTGATGGAGGGATGCCTGTAAACTGCAGTCTGAGGCTCTGTCTGCAGAACCCATGGTTTCTGGGGAAGTGGACTTAACTCTCGGCACTCAGAAATGCCAAGTTCCTTTCATCTCTAAATGCCCCCTCCCCGACACCCACATGGCCAGCCTCTGGTGTGGCCCCTGCTCCCAGGTGGGGCGGGAAAGGCCTTATGTCCACAGTGCCTGGGGAGGCCATCCAGGCCATCACTCAGAGCACCTGGGCCCCTCAAGGGCAGCAGCCCCTGCCAGTGGGTGGGCCTCCCCAGGCTTCCAGGGCTGGGCATGCGGGCCAGGGCCCCACCCACTCTGCTGGCTCCTGTTTAAGTGGACACCCCACCAGAAGGCAGCAACCGAGTTCCTTCAGACCACCAGTGTGGCTGGTCCCCATCCACACAGGCTGCCCCTCCCGGGAACTCCACAGAGGGTGACCAACCACCCGATTTCCCTGGGATTTAGCCCTGAGAGTCCCATGTCCCAGGAAACACCCAGCCTGGGCACACCAGACAGGTGGTCTCTCCAAAGCCCACCTGCCCACCGACCCCAGGCACCAGCAGGCTGGTGGTACGCCCGGGGGTGGGGTGGACTTGACCCCCATGGCCCTGGGTCGGGAGGCCAAATGACTCCCTGCAGACCCCTGGAGGCCCCAGCGCTTGGGGGGTACACTGAAAGGGCCCCTTTAGCCTCTGCAGCTGTCAGGCCAGCAGAGACCAGAGGCAAGACCACATACATCCCTGGGCAGGGGCTAATGGTCAGCCTCCTCCCAGGGACTTCAAGTGGGGCCAGCAGGCCCCCCACCCCCACCCCCAAGATCATGAGCTTCGTGCTCCCTGAGCCATCGTTGCCCCAGTTGTGGGGCCTGAGCTGGGAAAGCTGATGTCGTCCTGAAGCGGGAGTCCTGGGCCCTGCGGCCCAGACCCCAGCTCATCAGGGCCATTAGGGCCGGCCTGGGAGCTGCCCAGGAAGGCCCAGCCACAGGACACAGGGGAGGAGGATTTTCCTTTTCAGATGACCCAAGGAAGAGGTTTTATTCTCTGCTATACCACTGTAATTCAAATTTGCTTCTATATTTGCTTGATCAATTTTTAATTAAGAATAGTTTTGAGTGTGTAATTACATTGCTAACAGTACAGAGCTCTCACCTGGCCCTGCTCACCGGGCAGTGTCCCCGTGGGGAGGCTGTCGCCGCGCTGTGCACTTCGGAAGGAAGCCATGCTCCTGAGGGTGAGGGTCGTGGGGGGCTCTTCTGCCTGGGGCTCTTCCTCAGTTTACTTCTCAGCACAATAATTCCTAAGCTTTTTAGAAAGCCGTTGTTCGGACTTTGTTGGAAGCATTCAGGTAGTTTATCATCTTTTCTATCAGGAAATGTTCCGCATCACTGTCCCTACTTGCTTTTGTGCCTGAGCTCAGAGTCACCCTGTGACTGCAGATGTAGGCGGCACCTCCCGGGCCAGCACCATCTCCGCCTCCTTGGCTGCCTGCATGTGCATTCGTGCCACCCGGCTCTGCTGCAGGCCTGCGCCCTGGCCTGGCTTCCTTCTCGTCGGCACCCCAGGCTGCTGCTCTGCCGCTTTGAGCCCGCCCATCTGCGGTGCCTGTGTTGGTGTCCCCACTGCCCCTCACCTGTGCTCTCCTCCCCCAAATATCCTGCGAAGTCCAATTCTGTGCGGAGGTCTGTGTCACTTGGTGTAAAGGCACAGACTGCAGAATGGCTCCATCAAAAGGAGGACAAAGTGGTGGGGAGCTGGGTGCTGGTCCAAGAGGACCCACTGGGCCACCTCCAGCTGTGGGCAGGCCCCCTAACAGCTGCGACCGAACCCTGAGGGGCTGACTGACATGACAAGGGGGTCCACAGTCTGGGGGCTCCCAGATCAGACACAGCCTCTGAGTTTGAGAATACCTGCCAGTAACCCCGGCAGACTGGCCAGAGCCGCACGCACAACTCATGCATGTGAGCTGAGACAGGGTAAGTGGTCTCTGCCCTGGTTCTCACGGCACAAACCCTGACGAGGCCATCTGGCCAGCAGCTGCCAGGGGTCTGCCTGCGGTGTACCCACTGTGACCAGGATTACCAGACACTTGTGCTGGGGCACCTTGAACGCCTCCTGGAGGCTGCAGACATGCAAGGACTGACCTCACAGGACCCCAGCTCTCCCAAGGCTTCTGACACACCTTCTCCAGAGTGGGGGCAGGGCCCCTAACCTAAGGGCCAAGGTGAAGTCCTCTAGCTGCTGAGGGACAACTGCCCCTCCGCTCTCCCGGACCCCCAGGCCCCCAGCTCTACCAGGAACCGCAGGCTGAGGTGCTTTAAGGTGCAGAACCACACTGTCCCACAGGGCCTGTCCTGTGCCTGGGGGCTGCCGCAGGGACGCCCACTCCTTCGGGGCCTTCCCCGTGCCTCCTGCCCTTCCGCCACAGCCCGAGCTCATCTCCTGGAAGCCAGCGGGTCCAGAGCAGAGGCAGGTTCCCCAAATGCCAGTGAGGCTGTTCTTATAAGGGGGCTCTCTGCTCTCAGAGACAGCCTGCAGGTTCGGCCCCGCCAACGACAAGTGGAAGCCTGCAAGCTGCCCTGCTTACCAGGGGAACTTTCGGGGGATATTCCAGCACCCCCCAACCCCACGACACTGAGAGGGGACTGGGAACCCCTGGGCCTCCAGAAGTCTCGGAACTGAGGTTCCTCTCAGGGGGCTCCTAGCGTAGTTCCACAAGGAAGACCCCACTCAGGGGTGCCGATGGCCCCAGGGAGCCACACGCAGTTCACACGGGGTCAGTGCATGTCCACCTGGCGTCCGGTGGGAGCAACGCCTAATCTAATATTCCCCCTCTGCCAGCCACGCTCGCACGCTAATGGCTGCTCTCTCTTAATAAGCTCAGCTCCCAAATCCTTTTAGCCACGCAACTTTAAAAGAAATGTGTGTCTTTCCAAATTAGCTTTGTATCTAAGAATAATAAGACAGCAGGGGTTGTATTAATTAACTTACAGTGAGCTCAGAACTCATTTGCAGCTTGTTTTATTTGCTTCAAAGGGAACCAACATTTATCGAGCTGAGTGGATGCGCCAGGCCCCCCCAGACCCCTGCATACACCACCCTAGGGGTCTTCTCGGAGCTCTGCCCTGTGGGGATGGGAACCTAGAGGCGTGAAGATGGTGGTGTGTGGTCCGGGCAGCATGGGGGTGCCCTGTCCACCTGTGTCATGCCCGAACAATGTGAAGCTTCTGTTCCCAACACCAGCCAGGAGAAAATCTCCAAAGAGCGGGAATTGGATTCTGGGAGTGCAGACTGTGTGACTCACCTGGCCGCCATGCCGGCCGTGGGCCCAGACCACAATTGGCGTCCAGCTGCTACATGGGACACAGGCTACACTCCAGACCAGCATAGGGATCTTGCCCTGAAGCCCCAGAGACAGAGGTGCCGTGGCTTCCTCCCCAGGTCCCTGAGTCCCATGCCGAGTGTCTCCTGCTCGCTTGGAGGCCCCACGTGACACCCCCAGAGCTGAGATGTTCTCCCCAGCTCTCTGAGCACTCAAGCTTAAAATGAACAGCCTGGGATAGCAGGGTGTCCCCCACATGGCCCAGGGCTTAGGGGCCAAGAGCTTGAGGCTGGGCTTGGGCAGCAGGCCTGGCCCGTTCTCACCCCTGGCGTCCAGCTCTCCATCAGGCTGAGCTGACTGGCCTGTGCCTGGCTCTCAGCTCTCTGGCTCAGCCCTCCCTGGTTCTGCTGGGGACCCTCAGTCCCTGGCTGCCGTTGCCGAGGTCTCGGGCCCACAGTGTGCAGGGTGGCCCTGGCAGGGGCAGCTGAGACACAACGGTCCCTTAAACCTGTCCAGCAGGGCCCCCAGAGCCATCCCAGCCTTCGATTCCCCCTCAACCCGCCAGGCTTGCAGCCTCCAGGGCTCAGTATTCCTCCTGCCCTGTGGTGCGGGGACCTGACTCAGTCCCCTTTCCCACCCTCCTCACGGGAGAATAGCCTCCAGCCTGCAGGCGAACAGGCCCAATCAACTGGGCAGGCAGGCTGGGCATTTGGAGAGGAGCTGAGAGAACAGCCCAGGGGATCAGGCCTGGAGTGCCAGCCTGCCCTACGCTGGATGCGAGTGGCACTTGCCTGTTGCACGCAGCCATCTGTTGTCTCATTTCTGCTGATTTTCTCCCAAATAATCTGGATTCTGGAGTGCAACCCAGCCTCTACCACCTGTACCTCCCTCAGGGCCCAGACTTGCTACAGGCAGGGGTGGGGACCCAGGAGCCTTCCTTCCGTTGTGCCGAAACACCAGGTCAGGCTTAGGGAGAAGGACTGGACACGCGTTGGGCAGAGGGGCACAGGGCTCCAGTCTGATCTGATGGGCCAGGAGCATCGCTGTGCACCTGCCATGCAGAGCCATCTCCGTGGGTGGGGGCCCGGAGCCAGCACCAGCAATGCCGGGTGGCATGTGGGGCCCCTGTCCCCGAGGCCTGGGTGCCTGTTGGCTGTGACCCTGCAGGGACTCGGCCCCAGGGCCTGGGTCAGGGCGGCTTCCACGAGGGGCATGCTTTCCAGGTTTGAGTTGTGGGCACACATGGGCACACGGACGGCTGTTCACCTCTGCCGTCCCTTGCAATCCATGACTTCAACTTTGACCTTGTGCGTATGCCTGGGTTGATTCAGACGGACTCCTGAGTCTGTGCACAAATAATGTGTAAAAATAGGCACTTGGGATGAACACGCAAAGCGAGGGGAACTCCACACCCTGCCCTTCCTCTGAATCTCAGAGCCCTGGGGCCGAACCTGCTACTTGACTCCCCACCTCTGCCCCAGACTTGCCCACCCCCTCTTGTCCCTCCTGACTCCCTTGGGGCCTGTGACTCCAGGGAAGGCTAGTCTGTGTGTGCTCCACAGTCCAACCCCACGTCCACAAGGACATGGCTCACAGGGCCTCTGCCATGCCCACGGCTCCAGGACCATGTGCCCAGGGCTGTGCTGGCCATTCTGCTTGGAGAAATGCCAGCAGAAGCCCAGAAGCTCCCTCAGACACTCTCTGCTGCCCACACTGCTCTGCAGTCTCCCACCAAGCCTGCCCACCCAGTGCTTGACCGTCTCTGTGAAATGGCACAGCTTTGGAGACAGACCCAAGGGCCGTGTCCCCCCTCTGAACACGTGTCTGTAAGCTGACGAGGTTGCTGTGTGGAGCAGCAGCTTGTGGTCCTGGTGGACAGCTGGCCCTCGGCACATGAGGCACACAGTCACGGCGTGCAGCAGCCAGGGTCCTAGCAGGTGGCTGTGACCAGATAAATTCTCCCACGAGAGAGCCAGCTGCCTCCCTGCCTCGGCCCACGGGCCCAGCTCCACCTCCAGTGGGAAAGGCCAGAAGAACACATGGCTTCCTAGCTGCAAAAGAGTAAGCGAGGGGGAGGCCACGGACATCCCGCCGAGGCTCGTGCACACTGGGGGTCACCCTCCCTGGCTCCACCAGGACGCCCTTGCCAAGCTCCTTCTGTCCAGGCCCCGGCTGATCGCACTGGCTGGAATAGGTGGCCCCAGCAAGGAGGGAGTGGGGTCATGGCAACCCGGGACCCTGACAAGGCCCCCTTCAGCCTTCTGGGGTGCTTGCCCCCCTGGGCCCATGCAGGCTCTCCAGGCGCGGCTGGGGCAGATCGTGGGGCCTGTGAGCCCTTAGCTTCACCACTCAACCGGTCATGCCATTGCCCTCAAGCAAGAAGCGAAAATCACAGCACCAACGTCTGCTGTGTAGAGCAGAAGGAAATCGTTGCCATAAGACATGTTTACATGCACACACCTATATGCATACATGTGTATCACAGCTTCATATATTTGTGTAGAACACACACATCTTCTTTACACGTTTATCACATTGTATAAAATCGCTTCTAAATGCTTGTATTCCATATGATAGGAAGTACCTGCACATACATGCAGTTCGTCCTCTGAGATGGACCACCTGGTGTCAGGGCGCACAGCACGTGGCTCTACACTGTCTCCGAGAGCTGGATTGGCCCACACTGAACCATGGCCCTGGGCACACGCAAGCCTCTGTGAGCCTCTGGGCACAATCTATCTGGTGGATCCCCTCACATGGAGTGGCACCGGGGGAGCCCACTAACACATGTTTTCTCCGTGAGACATGACACAACGTCTTGCACTCAGACACTAGACTCAGCCCTGTCACTACATTTAGGCTTGTGTGAACAGCAAAATCACTAGCAAAGTGCACGAGTGAAGAGTGTGCACTAAAGGGACCACGAGGACACATGCTCACATCCACGCTGGCACAGAGACGGCACCACCTTGCACAGTGTCAGCTGGGCACCTGCCACATTGGGGGACAAGCTTTCATGGCCCCTCAGTGGGGGCTGCCCCAGGCTTACCTTGGTGACTTGTTCTGGGGTTGCGATGATTTCAGGGTGTTTCACTTCTCATGATAAGGCTCAGAGCTGACAAAATATTCACTTAGAATTTATTTGTTTTAAGAATCTAAACTGAGAATGCTTTCTCTGCATTTCCAAAATGTTCTGCAATGGACAGGTATTGCTGTTCGGGTCAAAACACATTTCCTAAAGGAAGAATGAGGAATAGTCATCTCAGATGCAGTGTGGGAGCCGATGGGGCCGCATGCACCACTGCTGGGCAAGGACGCGCGTTCTCCAGGGACCCACCTGCAGGGCGAGCCTGGCAGCAACCAAGCCACAGGTGGGGGGAGGCAGGTGGGGCTTCAGGCCTGGGCAGGACGTGCCACCAGCACTCCACGGGGACCCCCAACGCAGCCGGGGCTTCCCACCCTGCCTGCTTAGGGCTGCCAGGGAGGCAGCCCCAGGAAGCCTGCAGGCTTTCTCTCTGTAGGAGTCAGACGCTCACTCTGAGAGCTCCTGGCGGGGCGGTGGGCTGCTCCACCCTGGGGTCAGTTTGGGTTTCCTCAAAAGCAGACCCTGCCATGGGACCTGGAGCAGTGGCCTAGATGGGCGAGATCCGGGACCCAGGTGACAAGGCAGGGAGGCCACACCCCGAAGCCCCGGGTGCATGCATCCCCCCAAAGAGAAACCTTGCCCAGGGGCCCCACCAAGGGGCCTGGTGTGCAGGGCTCCTCCGGAGAGTGGGGAAGGGGAGAGCAGGTCCCTGAGGAGGGCTGCAGACAGAACCAGGGGGCCGAAGGCTGTGGGGCAGGTGCCACACACTCACATGCACACACACACACAACGTCCTTTCTTACCAGCCTTTGCCCAGGCAGGAGAATGGAATTTTTACTTTTTTTTTTATTTTGGAATCATTAATCTACAATTACAGAAAGAACATTATGTTTATTAGGTTCCCCCTTCACCAAGTCCCTCCCACATACCCCTTCACAGTCACTGTCCATCTGCATAGTAAGATACTGTAAAATCACTACCTGTCTTCTCTGTGTTGCACAGCCCTCCCCATGACCCCCCCCCCACATTATACATGCTAATCATAATGCCCTCTTTCTTTTTCCCCCTTATCCCTCCCTTACCACCCATCGTCCCCAGTTCCTTTCCATTTGGTAACTATTAGTCCGTTCTTGGGTTCTGTGATTCTGCTGCTGTTTAGTTCCTTCAGTTTTCTTTTGTTCTTATCCTCCACATATGAGTGAAATCATTTGGTACTTGTCTTTCTCCGCCTGGCTTATTTCACTGAGCATAATACCCTCTAGCTCCATCCATGTTGTTGCAAATGGAAGAATTTGTTTTCTTCTTAAGGCTGAATAATATTCCATTGTGTATATGTACCACATCTTCTTTATCCAGAATTTTTACTTTTTTTAATAGGCTGCATTTTTTAGAGCAGTTTTAGGCTCACAGCAGAATGGAGGGGACGGTACAGAGATGTCCCTGCACCTCCTGCCCCACCCGCACGGCCTCCCCCATTAGCGGCACAGCCACCAGATGGGGCGTTTGTGACTATTGATGGACCTGCAGGGACACGTCTTGGTCACCCTAGCCGAGGCTGGGAAGGGCCTGCCCTGCAGGGGCCTGGTGGACACACAGAGCCTACAGATCTGACTGTAGCCCCACACTAGGGTTAGTCTGGTGTGGACACATGGATGATGACACGTAGCCCCACCAGTGCCACACACAGTGGTTTCCATGCCCTTGAAGTCCTCGGTGCTCCGCCTGTTCCTCCCCACCCAGCCCCCTGGGGCTGCTGGTCTCACTGCCGCCATAGCTGTGCCTTTTCCAGAATGTCACACAGTTGGAATCACGCATATGTAGGGTCTCAGGCTGGCTTCTTGCACACAGTGTGCATTTGAGGTTCCTCCAGCTCTTCCCGGGGCCTGACAGCTCGTTTCTTTGTAGTGCTGAAGAATGTTCCCGTCGGGATGGACCCGCGCCCGTTTACCCACCTACCTCCCGAAGAGCACCTGGTGGCTTCCAAGGCTTGGGGACTGTGAATAAACTTGCAAACATCCATGTGCTGGTTTTGTAGGGACATAGTTCCCAAGCCCTTTGGGTCAATGCCCAGGAGCATAAACTCTGGATGGCATGGTGGCAGCGTGCTCAGCTTCGTGGGAGAATAGAGCTTTCGCTGTGACAACACCGTGGCCACAGAGGAAAGTGCCCCAGACGCCAGCATCCAGACCCCCTTACCGTCTCCCTGGTGCCCTCTCGCCCGGGTGGGATCACATGGGGCCTTGAGGTGCGAGCACAGCCTGGGGTGCTAGTCCCAGGAAAGCCGCTGACATGAGAGACCAAGATGGTTAGAAGGACTTGGAACGAGTCAGGGAGCGGGAGAGACCTTCACAGCACAGACGCGTGGTCCTGAGGGGCCACCCGGAGCACACACACACCTGCGTGCCCTCTGTGGGTCACATGGCAGAATCAAGGGATGGGAACATCGCATCCACAAACACAGCAGGTCCTGGAGGGGTGGCGGCCAGAGAGCAAGTGAGGGCCCTAGACAGGGAGGCGGGACAGAGGGAGCGTGAGACCACTAACAGAGAGCCTTTCTGCTGGACAGAAACGCAGGTGTGTGCAGACACGTGTATATTTGTCCTACTGAGGGAGTCTCCGCGAATCAGAATATGGAAAATGAAGAAGAAAACGTGGAAATCCAACCAGCACAGAGAGCAGAGGGCAGCAGGGAGATGGCAGAGAGACTCACTTAAGGGCTGACGTCTGGTCCTCTGCCATTCTGAGCACATGTCCCCAGATCAGAGTCCCATTAAGGGCCAAATAATAATTGATCGGCATTATTATTACGTGACTGAAGAGAAGCCACACAGACGCACGTTGCTGTGGGGTTTCACATCACCGGCCACACAGAGATCCTAAAAGCTGTGGGCAAGAATGGAGGTGCCCAGAGGCAAGGCGGGAGGCATCTGCCAGGGCAGCTCCCTGAGGGCGTGTGACCACCCCGCTCCCACAAGGAGGGAGAGCTGGGGGCGCTATCGCTATCGCTGGGAGGCTCGGGAGGCTGCAGGCGGTCAGGGCGGGACTGCAGCAGGACTGCCTGGTGCCTGAGGTGTGGACAGTCCTTAGAGGGGCTTCAGAGGTCCAGACAGGGGAGTCTGGGGAGCCTTAGGAATAGGTACCTGGAAAAATCAAGACCGCAGAAGAAGTGACTAACTCCGGAAAATTAAAAAGCCACACAAGGGAGGCTGTGGTTCATGTGCAGGTTGGGCACCAAGTGGGGAAACTAATGCACACAAATCAGTGGCGTGGCGTGCATGGTCCAGGCCTGGTGGCCATCCTGTAGGCCTGATGTGAGAGCAAAACTGGTATGATATGACCCTAGAGACACTGAATATTGATCTGACAACTACAAACGTGCAACTTGGCTGCCGGGGTTTCTGGGGAGGGCGAGGGACCGGAGAACAAAGACCTCATCTGACCTCCAGGGTGGCAGGTGCCGTTGGAAAACCCACAAGCAAAGGCAGGGTGGTGGGAGCAGAAACGCTGGTGAAATCACTCAGGAGCTGAATGTCGTTCACTGGAGGGTGTGAGGAGACAGGCTGGCTGCTGCCTCTCAAATGTATGGTCCTATTTCAGTTTTTATATTATTTTGGTAAAAATATAAGGTAACTTGAAAAACTACAAGAACCTACAGATCTGACCAGGTCAGTCCCCTGAGAAGATGCTCCCGTTGTTCTCCATCAGCAGAAGGGGTGGTGCATGCTCCCACCCGTCCAGGCCTTGCGGAGCCCTGGGGTGCCAGCGCCCTTCGTTGGTGCCCCCGGGCACCCCAGCATGCCCTGTCCCTGCACTGAGCTGGTATGTTGTTAACGATGCATGCATGAATGCATTGATGGCCCATTTGGCTGAAGTGGGGTGGTTTTCAAAGGCCAGAACAGCAGCTTTAAAGACCAATTTGCATTAGATTTTGATGGTGAAAAAGAGGCCGCAGAAAGCTGAAGATTGGTCCTTTGAGAGAGGAAAAACTTCCCAAATGGGTGGAAATAAATAATTTATTGCTGACCCCCTGCGTCTCCCAAAGCAGGGCTTGCTCCCCGTGCTCCTTTTGGGGGAAAAGCCTCAGCAGGGACATTGCAAGGACGTGCCACGGGGAATGGAGGGCACATGGGGCCGCAGGGGCCAGGGTCTGGAGGGTCGCTCGGCAGCTGGCCTCAGAGCCCAGTGCCATTCAACGCCAGAGCCCCACCCTGCCATGCTGCCGCCTCTCGGGCTGAGCACAGGCCCTCGTGCCTGGAGAGCGGCCTGGCTTTGTTCCTGTTTTGAGTCCAGCTTTGGTTTAAAGAACTGCCTTTCACCATAATTTGTTAAACGTCATTTTCTTCAGGGAGCTCACCCCAGCATCTTGAGTTCAGCGAACAAGAGGAGGTCTGACAGCAGGCAGCTCAGAGGGCCCAGGACACGAGGGGCACAGCCAGGAAGGAGGCGAAGCAGAGCCAGCCGAGGCTGGGAAGGCCCTGCCCAGGAGGAGCCTTGCGACAAGCACAGTGCACCACCCTGCAGCTCTGCCTCCAGGAGGAGGTGTCTCTCGGCAGAGCCCTGCTGGCTGGCCTTCTCCGGGTGGCCCTGTCGTAAGACGCCCGGAAAGCAGGGCTGTTTGCCACTCACCACTGAGGTCAGTGGGTGTGGGGACCCCTGCGCTCTGTTAGCAAAGAGAGCCCGTCAGCGGTCTCCGGTCTGTCGGGATGGAATCCCTCCATCTGTGATGGTCCTTCTGACAGAGCACCCACGGCCGGCTTGAAGGGCCCTCTCTTGCTGCCTGGGCCCGAGTGGCAGGCAGGCAGGTGTTTGCGAGTGGCCCAGGGCCTGCTCTGCACCCCGGGGAAGCCTGGTGCGCTGTCAGCGGTGCCTTGGGAGTGCCCAGCTGTGGGCCCACGGGAGACAGAGCCCTGGAAAAGCGTGGTGGAGGAACTGCCCCCCCTGGGGCTTCAAGGAGCAGGCATTTCCGGGTGGGGCTGCTCCCAGCCAAGGAGGCCACCCAGAGCCGCACGTGCCTGAGGGAGCCTGCAGGAGATGCCTGGCCCCCGCTGCACAGCCGTGGAATGGGCTTCAGAGGGTGAGGGAAGCGGTGCTGCCAAGTGTTTAGGGCGGCACCCGGCACAGTGATGCCACATCGTGACCATGACATCATCATATCACATGGACGTGATCCCACCACAACATCATGATCCTCTCGTCAGGTCACCATCATCACCATCACCATGACCTCATCGTCAACATCACCTTCATGACATCATCATTGTCATATCATCACCACCATGATATCATCACCACATCATGGCATCATCGTCGTCAGAATTGGGAGGGCGGGGCAGGGGTGGGCAGGGAGTTAGGCCAAGGAAGGCAGGCGCCCTTCAGGCCTTAAGGGGTTCACTCTGAGGGAGCCGCTGTCGAGCAGACTGGCGGTGAGCCCATGGTTCACTTCAGATGGCCTCCCTGGAGCCCACAGGTGGGGCGCCCATGGGAACCCGGGGAGCACCGAAGGAGAAGCAGCCCAGGGTGGCGAGATGAGGTCGGAGGCAGGCCAGCAGAGGCAGGAGAGGCGGCCGCTGCCCAACCAGTGAGGAGAAGGGGCTGGAGAGGCAGGCAGATGCAGGCCACGGAAGGTGCCCAGCCCCAGGCAGCAGAGCGCACCTGCTGGGGGGCCTCCCTTCCTGCAGCGGCAGGCTGAGGGGAGGGGGCACTGGGCCGGGGACTGCTGCACCACCGCCTCATGCCAGCCTGCCAGGGGCCCTCTGAAAAGCAGCAGCCTAAGATGTTCGCTGGTGCTACACCAGCCCAGGGCATCGTAGAGTACGCTTCCTCCCACACTGCGCTGATTCCCGGAGCCACTGCTGGGCTGTGGGCTCTGCTCAGCTCATTCATATCTGACTTGAACTACGCGAGTCCCATATGCAACCTCCAGCATGGACACCGTCAACTAGGATGAAAAGAATATTTAGGGAGATTTTTAAATACTGTCAACGAAATGAGAAGCAAATGCTTTCACAGTGCCAGAAGTGGGCGTGTGCAACGGGACAGCCAGCCTTGGGGCCCAGTGAGAGGCCAGTCTGGGAGGGGAGGCCGACAGCTAGCCCAGGGGGTGCCCTTGCAGACCTGACCTCCAAGGGGGACAAGGCCTTGGTGCTGCCAGAGACCCCTGGTGAGGGCAAGTGAAACCAGCCCCAGCATGAGGTGGAACAGAAGGCTTAAAACAGAAAAAACCTGACCCCTGAAGTCTGGACCTGCCACTATAGGGGCCAAAAGTTCTCCTTTACTATATGATCATATAAAAGGGGTCTGGACTGATGGATGCAGCTGGGGATAAGCCGAAAGCTGGGGTTCAGTTCCACGCGGCCCCAAATGTCCTGCCAAGGCCGGATGAAGCCACAACCGTCCTGTGAGGACCTGCTAATTTCCAGAGTCTTGAGACAGTGACTTTTAACTGGTGCCGGGCCTGCAACCCTTGGCCCTTAGGGATACAGATTACTAACTTCAGAACTGTATATCTGCCCCAGGAAACTCAGCTCTATACAATTTCTGTCCAGAGCCTAACTCTCTGGATTTAAGAGAATTTAAAACAGCAGCACCATGCCTTTGAGAGTTGTGGTTCCAGCTCCGATCTATTAGGCCGAGAACCAGTGTCGTACATTTTTAATTCATCGACTTGTGAAGGGCTTTTAGTTTAAACGCAGCAGTGGGGCTTTCCAGGGTGAGTGTTCTGTCTGCGGTGCTGACATGTCTCACCAGCAGAGAACTATTTCTGGGGAAAGCAGAAACAATAAAGTAATGGAGAACACTCATGATTGATCCCAGCTTCCCCTTTCAGAGGAAAACCAGAAGTTGCCCCTTCCATGTTCTTGTGGAAACACTCACAGGTGCAGGCCCACGAGGAGAGCAGACGCCCCACCGAGACCCTCCTGCCCGCTGACTCATGGCTGGGTCACTCTCCTGGCTGCTGAAGCCCCAGCTCCAGGGCCCTGCACATTCCAGCCAGGAGGCAATGATTAAAACTTGAGTGGACTCATTCTTTTGCATTGGAACTTAAGAAAAATACCTTTTTTTCTTGGAAAAGTACAAGCAAAGTTGAACCAAGCCCCTCCAGTCCCAGGAGGGACTTGCGTTTGGAAGCTGATAAAGAAGCAGCCATGGGAACCAGGAAGGGCCGGCTCAGGAGCAGCAGAGAGCCCGACCCTGTACACACACGCCCGACTCGGGCAGCATCTCAAACCATGGGCAGAGAATGAATTCTTCGATACACAGTATAGAAACCGTTCTATGTGGTGGACATAAACCAAACAGATTCAACTTTGGGCTCTGGGCTCTTCTGACCCAGCTCACCAGAACCACGTGAGGCAGTGTTGTGCCCCTGACTCACCCACCAGGCTCCATGCGTGACCCAGAGGCTCTCCCCAGGCGCCAAGTCGGAGCCAGGGGCCCATGTCCGCAGGGAGCCCTTGGAAGCACCCCACCATGAAGTGCAGAGGAAATCTGCACCCCCTGCCTGGCCACCTCCAGGCAGACCTGGGGCTTTTCTGAGCACACAGCTGTGGGCCACAAGCCCCCCCTCCGGGCTCTTCCCGCAAATTCTCAACCATTGCGGGCACCCTGGGGCCTTGGCTCCACCTCCTGTTTTCTCTGGACCCAATGTTTAGTTTTTCCATTTATTTCCTGTGCTCTATCTCTAGCCCGTCCTGGAATTAGGCCGATTTAAATCAAGCAACACACCGACCTCCTTGAAGTCCAGTCATCTCTGCCTTCCCACAGTCTCCTCGGGCCCCACGCAGAGGCCCAGCCAGTTTCTTGAAGCTCTTTGGAAGTCTTAGGGTTTTCTTTCTATTTTGTTACTCATGGGATAGTCAAGCATGGTCTTTAAACATATCAATAGAGCAGAGGCTCAGATGCACCAGCTGGTACCCATTAGCGCCCACAGGCTGTCCTCCGGGGAGGGGCTGTCATCCCAGGGCTAAGTATAAATATCGTGCTTCATGGCCACGGCCATCAGGAAGTCACTGGAGTTTTCCACCCACTTTTAGGGTCTGTATTTGGAGAAGCCTGTGTTTAAAGGCTCCTAACAGACAGATGGCAGCGTGGATGTCCACTCGGCCTGAAGCCAGCCTGACAAGCTCATCGGCCCGGCTGACCATCTGGCTGTGCAGAGACTCCCTCCAGGGACTCAGGGGAGATGGTCCATTTGCCTGTGCAAGCGCAGTGACCGCCCAGCAAGACACGCCTCTCCAGCACCCAAGTGAGCAGGTGCCAGTCCTCCCACCGGACTTCAGGTCAGAGCACTGGCCTCTCTTCCGCTTGAAATGCAGCTACTGGGGACCACAAGCCCAGGGCAGGGCCACACTGGGGTTCAGGTGAGGTCGCAGGGGACCCACTGGTAGAGCAGTGGCCCGGGCTGTGAGCAGACTGTCTGCTGCTGGTGAGCCCTGGCAGAGGAGACCAGCTCAGGCCAGCCAAGAGCCCCATATGAGGGGTCTGTGGTGTGATCTGGTGCTCATGGACCTTGAGATGTGTTGCCCGGTGACAACCACAGGGACACAGGCAGCCCGGAATTGGGCAAGCGGATGTGTGGTGCACCCACAGCAAACAGCATGGGCCGAGTGGAGGGTGGGTGGCTTTGTGGCAAATGGCTTTGAAGCAACAGGGAAGCCGGGAGCAAGGCCAACCGGCCGTAGTGCCACAGGAGGTGGAGAGGTGGGGTGGCTGGGCAGGACCCCCATCACTGCCAGCGCCTGTGGCCACCTCCCCTCCCTGGCCACCTCTCCTCCCCCACAAAGGCCAGGCTGGTCTCTGGACACTGAGACCCAGTCTCCCGGCCATGGAAACCCTGATGCCACTGAAGCTGCCCATCAGGTGAGTCCCTGCGCCCCGGACATCTGACCCTTCTCCGCCTCACTGTCTCCCCACAGGCTGGGGCTGGGTCCCAGCAGGTCTGTCAGCTTGGGAGAGTCTGCTCTGGGGAGTCTGGCCAGCCTGAAGGGGCTCTAGAATTGCTCTCTGAGTGCCCACCAGACTGCCAGCCAGATCCCCGAGGGGTATTCATGATGAGCAGACCCATGGTGACACTGCCCCACTGCTCCTCACTCCCAGAAGCAACGAGGGCTCCCAACCCCAAGCAAACTTCGCAGAGCAGAGGGCTTTGAAGCAGACAGCAAGTGTGCTGGGCGGATACCATCAGCCTCAGAAAGGACCACAGGAGTGAATGAAATGCTGTGTGCACAACAGAGGGCTCGCCACAGACCCGAGGAGCCCCAGGAGTTTGGGGAAAAGATCAACAGACAGGCTGAGTGCTGGGGCATCAACCAGAAAGTGCAGCTGAGACAAGGAGATGAAAAGCAGAACAGAGGCCAGGAAACCTCAGGCTGTTCTGGGAGATGGGCGGTAGCAGTGAGGACAGCTCGAGGGGGACGAGTCGCCCATGACTCCACAGGGATTCAAAGGGGAGGCAAGAGTGTCCAGGCGGGAGGCCTGCCTGGGTCCCGCAGACGGGACTCCACACACCGCGGAAGGAAAGGAGCCCGGAGGACGGCCCCTCACGGCGCACCGGGGCGACGCTGGACGCCAGAGGCAAGCGGAAGCCCGCCAGCCCCCCAGCGGAGTTGCAGGCCTGAGGAAAACAGCGAAGCGGAGGGGAGTGACCGTGGCCATGGCAGGCTCACTGTGGACGGCGCTGGTGCGGTCTGAGCCATCACTGCTGGTGTCATGGCCTGAGGAGTTGGGGTGAGCTGGGCAGCCAAGCCTGCATAGTCCACCATGGAAGCACCCGACCAACCCACAAGCCAGCACACCGAAAGCAGTGGCTGGTTTTTGGAGACGGAGGGATGAGCCAACACCGGCTTAGTGGGCTGCGGGTGACCTCGATGACCTGACACAGCAGGGCTCAGGCCTCCTCGGACAGAGGACGCGGGCCTGTGGCTCAGCGCTTGTGGCAGCTGGGTGAGTGGAGACTCCGTGGATGTCATCCCTCACCATTACCAGGGGGCCCTGAACATGACGTACTGATAATCAACATCAAACTGCCTCTGCATGTGTCTCCGGGGTGAGAAGATGCTGTGTGGGGGTGTGGAAAATCCATCAGCCAGCTTCCTCTTCCAGGGTCACCTTACGCAAAGCTCCTGATTCCGACTTTTCATGCAGGTGAGCACTGAGTTACGGTGATTTTAGCAAAAACAAAAGAGAAGAAAAAAAAGAAGAAAAAGGAAAGCATTTGTGAGTGTCCATATCCTTAAACACTGAGCACAGAAACAAAATGAAAGTTGGACCACAGGGTGTCGCACTTCACAGCAGGGCAGCCACAAAGCACGGGCCTCGCCGCGCCTGCGAGCTCTGGGAGCTGCTCTGGGTGCTGCTCTGGGTGCTGCTCTGGGTGCTGCTCTAGTGCCGGGTGCCGGGTCCGAGGGATGCTGCCCTCGGGGGCCAGCTGCTCACTTAGGCATCATGGTCAGCGGGCCAGGTGGGTCTGGGAGCCAGGGAGCTCTGGCTGGCAGTGGAGGGGTGGGCGCCAGGCCAGGGCAGGGCCTGCTGTGCATTTGACCGAGGGCTGAGCAACCTGGGTTCAGGCAGCACACAGGGGCTCTTCCCAGCGCGAGGTCTCCAAGGCCGGAGCCAGCAGCGCTCGGAGGCCAGGGGCTTTCCCGCACCCTACAGAGCTCTCACGTAAGCCTGTTCAATTACCCTCACTTTATTTATCTCATAGAAATTTTGGAAAGTTTTGAAAAGTAAAAGAAACTAGAAGTTTCCTGGATGGGACACATTAGGCTTCTGTGCCTCCTTCCAGCTGCATGTGTGCAAGTGTGTGCATGTAAACATGGGCATGTAAATGGGTGTGTGCGTGCAAACAAGCGTGCGAACACCTGTGCACTTGCTTATAGATATGTGTGCATGTGTTTGAGTGAAACGTGTGAGCATGCGTGTGTTGCATTGTGTATGAGCACAAGTGTGTGTTTGTAAATACAAGTGCGTGCAAACAAGTGCATGCATGCATATACATATGTGCATGTAAATGCATGAGTGTATAAGTATAGGTTGTATTACTTTAGGCCTGTGTGCACGTGTATAGGAGTGTGTGCTTGTGTGTACAGCTGCGTTCTCTTCTCGGACTGCCAGGTGGCCTCCCCCAGGCTCAGGGACCCTTTCACGCACCAAGCACCTGCCCCTGGCCGGGGGCCTGACCAACCCCTGCTTAGCTCGCCCTCGTCTCCCGGGACCGAGGTCCTCGCCGCGTCCCCTAGACAGTAGCCTGACTCAGCACCCGGGCTGCCCACTGCGCTGGCCTTCGCCATGTGCGCAGCTGGGTGGTTCCTGGGGGTTCGGCGACACGCGAGACCCCAGCCCTCGGGCGCGGAAGCGGACGGGCTCTGGGCATCCCGGGCACAAAGAGCAGAAGAGCCACGCGTCCAAGCCCAGCTTCATAGTGTGGTGACTTAGGGCCGTGGACTCGGATAAGGGAACTGAGAAAATCGCGCGTGGGGAGTGTGGCAGAGCCCGCCACCGCGAGCCGCCTCCTCGGCCGCGCCGCGCGCTTCACAGCGGCTCCTGCTCCGCGCGCCCGCGCCCTGCCGGCCGGAATCAGTTTATGTTCCCGGCTGGTTGCAGTCCTGTTCGCCCTTCTATCTGTGCACCTCGTGGGCGCGGGAGGGTCGTAAAACTGCCGTAAAAACAACCCCGCAAAACGGCAGCTACCAAGACGTGTGTGCACGAGCCCGCGAGGGGGCCGCGGCAGCGAGGCCCTGGGGAGCCCGGCGCCGTGGGCCCGAGAGGCCGGGGCGCCCCGGAGCCGCGCTCGGCGGGCAGCCGTCCGCGCGTGCCGGTCCCGCGGCGTGGCGGGTGTTCCGTGGGAGCATAGCCTTCCGCGGCAGCATTTTCGTCTGGAATGTGGTAGGAAACTGGCAAATCACACTCAGTGTTAGTTTATTTTTGCATTTTTAAATATTTTAAACAGCATGATAAAGTCTAAAGAGCTACTATGAACCAGGAAACATCAGAAAAACTAAGTATCTGGGATGAAAAGCAAAAGTACAAGTAGAGTGAGGATTCTGCCACTAAAAAGTCCCCATGAACGAAGAAGCCCTGCGGGCACGAGGACCCCACCGCGTCCCGCTCTGCGCCCCGGCTCCCCGGGGCCACGGAGGCAGGGGTCTCCGCGCGCAAACAGGAAGCACTAGGCTCATCTCCGCGAAATCCCATCCAGGAGCAATGCACTGTTCCGCCAGGTCCATGACACGTGCCCTCGGCATGGCGGGGCCTGGGGGCTGGAGTCCCTCCGGTGCGCCCTGGCCTCGGGTTCATGCAGCGTCTGTTCTTCCGCTGTCGGCCCTTCGAGCTGCCACCCGCCGCCTCATGGGGCGCACCGTGCCAGGTGCCATCCTAGGTAGGCATTGGGATGAGCCAGTAAGCCAGGTACAAGTGGGCCTGGGACAGAGGCAGAGCTGTCAACACAGCACCTCGGGTGAAGGCGCAGCCCAGGGCCCAGGCGTGCAGTGGTGCCCATGGAGAGTCCCGCCTGCTGGCACTCCTGCTCCTCAGTGTGACTTTTGCCAACACGGGAAACAGGACCCCCAAGGGAGGCCCTTGAGAAAGGAAGGTGCACTGAGGAGCCCAGCACAGCCCCTGCATGCATGCCACTCTCCAGCTGGTGACTGCACCTGGGCCAGGATCAGCAGGAGCCTGGGGTCAGCAGGGGCTTGGAGTCCACTGGAGCCTGGCGTCAGAACGGGCCCGGGGTGAGCCAGGGCCTAGGGTTAGCTGGGGCCAGGGTCAGCAGGGGCCTGGGTCAGCAGGGCCTGGGATCAGCCAGAGCCCAGAGTCAGCTGGGGTCCAGGGTCAGCCAGCTGGAGCCTGGAATCAGCAGGGACCCAGGGTCAGCTGGAGCCCAGGGTCAGCCAAAGCCTGGAGTCAGCTGGGGCCTAAGGTCAAAAGGGGCCTGGTGTTACACCAGACCAGGGGCCAGACTAGGCCTCGGCCGTGCCTGCTCGGCCCCACTTTCTGGCTGCAGCCCAGAGTGGTAAAAGCCAAGCTGCTCGACGGGCAGCCTCAGACTTGGGTTTTCAAGTCGGCAAAAGCATCACGGCCTCATTTTTGCAAAGAACACCAGCAGCCATGCTCCGCTCGAGCCTGGACAGGCCCTGCTGTGGACAGCCATCCTATGGGCAGAGGAGAGGGCCGAGACGGGGTTCCTCTCTTGCAAGACTTAATTATTGTCTGGAAAAGCCAGCAGAGGGCTGGGCCTGGCAGCTCCAGATGGCCACCAGGTGGGAGGGGCCGCCCGTCAGGCTGAGAGACCAGCAGCTTCGGGAACCTTCTCCCCACCATGAGCCCACGGTGGGTGGGCCCTGGCGTGCGTCCTCTGGCAGGGACCACTCCAGATGCTGTTATGCTGCCAGATGTGAGGAAGGGGCTCAGAGGAGGGGCCCCCCATAAATAGGCAGGGCCCCCAGGCTCTGACCCCAATCAGAATGAGCTGCATCAACATCCCAGAACTGGGAAGAGAAGCCTGACTTCTGAGTGCTGGCCAGCCTGCTTTGGGGACGCCAGCACCTTAAAAACTCCGAGATCCTGCAGGCCCAGTCCTTTTCTCAGGAGGCTTCCGGGGCTGCCTCTCTGTAATGCCTCCTGTTGGTGGCCCAGCCTTGCTTCTCTCTGGGCCACAATCAGAAATGAAGGAGCACAGAAGGGGTGTTGGCGAGCATTCTGTCCACCTGGAGTTGCTACCAAACTTGCTTAGAATGTTTGTCTCTCTTTTAAAAGGAGAAAGTTTGGCTGAGCTCTGATATCAATTGCCAGCATCTGTGAGAGAAACTTGTCAACGTTTGGACTCTTGTCAATGACGAATTCTGCTGTAAAGCTTTTATAGCTGAAAGTTTCAGTGGAAATACTCGGGCAGTAGCATTTCTAGAAAAGTTTGGGGTGAAGAGCGTCCACTCTGTGAGCAGACGCTACCCTGCCCTGCACCTCCTTCCCTCCTGGCTGCTGGGGGGCGCTGACCATGCTTTCCAAACCTCCAACCCAGTGACTTGGGTTAATGAGGAACAGAAGTGGCATGAGGATGGGCCTGCCACCCTGGAGAGGTATGCTGCCCGAGCTCGGGATGGCCTGTGCAGCCGCCCCGAGGCCAGTGCCCACGCAGAGCCGCCTGGCAGCTGGGGGACTTTTCCACTTGGAGACGAGGCCTCAGACCACTGGGCAGGTTTTATTGGACTTGAAAAAGAGTGACATCCACTTAAAATATGTCCTGAATTCCTTTCCTGGGATGAATGGAATGTGGTTGGCCACGCCACCAGAGTGAAAAAGGACAGAAAGGGCCGCAGAGTGAGCAGCCCCTGAAGCCGTCCCAGGACGACGTGCAGGATGTGTGGTTTGTACCCAGGCTGGCGTGTGTGTCCGATGCCGTGGGGGGCTTTACCTCCAACGCCCTGAGAGCGCTCTCACAGCGCTGCACCCGGCCCTCCTCGATGTGACCCTGGAATTCCTCCTTCCCATCTGAAAAAGAATCAGAGCAAAGCCCCCACATTTCGTCTCTGACTGCAGAGTATCAGAGTACGTCGGGGACACTGGGGTCCCACACAGAAGTGTACGGCACACTCCCGTGAGCTGCAGACACCAGGCTCTCCTCACTTTAAAACAGCCACAGTGAGACATCTGATCCCAGGTGGAGCCTCAGCACAGGCAGTCCTTCAATAATGGTAAGATCCTTAAGTTTTTTAAATTATGGTAAAACATGTAGATTTACTGTCTCACCATTCTGGAGTGTACAGTGCATTGGCACTAGGGCTTCCCCACCATCCGTCCATAACACTTTCCAGCTTGTAAATCTGAAACACTGCCTGTTAAACACCAGCTCCCAGTCCCTCTTCTCCAGCCCCCAGCCGGTTCTCCTGCCTCCGTGATGCGGACTCCTCCAGGAACCCCACATGAAGAGTTGTACAACATTTGTCTTTGTGTGACAGGCTGACTTCACTCAGCACTATGTCCCCCAGGCTCATCCGCGTGGGAGCAGGTGTGGGAATCCCCTCCTTTCTAAGGCCGAGCGGTGCTCCGGTGTGTGGATGGACCACTGTTGGCCTTGCCATTCATCCTTCAGTGCACATTTGGGTTATGTTCGCCTTTGGCTGTTGTGAATAATGCTGCTGTGAACATGGGTGGGCAAATCCCACTTTGAGATGCTGCTCTCAATTCTTTTTGGTGTACACTGAGCCTTCACTGTATTTTAATACGATTTCATCTTATTCTAAGCTACTTTTCACACAAGTTTGTAGAATTTACACCATTTTAGATATACGTGTAATAATTCTTTTTGGCATTCATGACCGATGTCATCTCCAAATAAGTTTTCTGCTAATAAATCTGTGATCAGAAAGGAAGGAAGGGAGGGAGGCTTTGAAAGCCACCCAGCTGCCCCAGCCCAGGCTTCAGGTCTGGCTCTGCGCCTGCCTCGCTCCTGCGGATGTCTCTCCGCACACGACCCGCACAGCCAGCCTCTTGCCTACATTCACAGGAGCTGTGGGTCCCTCCGTGACCCACAGACCCTATTCTTGATTCTCTCTGGTGCTGCCTGACCTCAGTCCCAGGTTTTCATCAGCAATGACTGAGTATAACCTTCAGGGTCCTGTGAGATTGAAAAATGGCCAGCTTCACTCAGGGAGCCCTTCCGTCACCTGCAATTGGGGTGCCTTCTTAAGTCTTCACCCCGGGCCCCGCTGCCTGCAGTTTTGGGGTTTGCCTGCTTCTCATCCATGTGACGGATCTCAGGCCACCAATATCCCCACCGTCTACATCTTCACCTTAGGACTCCTGTACTTTCTTAGAGCCAGGGTAGCTTGTTGAGTTCTAACCTCTCCATCTAGTGGAGGGTGCTGTGGGTGGTGGGGCACTGTGACAGTCCCACTGGGTGTGGGCCAGTGCCCGAGGTCTGCGGATGGGACACCAGTCACCACTCTTCTCCGAGGAAGGGACGCCAGGTCTTCAGGGTTCACTCTCGGCTGCTATTGCCCCTTTCTCAACCTCTTCCTGCTTTCGCTCCCCAGATACAATAGTGCACCTCTCTCTTTAAGCCTGATCCCTTTCTTTCCCTATTTACCAACCTGGGTTTGGCCATTTTATTTAGAGGATGCTATAAATCTGGAAAAATAAATTTCATCTTGCACAGATAATTTCTGAAGGCCCAATTGTGCCCCAGTGTGGTGAGAGAACAGAATGCAAACCGGGAGCCTCTCGCCTCGTGTGACATGCCTACTCAGGAACCTCCTGGAAGTGCAGATGGTGTCACACGAGTTTCTCGGCAGAACTTGGCTTCTGTAATGCTTGATGTGTTTCACTAGCCTCTTAATTCTTTAGACCCGGTACTATGTTTGTCTTCGAATTTATTCACTTATTTCCTCAACACAAATTTCTGACTGCATTTTATATTCCCCCACATTTTAAGCAGATGCTTAATAATAGGAAATAAATCCCCTTTCATGCCATATGATTATACACCACCACAGTGTGTCCTCACAAAGTCAAGAGTTGGGACTTGAAAAAGCTGTGCCTCCCAGAAAGTTTCAGTGCTTTATGATATGGAGGTGTCCTAGGATGTCTTGTGTTTCTGCATTCCAATTGTTTTCTCCATGAGAAAGCTGGCAGTTACCGTGAAAGAAGACAAGTGTACGGGCTGGTACTGGGAGAGCATCATGGGCTGGGTGGAAACAGTTCCAAGAGAGCCGTCAGAGCACTGCAGAGTCAGGAGGCAGAATGCAAGGGATGTCCTCCCTCCAGCAACCAGGCAAGCTGCTCAGCAGCTCTCGGACGGCGGTGGGGACCTCTGAGCTCCCAGGATTGTCACCAAGATGAGTAAGGTGGTGAGGGGGACCCTAGGGGACAGGCAGGGGAGGTGAGGGCCTACTTCAGGGGTGAGGGGACCAGAGCACAGGATGAAGGGGGCCTGAGGTTCAGCCTGCTTGAGCGTTAATTTTCAAGTTTCAGAATTGGAAAATATAGCTGAGCCCCATGAATGGCTGTTTGCTCCCAAGAGCCCATACCCTCCTCCCCCTCTATTCCCACTGTGTGCAGGTGCCGGGCGTGACTGAGACATGCATGTGCGGGCCACTGATTCCATAAAGGGCCAGCTTCCTGATTGCATTACCAGCACGAAGAAGTTCCGAATTACCGAGGAGCAGCTCTCCCCCGGCAACCGCTATCCACCAGCTTAAAATAAATTAAAGGCCTTTGGCTTCAGAGTCCCGGGAGAACAGCAAATGAGCTGGAATTATTCCTGCTGATTGGCAGGTAGAGGACTCCCAGACCTTAAGTGAGACAGTAGTTTCTGTCTCGAAGTGGGATTTCCTGTTCTCGCTGAGGCGTGCTTCACAGGCCCTCCGCCCTCGCTCCTCCGGTGCTGCTCCCAGAGCGCAGGTGCCTGAGCCCACCCACAGGACCTTGGCCATGTCCCTGGGTCACTTGTGCTATTAGCTACTAAATAATCTTCTTTTAATTACTTTTTAAGTAATCACTTTTTAAAAACCTATCCTAAGCAAAATGAATACCATCATGGGCTTACTGCATTTGTTATATTTTTCTATTGTACAACCAAATAAATATATAATAAATACATAAGAAGTAAAAGAAAAATGCTTTCCATGTGCTACCTACAAAGCCTCTCTTGTGCCAAAGAATTCAGTGTAGCAATTTTGGAAAACTGTCTTGAAGAAACAATACTTGCCCCTGGAGAAGCACCAGGGAGCATGGCCTTTGGAGAAGGCTTTCCCTGGCTCTCCTGAGGGGGGCTTCCTGCAGAAAGTCCCCTCCCAACCCTCAGGCGCCCACGCCTCACACAACCCAGAACAGGGCTTGTGCACAGAAATTTGCTGAAGGAACGTCTCCATCTAGTGGCTGTCACCTCTGCTTACACTGAGAGGTCAGCCCTGCCACGGGGCTTTGGAAATGAGAACTTCCTGGGCTGAGGCAGCAGTGATGGTTGCAGGACATACACTCTTTTAGTCTCTGGATTGTACACTTTACAGCGATGAGATACATGGTGGAAGTTATACCTTAATTTTAAAGCAACAACTGCTGTGAATGGCTCCAACTTGAACTGGAAGAGAAAGCACTGACCACACCCCCCTGTGGGGAGTTGAACCACACACATGGCAACAGTGTCCTTTGCCTCGCCTTGGGGACGTGATGTCCACAGGCAGGGACCAGAAGTCTTAAACACAGAAATCGAACCTTTCATGGGTGTTTGTAAACCACAGCTACCTTCCTATTAAACAGTTTTCCCAGGATTCCTTCATTTGATAGTCTATAAAGTTATTTCTTTTCAAGGCCATTTTGCCCCTCAAAGTGCCTTCAAGCTGCAGTTGCACAGATCTGAAAGGTGCGGCATACGCTTTGCTCCTGCCTTGCGGTGGAGTCTGTGATGTGGTTAAACTATGATGTTTTATTCTAGGGGGGAGGCCGAGACATCTGCTGCCTGATGGAAGCCGTGTGTTATTACAAGACACTACGTCAGGCGCTTTAACACGATATATTCCTTGCAATTACACGTACTTAACAGAATGCCATTACAGAATTCCCACTAATGTTCTCATCACACACCAACTCAAGCCTCTTCCCCTGTAACCCATGGGACTGATCAGTGCAATTATTTTGTAAAGGTCTTTGTCAGTGGATTCAAAATAACCAGAAACAGTAATTATTATTATTTGGGATTCAAGTGCTAATTTTCCAGCTGAGATGCAGACTCCGCCTTACACAGCTACAGGTGTGGATAAAGTGGAAAACAAAGCAGCCCGTGCACAGCCCGTTTTCTGGGAGGGAGAACGCTGAGAGGGGTCTCCTGGTCCTCAAGGAGGGTGCTCCACCGAGCGCACTGAAGATACGGCCCTGACGTCTGCAGAGTATCCGGAGTGACCTTTAGGTCTGCCAGAGCCCCAGCCCATGTCTCCACAGCCCCAAGCAAACCCTCCTCATCTGTACACTTGAGAGAGAATGGCCCTCATGGCCAGCAGAAGCGTGCCAGCCCTGACCTGCCCCCAGGAGGGCTTTGCTGCCCACCACAGCAGGAGCAGTGCCAGCCTGCCAGCCTCCGTGCCTTGGCTGCAGAAAGCCACAGGTGGCGCCTGGGCAGCATCTGGGGACAGTGCCATTAGCCATGCTCCCTCCAGAACTCTAGCCTCGCCCGTGAGGCTGCTCACAGCTCAAACCCTCCCCCTTCCAGGTCGGCTCACTCCTCCCCTTGCACAGCTGTGGGTCCTACACACACCTCACACCTGAAGTCCATCTGCGTGTCGGCCACAGTCCACAGGGCACCAGCCAGCCCTGTACAACAAAGAACTATTCAGCCGGAAATGTCCATACTGTGAGGTTAAGAGATCCATGGTTTCTCCTAAGACTGGAACACGCCTATTCTCACCCTTCCAGTAACATTGTGCTGGGTTCCAGTAAGGGCAATAACTGCTCCACACAAAAAAGGAAGGAAGGAACATAATGAGAAAAAGGAAAAGACGCTAAAGCCATAAACATTGAAAGGAAGCAATAAAGCTATTAACAAATGACCTGATCCTGTATTAAAGAAAATTCTAAGAAATGTACACAAAAACCCCACAAAACTAGAACAAAAAAGCAAGCTTATCAGGATGGCAGGATATAAGAGCATTATGCAAAAATCAACTTATTTTCATACACTATTAAAAAACACCTGAAAATGAAATTAAGAAAACAATTCCATTTATAAGAACATCAAAAAGATTAAAATACTTAATATTAAATATAACAAGAAGTGCAAGATTTAGTCACTGAAGACTACAAAACATGGCTAAGAGAAATTACAGATTTAAATAAATGGAGAGGCACTCCATGTTTATAGACTGAAAAATCAATATTGTTTATATGTCCATTCCCCACAAATTGCTACGGATTCAACACAATCACTGTCAAAACCCCAGCATGTTTTTGTAGAAATTGACAAATGGATCCTATTATTTACATGGACATGAAAAGCAAAAATAGAATAGTCAAAAAAAGAATTTTGAAGAAGAACAATGTTGGAGAATTTACACTAACAGCTTTCAAACTTACTATAAAGGTGCAGTGATCAAGATCATCTGGTGTTGGCATAAGGATAAACATAAAGGTCAGTGGAACAGACCTTGAAATTCTAGGATGTTCATGGTCTATGTTGTAAAATGTAACACAAAATAACATGTTAAAGAGTCACTGGAGAGAAATTCTATTAAGGACTCTCAACCCTGTAGTATTTTCATGTCCACCCTGTGCTGGATTCAAAGCAGAGAATAGATAGGCGGGCGATGCCTCTGACCCACCCTCTGTCCTGAGTCACCCCGAGATGGCCATCTTGGCACCTGATTTTATAAGCACTCTCTCCAGTGGCTGAAATGGAAACTTGGCAGTCATGAGATGAGAAGCAAATTAGAAGGTAATCTGTACATAAATTACACATGGAATTTATACAGGAAGATTATTTCCTCTAACACAACAGTTAACATTTTATATTATGGAAGTTTTCAAACATATGCAAAAATACTGATGTTCTATTACCTTCTCCTATAATTATTAGTACAGACCCTGACTCATTCCAGTCATACCTACCATTCCCTAAACCAGATTTAGAAATAGATCCCAGATATCATACTATTTCATCTGTAAATAACTCAGTGCACACTTCTAAGCAGTAAGATTTCTTCCTAAGCCACCAGATCAATCATTAAGCATCTCCTACAGAACTTTCTTTTTATAAACAGAAGAAATCCTCCCCTATGCTGCATGGTCTATCCTAGAGTTCTCTCTCTTTTTTTTAATTTTGTTATCGTTAATGTACTATTACTTGAACAAGATTATGGTTACTAGACTCCCCTATTACCAAGTCCCCCCCACATACCCCATTACAGTCACTGTCCATCAGCATAGTAAGATGCTGTAGAATCACTACTTGTCTTCTCTGTATATACCGCCTTTCCCGTGTCCCCCCCACTACATTATGTGTGCTAATCGTAATGCCCCTTTTTCCCCCTTATCCCTCCCTTCCCACCCATCACTCCCAGTCCCTTTCCCTTTGGTAACTGTTAGTCCATTCTTGGGTTCTGTGAGTCTGCTGCGGTTTTGCTCCTTCAGTTTTTTTCTTTGTTCTTATATTCCACAGATGAGTGAAATCATCTGATACTTGTCTTTCTCCACCTGGCTTATTTCACTGAGCATAATACCCTCTAGCTCCATCCATGGTGTTGCAAATGGTAGGATTTGTTTTCTTCTTATGGCTGAATAATATTCCATTGTGTATATGTACCACATCTTCTTTATCCATTCCTCTACTGATGGACACTTAGGTTGCTTCCATTTCTTGGCTATTGTAAATAGTGCTGCAATAAACATAGGGGTGCATCTGTCTTTTTCAAACTGGGCTGCTGCATTCTTAGGGTAAATTCCTAGGAATGGGATTCCTGGGTCAAATGTATTTCTATTTTTAGTTTTTTGAGAAACCTGCTTTCCTCAATGGTTGAACTAGTTTATTATATTCCCACCAGCAGTGTAGGAGGGTTCCCCTTTCTAGAGTTCTCTTTTAAAAGCCTTTTTTGCACCCATCTGATAATGTATAAAATCAAATGAGTCTCATGCTCATTTAAACATATATATACACTTTTTCCAGCTACTAATCATACATTATAAGATGAAATGGTCAACACCCTGTTGCCATTGTTATGACATAGTAAATAGCCAGAGGAAATAAATCTGTTAGAGTGTAGAATTCACCCACTCCCCCATACATAGTGGGGGCATGCTGGATGGTAACTACAATACTGTAAAAGCTGAGAGTTGTCTACATGCTCCCAAGTCTGGGACAAAGTCTTGCTACCTGATAAAGTGAACTTCTGAATGAAAACGTATGGCTTGGAGATGTGAACCACATTCACTCTAAAATGTTTTCTTAACACCTGACTTGAAATAATAATTAAGACAAATTAAACCTGAGCCATGTGGAGAGGCTCAAGTAATGATAAAACGCTTTAGCCATCTCTACGCTGCTATAACTAACATCTGCCTGGTGAAAACTCTGAGACTAATCGAATCCTTCTAACTGTCACCAGAACTGCAGCCCCACAGGCCGCTGAACTAACTGACCTCGTGGCGTTTCCCCTCACTATGCAGGTAACAGTCAAGAGCAGGAAGAATGACAGCACGGCTTCGAAGTGCACGGAGATGTTCCTGAACGAGCCTGTTGGCATGAAATGATCCTAGGAAAGTCTGAGCTCATGTGCGTGGGTTCTGATGTATGCCCTGTGCTGGTCCATTTACGGGACTGTTGGACAGGAATGCTTCTGACTGATAGTTCGAAAGCGGCGTTTCTGTGCTTTATCCAAACCAGCCACGCAGCTCACCAGCTGCCCTACGAGCAGTGGGGTCACAGAGGTCGCCTTTGTCCCTTCGCTCTGCCTCCTCCTGGGAAGCCCATGAACCCCTTCAGCTTCCTGGTCATCTTTTCCTTTCCAAGACACACAATGTGCACTACTGTTTCCTTAAAATGAAAACGTTCCTTTTACCAGAAACATTTGTCTTCATTAATCCTCTTCTCGAAGAGCTATTTGACTGACAGTACCGTGCTCTGTAGCCACGCCAAGGGAGTGGTGAGGAGCGAGTGGTGACTGAGCTAGAATGTCCACGTACTTACCCACCTTGCAGAGAGGGGCCACCGGCCTGCGTGTGGTGTGGTCGGTACCACTGCTCTGAAGTGCACCTCGCACGCGGCAGCTTCCTGTGCACACACACACTGCTTGCAGGTACAACCCCGTAAGGAGCGTTCTCCAAATGACTTAAAACTGTCATGTCAGAATTACCTCTTTTCCTCCATCTGTCAACAGTTCTTCTCCACACACAGGCACTTCCCTGTCTCCACCTTCACCTTCTGCCCCACTCACCAAAGTAAAAGACTGTGAACACAGAACTTCTCCATCGCGAGTGATGTATCTTGAAAAACAGGTAAAGAAAAAGAAAGAGGAGGAGGCGAAAGAGGAGGGGACTCTGGGAGTCTAGATCCTTGAAGGGCACCCACACTACCAGGCGATCAGGTTCTGTGTACGACGATCTTCCATGCCAGTGTCGGGCTTGGGGATGCATGGGATGTCTTGAGGGCCCCCAAGCCCAGGAAACCCTTCTGAGCTGGATCCTGGGGACGGAAATCCAGGAGGAAAACACGAAAACAGGGTTGCCCCTGGAGAACTTGCCAGTATCAGAGCTGCGTAACGCTGTGGAGGCGGGGAGGGCAGGCCTCAGGCCCCTGGCCCAGCAGGTGGAGTGAACTCCAAACCACTGCCTGCAGGAATTCAGAAGTGTCCCCACCCTGCACCATAGCAAATGTCCCCAGAACTCCTTCAGATTAACGTCAACCAAATATGAGCTCACAAAGACCACTGGCCATGAAAGGAAACACACTCCGGTAAGAATCATAGGAACAAACAGAACAAATTCAGACCCACAAAGAATTATTCACATGACCAATTCAGAACCTTAGAAATTAGGTTTGAACTATTTAATAAAAAAGATAAAATTACAAAAAATGAGCAAGTAGAAAGAGACTATAAATGAACAGGCATATTTGAAAAATATCCAAATAGAACTTTCATAAATGAAAAATACAATTTTGAAGTAAAGTCTTAAAAGGTGAGTCAGACAGATTGCACACAGAACACAGATGAAGAGACATTAACAACGTGGAGGCTGTATTTAAAGAAATTCCCAGAATGCTGAACAGAGAAAAGGAAAGGAAAAAAGTATATAAAAAAAAATTAGAGATGAATTATAGGATGAGAAGGTTTAACAAATATCTCTTCAGAGTTCTGAGAGACTAAAAAGAAGAAGAAATACTTAAAATGGAAAGCTTGCTTGAGAATTTTCAAGAAAGAACTCATAAAAGTCATGAATCCACAGAACATATTCCACATGGAATAAGGAAACGAAGCCCACCCTTAGATGCAGGTCATCCCTTCCATGTTTGACCACCCCTGCACGCCCCTTTCTCTGCCGGAAACATCACTGCTGCCGCCTTTCCACACGATGCCCCCTGTCTGCACGTCCCCGACAGTGCGCCCCCAGTAGCCCCAGGTGTCTGTCGCACTGGCCCAGCCCTCCCACCCACTTGCCGAGTCTGTTCCGTGGCCAGACAACTCAGACCACAGGTTCCAAGGGAATCCACGGCCTCTCCCCACAGTGTTCCCTCTGCTTCCCTTCTCCTTGATGTGCCATCTCCCAGGGGCCATTTTTGACTCCTTGTCTCACTAACCTGCCCACGAAGTGACAACACCTATTGGGTACAACTCAGAAAGTCTCCCTTTGACCACTGCCATCTATGGAGATAACCTTACCTCAGAACCGGGATACCTCTAGGTTCTCTCTGCCCTTAGCTGCCAGCATTGTCTAGAGCACACATCAGATAAGCTCATACATTTGCTCAGTAACTTTTCACGACTACGCACTGCCTACAAGAGGGGTTCTCAAACCTTGCTACACGTCAGAATAACCTGGTGAGCAAAACTATGCTCAGGTCCCATCCAAAACCAATTAAATCAGAATTTTGAGGGGTTGAGACAGTGGTTCCAGGGATCATTCAAACATCCTAATCGTGTTCCTAACATTTTTGCCCCAAAGGATTCTATTAAAACCTCAGACATGGTGGTCCTTATGCCTAGAATGCCCATTTCCTCAAGTCAAAATCCTACTCATTGTCTTCTCCCAGGTAGGACGTAGCAGGTAGAAACCAGCCATTGCTTATGCTGCAACTTGGGGGAAAAAATGGATAATTTGCATATATCATGCAAAAGACAGTGAAGCGCTCTGGAAACTCAGAAGACTGAAAAAAGGAAAATTCCAGAGAGGAAGAGCTGTTCTGAGATAAACCACCATCCGTGGCCCCTTCCTCCCTAAGGCATTCGGTGAGTCAGCGCAGCCTGAGCATGAGCTAGACAAAGATGAGAGACTTGGTCAGTGGGGACCACCCACCTGTGTGTGCTGGGGGGACACCTGGGGACGGAGGAGCCCCGAGTGCAGAGCTGCTTCTCCTCACAGGACATTGGCTCAGTTCGAGGAAGTGTGCAGGTCCTGAGAACATGGCTGAGCTTATAAGACAGCATGAAATCTCCTGCACTTTGAGGTGATTAATAAACTCCCACTAGAAGGACCTGCAGCAGCATATAGGGTATCATTCTTGAAAATTTGAAAACAGAAGAGGACTGGACCAGGTCCCAGACCCCAACACAGCCGTGCCACCCCAATCAGTTCTTGATTGTCAGCGCTTCGTGCCGTGTGCCTGCTGAAGAGAGGCGGCCGATCTCCCTGTGTACTTTCTATATACAGGAGGTCTGCCTACTGATACAAACGATCGCAACAGCTCCACCATTTTTGCAGAAGTCCAGAGGAGAGCACTGGACCTGGCTGACCTGGGCGGACTTGACAAGGGGGACCAAGAAGCGAGTCCCGAGAACCTCGCTGGGAGGCGAGAAGGCTGTCTGCGGCACTGCGGATCGGTGAGATGAAGGGCTGTGGGTGAGACTGTAACATTTCCAGAGTGTCTCGCCTGGCTTTAGTGCATCTGCACGTCCTCAGGGGTGGAGAGAAGTTCATCTCCACGTCAGTGGGTAATTACCTGGGCCACCGAGGGTGTGTCTGAACCTGAGAGGTTAAGGGGAGGGGCTGGCTGGCTTGCTTCTTTCGGAGCAGAGGAGAGAGACGGCCCTGGACTGCAGTTTGTAAGCAATAAAAGGGTTTTAAACTTTATTTCTCCCTTTGACTGATTTTGGTTTTTAGAGGTATTTTGCTCCAGGATTTCCTCTCCCCGGACTAACATCTGGCAGCAGTCGGCAGGGTGCCTCTGAACCCAAAATCTGTCATAATGGGTGTGACCATTGGGAGGGCTGCTCCTGTGGACGGTGGGGAGGCCTCAGCGGATGCAGTGGCAGAGGGTGCTGCTTCATCTGTTATTATCCCCCCAGCTGTGGGGCCTCCAAGTTGGGAACCCTAGTGGGGAACTGGCCTAGGGTAAAGTACCTCTTGAGGGGTGGGGCCTTCCCCAGAACTGGGGAAGGGTGGAAACACCAGAAGCTGCAGAATTAGCCCTCCGTGAGTTGGAAGACTGCTTGGAACCCTAGGGGGCCGTGTATTGGCTCGCATTGTAGGGTCTCTCTCTTTTTTTTTTAATTTTAGTATCATTAATCTATAATTACATGAGGAACATTATGTTTACTAGACTTCCCCCTTCACCAAGTTCCCCCACATACCCCATTGCAGTCACTGTCCATCAGCGTAGTAAGATGCTGCAGAATCACTACTTGTCTTCTCTGTGTTGCACAGTCCTCCCCATGCCCCCCCCACTATACATGCTAATCATTATGTCCCCTTCCTTTTCTTCACCACCCCCTTATCCCTCACCTCCCACCCATCCTCCCCAGTCCCTTTCCCTTTGGTAACTTTTAGTCCATTCTTTGGTTCTGTGATTCTGCTGCTGTTTTGTTCCTTCAGTTTTCCTTTGTTCTTATACTCCACATATGAGTGAAATCATTTGGTATTTGTTTTTTTCTGCCTGGCTTATTTCACTGAGCAAAATACCTTCTAGCTCCATCCATGTTGTTGCAAATGGTAGGATTTGTCTTCTTCTTATGGCTGAGTAGTATTCCACTGTGTATATGTACCACATCTTCTTTATCCATTCCTCTACTGATGGACACTTAGGTTGCTTCCATTTCTTGGCTATTGTAAATAGTGCTGCGATAAACATAGGGGTTCATCTGTCTTTTTCAAACTGGGCTCCTGCATTCTTAGGGTAAATTCCTAGGAGTGGAATTCCTGGGTCAAATGGTATTTCTATTTTGAGTTTTTTGAGGAACCTCCATACTGCTTTCCACAATGGTTGAACTAATTTACATTCCCACCAGCAGTGTAGGAGGGTTCCCCTGTCTCCACAACCTCACCAACATTTGTGTTGTTTGTCTTTTGGATGGTGGTGATACTTACTGGTGTGAGGTGATATCTCATTGTGGTTTTAATTTGCATTTCTCTGATGACTAGCGATGTGGAGCATCTTTTCATGTGTCTGTTGGCCATCTGAATTTCTTTAGAGAACTGTCTGTTCAGCTCCTTTGCCCATTTTTAATTGGCTTATTTGCTTTTTGTTTGTTGAGGTGCGTGAGCTCTTTATATATTTTGGATGTCAACCCTTTATCGGATCTGTCATTTATGAATATATTCTCCCATACTGTAGGATGCCTTTTTGTTCTCATGATGGTATCCTTTGCTGTACAGAAGCTTTTCAGCTTCATATAGTCCCACTTGTTCATTAGGGTCTCTTTTCATCGAGACAGTGGAAAATGTTATACAGAAGAAAGAGGATTATCGAGAGGGTTAGCGAGGAGAGAGAGGGACTTAGGCAGGAGAGAGACACACCTCAGCATTGGTTGGAGGAGCTGGGCAATAACCCATGGGATGCTGTTAAAGAACAGAGACAGTTACTAAAAAGGCAGGTCACCCTCCCAGAAGGCTCCTTAGCGGCAAGGGGATGGGCAGCAGGAAAAGCCGCTGCGTTGCAGGAGGCCGAGGGGGAGGGGGAGGAAGGAGCCCCAGAGATGGTGGAGGAGGAGCCATTGGGGGAGGAACCCGAGGGAGAAGAGGATAAGGTGGGCCGTTGGCAGATCTGGTACCCAGGCCACCGCCGGAGGTACCATCTTCTGTTTTAAAGGCCTGCCCAGTTGTGATTAAGAGAATAAAAATGAAACAACCGCAGTCTCCTCAAGGGGAGGAGCAGCCCCCTCCCCAGGTTGTGCAGCACTCCGTGCTCCGCCCCTGCACCCAGGATGAGCTGGTGGACATGAGCGTCCAGTATAGGCAGAGGCCATTGGAACCTCTGCCTATGTGGCTTTTACATCTCTGGGATATGGGGTGGGAAACATTGTTGTGTCGGGTACTGAGATGAGTAGAATGGCTTCCCTGACGACTCACCCTTCCCTCTGGCAGCAGTTGCAAAATGCCCATCACGCCTCAGTCAGACACTCCTGGAATGGCTGGCAGCTGCCATCAGGGTAGTTTGGCCTCATCAGGGTGATTTACCATATTTTCCCAGTAGTTGGAAAATATATGCAGAGCTCCAACAGGTACTATGGGAATTGGGTATGAAAAACATCGTCTATAATATGGACCCCCAGGGCCCCGATGAGGTGTTCACTGTAGGAATGAGAAGCTGGTGCTGCGTACAGCTCCCACATCTCTCTTTGGGTCCCTAGTGAATACTCTTGCCCGCCACCTAGGGCACCCCATAAGTGAGGCTACTCGTGCTTTAGCAGATCTGGGGGCGGTTGAAACAATAAGGGCATGGAGGGAAGTATGGGCCACGACTGAGAGGAGAGGTGCAAAAGGCCCCGCGAAGGTCTCGAGGACCCAGATGTGGGCTGATTTGATAAAGGCTGGGGTAGTGAAATAAAAAGATGGGCAGCCCAATAGAACATTGTTAGAACTGTGGCACCAATTAGAGCCAGGGCAGCAGTTCCAGCCGCTGAGGTCCAGGACATGGAAACCAGAGTCAAGGCCTCATGCTCGGCCTGTGTCCCTTCAAAACTTCCTGGGAGACAGCACTCAGGATTCACCTGGCGCTGGTGGACACAGGAGCTGAGTGTTCTCTGATTCATGGCAACCGTGACCATTTGCCCAGGACCCCTGCTGTGATAGATGGCTATGGGGGTGAGGCAGTTAGAGTGACGAAAGCCCACATCCCACTGGGGATAGGGCATTTGCCCCCAAAGGAGGATACCGTGTACATCTCTCCCATCCCTGAATATATTTTGCAGGTAGATATCCTGCAGGGCCTGTGGTTACAAACCACTGCAGGTGAGTTCAGACTGAGGGTACGTGTGGTAAAGGCAGTTGTGAGGGGACATGGTAAGCACCCACCTGTAGCTCTGCCTGTACCTCAGCAGGTGACAAATACTAAGCAATATAAATTGCCTGGGAAGCAACAAGGAAATTGGAGAAACTCTACAGGAAGTGGAGAGGGTGGGCATCATAAAGCCCACTCATAGTCCTTTTAATTCCCCAGTGTGGCCAGTGCAAAAGCCAGATGGCTCCTGGTGTATGACTGTGGATTACAGGGAGTTGAATAAGGTCACGGCCCCTTTGCCTGCTGCCGCCCCCTCTATAGCAGACATTCTGGACACCCTCAGCCTTGAACTGGGAAGGTATCATTATGTTGTAGACCTTGCTAATGCTTTCTTCTCTATTGACATAGCACAGGAAAGCCAGGAACCGTTTGCCTTCACGTGGGAAGGCCGGCAGTGGACATTCACTGTCCTTCCACAGGGATATTGCCACAGTCCCACCGTCTGTCACGGACTTGTAGCCCAGGACTTGGCCACATGGAGGAAAGCGCAAACAGTGCAATTGTATCACTATATTGATGATATTATGCCCACATCTGATTCTCTTTCAGATTTAGAAGGGGCAGTTCCTAGACTGTTCCAACATCTACAGGAAAAAGGATGGGCTGTGAACAGCACCAAGGTTCAGGAACCTGGTTTGTCTGTGAAATTCTTGGGGGTTGTCTGGTTGGGTAAAACTAAAGTTGTTCCTGAAGCAGTTATAGACAAGGTCCAGGCCTTCCCCACCCCTGCCAGTGTGGCAGTATTACATGAGTTTTTGAGTTTTTTGGGATAATGGAGAGTGTTTATCCTGCACTTGGCACAAATTCCGAAGCCCTTAAACCGGTTGGTAAGAAAGGGCATCAGGTGGGACTGGAATAAACCATGTGCAGCTACTTTTAGTGCTGCCAAGCAGGCAGTCAAGGCTGTACAAGCCTTGAATGTAATGGATCCATCAAGGCCCTGTGAACTAGATGTTTATGTAACTGAAAATGGTCATGGATGGGGTCTCTGGCAGCGGCTTGAACGGACACGCCAACCTATTTGCTTCTGGTCACAACTATGGAAAGGAGCAGAGGTCCAGTAAACCTTGATAGAGAAGAAACTGGCTGCTGTGCACATTGCCAGCCTTGCTGGCTACCGAGCCCATTGCTGGAACAGCTCTGACCAACGTAATAACCACCTATCCCATCGTGGGGTGGGTGCAAGACTGGACCCAAAGGCCACGGAGTGGTGTGGCACAGACACCTACACTGGCTAAATGGGGCCCATATTTACAGCAGCACAGCACCCTCTTTATTAGCCCCTTAAGTGGAGAACTCCAACGCTTTTTGGGCCCGTAACCTATACTAGTGGAAAGCAGGAAAAACTTGCTTTTCAGCCCTTGGTAGCTGAGACTCCTTATCAGGAGGGAAAAGCCCATATACCTGAAGATGGTTGGTACACAGGTGGCTCCAGTTGTGGGAAGCCCCCGAAGTGCAGGGCTGTGGCTTTCCATCCTAAGACTGAGACAATATAGATGGAGGATGGGGAAGGGAAGAGCAGTCAATGGGCTGAGTTGCGGGCAGGATGGCTCGTGATCACCCAGGAGCCCTCCCCCACAGTCGTCTGCACTGACAGCTGGGCTGTCTATTGGGGTTTGAACTTGTGGCTGCTGACATGGTACCATGCCAACTGGATGGTTGGTCACTGGCCCCTTTGGGGGCAAGAGTTGTGGCAAGACCTATGGGCCTCTGGTCAGACCAAGACTGTTACTGTATATCATGTGACTGGCCATTTGCCTTTGGCATCCCCAGGGAATGATGAAGCAGACACACTGGCCCAGTTGCGCTGGCTACAAGGAAAGCCTGCCTCTCATGGTGCCCAATGGGTGCACCAGCGTTTGTTGCACGTGGGGCAAAAGACAATGTGGGCTGTAGCCCATAGGTGGGGCTTGCCATTGACCTTTGAAGAAGTCAGCGAAACCCTGGAGTGCCTTGTGTGCTCAGAGAGGGACTTACACTGAGTCCCACAACATGGGACACTAGTAAGGGGGCCAATACCCCTTGTCAGGTGGCCAATAGACTATACTGGGCCCCTGCCCATATCAGAAGGATATCGGTATGCCATGACTTGTGTGGACACAGCTACTGGACTATTGGTTGCTTTTCCTGCATGTCGTGCAGATCAGCAAACCACCAAGAAGGGCCTGGAGCGTCTCTTTGCAGCCCATGGCCGGCCACAGGTGATGGAGAGTGATCAAGGCACCCACTTTACTGGACATGCGTTACAAGAATGGGTGCAGCAATTAGGATTAAAGTGGAAATTTCATGTACCATATAATCCTACCAGGGCAGGCATGATAGAGAGGTACAGCGGTTTGTAGAAATCTCATTGAAGTCGGACACCAATAGTCTGCGGGGTTGGTCAGCTTTTGCCTATGGACGGTGCTGCGGCGTTTGAGTGAGAAGCCACGTGGAGGTGCTCTGAGCCCTGTGGACGTACTCACACACCTTGCTGCCTCCGCTATACAATCATACATCCAAACCAAAGAGCTATTAAAGCCAGGATATGGCCAGCAGAACAACATCCTGCCAGCTCCTGGAGACACTGTTGAACGGACCTGGCCCTGGACATTGACACATGGACCAGCGATGGCTGGCCCTTCTGGCACCTTGGGGGTAAGGCCTGGAAGCTGGCCTCATGTGTATTCCTGGAAGAAAAGCTGAATGGCCCCCAAAGGTCATGGCAGTGCACCCAAAATGTCCAGGAGGTAAGAGCATCTTGTGGGGAAGTGTTGTTTTATCTCTATGGCCAGTGCATGTACCTCCCATAGCCCCATATATCCACCCATCTGTAACTCCCATAGGGAGGGGGGTAAAAGTCTGGTACACTAGACCAGGACGAGATCCCACTCCTGCCACTGTTTTATCACAAGACCACTCGCTTGCATGCATCCTACCTGATGGACAAGATTTGCCTATGCTGGTGTCATTAAAACATGTATCTTACTGCCCTTAAGGTTATTTTCTCCTACAGTCCTTGCGGCCTGAATGTGCCCCCCTGCCTGCAGCTGCCATGTGATGATTGCTCTGAACCCTCAGCTACTGCCTCCCTATGGAATGGACCGGCTGTGGACTTAATCTGCATGGAACTCTGAACCTAGTTATCCTCTGGCTTGAGGATTATCATGATTTTATTGCTGTTGCTGTTGTTATGTCATTAGTCTGGTCACAATGCTCCAGTTTTCTTGCCCAGGGACCACTGCATAAGAAGGGGACCGAGTAGATTGTAAAGGGAGATTTCTGGAGGGGTGGCCTGTGAGTAAAATTGTAACATTTCCAGAATATCTCGCCTGGCTTTAGTTCATTTGCATATCCTCATGGGTGGTGAGAAGTTCATCTCCATGTCAATAGGTAATAACCTGGGCAACTGAGGAAGTGTCTGAACCTGAGAGGTTAAGAGGAGGGGCTGGCTTGCTTGCTTCTTCCGGAGCAGAGGAGATAGGTGGCCCTGGACTGCAGTTTGTAAGCAATAAATGGGTTTTAAACTTTATTTCTCCCTTTGACTGATTTTGGTTTTTAGAGGCATTTTGCCCTGGGATTTCCTCTCCCCATACATACAGGGTGTAGGGCTCTTTCTGTATTTTAGGAGGGGAAGAGCCGCTTCCCCCTCACTGCAATATTGTGAAAAACTGTTGCAGTTTTCTAAGAAGCAGGGTCAAAGTCACATTACTAGAAAATAAAAGCTTTCACCCAAAGGCCTGGGCTGCATACATCCAGAACAATGCTCCCTTTAGTGGTGTGTACCTGGTACGAGATGACCAGAGGAAAAATTAGCACTTGCGATTTTGCTGGGGAGTGTGGCTTCCGCGGAACCTGAGGGCCTGCAGCTTTGAAAGACTGTGCGGGAGGATCGGATGCGGAGATGGAGGAAGAGGCGGCGGGAGTGAGAGGCGCCAGGCCTTTTCCACGCAAAGGAAAAGCAAGCGAGGCCAGTTATATTTACTTGTTACAGGTACACTCACATTTTCTACTTCCTCTGCAGTAGAGTCCTGTATTTTTTTTTCCGAGGAAAAAAAATTCACCTCAGTTATCTGTTATTCCCTTCTAATCCTCATTTGTGTAAGATCGGTAGTGCTATTTTCTTTCATTCCTGATTTCAGTAATTTGTATTTCCCTTTTTTCCTGGTCGCTCCTCCCGCTAAAGGTTTTGTCAACTCCGTTGATTTTTTGCAAAGAGCCAACTTTCGGTTTTGCGGGCCTTTTTTTTCTATCTTTTCCTGTTCTAGTCGGTATTTCTTGCCTCCGTCTGCTTTGGCTTCCGTTCGCTTTCTCAGGTTTGCACGGCCAGAGCCTAGACTGCCGACTAGCACTGGTCCTCTCGGCACAGGCGCTCGAGCCCTCGGCTTCCCGCGCAGCACGGCCCGGGCGCGGCCCGCGGCTGCCTCCGCGCTTTATTCTCATTCGCAGGGCACTTTCTTATTCCTGGGCGGCTTCTCCTCAGTTTCACATTCCCGCGCACCTGACCCTGCAGGAATGCCGGCGGAGCAGAGGCCGCGCGCCCTGCTGTCCCCTTGCTGCCCTCCGCCCGTGACGGGGCGGCCCTAGGCGGGGCCTCCACGCGCGGCCACGGCACGGTTGCGGACAGACCCCGAGCTCACGATCCGGGCCGCCGCGGGCTCCGAGAGCCTCCGCCCCGGCCTGGACCCCGACCAGAGCCCACGGCACATGGCTTACCGGGACCGCGACTCCCCGAAGACCGCACTGCATGCCGGGATTCGCTGTGCCTAAGCGGGGACTTGTGGGACAGCGGCGCGCGCTGCATGCCGGGACTCGCAGTCCCACGGCGCCGGGCCGTGGAATGTAACGGGAGGGTCTAGCCCGCCGCGGTGCAGGCGAGGCTCGCGGTGCATGCCGGGTTTCCGGGACGGCGGTGTGCGCGGCAGGCCCGAGCTCAAAGTCCCGCGGCGCCCGTGCTCCCAGCGCCAATGGGGCTGGTAACCCCGCCCCACCGGGCCCAGGCCTGACAGGTTTGGCCCCCAGGAGGCTTCCGTATCCGGGAACGGCGCGGAGCCTCTCGGTTCCCCTCGGCGCGTGCGCACGCGCGGGGCGCCCCGCGACGTCATTCACTGTCACGGAAGTCTGCGCGGACCCGGGGGGCGGTTGGAAGCCGGTGCCGGAGCGGGAATCGCAGCGCCTCCGCCGTCTGGGCTGGGTCGCAGCCCGCCCCACCGCCGGCCGTGATGGGTTTCGGGCCCTGAGCGCCCGCCCGCCCGCCTGACTTTCCACAGCGCCTCCCGCCGCGATGGAGCCGCCGCCCACCGAGGGCGCCCCGCCGCCGGCCGTGGCCGAGGTGCGCTGCCCGGGCCCCGGGCCGCTGCGCCTGCTCGAGTGGAGGGTGGCGGCGGGCGCGGCCGTGCGCATCGGCTCCGTGCTGGCCGTGTGCGAGGCCGCCGCCTCCGCGCAGCCCACGGGGCTCGCCTCTGCTCGCGCTGAGCGCAGGCTGAGGTCGGAGCGCGCCGGCGTGGTGCGGGAGCTGTGTGCGCAGCCGGGCCAGGTGGTGGCCCCCGGGTGAGTGGGGCTGGGGCCGGGGCTGGGCGAGCTCCGGGCAGGAGGGAGTCCCGGGGCTGCTGCGATCTAGACGGTGGGCACCGCTCTGATTTTACCGGCCCGAGGCATCTGACTGCAAACAAGCGCTCGGGCTCCGACATTGCGCTCTGTCGGATACAGCTGTGCTCGCTGCTGCTCCTCTGTGGCTGTGTGTCCGGAGAAGCCGGCGGCAGCAAGTGCAGACGGCCGGCGCCCTCCACGCCTGTCTCGGCGGCGGCTGTGGGGACGCGCGCCTTACGTTCTCGCCTCCACCGAAAGGCGGCTGCACAGCCCGCAGCAGCCGTGCATCTCGGTTCACAAGGGGGGTGCGGCCTGGGGACCGCGGTTCAGGGGCACAGAGTGGTAGCACAGCTCTCTAACCTCACAGGTGGACTCTCGTTACTTTTTCTGGAGTGTGTGATTCCATCAGGCTACACCCTCTGCGTTCACTGGTGTTTTCCTAAGAGATTGTGTTGACGTGTGGGGACGGGCGTGTGCATGTACGTGTTTGTTTCGTTGTCCAGAACAGAAACCCGGGGCAGGTGAGCATTCCTGCCGCTTGATGCAGTGGTTGGTGCGCAGCTTCCCTCTGCGGCTGCCCTGTAGCCCGGTGCACAGTCCCCTTCCCGCCCGCTCTGGTGTCATTTCCCCTCCCTGTGGCTTGCACTGACTCTCCGCCGTTGAGCATCTGCCCCCGCCAGGCTCGTACGGAAGCTGGTGACCAGGACAGGAGAGTTGGGACCTGCCTCCATGCAGCCCGGGAGCTTCATCCTGCATCCACTTGGAGACAGCGCCTGGGTCCTGGGCCTTGGGCTCAGGCCCCCACGCCTGCCCAGTGACTGCAGGTGGGATGGGAGGTGGGGGGCATCCTCTAGAGGGAGGGGCTTACTGTCCTGTACTTGTGGTACACTGAGGCCACTCTCTTAAAGTCGGGTTCTGCCGGACCGTGCTTGGGCGCTGATCAGACTGTAAGTGGGGTGGAGCCCAGTGCTGGTGTCCCTGTAGAAAACCCCTGAAGTGACCATCTCTTCCGTGCTCCCTCCTCTTCCGCTGCTTGTATGGAAAAGGCTGCTGAGGGCCACACCGAGGTCAGTGGCTGATCACAGCTCGTTAGTGAGAAACTCCACCTGCACTGCTTTGATCCCATCAGCCAGCCTGTCGAGTAAAGTAGCCCAGTGCATTCACCTCACCAACCAGTCAAATGATCTGCCTGACAAGTTTCCAGCAGCCACGAGTTTTCCTGTTTTTGTGCCTTTGGTGTTTGAGGCTCGAGGTACGTTACTGCGGTGGCTCATCACAGGACCCTCTGAGGTTCTGATGGTAGCGTTTCCCTGGGGCGCAGGTGGGCCTGGGTATTCGGGAAGCCCCTGCCCAGCGCCAGGTCCCCCGCTGGAGCTGTCATTGGTCTTCTCATCATGGCTGTCGCCGGCAGGATGCATCCTGACCACATCTTTGCTTGTTCTCCGAACTTAGAAATACTGACTGTGGGTGTAGTTGAAGTCATCACGGGGGTATCATTCTGACCTGTAATGGGGTTTTGTGTTGCTGAAGCCCTTCTTGCTGTCGGGTAGCAGTAGGAACCGTGCCCACTCCTCAGATGTAGGAAGGGGGCTGAGGTTGTGATGTGCCCAGCACCTTTCCTTGCCGAGGCTTCCCGTTGGTTACCCCCTCGCTGCTGCTCTCTCCCTAGGCCATGCTCCATCTGGAGAGTCCCGGGGGGTGAGGCAGACCGGGAGGGAGTCTGTGTCTGTCTTCATAGGAGTTACGTGGAGTAAATTATTTGGGGTCGAAAATACCCTGACAAGGCAGCATCTGTCAAAACTCAGCCAGTTGATTATATGAGTTTACTTGACACTGAGTTCTTCCTTCCCAACTGCCTGCCTTTGTCTGTTGTCCCTCACTGGGAGACGTGGAAGTCCTCAGAGAAAAGGAAGGTGTAGGAAATGATGAGGGAATCAGTCTGGTGACGGTCAAGGACCAAGATGAGGCGCCATGTGGGTGTGCATTTGTGTCTTTGATGGACGTCTGCCTGGCCTTACCTGTGCCCTGTAGCCTGTCTGTCGGCGGAATAAAGTCTGCCTAAGCTGGAGTTTGGGGTAAGTGCTGCTGTAGAGCAGGAAAAAAAGAATTTCTGAAGAAAGTAAAGATTATTCCAACTTTACTGACAGAACATTTCTCTCTCTATTGCTTTGTAGATTTAGAAATAAAAAATCGTAGAGAAACTCATAAAACCTAGAATAGAGTATCACCTGAGATTAGCAGCCCATTTTAGTGTTCTAAAATTAGGGTTTTTTAAAAAATTCTAAACAGTTCAGATGGTGCACTCATTGCAGAAGTCTTCTTTGGAAGTGAGGACATTCCATTTTCATCCTGATACTAAGAATTTTGATGAATTAGTAGATTCTTTTAGTTAAATGATTGTATCCTTCCCTATTGATATTTGCACTTCTTAAAAGATTAATAAAAAAATTTATGTCTAAAACTTGGGAAATTGTCACCTTAAAAATTTTTTAATTTTTAAATTGAACCCAGAAAACTTAATCTGTACTTGAGATGGAGTTTGCTTTTTCTTTTTCCAGTTTGCACTTAACAGAAGACCATTGACCTTTTTGCTTTCTGTGTACATACATGATTTATCTTTGCTGTGGCTCTTTGATTTTTTAGGTGTCTAAACTTTTAGATAAAGGACTTTGAACCAAATGGGCTTTGAAGCATGTCTGCCTAAAACTGATGTGTAGGTTTTAAGAAATTATAGTGTGTGTTATCAGATTTATCTCCGTTTTCCTGTTTTTCTCAAGTTAATTTTAAAGTGGATTATATGAAATCAAATAGCTGGTTACAGAGGAGTGGGTAAATTTTCAATTTTATATATATTTATATTTTTTAAATACCCAAATACTGATATTAAATAATATCTAATGATGTAATGTGTCAGCTGTCTCAGAAAAAGTGCTTTTCACATGTAGGGAAGTGAGAGAATCTAGATAAAATAGAACAGATCAATTTCAAACTGCATAATTCCTAGAAGACAAGTGTAACTCCTAAAGATTATACATACATTTAAATATTACCTATTTAAAAGAACTTGAGCTAAATTTGAACCTATTCACTCTGTATTTTGAAATAGCTTTTAAAAGACATTCCTGGTTCTCATGGTGCTTTAAGTTGTGGATGCTGCTGACTTCATACTGTCTCATGCTGCAAGTTCGTGGGAAGGATGGAGTGGAGTTCATCTGGTGTGTTAACTGACAGATATGATTATACCCCACATTGCTCACATTGTTTTTTATCTAGCATGCCAGGGGATGGCTGCTGCTTTTTAAGGCTGGGAGCATTAAAATTATTGGCATGTTTTGAAGAATTGTGAAGCCCTCGATGGTGCACCTGGAGATGTTGTTGAAACCCTGAGGCTGGGAGGCCCTCCGAAGCCTATTCATCCAGCAGCTGGGGAGCCGGAGCATCTGTGTTCCACCTGCTTTGGGAGCATGTTAGGAAAACAGTTTTGTCATCACATAAGTCACTGTAGACCACACTGGAGATGTGTACAGTTTCATAGAATTCTGCAAAGGATTCCTTTGTAAAATCTCAGCAGCTAATGCCATAGACCTTTGGTGGCCTGGGGATGGTAGTTTGTCCTTTTCTCAGTTTCTTCAGATGCTTTGACCTTTGACTCCTAGAGCCACAGATTCAGTAACCAGGCCAGAGCTGGCCAGGGTTCTCTGTTGTGGCGTCGTCCTGGCTCAGAGAAGCTTCTAGCCCCGCCCCCATGACAGTGGGGTCCTGCTGTGGGGACCCCTGCTCTGCTCCTGATTACTGCACCCACCCACCCCTGAAGTGCATACAAAACACGCACACCTTTTAAGCTTCCTTTTAGACATTTTTTTTCAGACTTAGAGGTTGCACAAGTAGCACCAGCATTTCTCACAGATGCTTCCCTAGACCCCGAGGCCCTGGGTCACACTGTGCTGGAACTGCCAGCTCTGGCCGTTCCTCTGTCTTGCCCTCCTCTTTCTTCTCTTCCTTGGCCTGTGATTGTGCAGGCCAGCCGTCAGTGTAGACTGCGGCATGCACCGGGGCAGGCCTGGCCCCAGAGCCCCGTGTGTTCTGGCTTCTCCGGCAGGTCCCTGTCACTCTTAGAGCGCAGCCCTATTTTCTGACAAAAGCGATATTGAGGCTCCTGCTTTCCCAGCCCCAGAATCCTGGATCAGCCATTTCCTCAAGAAATCAGCTTCCTTTCAATGGAAAATGGCATTTAGAAACCAAGATCTTGGTGCACAGAAAAACTTTTGCATTTAGAGCTTAGAAGAGATCTGTGAGCTTTCCTAGTCTGTGAAAGGAGGAGGGAAGGTCAGAGCCAGCATTTGCCAGTGGCCACTCAGCCACTCAGACAAGCATGTGACTTAGAGGCACCCAGCTCCCTGACACCTTGCTTTTTCTGACACCCCCATGCCCTCTGACCTGTCAGAACAGACACAAAAGGTGAGTACAAAAAGTACAGTAGAGTTTGGTACTTGTGTATTTTGGAGAAAGTAACTTGTTTAGAAATTGCATTTCATGCTTTTCCTGTGGATTTTCTTCAGGGGTAAGCCAGGAAAGGTGGCATTCTTCGGTGACAGTTGACTTCTGTGCGGACACCCGGCTGAAATTGGCTTTAGAGCTCACAGCAGTCACTCCCTGAGGCGTGGCAGTGTAGGTGGGGTGAGGGTAGAAATGCTGGGGCCCACTTGGCAGTCCCCTGCCCTGTTTTGTGTCAGTATCCACAGAGAGGAGGAATGACAGCATCTCACACTAAGGAGGACTTTGCTGTTATGTTTTTCTGATCCCCTCCTCTCCATCTCTCTGAGAATATTTTAGCCCATGCAAAGATGCAACAGTCTGCGAGCTGGTTGTATTAGGTCTGACCCTGCAAGGCAGTTATGAATGATCTTCTAACTGAGATGGAAAATCAAGACTCTCTCCCCCTTTAATTCGGGTTACCAAAGGTTCGAGGTTAATTTCCTTACTATCTAAGATTCTAACTTAACTCACTTAGTATGCTGTTACAAACACAATCTAAAGGTTCTTTTTGTTTCTCCTTTTTCTTCCTCCTCCATTCTTTATATATTAGATATCATATTCTGTACTTTTTGTCTATCCCTTGATTGACTTTGGGAATAGTTAATTTAATTTTGCATTTGCTTAGTAATTAGCTGTTCTACTTTCTTTACTGTGGTTTTATTACCTCTGGTGACAGCTGTTCAACTTTAGGAACACTTCCATCTATAGCAGTCCCTCCAAAATAGACTATAGAGATGGTTTGTGAGAGGTAAATTCTCTCAGCTTTTGCTTATCTGGAAATTGTTTAATCCCTCCTTCAAATTTAAATGATAATCTTGCCAGATAAAGTAATCTTGGTTCCAGGCCTTCTGCTTCATGGCATAAAACACATCATGCCACTCCCTTCTGGCCTGTAAGGTTTCTGCTGAGAAGTCTGATGTTAGCCTGATGGGCTTTCCTTTGTATGTGATCCTATTTCTGTCTCTGGCTGCTTTTAACAGTCTGTCCTTATCCTTGATCTTTGCCATTTTAATTACTATGTGTCTTGGTGTTGTTTTCCTTGGGTCCCTTGTGTTAGGAGATCTGTGGATCTCCAAGGCCTGAGAGACTATCTCCTTCCCCAGATTGGGGAACTTTTCAGCAACTACCTCCTCAAAGACACTTTCTATCCCTTTCTCTCTGTCTTCTTCTTCTGGTATCCCTATAATGCGAATATCGTTCCACTTGGATTGGTCACACAGTTCTCTCAATATTCTTTCATTCTTAGAGATCCTTTTTTCTCTCTGTGCCTCAGCTTCTTTATATTTCTCTTCTCTAGTTTCTATTTCATTTATCGTCTCGTCCACCGTATCCAGCCTGCCTTTAATACCCTCCATCGTGCTCTTTAACGATTGGATCTCCGACCGGCATTCATTCCTGAGTTCTTGGATGTCTTTCCATACCTCCATTAGGATGTTGATGATTTTTATTTTGAACTCCCTTTCAGGAAGAGGCACGAGGTCCATATCATTTAAATCTTTCTCAGGAGTTGTATTAACAATTTTACTCTGGACAAGGTTCCTTTGGTGTTTCATGTTTGTATATGGCGCCCTCTAGTGTCCAGAAGCTGTAGTCTCTGGAGCTGCTTAGCCCCTGAAGTAATGTTGGACGTCACAGGAGAGCGGTACTGGTGGGAGCAAAGAGCTGTTCCCCGCCTCCCTGCTCCTGTGCCTGTCTCTACTGCCTGAGCCAGTGGGCCGGGCACACAGATATGAACTTTTGTCCCAGAGCAGCTGGATATGGATCCCTGCTTTCCACAAGCAGCTAGAATCTCAGTCTCTCCAGGTATTCTGCCTGTCTTAGCTTTCCAACCCCGTAATCAGAAGAGTATGATGAAAGTACCATGCAATGTAGGTTTGTGCTCCCAGAGCAGATCTCCGGAGCTAGGTGTTCAGCTGTCCCAGGCCTCCACTCCCTCCCTGCTCCTTTTCTCTTCCTCCCACTGGTGAGCTGGGGTTGGGGAAGGGCTCGGGTTCTGCAGAGCCACAGCTCTGGTACGTTACCCCGTTCGCTGAGGTCTGCTCTTTTCTCCAGGTGTGTGCAGTCTGGCACCGTCCTCTTTCCTGTTGCTCTCTTAGGATTAGTTGCGCCAACTACATTTTCTAATTGTATCCAGTTTTAGGAGGAAGCCTCTGTCTCTCCTCTCACGCCACCATATTTCTCTCCCCCTTTAATTCGGACTGGTTATTTCTGAGATGCTGTACTCTGGACCTCATGTGAACTTTGGGAGGGGGTATTCTGTGCATGGCCATATATCTTTTGTGATGGTCACAAACTGTCAGGGCTGCATGTGGGCAGTATCATCTGTGTCCTTTGTGGTCCAGGCTGGCACACAGCCCTGAGCCCCAGGCCTCTCCTGCCCTCCTCCTGGAGCTGCAGAAACTGGGCTTGAGGGGCAGTCAGGGCAGCTGGGTGGCACCACGCAGCATCTTCATTCTCAGCTACTCCATGTTGAGTGGAGATGGGTTCTGTTTCTAATCATGTTTTTTCCCCTTAGCTTGGCAGTTGTGGCATTAGCATTGCGTATTGATAATATTTATGAAACGGGGTTCCTAAATGTGATGTTACTTGGGCTTTAGCTTTTGGGGCCACTTTGCTGGATGGTAGCACAGTGTTTTCTGATCAGATACTCTGAGAAAATTGTGTGGCATTTTATTTTGCATTTGATGACTTACACACTGCTGCCACCACCTCCTCCTACACCTCCTGGGGAGGTTGTGGCCTGTGCCAAGGTCCCTCGCTGGGGCAGACACGCATTTCAGGAGGACAGATGCCTGTTGTCCCGTTGCCTTGTGCTGAGCTTGCCATGACGGACGTGGGGTAGGCACTGCTCCGTGCATCCAAGTCGGTGACCTCAGGATTAAATTTAGTAAATAGAAAAATGTTTTAATATTTGTGAATATAGAGTTTTGAACTCAGTGCTTATGGGTGAAATGAAATATATCAAGGAGAACATACGTTGAGCTTTTTAAATCAAGGCATCTTATGAGGGACTCAGTTGTGTGAGCTACTCGTGTATCCCTGCTGTGGCTGCCCCCCACGGTATCACCACGAGGGAGCCCTGTGGAGGCTCCACACAGGCCTCGGGGTAGTCAGTGCGAGTGTTCAGTGTTGAGCACTCTGTTCGGGTCCTTTGGGATGACTGGAGTGTCCCGCTCTCTGCTGGGCAGGGACCTCCCTGTGGGTGTTCTTGGCTGTCACACTGTCCTCTTGGGGTGGGCGCATCTGGGATGCTGCTCGTTCATGGAGCTCTGGACAGGCTATCAGGAAAGGCTTACAGGCCGCACTCTATCTGGGCATTATTTACACCAGGGTGCCTGGCATCCTGTGCACTCTAGGGCACCTAGCACCCTGCAGATGCCAGTAGCTTGGCCCTGAGTTGTGACAACCAGAGATGTCTGCAGATACTGTCCAGTGTCACCTGGGAAGCACATGCAGCCAGTTGCACCCTGCTGTGCCCTATAGAATAAGACAGGCAAAATCTTTTGGCCCCAGCACAAAAAATTACATGACATTTAATAAAATCAGTATGTGAAAGCCTGTTTAAAGAAAGGTATGTGTTCTAGGCCATAGCTAGGAGTGTATAGAGTGGTTGGCCCATGTGCCCTTGGGTGCCTGCTGGCAGGTCAGGCTCTGCCTGGGACCCAGTGTCTGGTGGGCCTTTGGGGTACAGCGCAGCTGGCAGGTGTGCGTCTGTCACCCAGGGTTGTGGTAGTGAGGGGACTCCCGGGGCTGTACTGCTCTGGTTGCAGGAAGGCACTTGTTCAGGCAGAGGCGAGTCAAGGGTGGTTGGCAGCAGGTGGACCAGGCACAGGGAGCCCCTATGCTGAGGGGACCTCCAGCAGCGCTTAGGGGCACATCCTTGGCCAAGCACATGGCCTTGGAGTGGCATGCAAGGTCCCAGGGGTCTGCAGGGTGGCGAGAAGGCAGGCTCAGCAGGATGACACACCCTCCTTGGCTGTCAGGTGCCCGCCGCGTGGGCACCTGTCCCCACGCAGGGTGTTAGGTGCTGGCTGGGGGGCGAGACCTTGTCCCATGCAGCCATCATGACTGGATGGGTGTTGGAGGAGAAGGGAGAGTTGCCGAGGGGCTATGGTCCCCCAGGAGTTCACCCTTGGCTCCTCAGCCTTGCTGCCGTGTTCTGCCAGAAGGCCCCTGCGAAGGGTCACCGGGAGCTCCTGACCACTGAATCCCATGGCCGCGCTTTCACAGATTTGTCATTGGCCAACACAGATCGTGCATTTTGAGTGCAAGGATTGCTGCGTTCTGACAAACATGTGCCTTGGAAACCAGCCCAAGTCCGGATGGGGGTGTGGCCTCGCTTTGGGGCACTTAACACTGGCCCTGTCTTTCTCCAGATGTCCTTCCTTGGTGTCTGCCACAGGCCTGGCTCTGCCACCTCATGGGCACTGATGCCTGTAGGTGGTATCCATGTTGTGTCCCCATCTTGATGGTGGGCCCCCAAGACCCACCGCAGCCTTTGTCTTGGAGCTTATGCCCTGGAATGGGGTCTGTACCCATCCTCTCCATCCGGACGAGCTCAGCTGTGGCCCCCTCACCCCACTTCCAGGCCAATTCACTGGTCTCGTGCATCTCCTATCTGCCACCTCTCCTTGTGTGCCTAGCAGTCAGCACCCGCAGCTTGATGCCAGGAGCGTCCCAGAGCGTCTGTGCTGCTTTCCTGCCATGCGGTCCTGGCTTCTCCAGGTGTCTCCTGCCTGCACCCGTGTGTGAGTGTTGGCCCACTCACACTGCACCTGTGCCCGGAACCCCCTCCTGGGGTTCTCCTGTCCACACTGGGGCAGATCTGCCACTTTCATTGCTGCTCTTATGTTGGAGGGCTGAAGCCAGGACACCTTCCCTGGGCTTCCCAGCTGTTACCTAGGACGCCGGGCTTCTTCCCTGCTCCCCGTCCCTTGCCTGCTCCCTCGTCATTTGTCAAGACATGGATGTCACCTTGTCTGTAGGGCTGTCCAAGAAACTTCCTTCTCCCAAAGTAGAGTCAATCACCCAGAATTAGTTACTCCACCTACCCTGGGTTCCTGTTGAATATTGGCAATCTTGGATAAGAACACAAGAAAATTTGATAAGTTGGGCTTCATCAAGATTAAAATCCTGGTCTTCAAAATCACTGTGAAGAGAGCAAAAAGGTGGGCTGCAGAGCGGAAACGTGGGCGCTCAGGGCATTTTGACCTGTTTGTTAACTGAACTGTGAGCACCGTGGATCTTCAGGTTCATGCTTTAGGGACATAGTGGAAATCCTCCTAGGATATTTTGGGATTACTGAAAAAATATACCCCAAGCCATAAATTTTAGTTTATAAGTAAGTGAAGTGAACAAATGCAAACCGTCTGCATGTTTCACGCCTGTCAGCTACGCTCAGAGAGGAGGCAAGGCCTAGCCACCAGGCCCCACCATGCAAGCCTGGGGACCCTTCAGCCCCCGGGGCTTGCGTGACCTACATGTCACGTGGTAGGAGGTCAGCCGAACCTGTAGTTAAAACATGGTCAGCCTCAGCGTCCTTTAAACCTTGTAGAGTGTGAGTGAACCAGTTCACTCCGTCTCTCGTCAAACCTTCCACCAGCATCCCAAGGGCCAAGCAGCAGGCTGTCCCCAGGTTCCCAAGGCCTCCGGGGCTCTGCTGACAAGGCCTCCAGAGACCCACTGGCACACAGTGGGGTGCACCTGTGACGTTGGGGGTGTGCCTCCGTCCTCTGCCGGCTCTGCCAGCTCAGCCCCAGACCATTTTGTCTTTTGGGGCCTTGTGCTTCCCCTCCTACATTCAGGACAGGCACGGAAGGGGCCCCAGCTGGGCTGGGCTCTGAGTTACAGACCATTAGACAGGTGGGCCCCGTGATGGGCAAGCTGTGTGTGGAGGTGCTTTGTGGGGTGTCCACATGAGGGTGTTGGGACCAGAGGGCCTTGGTGAGACCAGACGTCCAGAAGCGTGGTCTGGGCGCCTGTGTTAGGGGCTGGGTGTGGGTGGTCCTGCGGAGCCACCCCCATGGACAAAGCCAGGCAGGTCCCAAGCCAGACCCAGTGCCACCTCTGGGAACCAGAGGCACAAAACTCGGTGGTGAAGGGCTGAAGAAACACAGGGTGCCCCGAGGAGGGTCAGCATGTGGGGGATGGCCCAGAGGGGTACAGGGCAGCCCAGAAGGGGCAGCCCAGAGGAGGGACACATGCAGGGACAGCCCAGAGGGGGACAGGGCTCGCCATGGCATGAGGGTCCCTGGGCTGAGGACCTGGAGATAGCAGGTGACCTGGACCAGGTGCTGTGGGGAAGAGGACGCCACTCTGAGGGGCCATGTGTGCTCGGGTGCCGTGTTTGTGGTTTCTTTTGTGGGTTTGAGGTTGCAGAAGCTGGGGCAGACTTTCAGGTAGAGATTTAAATGGTGTTGAAGATGGAGAGCGCACCCCTGGGGAGTCCGGTCTGCGCTGTGGACCCGGGAGCAGTGACATCCCAGGCCCACCCTCTGAACACTGAGTGACTGGTGGGGAGCAGCAGGGACAGAAAGCGAGGGAAGAGAGGGGGTGCTGCCCCTGGTTTGGGGCATCTATCAGCCCTGAGAGTCACTTGTTGCGGGCAGGGAAGGGAGCTACCGTCCGTGCCGTCCGTGGGAGGCCTTGGAGGCGGGGGGTGGGCTGCTCTACTCCAGAGAGCCTGTGTATTCTGTACGGAGACACCCCAAGAGGCCCCCTCAGGTATGGGGGCCCAGGTCTGAACCCTGACTGAGTGCACGGCCGGCAGGCTTGGACCTAGTCGCCGCCCTCCAAGACCAGGGCTGCTGTGCCATGCCTTGGCCAGTTCAGATGGTGCACAGGAGGCGGTGATCTCCAGGGCTGTGAAAACGGGAAACAGTGCATTTGTTCTTCAGAGAAACATAGCAGACTGCTAGGCTTGCTCTAAGCTGGTTGTAATGTATGAGGCCAATAAGGATTTCTTGCTCGGTGTCCCACCAAGCTCCTTATTGTAACAAGGTTTCGGTTTTTATCAACTGTAAGAAATGGGAGGGGATGGCATAGAGACACCTAATACTTTTTGAGGCAGTTTTCATGTTATGCCCAAGTCTCCCTTACTGAACGCCCTTAGTCCTTTTGACAGCGGCTCCGTACGTTGCCTGGCTTGTACACGAGACCCATGGTGGAGGGGCCCCGTGTAAAGTGAACTTTATAGCAGAAGTGGAGCCTGGAGGGTGGTGTCACCCAGCCGCAGTCACACCAGGGTGCTGGAGGGTGGGTTCAGGGATCCCCCGCGGTAGCTCCTCACCACCGATACCCTTTCCAGGATGGTGTGGTGAACCAAGAGACCATAGCCCTCCCTTCCTGACTTATGGTGTTCTTGCCCCAATTCCAGAGCAGTGCTGGCTCGATTGGAAGGATGCAGCCACCCCGTCGTCATGAAAGGCTTGTGTGCCGAGTGTGGCCAAGACCTGACCCAGTGAGTACCGGGTGCACGGGACCTTCCGTGAGGCGGCTGAGGGTGGGCCAAGAGGTGGGCTCACTACCCTTTGGGCTGGCACAGTGCAGCTTCTTCCTGAGGAAGCTTTTTGAGTTCTGTGGGCACCAAAGTGAGTCTGAGGCTTGCCAGGTGCAGCAGATTTGCTTTCTCTGTCCAGCCCAGTGAACTGCATGCCCCTGAAGGTGGCCCGTACACCCCGAGCGCCCTGTCGCTCTGCCTGGGCTGGTTTCCTGCCAGCCCAAGCGCTCGCCCCCATGTGCATGTGGCACAGTGTGGACCACTCTGTACGCACGAGTTGGAGGGAGACCACCAGTTTGTTTTCAGGGAGCCTGGCGAAGAGAAGAACACTTAGTTTTCTCGCCACTTCTATGTTCAGACAGTGGAGGGCACATTGGCAGGCTTCAACAGAATAAAGTTCTGCACTCAGCTGCAGTATACAGCAGCTAAAATAAGAGTTGAAGTCCTGTCACTCGGAGCTCAGCATGCCTTCTGTGTGCCATTGACCAGTCCCAACCCCTTCCCACGGCCGCAGGTTGCAGAGCAAGAACGGGAAACAGCAACTGCCGCTGTCCACGGCCACCGTGTCAATGGTGCACAGTGTTCCCGAGCTGATGGTGAGCTCCGAGGTGAGGCACATGTCAGAGGCATTGGAGAGGGTGGTTGGGAGCACCTTTGGGCCTCTTAACATGTGCAGGGCTGGCTGGAGGAAACCCCGGACGTGCAGCGCCCCTGGTTCCGAGGCAGCTGCTGGTGACGCCGGTGGGTGGTGTGGAGTGAGTCACGTCCAGCACAGAAGGCTGTGCCCGCTTCTCTCCCAAATGATTCCACGATTCCACTGCGAGAGGCATTCTGGCTCCATCACCTTTGAGTTGGGGTGCTTCGGGGTGCTGCAGCCATGGCCAGGGCTCCCCTGGGGCTCGGGAAGCTGCAGTAAGCGCAGAGCACCCGTGTCAGAACCGAGGACCTCGAGGGTGGGTGAGGGGACAGCATGGCACAGGCTAGCTGTTGGCCTTGTGCAGAATCTCTCGGGAGCAGAACGTAGGGTTCTCCTGTCCTCCCCGACGGGACCAGAGGCTTGTTGGCAGTAGGGATGAAGGTCAGTTGTGGGGAGAATAGAAGAGCAGTGCCCACCTGAGACTCTCGCCCCCTCGTGCACCCGCTTCCCTCCATCGGCTGGCGGAGAGTGGGGCGGGGCGCGGCGCCTTCCCAGAGGAGGGCCCACGTCGGCCCATGTAGGCAGCAGCCATGTCGGGTCTCTTGCCGGGTGAAGTGACACTGTGAGCATGGCAGGAGGCTGGGCCAGCTTCACCGCCCGCTGGCTTCCCTTCCTGCCTGCGTCCAGCCTCGGTGCAAGCTCGCCTGTACTGAACTGGGCGCACAGCCACGGCTTTCCACCTCCTTTTTCATTGGTTTACATATTTGGTTAAATTTCAGAATCAGGATCACAAGCCATGCCAGGAGCCATTTGGCTCCAGTCCCCTGGGGCGTGGCCGCTGGCCCGCAGGGGGTCCTCACACTCTGTGGGGAGAAACTGGCGAGGTGGAGTGGGGGTGGGAACCCCTCGCAGCTTCCTCTTGTTCTTCTCAATAAAGTTCAGTTGTCTTTTCGGTCATTTTTCTCATCTTTTTCATGTCAGCAAGCGGAGGAGCTAGGCCGGGAAGACCAGCAGCGCCTGCATCGGAACAGAAAGCTGGTGCTCATGGTGGACCTGGACCAGACCCTGATCCACACGACTGAGCAGCACTGCCCGCAGATGTCCAACAAGGTGGGTGTGCCACGAGCACGGTCCCCCTGCCTCCGCTGGAGGCTGGCCGGAGGGTCTGGTGTGCGGGGAGGACAAGTGGACTGTGCGTGCCGTGCGGGAACGTCTGGATTGTCAAGGGGCAGGGGTGCAGGTGGGCGCCTGGCTCTGTGCTCAAGAGGCTGGGCGTCACCAGCGTGGGCTCTCCAGGGAAGCCAAGGGTGCTTGGGTGGGATCCCGTCTGGGTACACCTGAGACCTCCCCTGTGTTTCAGCCCTGTCCTCGGCACAGAGTGCTGTTCACGCCTGTCATAAACAGCTCTCCAGAGGCGGGGACCAGGTTGTCCTGCCCCTGGCTGGAGGCTGCGCCCGCACTGAGCCGGTCCTCTTCCCAAGTTCTTGACTATCAGACAGCTGATCCATGGACTCAGTCAGGCCTCGAGCACCTGCCACCTCGTCAGTGCCTAACCACGACTGGGCACAACGGAAGGTGTCCTCTGACAAAGGAGGCCAGGCACGGGAGGCAGTGCAGCCCCGAACCACCTGCTGCGGTGTCGGACCCTGGAGTGACAGTGATGGGAGTTTGGTCAGAACAATTCTGTGACAACCGCACGTCCTTAGAGTTTTGTTACAAACCTCATCTGGGAGAAGTTTGGTCGTTTTAGTTTGGCTTTCTGAACAAATCAGGTGGTGACAGACATACACACAGACCATCTGTACGAGTCCCCCATGCAGAAGGTCCCCTTCCCTTTAACTTGCATTGGTGGTAGTGTGAGAAGACTTGATTATGGTGAGCCAGGATCCCTTCGTAGGCTAGAATTCGTCGTCTCCCAGGACACTATGTTTTAGTTCTGTTAGTCATCTTTTTTTGTTGCAGGACCTCCTAGAAGCATGTACTGTGTTCTATGTGTAAATACAGTAGCAGCCTCCCGCTCATGTGTCTCGAAGGGGTCAAGGACCTCATGAGACCCTCTTCATGTACGTGCTTCGGTGCTGCAGCTGTTCCTGTGCTGTATTGTGCCTTTGATGTTGGGCACTGTTAATGCACCTTATGAAACAGTATGAACTAGTTATGACATGTTTTTCCCAGCTGTGTGGTCCAGAAGGCGGTGGGTCCCCACGTTGGCATGGCAGTCCTTAGGCCTCTGCCCACACCTGCCACTGGCCCCGCTCCGCTGCTGTCTAAACAGCCTGACGACCAGGCCCTGCCCGGACTCGGAGTGCCACATGCCCCAGGCCTGACCCCGCGTGCCCACAGACCACATCTAGTGAGCTCCTTAATTCTTAGGTTTGGAGGTCCAAGTTTGTGTTTTTATTTACATTCAGCCTCTGGAATTTTAACTGTTGATGTGGTGAAAGTTGTTTATAAAATGTATAGTCCTAAGGGTTTTAACAGAACAGCCTCATCATGAGGAGCTTGACTGATTTAAAGCTAGTTAAAAATAAACTTGGCCTAAGCTTGCTTGCCTTTGGTTTTTAGTTGTTTAGTGCATCTTTACTGAAAATTAATGATAAACAAGATCGAAAGGATCAAGGTTTAACTTCCACAGAAAGTGGATTTGCATATTAATCATGTATAAATGGTTGGTGTTACTAATTCCTCTGTTGACGAAGGAGGAGTAAGAATATGGTCTCCACTTCCAAGCTGTGGCTGTCAATTAGAGCTGTATCTTAAAAAAAAAGCCCATGAGTGAGGCTGAGTCACGTGGGACCGTTCAGTTTCCTTCTGTCAGTCACTCAGGGAGGCATTGTCACAGTCCAGGTGACTCTGCTGCTTGACAGGTAGCATTTGGAAAAACAGGGGTGCACAACACCCCTGAAGGGTACTTACTTCATCTGCTTCAGGAGAAGAGCGGACCAGGCAGGGAGCGCGAGGGTCACAGGACGCTGCCTCATCCTCGGACAGCCGGGGACTGTGGTTATCATAGGCTGTTCTGTATGTGGTTGCCATGGCTGTCGTGGGTAGTTACTGTAGTTATAGTAGACAGTCACCATGGTTACCACAGGTAGTGACCATGGGTCGTTACTGTGGCTGTCACGAGTAGTTACCTCGTGGACCTCGTGTCAGGAAAGCATTGACCCAGGGAGTTTGTGCCATTAGTTGGCTCCTGGTCCGTGGTTCTGGCATCCTGTCAGACGGCCAAGCATGTGGGTGGCCTGGGGACGTCCCCGCCCCCCTCCTGACCACGTGACCGGCCCTGCAGGGCATCTTTCACTTCCAGCTGGGCCGAGGTGAGCCGATGCTGCACACACGTCTCCGTCCACACTGCAGGGAGTTTCTGGAAAAGACCGCCAGGCTGTACGAGCTACACGTCTTCACCTTCGGCAGCCGGCTGTATGCGCACACCATTGCAGGTGAGTGGCTGGACCCTACTCTTCACCCGCTGGGTCAGTGTCATGGGGCTCAGACACCTAAATGTTGTCGGGGTTTCTTATTTTCATTGACGTTTTCTTGAGGATGAAGGAGAAAAATCAGGAACCTCTCCCAAACTCAGCTTCAGTCTTGGAGCCAGTGGCTGGGGGCAGTGAGGCAGTTCGGTCAGCGTGTGTCAGGTACACGTAGAGAGGAAGGATCAGCCCTGCCTCTCGGAGGCCTCCCACCCCATTCTGTGGGGACCCCTTGTGCCATCCACTGCTTGGACATGCTCTGCAGACAGGCAGGCTGCTGTCTCCTGGTCAGGTGCACACTGCAGGCCAGTGTCGAAGTTGGTCAGGACACGGATACGTGGAAAGTAGAAACTTTTTTCGTAAGCATACTTTAAGAAAACCTGCCATCAATAGGTTTGGAAAGGGTACTGGAGCATGTCGCCCTGACTCTAAGTGCAGACAGAACGAGCATCCCTGACTGGGAAGGGTGCAGCGCGATGGCTCAGCACCCACTTGGGCAGGGATGTTGTGGTTCTGTGCTGGCCGTGCTCAAGTGAAAACCCTGCTCCCAGCAGCAGCCCTGTCCGGGGACAGAGTATAGGGTTCAGGCTTCCCCCATCCCGGGAGAGCTGGGCTGAGCCCACTGCAGCCTGCCCGCAGGCACTGGGCTTGCACTGTAGCATAGCCACTGCTCCTCAAACTAGTAACAGGTGGTTAAATTAGGTACTTTTAAATTCGGGGTACTAGTTACGGGTGGTAAATTAAATTAGATACTTTTAAATTTGGATGTCTTTACAGATTGGTGTTGGTCCTTTCTTACTGATGGAGAAATGAATTTTGCATCCCTCTTACCATTTGCTGCCTCTGTAGGAGATTGAATCATGAGCACGTAATTAACAGGTTAAAGTTAATTCATTTTGTAACTAACACTCAAGGTATTTGCCTTTAGTACATGGCTGCTGTGTGGCTGCCTAGGAGATCTGATTTGGATACTAATGTGCCTGCTTTATGGAATTCTATACCAGGGCACACACACCACCCCAGGGGAAGCAGCACATGGAGTCCTCCAGATGCAGGCTCAGGCGTGGCCCTGTGGCCCCACGTGGCTGGGCCTGCACCTCTGGACCTCTGTGTCCCTCTGGTATTGATCAGGAAGGCACGTGCGTAGTGTGAAGGTACTGCCACCTCAGCAGGGGTGCCTGGAAGGCTCACACTGTCCTGGGCCTTCAAGGGCCGGGCTCCTCTTAGGCCATGCTTGCACCCTGGGGTGTGTGTGTGACTGTGTGTCCACTGGAGGCATCCCAGGGAGCCACAGGCCACCATCCCAGTGGGGTGGGTGCAGAGCCTCAGCAGCGCAGCCCAGGCCGGAGGCTGCCACCCACCAAGGGCAATGGGAGGACACTCGTCACTCACAGGTGATGCCTGCCCCCCTGCCCCCCTGCCCTTGTGGCTTTGAGAGGGGCCCGGCTGGCCAGGGTCAGGTTAGGTGTAGTATCTACGCACGATCATAACGTCGCAGCGGAACCAACAGCGGTCCTCAGGGGAGCCTGATCATCCACAGGCGATGACCAGAGGCCCGGACTTTCATTCTGACACCTGACAGGGTCTTTAACACTGATGGATCCTATCGCCTCCTCCTTCTGTTAACTTGTAATTTTAGAAATTACCATTTTCACAGAGTGTGTATTTTTAATATAGTTAGGGTAGAAGTATTTTGTTAGGATTGTTAAGTGTGTTGGGTGCTTTTCATTTATTTTAATGTAGAAATTCTAATAGTCCTATTGGTAAATTTTAGATTCAGCCAGTGAGTGGCTTCAGTGTTTGTGTGGATTTACCTGTTCTTCATACAGTAAGAAAGTACACATGCAGCATTCTTCTATAAGAGCAGTACTTTCTGTTAACAAAATACTAACCGCTCTCTGAACATCGCAGTGGTGAGTGCCTGTTACTGTCCGGGGTCCTCAGACTGTGTGGACACATGGCTCACAGGCAGGAGGCTTGGGGGCACTTATTTGAATGATGACATGTGTTTCTGAACTGAGAGTAGAAAACAATAAACCGTGTGTACATCTGTGATTTCAGGACTCCCGTTGCCGAGGGCAGGCAGGAAGCAGTTAACTGGAGGTCCACCTAGAGAAAAGAGCACACAAGTGGGTTGGGGTGTGTGCCTCGTGACAGAGCGTGCTTCTATCTGCGTTGGGCAACATCTTTGGGTTTAACCTGAAAAAGTCTTGGAAAGCACAAACTGCCTGGTCGGCGTGCACGCTTAGAGGTGTGGCCGAGGTCTGGTTCGCCTCTTCTTTACGATAGACTCGGGCGAAACCAGAATCAGCTCCGTCACAGGACCATGTCCTGTGCAGTCTCGGGGCCCCCTGGCACCTGCGCATGCCCGCAGCTGGTGGGCAGGCCAAGGTCTCACGTTGAACCCACAGACTCCCAGCTGCTGGGGGAGTATCCTGAGTGCTGTTACCCCGCATCCTCTGTTCCCAGCCAAGTCCCAGGCAGTGTTCAATGCAGTGAGTGTGTGATGAGCAGAGAATGACAGCCCGCCATGCTCTGAGTTGTACGACCCCATGAAGTGACAGGCTTTGCCAGGGCAGGTGGGACGTCTGGGTCTTAGACCAGTGACCTTCTCCCTGTTTTCTTTTCCAAGGTTTTTTAGACCCGGAGAAGAAGCTTTTTTCTCACCGAATACTGTCAAGGGATGAATGTATCGACCCGTTTTCTAAGACGGGCAACCTCAGGTGTGTCCACCATGTTCCTTGACTTCCACATTGGAGATATGCCGGAACCTCAGAGCAGTCATTCTGTCTTTACTCTGCCCGTTTCCAGCGGTATCCTCCCAGCCGGTCCTCTGAACAGGCCTCCCTTCCTCCCAAGTGTCCATGCGGTGGGCTCCTGGGGGACTTGGTGGAGCCCAGAGGAGCAGGACAGGACGGGCAGCATGGCAGCAGGCAGCTGCCCTGCCAGTCTTTGGTATCGGTGTCAGGATTTCTTGAGGCATTTGCGTGTTGATCCCACACGGAAGTTAGAGCCTCGGGTCACATCACTGCCTGCCGCACGTGCCCCCTCTGCCTCCTGTCCCCGTGTCCCCTTCTGCCTCTTACCCCCATCAAAGGGCTGCTTTACCTTCTCAGAGGTTTCTTTCTCTCTCAGCAAGGAGAGGCCCCGTGGCTACCAGGAAGGCAGCCCTGCAGGGAGACCGCACCTGGCTCAGCTGTTCTCCCAGGTGTTGATCCCCAAGGAGACTCGGCCAGGAGCAGCTCTGGCGCATAGACACTTCGGCTGGCATCGGCCCCCCAGCCACTCACGTAGCATTTGGAGCCTGGCTTTAGCCTGTCCACACAGGCCTGTTAAGTCCGTACGCACAAGAAGAGAACCTGGAGGTTCTCATCTCAGGAGCAGAGCTCCCGTTGTAGTTAGCATCCCCCTGAGCAGATGATGACATAGGGAAGTGGGAGGCAGGGATTCAAGGGGAAAGCTACCCAAAATGAGGATGTCAGAGAGGACTGGGCTGGCTCCCCGGAAGCTCCGTGAGTGAGGGTACTTGGCTCGGGGAGGTGCAGGCAGGGGGCTGCGCGGCAGTCTCAAGGCGGTATGGTATGCCTCTCAACTCCCTCATCTGGAAGGCTGTGTGAGGGGCTTTACCTGCCTTATGCTTGCCGATATGAATTCGTGTTAATTTTGGACACATGAGCTTTTTTTCTGTGTCGTTGTAGGCTTTGTTAGCAGCTGGAGAACCTGAACAATAGCAGGCGTTTCTCCTGTCTTACTTCCGCTCCCAGGAGACAGATGAGAAACCTTTATTGTTCTGAAATTTGACTGCTAAGCAGACCTATCTGAATCCCCATGTTATGGGCAGAAATTGAACTCGGCAAGACTTACGTGAGGGCTGCAGAGTGTGCCTGGGTCCACTACGTGGCTTTCTGAAGGACTCCCGTTAATATTTCTGCTCATCCTGTGCATCCTGATAGCTTTTGGGAATACAGTAGTCAGGTGTCTGAGTAGGAGAGGACGCCGTGTAGGTGCAGTGCAGGAAGCGGCGTCCTGTCTAACAGCTGAGGTTCGAGTGAGGCGGGCCCTCCCTGCTGAAGCTGCAGGCGGACCAGTGAGTCCGGTTGGGCCAGGCATGGCCACGCGCCTTCTCTGTGTCTGTGCTGGAGCAGGGCTCCCCTGGGGTGAGGCTCTCCTGGGACAAAGGCATGGCCCTCAAACGCCAAACTGCTCTAAGGAACATCAGAGACAGTGGGGAAAATGCGACTATTTTAATCTTACTTTCTCTGGAAACTGAGAATTTAAAAATGAGCTGAACAAAGGCCCTTCAGTATAGTTTCGGATGAATTTGCTATCTACTGGTTACATATAAAAGCTTGTTATGACTCTTAATTAATGAATTTTTGTACATTGTACTAGTAGTTCTGATATTTTTACTTCCAGAAATCTCTTTCCTTGTGGAGACTCGATGGTTTGCATTATCGATGACCGAGAAGATGTCTGGAAGTTTGCCCCCAATCTGATCACCGTGAAGAAGTATGTTTACTTCCAGGGCATAGGGGACATCAACGCCCCCTCTGGGCCCCGGGAGCCTCAGGCAAGGAGGAAAGGTGGGTGACCTGTCAGGACTGTCCTAGGGCTGCTTCACTCTGCCTCCTGGCACTTGCTCTGTTGTGACTGCTGCAAGTTCAAGAGTCGCTTCGTTTTTATCTGCTTATTAAATCTCAGTAATTGTAGAAGTTGTTGAGTTTGTTTGTTGTACTGAGAAGCATATTTGGCTTCAATTTGGATTTTTTTAAAGTAGTACTAACCTGAACATTTTTCTAATCGAGTAAAGATTTAAGAATACTGCTTAGTTTAATACTTCTGAATGCTACCTGTCATCCTAGTTTTCTGTGAAGATAAGCATGGCCCTGGGAATGTAGCCATAGCATCCTTCAGAGGGAGTAGACGACAGGGTGTCGTGGCTGCACCTGTGGGTGAGGGACACTGTGCCCTGGTCTGGCACCCACAGGGGCGCTGTGCTGTGTCAGGCGAGCACTGTCTGAAGATTTAAAGTTTTGGTTTAAAGTGTTTCTGAGGGGGAGAAAAAAGTGTTTCTGTGCCCTTAGTTCTTAAATAAAGTGTTTTGAGTCACTAAAGTAGAACTTCTAGGCCAGGAGAAGTGGGACCTTTCCAGGGCAGCCCTGCTGAGGACAGAGATGTGCCTGCTGCCCACAGGCCCGGTCTGACCACAGTCCATGCCCTGAGAACGCTTTGTACGTTTTTAAGCCATTGTAAAAATGAAAACAGAGTGACCGTATGTGGCCCACAAACCTTAGGTGTCTACTCTGGCCCTTCACAGCAAAGCCTGCCAGCCCTGGTCTAGGGTTGGTAAGCCAGCTGGCTGCGGTGGAGGGGGGGGTGCTGGATGAGGGCTGCGTGTTTGCTGTTAGTAATGGCGACCTTTCCTTTGTGCACACATGGTGAACCATTCTTCTAAAGGTGCTGATGTCACAGAACAAGCTCCATCTGTCAAGGACCCTGAGGAAGGAAGGCAGATTTCTGGGCTGGAGCAGAGTAACGGCCCTGGGAAGCCTGCAAAAGAGCTCAATGGGGGTGCTTCTCCGCGGGGGGAATGGCCCTGGCCTGGTCAGGAGGATGAAACAGGCACCCAGCCCGCCGCCCGTGCCCCCGCAGCCGAAGGGAGGGGGCCCCCAGTGTGCGGTCAGCAGCATGGGCGGACGTTGCTGGAAAAGCGGCCTGCTCAGGGCCCAGTGGGCAGTGGCCTGGACTTTGACCTGTCCAGTGACAGTGAGAGCAGCAGCGAGTCGGAGGGTCGGTCCTCTGCTGCCTCCGATGGCGAAGGTGTGGAGGAGAGGAGCCGGAGAAGGCCGAGGCGGCTCACACAGCCCGGGGGCCTCCCGGGCCCCGCGGGGGAGAGGCCTGCGGGGGCGAGTCAGTGTGGAGAGTCTGCGGCCAGCGCCCCCCTGGACTCGCAGGAGGACAGCGAGCGGGACAGCCTGTGTGGGTTGGGGGGCGGCTGTGCGGACAGGAAAGAGGCCGAGACGGAGTCCCAGAACAGTGAGCAGTCAGGCATCACAGGGGGGGAGTCCCTGGACCAGAGTGTCGGGGAGGAGGAGGAGGACGAGGAGGACGCCGACGCCGACGACCACCTGGTCTACCTGGAGGAGATCCTGGCCCGCGTGCACTCGGACTACTACGCCAGGTACGACCGGTTCCTCCGCGGGGACACCCCAGAAATCCCCGACATCCGCAAGATCGTCCCGGAGCTCAAGAGCCAAGTGTTGGCGGACGTTGCCATAATATTCAGTGGGCTGCACCCCACAAACTTCCCGGTGGAGAAGACCCGGGAGCACTACCACGCCACGGCCCTGGGAGCCAGGGTCCTCACCCAGCTCGTGCCGGACCCCGACGCCCCCGACAAGGCCACCCACCTGATCGCCGCACGGGCTGGTGAGTGCACACGGCCCCTGGGTCCTGCTTGCAGGGTGGGGGCGCAGCGTGGGGGGCTCCTGTGTGGAGTGCATCCGCATGGTGTCACGCCGCACCAGGTCGCACGGCTGCTGTGTGCTCCTTGGGTTTTCAGAGGGCCGTTCTGAATCATTGCCCTTTAAGGGCAAGCTGGTGAGGTTCCGGCAGGATCGCCTCCATGCGGGCAGGGCTCTGGCGTGTCGTGCGTGCCGTGTGTGGGGTTCACGTCCTGCACTTGGAGAATGAGGCTCACGTGGGCCGGGGCAGAGTTCTGGTGCGCGTGTCGGAGTGACCCGGCTGGTTCCATGCCATCAGTTTAGCGGTGGGTTAGGGAGCCTGCTGCGGAGATTTCAGGACTCACAGACGCTGGGAAGGGAGGGGGGACTGCCATGTCCACAGGACAGCCCTCCGACACCCAGACTCGGGGACCTCAGCCAGGCGGACCAGCCCTCGGGGATAGGCTCAGGGGATGCCCACACCAGGTCTTGAAATGCAACTTAGATCTTTAAATGCTCCTCACAAGCTTGTCACGTTTCCCACACAAAGACCACCTGTGACCTCCCCAGGCCTCCTGCCCGTGGCCGCACCAGGGTCTTCCTCAGGCTGAGCCCTGAGAGTGGGCATGAGTGTGCACGTGACATGCATGAGCTCAGAGAAGTGTTTGCGTGGGATAAATGAAAGGTTCTGCTGGTTGTTGGGGGGAAAAAGGGGGTGGCTTGTGATAACCCTGAGGCATCCCTGTGGGCAGCCGGGGAGCTCTTTCCCCTGCTTGGGGTCGGCGGTGGGGGTCTCTGGGGTTGCTTTCTGTGTCCTGGGGCTCAGTGGGTGTCCACCTCACCCAGGATCCCTGCCTGGGTGCCCAGCCCCCATCCTGAGGTCACTGCCTGTTCACTTATAGACAAGCTGGCCTGACCTTGCTGTTCTCAAGGTCATGAACCAACAAGACCCTCCCTAGACATGTAGAGGGCCGGGGCGTGTCCTCACCTGACAGCTGTCCCAGAGACCCAGCATGTGCAGGGCGTGCTTGCACCCCAGAGCCAGCGTGGGTCTGCCCTGGCGCCTCCCACCCGTGGCCCATGACTGGTTCCAGTAGACCGGGGGGCAGGGGGGTGAGAGGAGGGGTCGTGCACTGAGTGGGGGGTCATGAGATCGTGGCAGAGGGGAGCTGGCATTGGGACCCCGAGTGTCTGGCAGAAGGCCTGAGACAGTGCGGCAAGGAAAGGGTCTCTGGAGGGTGTCTGCGCAGGGGACAGTGGCAGGAGAGCTGTGGGAATGCAGGGCACTAGTCAGGGGAGAGCTGACCGTCTGGGGCACGGGGCGCAGGTGGGGGAGAGAGCTTCTGTGGAGACCAAGGGGGTCTGGTGAGTGCCTGCCTGGCTTTGAGCGGGAGGCGTGGCGGCCCCACACCCTCCATCCTCCGGTCCTGCCCCCTCTGCTCACCTGCTGTAGCTTTTGCATGAAACCGCACAGCATCTCCTTCCATATGGCCTCGCCCCATACTTGGGGTACGTCCCAGGAGATGAGGGCAGAGCCTGGGGGTGCTGGCCTGCCAAGCAGCAGAGTCCCAAATTTGAGATCAGAAATTGGGCCAGTGGAGCTCAGTGGATGACAAACTTCCCCGCCATCCCTGCCCTGCCCTCCTGGCCCCAGCCTGCTGCCCCACCCCACCCTCCCTAACTGGAGGGCAGCACTGAACCAAAAACATGGTGGTTTCACCACAGGCACAGAGAAGGTGCGCCAGGCCCAGGAGAGTGGGCAGCTGCACGTGGTGAACCCCGACTGGCTGTGGAGCTGCCTCGAGCGCTGGGACAGGGTGGAGGAGCAGCTCTTCCCACTTAGAGATGACTACGGCAGAGCGCAGAGGTGAGCAGCGTGCAGGTGGGCAGGGCACAGGTGGGCAGAGTGCACAGGCGGGCACCAGGCCCTGCTCGGAGCTCCGTGCAGTTCATTTCATGGCACCACTATAGCTGCCCAGGCCGGGCCCTTCGACCCTGGTGTGCAGCAAGAGACAGGCTCAGAGGGCGAGGGTCCTGGCGAGGGTCCGCACCTCCCTCTCCAGATAACTCTCACCTGTCCCCTCCTGCCCGCGCTGCCAGTACTCCAAGTTCTGCCGAGCTTGGTTGTTGTGAAACCCACCTGTGTGCCTACCGCCACCCAGAGAAGAGCTCCAATTGATTTTCCAACAGCATGGCAGCTCGGCTGCAAGCAGGTGCTAGAGGTGGTTATGCAGACCCTAAGAAGGTCTCACAGGGTCTGACAGGGCCCAAGGGCAGTGGTGTGTGGGTGGGTCGGCAGCATCGGGCTTCGTGGGGAAAGTGGCAGGAGCTGGGTCTGCCGGTCTGCTTGAGGAAGGGTCAGGAAATGCTTGTGCACCTGGTCAGGGTGCGAGCGCTGTAGGTAGAGGTCAAGTCCTGAAACAGGCCTCGGAGCAGGAACTGCAGCCTGGCTGGGGTTGTGTCTGCGGGGCTTGGTCTGGGACAGAGGCAGCCTCAGGTGGGGGCCTGCGTGTGGCCCCAGGGCAGCGCCCGCGCTTTCTCACAGCCCCTGTGCTCCATCCGCAGGGAGGACGGCCCCACAGCCTTTCCCGGCAGGCAGGGAGCCCTTCCGACCGCCTTGTTCCATCCGATGCCCATCCGTCCCAGGGCCCAGGCTGGCCCTGAAGTCCGGATCTACGACGCCAACACGGGCAAGCTCATCCGGAAGGGCGCTGTGGGCCCCGGGCCCCCCAGCCCCCTGCCCTCCGCCGCAGAGCTCTCCTCCTTCAGGTACCTGTGTGCCACAGCCAGGGTTCTTACTGGGGTTTTCAACCGTGGTCCTGGCCCACCCGGTGTTGGAGCAGCGTGCTAGCTGTGTGTGAGGTTGGGGGTCTGCCTGGGCCTGAGTCAGTGTCAGTGTCCCGGCTGGGGGCAGCTCCCCAGCCGCTCATAGTTCAGGCCTTTCTGCGTGGTCTTCTGTCTCGTTCTGGGCCCCAGTGGGGGCCCTGGATGCACGCGTGTGCAGGCATGTGCTCGGTCTGCCCTCCACGAGCTGTTCGACTTGCTGTGAGTTGCTGTGTCCCCGTAGGAAGGTGCACCCTCCCTCTGCCCTGGTGCCCCACGTGTCTGGCGAGCCTGTGCTCCCCGTGTGGCTCCCCCAGTGCTCCTTGGGGATGGCGGCAGCCCTCCTGGTCGGGCCCCTGCCCTCTGGCCTTCTTCACACTGGGGTGGACTCAGTGGGGGGATGTGGACAAGCCCTACGCCAGCCCCGGAATGGAGCTGTGGTGGTGCACAGACCCCCTGGCTTGGGCCAGCGTGAGGGGCTCTTGCTGGCGTATCTTGTTATTCGTGACTCTTGGTGTCCTTTCTGATGAAACTTCATTTGCTCCAGTGGCACCACTTCAGTCACTGGGAGAGTGAGTCTGTGCCTCTGCTCCCGCTCCCGTGCAGCCTCCCAGCAGCCCCATCCTTAACCAGCAGTGCCAGCGGCTCTGCACAGAGCAGGCCGGGCTTCAGCCCCGCGCCCCCTCCCCGGCATGCGCGTCGTCTCGCTGGGGAGGCCTTGTACCTTTGCTGTTGGGCCAGAGAGGTGCAGACCCACACGTGGACTAGCAGTCCGGGTTTCACTTCAGAGGACTGCCTTTTTGTGTCCTTAATTCATCCTTTTCCATCCGTTTTTGTTAATTTTTTGCCTCGTTGCCTCCAGGAAATGTTTACTGCAAGTTAGGAAAATGTTGAGAAGAAAGCTTTGCCCACTTAAATATGGGAGGGGGGCGCCTGTCCTGGCTCCGTGTCCCAGGGTCTTTACTGAACTTTGCTGGATTCTGTGCCTTCCTTGAATTTCTGGAATGTTGGCGTTTCTGTATTTGCTCACATTTTTGGCTCAGCACGTTTAATGAATAATAGTCACTCTAAAAACTGTCTTGAAATATTTTCCACAGTGGCCTCATTCTGTACCCCACCTTGTTAAAGCTCTGTGGTGATATGATATCACTTGAGGTAGAAACCTGCTACGGTGCTGCCTTACCTCGGAACTCAGGGGGAGGACAGCTTTGGGTGCCGTCTGTGTGCACCGCTGACCAGCGGAGGGAGCATGCGAGGGCACGGGCTCGGCAGGAGTGTCGCCTCAGCATCCAGGGCGATGGTGCCCGTCGTCCCGCAGAGGCTTGGGTCCGTAGCTCTTCTGGTACCAGCCTAACGTCAGAGGCAGCTCTTCCCTTAGATCTGCCCCTCCCATCCCTTCCTTAAGCTGCTGACCTACGAGGACTTTGGTAGCTCTGCTTGGGCGTTGTGTGTCTGCTGCCCCGAAGCGTGGGTGTCAGCATGTTGATTTCTGTGGCAGAAAATGTCTTCAAAATAGTGAGATCAGCTTCCTTTCTGAGGCGCCTTCATTTGATCAGTGTTCAGGCTCCTCCTAGGGAGGGGCCGGTCCTGCCGGGACCGTGGGGCCGTTGCTCGTGGGCTTGGGGATGCGGCTTGCAGGTGAAGGGCTCACATGGTGAAGATAGCTGGGCCTTGGGGACAGGGTCAGGCCCAGTGGAGATCCTGGAGAAATGGCCACAGAGTTCCCATGAGATGCTCTCAAACACAGATAGCCGGATTGTGTGGCACCAACTGGCAGCATGAGGAGCACATGCCCAGGAGCCACCGAGCTTGGGTGGGCTTCCCCCTCGACTGCTGAGCCAGCCGGAAGGCGTTCAGGGACAGGGAGAGCTGGGCCCCCAGGCAGGGCAGTAAGGAGCCACGTGCGGCCTTTCCCTGAGGGCCCTTGGCAGCTCCTGGGGAAGCCCCAGAAGGCTGTTTCTTCAGGACTCCAAGACCGAGGTTGGGGTTGAAGCCAGCAGAGTAACCAGGACTTGGGAAGTAGGATCGGAGAGGTCGCCAGGACCGTGGGCACCAAGTTCCAGCCCCGCGGAAGGCACGGGAGCCTTGAAGTAGTCGTGGTTACCCCGTTAGGAAAGTAGGGGAGCAAGAAGCCAGTTGAGAGCAAGAATTTCAGCAGAGGATTACAGTCTATGAAAATAATCAGACATTCTAAAACTAGGGAATACAAAGTGTAAAAATATGCAAACTGGAAGCACTCAGGGAAGAATGGGGAGAAGGTTGTTGTGAGGACCCAGTGCAGAGGGCTGGTGCTGCAGCCGCTGTCCTGGAGGACGGAGGTGTGTGGGCATGCCAGGGAGAGGGCTGAACCTCTGGAAAGCCCCCTCCCGACCAACAAGAATGAGCACACGCACCCTGCAGCTCAGGGAGCAGCGCGGGCGATGGAGAGCGTTGGCCTCATGATGCTTTCAGGCCGCAGGCAAGAAAACCTACTCCTGCCGTGTGGGTGCCGGGCACTGTGTATACAATGTGTGTGTTGTGGGCTATTAGTTATTCATGTTAGTGGTATGTTAATGCTTTAACATGTTATTGACCCATGTAACCCATAGATGTATAATCACACAATAGATTGATTTTTACCTCTTAGTCTTAATATTTATAGATAACAGAAAAGCTTAAAGTAGGTTTTTTTTTTAATTGTGCCAAGTATGGTAGGGCTCATACTCCATGAGTGAGATCACCTAAGAAAATCGGGCCTTAGCACTCCTCAGGCCGCAAAGCGGAGCCTGTCACAGGAAGCGGCGTGCCGTGGGGCCATGTGGAGGGCCAGCAGGGGAGCAGTCCTGGCAGGTCAGGGTGGGAAGGGTGGTGAGGGGGCCGGCAGGGGGGCCTGGGCCCCATGTTCCTCCAATACCCTGGTGTCCTGAAAGGGACCTCTGCCGCACTGACTCACCAGGTGACAGATTGTGGGGCACGGGGCCGTCCTGCAGGTGGAGACCTGAGGAATCTGCTCCCATAGGACACCAGTGCTGGAAGGGTGCCGTGGGTGTGGAAGATGGGTACTTGCTGTCTCGGGCCTTCCCATGGGGCACCCGGCTCTGCCGTGCCCTGCCCTCAGCCTGCGGTCCGTGTCATGGCAGGAGGGCAGAGGAAGAGGATGCTTCCTGCAGGAAGGGCGCTCTGACGCTAGTACTTCCCACCTCCGGTTTTGTCCATCAGAAGAGCAGCCTCTGTGTTGATGTCACCACTGTCGGGCGCTGCTGTGGTGGGATGCCAGAGCCTGGTGGCCCTGAGGAAGGCTCGCTGCGTCCATGGGCTGCAGCACCCTTGGGGGAAGCCCTGTAGGGAACTGAATCAGGTTTCCGAAGGTGTCAGGAACCGCGTGTGCCATGTGCTGACCCTTGGGGAGCCTGTTGTGGACATACCTCCCTGGGCAGCCCTGAGGTGGTCCCAGCCTAGATTGATTTACACCACAGTAAAGTGGGCTTCGTAACACTTAAAAGTCAGGGATAAACAAAGTTTGTTGTGTCCTGATGGCCATGTGGCTTCGATGTCTGTCCAATCTGAATTTTCACTTGTGGCAGGAAAGCTCTGTGCATGGAAATGGGACTGCAGTAATGTCATTTTTAAATTACAGTTTTCCAGTAATGTGCACATGATTGAAAGCAGTCATGAAATTACTGCTGCCCTGATGTTCACAGAAGCAGATTCATCTGCTTTTCATGTTGAAAATAAAATCACAAATATTTGAACTATTTCTCTTAAATGTAAAGAGCAAAGGCATATTACCTTAAACTATTTGGAATGCTTAAAAATTAGGCTCACACTTGTTTTTGGACTATTCAGCCTTGCCTGAAATAAGTGACAGAAGGTTAGGAATTTTTAAGCTAAGTGAGAGGAAATAAAGTGTTGTCTGAAAACAGACCTGCAGATGGCAAGTTGAACTTGTAAAGTTGGACACCTCTCTTTTACTGTATAACACTAATAATCAGGCAACAGGTAACCACTTATTTGTTCTAGAATGGGCATAGTTCATGTGAACAGCAGTAATTCAGCTACCAGCAACACAATAAAGAAACAAGTATTTCAGTTCTGCCTTTTCTGGTGAAAACACACACACACTGGGCTGGTATTTATTCTAATGAGCTGACTTTTGATTAAATTTTCTCCACCAAAATATTAATTTTTTAAGCTCTTGCTAGCCCATTTGCATATATAAAAGGGTATGAGTACAATTCAGTAAAGCATATTAACCATATAAATATTGTAATGAGAAACAGCATACTTCCTGGTATAGTTTATCCTATCAGAGGCATGTATTTTTTTCTAAATAACCTCGTCATGTTGACTACACTGTGTTTCCCATTCACTTGTATATATGGGAAGCTATACATTTGCCTAAAATGGATGATTATTGGTACAGCATGCTGATAGTTCTGTTCTCAAAACTGAAGGAATGACCAGTGTATACGAGAGAGAAGGAGGCCCCTCCCTCCACACCCTTGACCCATCCAAACAGCAGTGAAGCCCAGAGGAAAGAGGGCCGGGGGCAGCCTTATAGTGCTTCCTTTTTTGTAGTTTAAACACGATACCCCCATTTTTCTTGAGGGCGATGAGGTCTGCACGTCGTCCTCAGTGTCCCAGCGAGGTTGGGGACAGCAGCGAGGCTCTGAGGCCCCTCATACGGCTCCCAGCCCCCAGAGCAGCAGACGCAGGCACAGCACCGGGGGCATCACGTGCATGGAAGGGCACTCCCAAGGTCTGATGCTAGGTGGACACGTGTGGAGCTAAGCTTTAATCCTCTTCCCAGTAGCACTAACCGTGACATGGCAGGAAAGCCACAGCGCCTTAAGTGTGCACTGGCTCTGGAACAGGAGCCCCCTTGAGGGGGAGGCCGGCTTCCACTGTCGGCTTATCACATCAGTATCGAATGGTCTGACGAAACGGTATAGACATAGTCCCGGACCGTCTTTTCCTGTCCTTTGTGGACAGGTGTCTAACTCTGGCCCACTGTGGTCTGTTTCTTAAATTCACTCTCACATTTTTCCTGTTTTTATGGTCTGCAGTATAGAAATGATTAGTTTTTTTGAATTTATGGCCTGCTTGACCTTATCTTGAAAATAAATAACATTTCCTGCTGGTTTCTAGGAAAGTGTTCATCTCTCTCTCTCTTCTCATTTTGCCCTTTGTTCTAAAATTCCAGAGCAGAATGGATCTCTGTGAACCGTGTGGTTTGTTGGTGAGAGAAGGTGGGCGTCTGCTCCTACCAGGAGGAAGCCCAGGCATGTCTGCTGTCAGCCTGGGGTCGGTAGACCCTCTCCAAGGAGGCCCATGTGGGCACGCTGACCAGGCATCACGTCTTTCATAAGATAGTTTCTGTTTGTACATATGTGTTTGCTTGCCTAGCCCGAGAGTCAGGAATCCGATTCAGTGCTAAAGGTGGGTTCAAACCAGCCTCCTCATGCGGCACCTGCCGAATTCGTTTCAGAGCTGTTCAGCCACATCAGCAGCAGATGTTTACTGAAGAGTCGCCGGATCCTCAAGACGGAGAGCAGCCCGGTCCTTCCAGAAGAAAGCGACAGCCCAGCATGTCAGAGACAATGCCGCTGTACACGCTGTGCAAGGAGGACTTAGAGAGTATGGACAAAGAGGTGAGCCCCCGGCGTGCTGGGCCCGGTGCCCCAACCCTGTGTGCCCCAGCGGCCCAGTGTGGCGCACCGTGCCCCTGCCCGCCTGTGTGGCCTTGGACTGGTGCTCCTGTCTTCCATGGGATGTTTCCATTACAGGACCAGTGGCAATGTGCGCAATGAGGGGGCTTTCCGAGGCAGGTTGGTGACCCCGCCGGTGGGGCCTGACCCCGGCTGGAGCACGTGAGGGCCGGAGTTCTGCTGAGCGGCCTGCTACGTCCAGGACGGCCAGTGTCCGCCTGCCACAGGGAGGAATCCGAGTCACTGCCTGCTCGGGCACACGCATGTGCCTGCCTGGCAGTGACCCGTTTTTGAGGCAGTGATCCAGTGTTTGAGGCAGCATGGCAGAGTTTGTTTTCAGATGCTTAATTGTGGGAATAAGGATAAAGGACCCCAGACCCACTTGGGCGATCAAGCACAGTTGGGGTTTCCCTCTCGGCGTTGTCTGTGTCTTGGCTCGTCTCTGAAAGCCTCCGCAGCTGGTCCGTTCAGTGGGTCCTCTGATCCCACTTGCCGGTGTTCCGTGGGGCCCTCACCTCTGCCGCAGGCCAGCCCTTGGAGAGTGGCAGCAAGCTCCTGTGGGTCAGGGTCTTGAGAGGTGCTTTCCCGCCCGGCAGGGGGTCTGCCCTGCTCCACCCCAGGGGCTGCTGTTATTCTGAGTGATGGTAGGTTGTCCCTTAGTTTCAAAATGTTGAGACAAAGCAAGTTTATTCCAAAGCTACCGAGGACCCTAGCTTTGTGGAGGGGGAGCTACAAGCATGGTCGTGGCAGTATTCTAGTTAGCGAGTGCATGGTTACTAATGCCTCCATGGCATTTTGCCCAAATTCACTCTTTGTTCTGTGTGTGGCAGGTTAGAAAGTGCATGTCCCAGCGGCACGCCTTCCAGCATCATGTTTTCGTCCGTGACCAGGTTTGCCAGCATGTCTGTGCTGTCAGGCAGGGGCACCAGCAGGGGGAGAGGGGCTGTCACGGTGTCTGCTCTGAGCCGATAAGCAGCTCTGGGCAGGATGGGCCCCCAGCCTGTCGGTCATCATCACTCAGCTCAGTCCTGTGACAGGGGGCTGCAGGGGCAGGTGCTGAGGGTGGGGTGTGCCACCTTAGGGGCGCAGCTGCAGGGCACGGGCCCCTCTTCCCCCTCGCTGCAGCGGTGAGACCATCCTCTGTGCCTCGTACCGCTCCAGGAGTGTGAACAGCACCTTCCCCAAGCCCACGCGTGCCTGCAGACGGCAGCCATGGCCGCGGGGTCCCCCCCTCCTGCCTGTGCCCGTCCCCAGCGTCTGGCCCCACCGTCTGCGCCACGTGAGTGAGTGTGTGTGAGTGTGCGCACACCCTGCACACACCCCTCTGTGCTCCTGCCCGGGCTTGCTGCATCTTTGCACCCTGTTTCTACTCCCCCACTTAGTTGTTGCTCTGTAACTAGTTGTTGACTAGAAATTAAAGCCATTTTTGCTCCCGATCATTTTGTCTCTCGGTTGGTCCCTCTCTGACCCTCTGTGGCCGCTGGCTAGGACTTGATTGTTTCTTTTTGTCACTTTTTGAGGTTGATGGAAGGTTTTGTAATGGGATACCTGGGTCACAGCTCCAAAATAGACGGAAAGTTCCACCCTTCGCGTAGAAACACACAGCCACCTATTCTGAGAGTTAAAGATGTACCACTGTTGTGTTAAACAAAATGAGCTTTTAGGTTAGGGAACTGAAGCGTCCCTAAATGGTCAAGCCAACTGACAGCTGTCTGGAGGAGCACCTTTGACAGGCCGGGAAAGCTCAGCGGCCAGAGAAGACGTGGAGCAGGGCTGGCTCAGTGCTGTGGGGCCTCGGTGGGGCCCCGAGAAGGCAGGCGTGGCCATGGGTCGGGGCTCCTGTGACCACGGCTCTGACCCGTTCCCGCCCCGCCGTGGAGCTATGCTGTGGCCTGGGGCCGGGTCCCAGGAGTGTGGGGTTCTCTCGCCTCTTCACCCTGTGGGCATCCCCAGCCACACAGCTGCCGCAGCTTGAAGGACTTGGTCTGAGGGAAGACACCCCAGTTCTGTCACGAGTGGACCCAAGTCCCAGGCTAACTCCGAAGAGCAAAGACGTGGGTCAGGGCCAAGGAAACTAGCGCCGAGAGGCCCGGCCTTGGATGGGACCTGAGGGTACCACATGTAGCTCCCTGGGGTCTGCAGACACCCAGGCAGGGCCCTGTGCTCCGTCACCTGCTGAGACTCGAAACTGTTCTCCAGAGGCTCTGAGGGGAGGTGATGTTCGCTGCCCAGGGCCCAATCCTGACGTGACTCAACAACAAAAAACAGGAAGCTGGCCTATTCCCAAGAGGACAGCCCAGCCGCTGGGATGGTCAGACGCACGGCCTTGCTCGCAGGGAGGCAGGCACCCCAAAGCGCAGGGAAGTCACGAGGAGCAGTGGGAGCTGTGGGACGGCAGGCTCCGTCCAGCAGAGGCACTGAGGCCACACGTAGAACGGAGATGCCAGGGTGCGGGTGAACTCGCAGACACCCCAATCCCCAAGACTGGAAAGGAAATGGTTTCAGCCATTGTGAAATCGCCAGAGCCCGGGAAGAGGAAGGCGGTGCAGAAATTGTGCCCAAGACCCAGGACTGGGGGAGAGGCGCAAAGGCATTGCTTTCCAGGACTCCTGGCCAGCCTGGGCCTCATGGAGGGCCCTTTGTGTGTGCCCTCGGCTCCTCTCCACAGGGCGGGTCAGTCGGCAGTGTGGGAAAGGCCACGGGGCCTGAGCAGTGTGGAAGCTGCTTTGCTGGGTGTTGGGGAGGAGGCGCTCTGAGGTGCAGGGCAGCGGTCAGCCCTGCTGCACACAGCTGCACAGAGCAGCTGGAAGTTCCCCCAGAGGTCAGCGGTCCGGATCAGGGGTGCTGTCACATGTGTTTTATAAGCAGTAGGTAGTTGTTCTCCTGGCAGACTGAATCCTGGTGTGTGGCCTCCAGCCCCTGGCTGGTTGCCCACTTAGCTTTCTTTCTGGGCTTGTTTTGAATGCTGAGATTGGGCGGGGTGCCATAGCAGCTTTTGTGCTGTGACCCGTTTGGGGCAGGATCAACTCAGCCACGTGACTCAGAGGTTTATGTGGGTTAGCAGGCTTCTCAAAGTTGCGTTTCACAAAAAAGCCAAGTTAGGGAAACTATATGTCTTGGCGCAATGCCGTGTTGTACCTTAGGCCCGTAGCCCTACAGCTGCTGCCATGAACTTTCCACACACCTGGTGATGATCGACACATACAGCCTTTAGGAAAAAAGCCTGAGATTGAAGGTAGTGTGAAAGCAGCGTTCTGATCCTGCAGTAGTGGCTCCTATTTCTGGCATGTCTGCCTGTGGGCTTCTTGAGGGTGGTGGGTGGTGGAGGAACAGGAGACCCCAGGGAACGGGCCTCCATGGACAGGCGGCGGAGCCAGGGCAGCTGCTCGGATGCTTGGAACGCAGCGTGGGAGGACGCCATCTCTGGGCCCCTATAGGCCTGCTGCACACTGTTGAGACCCAGGTCCAACACAGTTGGCACAATGCTGCTGCTCTTTTGAGAACATTGTCAGAGGAAGTTAATGTGACTTCAAGTGCTTTCAGCTTAAAAGAATGTGACGTTTCAAAGAGAGTTCTGGGATGTGTGTTCTCTGGCCGAGGAGAGAAATACGTCTATGTTGGTTCCAAATGCCTTTTAGGTGGTATTGCTGCAGACTTGACAGTGGTTTCTTCCCTGAGGCTAGAGCTGAGAATTCTAGAGATGTGCTGGAACGGTGGCCTTTCTGAGAGAGGAGCTGCCCCTCATTCAGGCCACTTGGTTCAAGTGTCCGCACGCGCTTTCCTCTCTGTCAGGCCCCTGATCATACCACAGGCCCTGCGTCTTAGGCTCTGTCCATCCCTGACCTCAGCCAGCTTTTACACTATTTCTGCAGGGCCAGAGGAGACCACCTGGCGTCAGAGACCCTCCTCACGCTCCCATGAGATGGCGGAGGAGGAGTGAGCTAGCAGCTGGCCCGGGGGTCTCAGCCCTGTCGCTGCCCCCTGCCTCGCCGGCTTGCGCCCTCCGCTCCGCGGCTCCGCCGCTGCCTGCTCTCTTGTCTGTTCTTCCTGCCTTCTGTTCCCATTCTTCTCCCACCGTTTCTCTCTGTGAAGGTCAGCGGTTGTGGTGAGATGCAGTGATTCGTGGTGATCCTGCAGCCTCCGAGTAGACTGATGAGACCTGATGTGGCCCGGCGCCCTTGGCGTGAGGGAATTTAGTACTAACATGGTGTAGAATGGATTTTGCTTTTCTCTTCACATACTTGCTCTCAGATTTTTTCCTTCTGATTTCGAAATATTACCTTAGCATTTTAAAAGTAATGTTTGTATGGCAAACAGCTCCTTGCACATTACTGTTCTCGGGAAGTGCGGTCACCTCTCTCTCTCAGCAAAAGCCCTTGGGTTGCATGCCCTCCTCAAGGTGCCAGGAAGCAGCAGAGGGAAGGCAGAGCAGATGGCACCTAACTCAGATAAGGTCAAGTTTTAACGTGTACCTCGATTTTGGTTGGCTGACAAAATACTTCTCCGAGTATTTCAAACAGCTGGCAGGTGAGCACACCGTCGGTTGGCTGTTGGCCAAGCACAGGCGCCAGAGACAAGGTCGAGCTCCAGCTTGGAGTGACCTGCTGACAGCCCACGGCCAGCGGGCGTCAGGGCCTCTGCGCTGCTGTGATCATGGTCTTCAGTGATCAAACTTAAAATAACTGATTTTTCAAATTCCTTTTTTTTCCCTTGAAAAGTTATGATGCAGAGTTAAAGGTCTTAAGTATGTTCAGAACAAAGTTTAATAGAATATTCTAATAGGAGGTTTGCTTATCAAGATAGTGTAAATGCGACCCGTTAAACGTACCAGTGAAGTTGGAAGCACTAACGACATCAGAACTAAGTGCCGTCAGCCCAGGGCAGCCCGTGCGCGCCACCCTCACCTTTGCATTCAAGCAGCTGTGGGGAAAATGCTCCTGTGCTCCGACATGGAAGGTCCGTGCTGTTTGGCAGCTGTCTGTTGAGGGGAGCACGATGTCACTGAACTTGGACACTGAACCGATCTGGATGTCACTGACCTGGACGTGAGCTCGCCCTTTTGGTGGCTCCGGCCAAGCCGCTCTCCGCACAGGGTGGTGTTGGGGAGTGAGAAGGCAGCAGCTCGGTCCCTGGTTGCCCATGGCTGGTGGGGGCAGAGGGAGCGGGCGGGGGGAGCCCTCGCTGCTTCCCGAGAGGCGGTCTGTAGAGAGCAGTTCTCATGAGTTAGATACACCCACAAGCATGCCTGCCTTTGGGTGTTTTCTGGAATAAGCTGAAAACCCAGTCTTTCTAAACTTAATGTACTTCTTAAATTTCACGTGAAAGCAACCATCGTGTTCCTGTAGTTCGGCATTCAGAGCCAACCAGCCTCGGTGAGCATGCGCCCCCTGCCCCAGGCTCTGGTGCCCCACAGGCAGCCCCTCCAGCTGCAGCTAGCCCACACTCCTGGCAGCCCAGAGAAGGCACGTGCCAGCCCCCCACATCAGCTGTGTGCTTAGATCCAGCCCGCCTTTACTGGGTTCTCTGTGAGAAGTGGGCCAGGTGGGAGGCCGTTTGTCCAGACTCACCTGGGAAAATGCTGTTTCCTCTACTCACACCCAGAGAGCCCTCTGCTGCCCAGATTGAAGGGGTTTCTGACACCAGCCTCCTGGGCCCCATGGCTGAGGCTCAGACCCACAAGGCTGCCCCACATCCGATGCCAGTCACAAGTGGTGGGTCCAGGCTGTCACACACACCTAGGGCCAACTGGTATGAATTGGGGTTTCTGGGACACCCCCCTGTGGGTTCCATCATCTGCAGGGATGGCTCACAGAATCAGGGACACGCCTGCTCACGTCTACTGGTTTATCATGTGATGACACTTGGGCGAGTTCGGGAGGGTCCGAGCACAGGAGCCTCTCTGCCTGTGGAGCTAGAGAGGCCCCTCCCCAGCATGTGGGTGTGTCGCCAACCCGAAGCTTCCTGGCCCCGTGCTTCTGGGATTTTTATGGTGGCCTTGCCACATAGCCCAACCCATCATTAACTCCCTCTCCAGCCCACCCCCTCCCTGGAGGCTGGCCGTAGCACTGAAAGCGTCAAGCTTCTCATCCCAGCCCATCTTCCTGGTGACAGCCTGTCCTGAGGCCCAGTCAGATTCACCTCCTTAGGACAAAGATGCTTTCACCCAGGAAACCCAAGGAGGTTTAGGAGCTCTGTGCCTGAAACTGCGGACAGAGACCAATAAATAGTGATCTCTTATTATTTCACACACATTAAGCAGCTTTGCAGATCAGTAAACTCAAATAATGGCCTGATTTGAGGTTATAAACTGGCAACTGTGTTGACTTACAGATTTGTGACATCAGTTTCCTTTTTCTGTGTGTATCTTTCTGGGGAAAATATAAAACACCTTCAGCCTGGAACTGTGTCAGAGGACCTGGCCGTGGAGGGTGTCGTCATCCACACAGCACTGTTCGCCCATTTAAATAAGTTCATGTCAAGTCTTGAAACACCCTGGCACTTCCTGGACAATTCCTAGGCAGGAGTCGTTCAGGGGATGCTCAAGCAGGCTTCTGAGCCGGGATCGAGCCTGTGAACTTTGCCCCCTGTGTCGCCATCAGTTGCCATCTTACCAGAGATGGGCACATTGGGTGCCACTGTTCCCAGGGGCCTCGGTGGTTGGCCTGACACTGTTGGCAGATGGGGGTCTTGGTTGCCTCTGCCCAAGGACTGTAAGTTTTCTCACGAATTAAATTAGAATGGAGGAAAGCCAGTAGGGAACCCAGCGCCCCCTGTGTGGCCTCTAGAGCGTCCCTGAGGGGCCGCCTGCCTTTGCTTGCCTTGTGCCTTTCCTACCTGATCTTCCCTGCTTCCAGCATTGTCTCTGGTCAAAGTCGAAGATGAACCTCGGACACCACGGCACAGAGACCTTGGATCTTCCCGAGGTCAAGCAGGGCAGGACCCGTCTGGGCTCACCAAGTGCCCTCGTGTGGCTGAGTGGTGCTGGGGGGCAGCTTCTGTCCGCCTCCCGGGCAGCTAGAGCAGGGCTACAGGGCAGGCCGGCTCCGGGGGCGAGTGCCACTGGCAGCAGACACCTGCCCTGCAGCTGGGCCTGGCCCCTGAGCGTTTGCAGGGCAGGGGAGCAGACATCCTCTGGGATGGGCTGTGGGCCTGGCTCAGCCCTCCACCTGCTCTGCACGGGGCTCTCTGCCCTGGCTCTGCCCACCTTCCAGGGCGTGGCTGGGCTCCGGCACTGATGGTGGAGCAGCTCACAGCGGGTGGAGCAGACCCGCCAGCCAAGGCTCTCTGTTGCCCTCACTTGGCACGTCCACGGTCGGGTAGGCTTGAGGCGCGTCAGGCACAGCTGGGCTCCGCCAGCAGCGACTGCCCCTCCCAAACTCCAGGGCTCCTCCTGGAGGACAGTGGTTTTGTGCCACTCACTCACTGCCCTTGAGCATTTTAGAAAAATGCCCTGATTATTCACCATAAAATCATTACACACCAGAGATCAGATCCTGGTTAGGATCGTGTAGCCAAGAAGTGACCTGTGTCGCCTATACACCAGGTCACTCGGGTGCAGAATCCCGGCAAGGCGGCCACCACCTCACAGCAGCAGGCGGAACAGCCACAGGGGCGGGGCAGCCGGGCCTCCTCCTCCCACCATCCGTCCTGCGTGCCCACTGCTGCTTCCAAGGACCAGCCCGTTGCAGCCTCCGCTATCAGAGCGGGAGCAGGCCGGGGCCCCATAGAGGTCCCCCTGGAAGCACGCCCTGGGGGTCCGTGGTGGGAAGTGGGGTCTGCGTTGTTCTTGCTGTGTGTTCTCCCGGGGGAGGGGACATGCTGTAAGCGTGCTGACTCCCGGCCCCCCGTCAGGTGGACGACATCCTTGGAGAGGGCAGCGATGACAGCGACAGCGAGAGGAAGCAGCCAGAGGAAGCGGAGCCCGAGGGGGAGCCTCAGCCCCGGGAGCCCGAGGCCGTGGGTGCCCAGGAGGGGCACAGCCTCCAGTCAGCTCCAGCCAGCGAGAGGAACCGGGCAGCCAGCTGCGGGCCCAGGTGAGGGCGCCAGGTGTGAGGGCATGGGTAAAGGGCCAGGGGAGGGCACCCAGCCTGCGGCCACCACTCCCACACACACCTGTCCCCACATCTTCCCAGCCCAGTGTCGGCCAGCCCTTTGGGCGTTGCCTCCCCGGCAGCAGCAACAGGTGGCCCTGTCGGGGGCAAAGGCTGCTCCTGCCGTCTGAGACATTCCAGCCACATCAGACTCTGCGCCCCGGAGCAGGCAGAATATAACACTTGGCTTTTCATCAAATGTTTATGATTTTAGTTGTTACATGGGCATATGTAATTTTTCTCCCTGACAAAGTGCCCTGTGTCCATCTTAAGTGGTAATGTGTGTACAGTGGAGGTGGGATGCGTCTGGAGGACCCCTGGGCTCCCATGGGAACGGCGGGTAGGCTGGAGCAGGCGCAGGCCCCCACCTGGCCCCACACACCTCGCCACCCGCTCCCGCTGAGTGAAGCGTCTCGGGCCTTTTTACGCCTGCCCGCACTCTGTCCCTCAAGCTACACCGCTTGTTTCAGAGCCCCTGTTGCTGGGCCCTGGGTGCCCCAGGATGTTGAGTACTTCAGTGACGTGTCATGGCGCACGCTCAGTGGCTCCATGCTGACACTCGCTGTCTGGCTGTGGGGGCCGCTCTGGGTTGGCCGCTGCAGCCACTTCCACGCTTCCACGGCATCAACGATACACAACGGCTGTACATCTTCCTTAAGCATCTTTTTGTTCTTTTGGGACTTGATGATCACCTCATTTTTGTTTGCTTAGTTTTCTGCCTTCTGCCTCTTTCTGCCTCCCACCCTCACCCCCTGTTCCGTCCTGCAGGAGCCTGAGCCCCCACCCGCCAGGCAGCCTCGGCCTGTGCCCCGCCCCAGGGTGCTTTCTCTGTCCTCCCGTCCTGGTGGAGTGTGTCTCTGGACGGTCCCTGAGAAAGTCTCGAGGGCAGAACTTTCAACATCGGAAAACCCTGCAGGGCACCCATATCTGGGGGTGCTCGGCGGGGGCAGTTTCCCTCCAAGCTGGGTTCACCTACATCCTGACCTCCGGCTTTTTCGCTGGGCTTCGGCTCTGGTGACCCGGGAACCTGTTTCGTCCTAGGTGGCGACGCGCTGGGGCGGGCTGTCAGCCTGAGGCTCGGCTCCCTTGCGATGGGTCACTGTCCTGCCCTGAGCCATACTGCATGACCACTTCTGTGGGCAGAAGCCAGTCAGGATGGGGCTCAAGCCTTCTTGGCCACATGGCCTGGCAAGGCCTTGAACCTCGCTGTGCCTGTGTCTGCCACGGGGACATAGGGTCATGGGGTCGTGCAGGTACGCCAGCTGCAGTACATGTAACTGCTCTTTTCTGCATCTGCTGTCAGGTCATAGCCTGTCTGGTCTGTTCTGTGAGAATACCGAGTTTTAGGAAGGGCAATTTCCTTAGATGCCCAGTGACAAGACAGGACTGGGCCAGAACCCCTGTAGTGCAGGGAGCATGTGTGGACAGGACAGCCATGTCCGGGTGAGACTCGCTCAGAGGATGAGCTGGCGTGTGCAACTGTGCGGTCTTGCGGGAATGCCCCTGCGCCAAGGCCCTGGCTCTGCACCCGCCAGTTGCGGAGCAGGACTTCAGCTTTGCTGAGATGCTGGCACAGCTCCCTTGGGGTTTACTCGGCTGTGCTTCGTCCTGTGGGTTCCCTGGGGAGGGGCCTGGGGGTCAGGGGCCCTGGCTCAGAGGAGAGTGTGGGTCCCGTGATGGGGTGTCTTTGCAGCACTGTTGATTGGCAGCACAATGGTTATGAGTTTTTTAACCCAGTATTGTTTTCTCGGTCAAGTAAAAAGAAAGAAACTCAAAGCATAATCACCAAGACTCGGAAAGAACTGGCAGAGCCCACGGGGCCGTCCTTCCCAGAGCAGCGCAGGTGTGTTAACGTGCTGCTCTGTTTCTTTATTTTTGCTAAATATCTGTTCACAAATGAAACAGACCCGGACTGCCTTGGAAAGAACCTTTGCCCTGAGCAGTTCAGGACCTTCCAGACCAGAGGCACAGATGGCGTACAGGTCGAGGGGTGTCCTGCACCCCGCTTTTGGCTGGCTCAGGGAGAGGGCACATCCACCCCGTGGCCAGACGCTTGCCAGTCTCGCGGAGAGAGTTCTGAGCAAAGGCAAACAGCGTGGCAACGGGCTTCTACTGTGGCTCTGGCTGAGTCCTCCGGGGACTGACAGGAGGAGAGGTGCTGGCAGGACCCCGGCCGTGGCGCCCTCTGTGTGGGTCTGTCTGTGTCTTGCGCGTTTGTCTTTGGGGCTTTAGGACTTGGGATCCAAGAGTAAGACAGGCACCCTGATGTGCTCCCACTGCCTCCGTGTGCCCCCCACCCCCCACTGCCAGGACCCGCGCCCGCACGCACCCCCTGCCCTCCTGCCCGGTGTGCCCTGCTGCTCCACTCTCCTTCCTGTCTTGGCCAGAAAAGTTGGTGAATGTGATTTTCTCGTTGTATTTTGCCCTTGTTCTGGTTGCTAAAACCTCAAAGAGTGGGGTTTTTTAAATGTCTCACACAATGGTTTTTATTTCTGATTAAGTAAAGTGTGTTTAGAGTTTTTGTTTTCTGTTCTGTTTTCTGCATGTGGACCATTTTGGCTCCATAATGACTTTTCCCACGTCAGACGACATGTTCCGCGCTGGACACACGTCTGACTTGGGCCTCACACCTGGTGTCGGCAGGTCCTGCTGATCCTCACGGCCGGGCTGTTGACAGAATCTTAGCATCACTGGAACTTGAAAATTATTTTTCATGGAAGGAGGAGGTGGCAGTTTCACTTGTCCACAGGAATTGATTCATTCCTCTTTCAAATCAACATCAAGTGCCCGTGTCATGTACTGCAGTTGGCGAGGCACTTCTGTCCCTTGAGGTAAACCCTTAAGATAAAAAAGTCGAGTAAATATTTGAGAAGGATTTTCCCAAACCAGAAATCTCCAAGCTGTTGGAAACGCCACACACACGTCATTGTCACTGGTGCTTGCTGATAAGGAGGTCAGCCTGGGGATGGCGTGCCCGGGGCCTCACGGGGCCTCGCGTGCACGCTCCGGGCTTGTGTCGGCTGGGGAGGCCCAGCCTCACCATGTGCGGTGCTGCTGCTGCTTTCTGCAAAAAAAATATCAAGCTGGTTATAAAGCTCCAATTGCAAAAACATAGGCTTTACGGATCCTGTTTGATTCTCACTGGTTAGCTGCTGGTATAAAATAATAATGTGTGCTTCTTTGCCACAGTTAGTAAGATAATTGTTCCTTACTGGATAGCATACTCGAGGTGCCAGCCCACGTGTGCTGTTGTGCACTCAAGCTGGTGCCAGCTGCTTCCCACACACACCCTGTCCCTGAAAGGCCCCAGCTCTGGCTGCTGCCAGGTCCATGCATCCCACCAGAAAGAATCCCTGAGAGGAACCTTTTCGGGGTCTGTTTTTCCTTTTTCTCCCCTAACCCTCCAGGGCTGAGCAGATCCAGTGCCTCACATCAAGCAGGACAGCCCCCCCAGCTCCTGGCGCTGCCCTGTTCTGTGGGGACGTAGCCCTGGGGCCCAGCCCCAGGATGATGTCAGCATTCTCCTCAGCCCCTGGCTGCCTGTGCCGTCAGATGGAGGCCTAGGCCGGGCACAGCTGCGCGTGCCACCCCTTTGGGGACATGTGTCTGAGCCACTCCTTGGTCTTGTCTGGGAAAACGAAGAGCTCAGAGCAGCAGAAGGCACCCACATCACCACCACGGGCGGGCGGGGGGCTGCAGCCGTTCCTGCAGGGGCCGGAGCTGGGGGCGGCTGGGCTAGACCACTGTCCGGAGCCCCAGTGACCTCAGGTGGCCTGTGCTCTCAAGACCCTTCACGTTCCTGTACTCCTGTAAATGGCTTTTAAAATGGAGCTGTGTCAGCAAGGACGGAGTACCCTCGCACTCAGCCCTGTGCTCCTTGCACCCCTGAAATTCCTGCAACGACCGCAGTCAGCAGTAAAGGCTCACGCAGGCCTAAGCACTGTGTTTTATCCACATCCCCAGAGTGAGTGACTCAAGCCAGCGTGCAGCTGTTGGCCAGCACAGTTCCCGGCACTGCAGGGGGTGAGCCCAGAGGTGGGGAGGGGGTCCTGGGGGTGGGACCCTCAGCTGCAGGTCTTAGGCACTTACGGTGACAGCTCGTCACAGAGCCCCGTCTGTGTTCTTGACCTTGCCTGGGTCCAGTTCCCACCAGCACCACCCGCCTTGCCCCGGCATCCCCGAGTTCTTGTACATCAACCCCTGCGGCCAAGCTGGTCTTCCTGGATGTGCACTGGGCTAAACGCCCTGGGACCGCGGGGCCTGAGGGAACATGTATTAAATCCCACCAGGTTCTGCAGAGCCTCCTCCCTGGGTGGCTCTGTCCACAGGCCCCCAGCTACCACAGGCTTTCAGCTTCCAGGTGCTGTTAAAACCCAGACAGGTGAATGCAGGGCATTAATGCAGCCACACACAATGGGGGCCCAGTGACCATGGAAGGACACCAGCACTGGGGGTGCCTGCAGTGCAGCGTGTGGCCTCGCATCAGGGCCAGTGTCCCAGAGCAACCTCCAGAGCCTCTGCCGAGCGTTGCTGACTGCTGGAACCCCATGATTGTGGAGTTTGGCAGGTGCTGATTGAAGTCCACAGATACCCCATTGGGGTGTTCGTATTTTGTTCTTTATGCTGATCAGAGTGGACGATGTGTCTCAGCTCTTCAGATGGTGGGACGGCCACAGGAATGCTCTTCCAGGACCTTGCTTTCTCCACAGAGGGATGCCTCTGAGGTTCAGCTTGGGGCATGGGCACAGCCCAGGAAAGAGAAGGCACATTAGATGATAAAGATCCACTTTCTGTCATGCTGGCAATGGCCAGACAGCCATAACATACTGCGTGTGGAAGGTACCAAAACTCGGGCACCCTCACCTGTCCTCGTAGGAGAGAACCAGTGTGACTGTGGAGGGCGGCTTGCCAGCCACCCTCAGGTCACAAACGCAGATGCCTTCCAGCCTGGCCATGCTGCTTTCAGAAGCCCGTCCGAGCAGTACGGTCACGCGTGTGCACGAAGCTGTCACCAGAGTGCTCCTTGTAACAGCAGACCGTGCGGTTCAAGTGGGAGCTGCAGTTCCCCCACGAGACGGAGGCTTTCTGTTGCCCGGCATTGTTTCCAGTCATTCACCAGCAAGGAGCGGCCCCTGTCCGTCTGCAGTCAGACCTGCTCCGTGTGGGCCGATTCAGGGTCTCAAGCCGCCCGGAGTGGGGCTGAGGCGTCGCTCGAACGCGACTCCTGCGAGGAGCCCTTCGGTCCTCCCGAGCATGGGGGCTCCTGGCCTGTCTCCTGGCGGCTGCCCCTGCGTCCCGCCTGTGCCAGTTCCTTCCAGCTCAGTGAGGTGCAGCTAGTGGCGTGCACGGGGCGCGGCCTTTCCTCTGCCTCTTCCGCCTCCACATCTGCTAGCGTCCAGGCATCTTGCTGTCTGCCCGGGTGCTTCCTTTGTCATGTGATCTCCCATCTCCCAGCATGGACCTGTCAGTTCTCCCAGCCCTGGTGGGCCTCTTTCATCTCCCCCGATCTACTCAGCCTTGGAGATGTGGGGCTGGCAGTGAAGGGAGCGGAGGGAGTGAGTGCTGGGGTCCCGGGGCTGACGGCCCCACACTTGCTCTTGGCTGCAGAACCGGAGTTCGTCTTTGCATTGAAACCAGAAGCTACTCTGCAATTGGTAGTCACCATGTGGCAGAGATGTGTGTGTGCAAGCTGGGCATGTGCCAGCCAGGACATTTCACAGGATGTGTGTGCTGGGCGCGTGCGGGCCTGGGCGTTTCACGGGACGTGTGCTTCTCTTCTAGAGGCCACAAGAGAAAGCTGAACGAAGACGCTGCCAGCGAGTCCAGCAGGGAGTCCAGCTGTGAGGACGAGGAGGGCAGCAGCTCGGAGGCCGATGAGATGGCTGCAGCCCTGGAGGCCGAGCTCAGCGACCTCATGTGACCTCGGGAGGCCGTGGGGCCGCCACACAAATCACCTTCCCTCCGTGCAGCTCTCCACTTCCCCATGCCACCCCTCAGATGGGGTTTCCTTTTCTTCAGGACAACGTGTATATTTTGCAGAGCTCCACATACAGAAACACATTTTTTTGCAGAAATAGGTGTTTTTAGAAGTTTTACTACAGGAAAAAGTCTATGTTTTTAAGCAACAGAGTGTTACAGGGGAAGCTGTGCACCATGCCAAAGATCCTTGTTGAGCTCAGCAGGCCGCACAGCAGGACTGGAGTTTGCAGTTTGTTGTGTAGTAAGGGTGCTCTTGGGCGCAGGGGTGGTTTCCCTTTAAACTCCACTGCATATTATTTAGGGTGAAGACGCTGGGGAATCCAGCAAGACCTGGAAGGTGATGTAGCGAGAACCTGGCTTCTTGTCATGCTTTTCCACAGCCCAAGTTACCAGAATATACGAAGGATTTTTACGAGGCAGCGTGTTCGAGTGGGCACACAACCCGAGGATGGCTTGGCTGGGCCCACTGGGCCCCCGCCACCGTGCCCCTCGGGCTGGTGAGGGCCAGGGCACCTCTGAGCAGTGCTGTGACACCCGGGTCCCTGGAGCTGTCTGCTGACCAGGTTCCCAGGGCCAGGTCCACACCGCCTGGACCGCCTCCCCGATGGGCCCCGCCTTCTGGGGAGCCTTTCACTCCTGAGACACCTGCTGTGAAGTTTTTGTATATTTCATATCTGACCCATCAAACAGGTTTTCTTTCATTTAATAAAAATCTCTTTCGTAAGCTCCCCCGGCTGGCGTGCAGCACAGTGAGCGCAGCCCTGAGCCCCTCCTACACCACCACCCCTACCTGCCCCCGGTCGGGAACCGCGGAGCGCACAGCGTGTCGGTTGCAGGGTTGATTTCCGGGGCCATGGAGGCTCAAACAGAGACGTGGTCTAGCCGAGTCCCTGAGGCCATTCCAGGGCTGTGAGTCCCGCTGCTGGGGGTTACCAAAGCCTTGGGAACACCAAGGGCTGCTGTCCCTTCTGGCTGGAGGTGTGGATGTGGGCGCTGAGGTTCTGGGAAGCACACAGGTCTAGCCCGAGCAGCTCGTTGCTGATGGGTTGGAGGTAGGATTCATCACATACAGTGCGCTGGCCACACAGCTGGGTCACACGTTGTCCCTGTCCCTGTGGGCGGTCACAGGTCTGACCTGCAGGTCCCATGTGCTTGTCCAGCATCAGGAAAACCCAGCTAGCACATGCCACCCCGAGGTCTCTGTGCTGGGCTCAGCCGCCGTGCCCAGCCGCCTCCGAGGGCCCCTCACCACCTCCCTGCACGCTCCCAGCTGAGCTCTGGGCTGCAGGTGGAGGAAGCCCACAATCCAGGAGGACGTGGGGTACGGCCAGTGTGGAGAAGGGATGCCAGACCCGGGACGCAGGGCTCCAGGCGTGATTTGGACACAGTGAAGGTCAGTCCAGCTCCTTCAGTCCAGGTCAGCAGTACAGCAGACCTTTCTCTTTCCTTTTTCTGGGCTAATTACCAAATTAAAAGTCGAGTGTTGGGCTAAGGCTGTGTCCTGTTAGTCTTTCCAGTTGCAGGTGACAGAGTCACCATTCAGGGGCGCATGTCTTCCTGTCCTGGCCTGCTTGTCCGAGACGACTTGGTGGGGCTTCGGGTACAGCTGGATCTAGGCGTTCACCAGCTGTCCGGTTTTGTTGCAGCCTGAACCACACACACTTGGGCTGCCTTCTCTGCTGGCTGCACTTAGCAGGCCCACGGCCACATTCTATCCACGCTCATGATGACGCGGATAGGAAGGTGGTGGTGTCACCCTGCACACGTGCACAGGTGGGCAGGCCGACGTCCACATGTGGAGGCATGGCGTCCTCACACGTCACCAAGGTCAGGGTCTGTAGGTGCATTGCTTGCTCTTATGCCACAGAGCCCTGGGGTTTCCAGCCCATCTTTCCTGTGGGGCAGAAAGGGGAGACCCTCCTTCCAGATCTGTGTTGGCACAGAAGTGGAGACAGCAGAATCTTGAATCTGAATCATCTCGAGACTGCCTCTAAACACAAAGCAGCTGTGGCCACTGTTTCTGGGAAGCGCTCGGTGCCGATTAGCTGTCATGGTGCAGTGGCCGGGGCTCCAGCCTCTGGGCCATGGCCTCCCTGCTGCTGTTAGCTGTGCCTAACCCTGGTGCCCACGGGCCATGGCCTCCCTGCTGCTGTTAGCTGTGCCTAACCCTGGTGCCCAGAGTAGTGGGTACGAAGGCTCCAGGGGCTCAGGGCCCTGCTGTCCCAAGCACCCCCTCAAGGAAAGAGTAGTCCAGGACCCAGCAGAACCCAATGGCTGGAAATCCCCTAAGACAGAGCTGCGTCCTTCAGACAGTAATCTACGAGAAAGAAAGATGGGCAGCCTTGTGATCCAAGCGCTCAGGAGCCTGTCAGCCAGTCCCGTGCGGGCCCAGCTGGGTCCCGTTGAGACAGGCACACCTTAGTGGGCCAGGTGGGGTTGGAGCTGGGCACCTGACTGGTGGTGGTAGCTTACTCAGGTGGTATGCCCTTTTGTCAACAGTCCCTCATTTTAGAGAGCATTCTGAAACACGGACGGAGCGATCAGATGGCTGAGGTTGGCATCAGTCACGGCCAGGCGGGCAGGGAACCAGCGAGGCCTTGGCCACGAGCGGGAGCTCCGCCTGCCCTGGGATGAGCCTGCAGTTTTCCGTGATGACAAGTGAGCACAGTGGACGCATCGCCTGGCTGAGCTTTGACGCAGCCCAGAACGAGGCCGGTGGGCCCAGTAGGACAGCCCTGCGGGGGCAGGCATGGCCCTGGCTTCAGGCACGCTGCTCCTGCCGCCTTTGTAAATAGTATTTGGGGTCCCTGGCAACAAACAGGAAAATGAAATAGCACCAGTTTTAGGTCATTTGGAAAGAAGCAGCTCCACATGAGCTCGCCTGAGGGTCACTTCCTTACCCAGGGCCGGAACGGAGCAGCATGAGCCGGGACCCCCTCCTGCAGAGTCACCCCAGTTCCACACCAAACTAAGGCCCTCAGGTCCTTTTTAACTGCGATTTAATGATTCTTGAGATGTCCATTCTGATTTGTCTGTTATGTGTCTTATGAAGATAAGTTGATGTTCTCTGAGCCCCCAGCAGATCAGGAAATGGCTTGTTTGTGGTGGTCTTGTCACATGAAAGAGCACGTAGGTTAAGTCCTTCCTGGCCCAGCGTGTGGCCAGAGTCCTGAGGGCGCTGCCCTGCATCAGGCATGTGGATGCCCTCCCAGCTGCGCCCCCCATGCACCCCAGCCCTTCCCCCAGGGGCCTTTAGGGCTTTAGCTCTGTGATTGTGCTTTGTTTCAGGATTTGGGCATTGCATCTTTTTGGAGATTCCTGTGCAGGAAGCATCTGCAAGGATGGCCGTCTCTGTTGCTTTCATCCTGGTTGTTGTGGATTTTCTCGGGGACACTGGTCTCCCATCTCTCATCCTCACCTACTGTGTTGTCCGGCCTGATTCTGGCAGAACTTCTCCGCTGTGCTGTCCACGCCATCTCCTTCGGGCCTGCCCTGCCACCTCCCTCGCTGCCCGATGCATCTCAGCTTCACATGCTGCCGCTTTGTGTGGTGTTCTGTGGAGAACACCAAATCCTGAACTCTTCAGTTTCTAGAATGTTATAATTTTTTAGAGGATAATTTCTCTTATTCCATATATTTCAAAGACCCCACATTAAGATTTTTAAAATCTACTCTTCCTAGAATAAGAGAGGTCTGTTCATACTTGGACAGGAGTTGTGGGGTAGATTGCTGCTGGCTGCCCAGCTCTCAGCCTGCTGCCTGCACAGCCTCACAACCACCCTCTCCTTCCCCTTCGCGAGCACGCCGGCTCCTTCCTGCTCGGGGCTTCACACATGGCCTTTGCTCTGCCTGGAAGGGCCCCCGCTGCCCTCGGAGGGCTTCCTGGGCCCTGTCGCTCAGCCTCCCAAATCCTTGTTTGCTGCCCGTTCACTGGCGTAGTTTCTACATGCCACAGAGACCCCGGCTCTTAGTCTACACGTACTCAGCAAACATGGTTGAATAGATAAAGGGAGGCGCTGGCCTCACAGGCAGTCGCCTCGGGCCGCCGCCCACTCCTTCGGGCCACCCCCGCCCTCCTCTCCTCCACCTCTGGCACACCAGGGCCACTCTTGCCCAGGTGGCAGTGTCGGCACACCCAGACTGAAGCCGTATTGTAAGCAGTGTTTTCCAGTTTTGCCTGGTTTTGAGCTTTAAAAGGGAATCCTTTTTTCCTCACTTGACATCTTATTTTTGGAACTTGTGCTTGCCAGGGCACATAGCCAGGGTTCATAAATGACCTCTGCTCCCCAGCATTCCACCAGGAATATTCCAAGTCATGTCTCTGTGCCCTTCCTTAGAGGGATGCCTGGGTGCTGTGCAGAGCTCAGGGCTGTCACCCAGCTGCCCCCGCCAGAGCTGCACTGCTGTCCTGTTGGCGCCCATGCCCCGCCCCAAACAACAGGAATGGTGCTCCTTTGACAGTCAGTCCTGGACGCACCCCACAGGTCTGCCAGCATGGCCACCTGCACCACACCCTTGCTGTGCACTCGTTTCCACACGAGGGGCTGGCATTTCAATCCCTGCCTCTCTGAAAAGGGCTGCTGGACACACACGTGGGTGGGTCCCATTCACCAGAGGCTCCGGTGGTGGCTCTGGGTGGACAGAGCCCACGCAGCATTGTTGACACACGAGACCACCGTAGTTACAGAACACAGGTTCCAAAGCCTGCTGCCCCCCCTCAGAAGCTTCTCTGGGAGTATGTCACCCTGGACCCAGCACCTCTCGCACCCTGGGCGCTCTCTGAAACAAACTGCAGGCAGTGCCGACGCTGCTTTGACGAGAGGCAGTGACAGCAGGGTGCTTTCCGGTGTGGAGGACTCATCCATGTTCACCCACCATGCCCAGAATGCAGCCCCACACCCCGGGCCTCGGGGTGGTGCAGCAGGGAAACTGGGCATTGGAGAAGGTTTTAGCCCCAGGATTATTCTTGTCGATGTTATAACTAGTTTGCAAAAACTGATTTTTTAACCTTGGCAGTGAGGAAAGCTGCATCGCCAGTGAGGCCCTGAGCCGCCCTCTGGTGGCAGTCGCAGCCTGGCAGTGATGCCTCTGTCACTTCTGCTGCAGAGTGTCGCTCACATAGTCAGGGAGGCCCGTGTCAAAGTGAGAGGGGCAGCTGAGCAGGTGTCACAGCTCAGGGCTGGGTATATGTTTGTCAAGAGCATTAAGCACTTTCTTTAAAAAGCAGGATTCTGCAGAAAATGTAAAATCTTTTGGAAATGCCAGGAAAGAAGGGAAGGCATGTGGTGGTTCCGCCTTGTGCCCTGGGGCAGAAGAAGCAAAGGAGAAATGCTGGAGAGACATTGGGCCCCATTTCAAATCTCCCTTCAGGCCACGCACTTCAGGGGAAGATACTTGTCGGCCCGGAAATGCTGAGTCCCTGGCACCGCGTGCACCTTCTTTCAGGTGGTGACTTCTTTTCAGGTATGTGCCCAGTGAGGGGAAAATCCCAGTGCCAGCCAGCTCGCCGGCATTTCTGAGCCCCAGAGCAATACGTCCATGCGGTCGGGGCTCAGTAAAGGCTGGGAGAGATTCATGTTCAGGAGATGAACCGCTGTCCTCGCCCTGAGACCTGTGTGCCCCTTCCGGGCCGTGATGAGTGGCTCAGGGCCACATGCTCCCCACGAGCCCAGCACCTGCTTGGGGAATCAGTCAGCCTGTGCAGCCTGGTGCTGTACCCCCTTGTCTGTGACTGTCAAGACAGGTGAAGGGGGTGAGTCCTCCACCTGCTCTGCCCTTCCCTGCCCCACTGCCCACCCACACCCAGGAAGCACACACACAAGGAGGCCGTTCCTCCTTGCCTTCCATCTGCGCCGCCCACGCCAGGGGTGCCCACTGGCCCTGGTTACCTGAGGCTTTTGTCCTGACAGCTCTGTGGAGCAAGAGGCACACCTTGGACCCCCTCCAGGGAACTCACGTGCATTTGGAACAGCAAAGGGCTCTCTCCTTTTGGTGCGAGGGGAGATAGTTCTCTGTGCTGATCACAGGCTAAGGAAAATCACCTGACCTGACTTCAGCATGGGCGATGGAGAAGAAGTCCCTCTGAATGTGGAGCCACATGCTAGCCCTGAAACCTCAGGTGGGTGACAGGAGAAAGGGGCCCCAGATCACAGTTCTCACAGGCAACCAGCAGAAGTGAACATAATTCCCTCCTAGAAGATCACATCTTCAATTGAATCTCAAACAGTCACATAGATAAAACTATAGACAATGTGAAGCAATAACCCAAACTCACCAAACAACTCACTGTAGAGAAAGCCAGGCAAACATGACAATTGTCAGACTTCAAATATTAAACTATCATGGCATCTGAAGTGAGCATGTTAATATCACTAATGAAATAAGGAAAGGGGTGTGTGTAACAGACTATTAAAATATAAAGCAGATTTTTAAAAAAACTTTTTACTTGAAAAATCTTAGAATTTAATGAAAATTTAAACCCTGGACATATTGAACAGTGCATTAGACACAGCTGGAGAGAAAACTAGTGAACTGGAAGATACGTCCAAGGGAGTTACTCATAAATAAGTGCAACACGGAAACAAAACATCAAAGTTGAGGCATACAGTGGTCAGAATGAGAACGTCCAGGCCTCACCTAACCAGATTTCAAAAGGGAAGTAGAGAGGAAATGATGGAGAGAGAATTTTTGAAGAGATAATGGCTTAGAATCTTCTACAATTGTTTAAAGACCTCAAGATTTGGATTCTATAATCTGACTGGATTCAAAGCAATATGACTAAAATGAAATCCACACCTAGGTTTACTTAGTGAAATACAGAACAAAACCAGAGAAATACTAAAAGCAGAGTTAACAGACAGATTACCTAAAAATTATCCCAGCAGTTAAATTTTTAACTGAAATAATGGAACACAGAAGACAGTGCAATAATATCTTCAAAGTGCTCAGAGAAATTATCAACCTAGAACTGTACACCCAATGAAGTTACCTTTCAAGATGGAAAGTATAAGTACTTTCAGACAAAAACAGACCCTCACTGAAGGAAATTTTAAAGGTTGTGTTAGCCAGGCTCCAGGTAGCCCCCAACATGTGAATATGCTGGAGATACACACGTGCGTTTAGGAAAGGGATGATCCAGTAAAATAGCCCCAAAAGTTAAAAACACGCATGGTTTAGAGCTGTGCCGTCACAGGCACAATCTGTTAAGTCAGCTGAAAATGGAAATTCAGCAGCATCTTGTGATGTTTCATCTCTTTCAATTGATACAACCCACAAACCAGTAAGATATGGAAAATGACCAGTGTAACTAACCATCTGATGTCACTGACATGCAGAGGGCTGCCACTGACTGCAGTGCAGTGACTTAGAAATGGACAAAGAATAACTAGGAAACCTGCATTTGGAAATTTTTAAATGTGTTAAATAGCTCGTGGGCCAAAAAGGAATCATAATGGAAACTGAAACATCTAGGTCTGAATGAACCACATACCAAAACTTGTACAGTACAACCTAAATCACAGGTAACTGCTTATATTTATGTGAAATAATTATTCAAGTAATTGAAATATTCAAATAATATTTATTGAAAACATTAAACCTTTGTAATTGGAGAGTTATACCGTGAGTATGGGTAGAAAAATTCAGTATCTTAAAATTTCATTTCTATTTAAACTAATGTAAGCATACAAATATCAAGACCGTTTCTAATAAATAAGGACCAGCTAATTCCAAAATTTGCATGGGAGAACCATGACACTCTTGAAGGTTGGGCTTGGGAGCTCTTCCCACTGGCACACAGACACACAGATGGAGCGACAAGGCAGGATTTGGAGTCCAAGGAAGGACCCCGGCACGTGGAAGTGACGAGGGACCTGGCGGTGTGGGTCTGCAGGAGGAGGGCTGCTCCCAGCTGGCAGGATGGTCCCCGGTGGTGGAAAACACAGAACTGGAGTCTCTCTAGACAACAATAAGCAAGTACAAGAATTTGGGGAGAAGTGTGCTAGGGTCTGCAGCTTCCTCTGAACTGCATCAAAAATGAGACAGATGGGTGGGTATATGTGATAAAGCAAGTAGGGTAAAACGTTCATTGTAAGTCTAGTGGGTACAGGTGGTTCACTGCAAAATTTATCCAGTTTTTCTATATGTTTGAATTTTTACATCATAAAACGGGGAAAAATTGAATCTCTAGCACACCTTGCGTTGGTCAGCTTTTCCAAGCTATGCTGCAGCGACAAATGAGCCCAGATCTCAGCAGTGTGGACAGTGTCCTCACGGGCATCCATGTCTTGTGAAGGTCGACTGCAGCCTAGCTTCCCCCCATGCATTCTGGGAGCAAGTCTGAAGAAAAAGAGGAAGGTGACCACGGCCACCAGTTGGTGCTGAAGCACCTCCACCTGAGGGAAGCCCCAGGCTCCCCTGAAATCACGACAGAGTGAAAAGCGAGTTCCAGCACAACAAATTGTGGTTTTCTGGGGACCTGCGGTGTGGTGTGGTACGGAAACCAGTGTATGAGGCAGGTCTTCCCAACTGATGTGGAGATGATAATGGTGCCATCTTGAAAGAACTCCTGAGCACCCAGCACTTTCTCAAATGCTCAGGCTGGCTATGCAGCGTGCGTGGTGCTCTTTCCATTCTGTGGTCGATGCAGTTCAGAAGTGACCTGTGTCTGCCGCTCGCAGGGCCCAGAGCCAGGATTCAACCCTGCACTACGGCGGAGTCCCTGCCCTCACGGGGGGCGGCTGCACCTGGGGACAGTACAGAAGCAGGGACCTCCAGGCAGGCCTGTGGGTGGCTCTGGGAGGGGCCATGGGGAAGTGGAGAGGGTGGGAGCGCACGGGGGTCACTGCCGTCCAGCTGGTGTCTGCCCTCACAGCACGATCTGCTCCCGGGTGCTGCAGGATGTCCCCGGCCTCAGGGCCAAGGCCGAGAAAATGCATGGAGCCAGCCCTCCATCGGGAGCCCCACCTACCACCTCCGCTGTTTCTCGTCAACTAGCCAGTCTGGGTGAAGGGGGTTGGGGTGGGGAATGGGTGCTCACCAGGACAGCAGGCAGACGCTCTCAGCGTGCTTAGGTCAGCCCCAGGGAGCACACCTGGCCCTCAGGTCCTGCAGACCACCACCCAACACGGGACGCCTGTGACCATCAAGCAGAACACCCCAATGGTGCACAGATGCTCCCCAAGAACTTGGGGTGTGTTGGCAGTCAGTCACTTGATCTGAAAATGCCAACCCCGCGTAGACCAGAGCTCATCACAGCAGGTGTTCGTCTTGGCGAGATGCCGAGGCAGCATTTGGAAGTTCTCCTGGTAAACACAGTGACTAATTCAATCCATTCCACTTGGGATGTCTCAGGGTGCACTTAATGACTGGAAAAGGAAACAGCCCCTGGGCTCAGTCAGCACCCACGTCGTGCTGGATTCTTAATGGAGCATCTCAGGAAGGAAACCTTGGGCCACTACAGAGCCGCTCTCTCCAGGGCCCTGATAGGGGTCACGGCCAGGGAGGGGTGGGGGGTTGTGTTTGCCTCGTCCATGCCAGCTCACAGCAGCGGTTCCTGGGGCCCTCCACTTGCCACTGACCACTGACCACAGCCCACTGCAACCTGGACGCACTCAGCAGCGGGCTCGGGACCACACGGAGCGTCCTGGCACTGCGCACGCAGGGGAAGCTGGTCTGGCTCCTTCAGCTCCTAGGAGAGCCTCACGTACATTGTCAAATGAGTAAATGGTCATGTGTGCTTTGAACATGACAACTATAATTACGCTTCTGCATGTCTAAACTGCACAGCTGAGAGTTTTTGATTCTTTTAACCCGTTCTGCATGGGGAAGCAGCATGGATGAATGACCATGTGTCTCCATGTCGCACAATTTCCTGAACATCAGGCCGAAGGTGCTGGAGGTAGAGGACAGGCTCAGTGCCCCCGGGGCCCCCGAAGAACTGATACACACAATGCCAAGTGCCTGACGTCTGCCCCCCACCCAGCCACGGAACAGGCCTCGGGGTGTGGGAAGAGCGTCTTCTGTACCCGACCCAGCAGGACCTCACAGATGGCACTGATGAAGTCAGTGGCATTGGGAGGCCCCAGCTCGGTTCCAAACTGCAGAACCACTCGGGTGCCTTTCTAGGGGACCGGGACTCTCCTTCCCAGTTCCCCAACCATCTTGAGGGGTCTAGGCAAACAGGACCTTTGTGAGTTTAGGAGGAATTAGAATCGGGGCCTTAGAGGCCACCACCGTGAGGCTCTGAGGACAGCAGGTAGGGCCGTGGTGGGGTGTGAGGGCCCCCGTGGAGGGCATGAGGACCGCATGGCGAGGAGGGCAGCAAGCACAGGCCAGAGGCCCAAGAAATGTGGTCCGAGGAAAGGCAAGAGGCCCTGGAAGCTCCAGAAGGGGAAGACAAGGGCAGTGGGCTGATGATGCCAACAGCTGGGCTGGAACTGCATTCGTTGGTGCTCCAGGCCCTCGGAGGGGGTGTGCCGAGCAAGCTAATGCATTTCCAAAACAGGAAACACCAGGGTCCTGCAACCCCGACCCGCTAGGGCTCAACGCTGAGCCTCCTACCGCTGTGCCCCTCCCCCCCATGCACCCCAGGTTCTGATCTGCCCCGACCTAGTCCAGATGTGCCCCTGTGCCCATCTCCCCTGCCACTTGGCTGCTGTGCCCCATGTGCCCTGCCCCTGCCCCTCCCATCTGTGTCCAGGCCTCGGAGTCATCTGGGCGCTGTCCTCTTGGGGAAGGCCTGGCCCCGGGGGGCCAGGCACATGGGCGCTGTGCCTGGAAACCGTTCCCGTGACCTCATGGGGATGCCCTCCTGCCACTTCCTAGACAGTTGCTCAGCTGCCCCGGGGTGCTCGGTACCTCGACGCGAACCAGAGTCTCTGGCTGGACAAGCTTTTGTTAATCTCCACGTTCCCGGCTTTTAGCCAGACCAGCACCACGGCCTCGTGCACAGGCCCCTGGGGAGGACGGGCAGCAGGAGGCGAGTGCACGGGGCTACAGAAGGGGACCCGCAGCCTCCGGGTGCTTTTTTTAAGTCTGTCATTTTAAGTATATCATATAGATAAGTATTTTTAGAATCCACTGAAGACGCATCATCTGGTTTATGTATATGTGTACCCATGTATATTTAGCCATGGTTTTCCTTTTCAGCAACAGAAACAGGTATAAATATGAAACCCACACGCATATCAGCTTAAACCTTGTTTGCATATATCCCACTATAAACACATACGTGCATTTAGAACAGAGAAACGACGCAGAGACCCAGACTATATCCTGCAGAGCCAGCAGGGCCCTGGTAACCGACCTGCACCCACTGGCACTCTGCCAAGGCCAGGCCATGCCCCCCCCCCCACTCCCCGCACTCCGTGGCCTCACAGGCCCAGTGCTGGCTGTGTGCTCTCTTGAGGTCCCCGCGGCTCCTGCCTCCCAGCCGCCTGGGCAGCCGCTTTGCCACCGGTCAGCTCTTCGCTGTGGCCACTGGAAGAGCCAGTGAGCAGGGCAGTGAGGCCTCAGCCAGCTGACCGCCTGCACTCCACCAGGGCCCCGAGGAGCACAGCACTGACCACCGGGGCCAGGACACCCTGCTTAGGTGGCACGGTAAGGACATGCATGCCCTCCTGGCTCCAAGCCCTGGCCTGGGCTCATTCTGTCCCCGCAGCAGGAATGCATGCAGAGGAGAAGCTGGGGTATGGAGGGAGGTTCCAGTAGATGGCGGCTGTGCTGGCCTGGTCAAGCCAGCCCATACACTGTGGGATGGGGACGCCAGACAGGCCCATCTGTCCTGGACACTGAGCACATGACCACCTGTTGGGGCATCTGACTCCCAGCTCTTAGACCTCAGCTTCCTGGGACTGCTGTACACAAGGCTGCTGCTCTGATTCCCAAATGCCCACCCTCTCCAAGGAAGACCCCAGGACTTCCCACAGCCAGACTGACCCCTGGGCCCCTGCTGACACAGCTCTAGCAGGGAGCACCACAGTGGGAGCTTCCAGAGACACTTCTGCCACAGGGGTCCCCATCGGCCTGGCTCCCCGCAGGAAGGGGGCCGTGGGCCCTGAGCTGGCTTTGGCACTCTGGGAATGAGGTTGGCTTGGCCCTTTGTCATTCAGGTGGTGTGAAGAGGGAAAGCCCGTAGCAGTGTGACAGCCAAGCCAAGCGTCTCATCTGGGACATTGATCCATGTCTGCTTACAGGGACACACGTATGTACATGAAGTGTGCGCAGGCCGTTGCCTGCCTAGGGGTCTACTCATTCAGCTCAGCTCAGCAAATATTCTTTGAGTACCTGCTTTATCATGGGAGCCATGGAAACAAAGACAAGCCTGTCTGTGCCTTTGAAGAGATTTCCTAGACACATGAAAGGGCCGTTTGAAGACAAGATGTTAAAGGTGGTGCTATACATGCGCTACTGAGCCGAGAGGAAGGACACTGAGCTACTAACTGAAACCCAGCTTTAAACTAGGTTAGCTGAAGGAGGATATGATACCTAATAGCATCAAGTAAATGCTGAAAGCCCAAAGCACAGGGATGAAGATGAGGTTAAGCTTCAGGAATGGCTGGACCCAGGTGCTCAGGTGCAGCTGGTTCTCTGACTCTCTGCATGGGCCCTGCCTCTCTCCCCACAACCCTGGCTTTCTACAGCCATGGAAAGAGGGCCCCAGTGGCCCTCACGCTCCCCTGACTGGAGGAAGCAGTCCGCTACAGCGAAATGCTTCTTGGGCTGTGGTTAAAAAGCCTGTTGTCTGGGCTTCCACCTGAAGCCTGCCCTGAACCAGTCACATAAGATGTGGCCACAGCTGCCCCCGAAAATATGTAGTCTGGTGAGGGAGAAGCGATTCCTAAAGACAGGTGCTGGTGTTTAAGGCAAAAAAAACAGCTGACGTCTCCACTGGGCATGAGGTGCAGACCTGGAGGCCAGAGGTGCCCCCAGAGGGGAGGAAGCCCACCAATTGGTCTCACCACAGCACAGCGGTCCCTCCAGGACATGCTGGGCCTGGGGGCGCTCTCTAGCTCAGGACACAAGGCAGGAGGTCTGGGAGGGGCCACTGCATCCAGCCTGGATGGGAAGCAAGCACTAGTACGGGCTGCCAGGAGCTACTGCTCTGTCCAGGCTTTGACTTTCAATTGATTGTGAATTGGCTGCCACACCTCAGACAGTGGTGCAGCCGAGGAGCCCCACTCTGGTTGGGCCAAGGCCTTGCTTCCTGCAGGGTTCGGCCCTCCTGACCCTCTCCTGCAAGCTCTCTGTCTGCTTTGGGGGTGGCAGCTGCCTGTATCAAGGCCCTTCTTGGTCACTTAGGAATTCTGTCTCCGGAACAACTACACTCAGACCACATACAGTGTCTTCAGCAGTTAAGCAAGTTTGCTTTCTTATTTGTTCATACGCTCAGCAAATATTTATCTGGTGCTGGTCAGTGTGCTCAGCACCAGTCGTGCAGCGAGCGAGGCTGACTTGTCTCTCAGAAGCTGGACAGAAAATGAAAACGCATGGGGGGGGCGGGACCTTCCGCCTACTTAAGTCCTGGACCGGACCCTGCGTCCTATCTTCCAGCTCCTGGTGGCTAGTGTCCTGCAGCCTCCACTCAGCAGGTCTCCTGCTGGGAAATGTCCCCTGATCCGGATCTCTGGCTGCGGCCCAGGACTGGGAGGCTGGCCTGAGGATGGACCTGCATCCAGGGTTGGTTTCAAGCCTGGGTTAAGTGTGAAAGCAGAGTCCAGGCAGAGGTGCTCTGAAGAAGCAGAAGCCCATGGGGGCTGGAGTGGGTGTCCATGGGCAGGCTGCTCCCAGCACCAGGGGTACGCTGAGGCAGGCACGGAGATGGAGGCCCCCACGGCCCCGGAGTGACAGAGGAAGGCACCCTGGGGTCGGGGGTCCTTCCCTCCAGGGCTGGGGCTAGACAGACACACGCAGACTCCCAGAAGCTGTCGGATGCCCATGCCTTCACACAGGGTTTCCCCAGGCCCGCGGAGGAAGGCCCCACTGTCCTCTGGGGCAGCCAAGGGGTCACCTCTGACCTGGGACATCACTGTGACCAGCGCAAGGGGCTCAGCCAGACCCTGTCTGTGGCCTGGGGGGCTGCCCAGGTTTGTGCCCTGCTCCACCTTCCTGGTGAATCTGTGAACTCCCAGCATATTTCCAGAAAGTTCCCTGTGTTTTAATGAGGCCAGGTCACTGGAGAAACTTGCACCTGGAAAATTAGGTGGTGCGGGGAGGGGGCTGAGTGGTTCATGCTGACCCTGGAGCCCGCAGAGCACAGGGCACCCGCTGTCTCGCATCCACGCTCGCCACATTGGCCACTCACAGTGGTGCTGCAGTTTGTGCAGGAAATGCTGGCCAGTGCCCAGGCATGGGTGCTATGTCCTTGACCTCAGTGAGCAGGCCGACCTGGGCTGGTTTCAGGCACAACAGGATGACTGGAGAGCAGAGTTGACAAGATGTAGGGCAGCAGTCAGGAAATGGTCTTTTGTTCTTTAATATCTTGATTTCATGGCGAGTTTATGAAAGTTAATTTCTAATACCGGCTGTTTAACAACTGCTTTGCTCTCCCCCGGCACAACTGCCTGGGGACACCACGACCTGAATCCATCTCCGCCTGCAGGGGGCAGACATCAGATATGCAGAGGTCCTCTCTGGGCGCGGCCGGTGCCTGCTCTGCCAGACCTGCTTGCTCTCCAGCCCCTGTACAACGTCCCAGAAAGCTGGCTTCTTTTCACAGCATCAGACCCACGCAGAGCTGGGCCCCGGGGAGGCCAGGCTTCCGGAGGTCTGACTTCACACGGAGGACCCTCCCACGGGAAGTGGGTTTAATTCCTCGGCCAAGGCCCAGCCTGACATTCAGCATTCCCGCCTGCCTTGGGGCTGCACAGACTATACTGTGGGCAGAAAATGTAAGTGAGGGCTTGGGGCCAGAGGGACCCTCGACCTCCCCAGTCCTGTGGCTGAGACGAACTGTGCCCCACCGTCTGTCTTCATCTGCTTCCTCCCATTTGCTTTCACCTGCCTGTCTTCCTAGTAAACTCGCTACGGATGTTCAGGATGCACACACACCACCAGGCAAGCCACAGGGACAACAGGAAATCCATATATGAACAACCCCTGGGATCATTTGACCACAGGATCACAACATGGAATTGCAGCTGCCGTGCGGCGGGCAGCCCTCGGAGTGCACAGCTCTCTCTCCTGGGAAGCGTTGAAAGGCCACAGTGCTGCAGGGCACAGGGTGGGAACTGCTGAGGTTGGCCTGAATCTTGCTGGCCTTTCTGGAATTCTCTCACACCGCTACAAGGCAAGCACCTGACCTGTGGTTTATCAAGTTAGCTGATGTCCCTGGTTTCAGAATTGAGCAAACCCCACTTCTTTGAACATGACCCGTTGCAACGCCACAAACTTGAGCTGCGTCGAGGCTCTGTCTGCAGGGGAGGCGATGTTCCCTGCCTGTGTCTACCAAGCTGAGGGTCCAGCCCCGCTGCCCCCGAGCACTGGGGCTGGGCTGGTCACCTCCCGGTGAATCCTCAGAGCTGACCCACAAGCAGTGCATGCAGATGCCTCTTCACGCACCAGATGCCTGCCTTTTCCGGACACTTTTCTTGTGACTGCTGCCTCTTGGCAAAGACAAGAGGTGCTTGGCCCGCCGAAGGAAGCTCAGAGCCCGCTTCCTCCCCTCCTTCTGTAGGGAGACGGCGGCAGAACTGGTCACGTGCAATCTGTGTTTCAGAAATTTTAGTTCAGGATAAATGGATGTCTTGTCCTTGATGGAAAACCTTTAGAGATTGCCAGACACATAAAGGACGCCCCGCCATGTTCTGCAGCTCGTCCTGGCTTGCCCACTGTTGCAGTGAAGATAATCATTCCAGGAAGCTTTTAAATGATGCGCTTGTGGCACTTGGAGTGGACGCAGGGCACCATCCACAAGGAAAGGTTGTTCTGTGTGTGTGAATCACGACCACACTGTCTCCTGCAGGACCTGGTGTTGCTGGTGAATCAGTGGGCTCTCAAATTTCCTTGTTTTACAACTTGGCCAGAGTCCAATTTGACAAAAAAAAACCTGAAGCTAGCTGCATTTGGTAATTTTCTCTCTCAGTAGCAAGAGTTTCTCTAATTGCTTCAGCTGTCAGTGTTCCTGCGAGCAGTGTTTGGGGAGTCCCGCGGGGGGCCTTCCATGGCTGCGCAACCCTGTCTGAAAAGCTGTGGGGCATCTTTATTTTTGGTTCTAGATCGTAGGTGTTGAGGGACAGGGAATTTTCCAATCAATCCACAGTAGGTCACAAAAGTGACCAGGGTAACCATTCAAATCCCCACCTCTGCCTCTCGGCCTCTGCAGCACAGGTTCCAGAACCACGTATGAACCAAGGGACCGAATTAACCAGGACTGGTTCCCTATCAGCTGTGGGATGTCCCCAGTGCCATAGACCCCCTGAAGGGGGAATCTGTCCCAGCAAATGGCACAGGGTGGCTCCTTAGAACCACCTGCCAGGGAACAAATGGGCGACAGGGGATATTTCATAGTCAGTCTGGATAAAAGACACCTTCCCAGAAGTCTCCCTTTTCACGTGTTGAGTGACCTGGTCTCAGAGCAGATGACTTCATGCTGATGGCATCACACAGGGACTATGGCCTGTCCTTGGGGTCACCAGTCCAGCAGTTCTGAGAGCTGCATCCTCGTCACCAGGTGCGCCCTCCTGATGAGGGCCCCACAGCACTCCTAGAAAAACCACCGGCCCTGCTGCCCTCTGTCCTGCGAACACGGCCACCCCCTGTGGACGCAGGACCCAGGACCCCCGGGGCCATCAGGCTCAGTCCTGTCATGCTGTGAGTGACCCTTCTCACTTTCTCTCCAGACTCCAAGGCCGCCCCTGTCCTACAGGCATCCCCGTGGGAAGGGCTTCAGCAAAACGCAGAGAGACAGGCGAAATGTCCCCAGGAGCAGTGGCCGGCAGGTGGGCCCAGCGCTGCCCGCTCTCCTCCATCAAGTCCCCACACACCAGCACTGAGGCCAGCTGGGAGCCCAGAGGCATGCGAGACCCGCACTTCTGACACCACTCATGAGACTGGGGTCCTGCGACCACCCTCAGATGCCTGACGGCTATCAGGAGGCTGTTACACTCAGGGTGAAGGTGTCTGCGGAGCGGGCACAGCCTGGCTGCAGCGGGGGAGAGCCTCAGGCAGAGCTAACAGGTGCCGACCTGGGGCTTCCTGCAGAGTCGACAGGCCTTGTCCCACGGTGTGGGGCAGCAGGAGCTCCCGGAGCCCCGCCACCCACTGCTCTGTGTGTGGCTCCTCTGAGGAGGCATCTCTGATTGAGGACTGAGGACTGATTGGCCTTCCTGGCTGCATCCCAGCCACTCCCACATGAGAAGCTCAGAGAGGTGGACATCTTCACCTGCTGCACCTCAGCACATGTGACCTCCGGCACCGTGCCTGCCGAGCTCCCGTCTGCAGCATGCGCTAGGGCCACAGGAGTGAGTCTGTGTCTGCCGCCAGCTGAGAACATTCTGGCAGCCCTGCTTTCTGAGGCTGGCAGAATGAATGCGGTGATTCCTGTTTTGTTTCCTGTGGACTGTGCATGTCGGACCACACTCTCCCACGGGCGCCTGCCACTGCCAGGACGTTGAGGCCCCGAGGTCCAGCAGGTACCCTGTTTCTCTTCGGGCCAGCAGGACCCTGAGTGAGGCACAGCACGACCTGCAGTTGCCCTAAAAACAAGGCTGGCCGCATCTCCTGTGTGTTAGCAGTTGACAGTTGCCGAGCAGGATCCCCAGGGGTTCCCCACTGTCACCAAAGCTCCCACACTGTCCAGGAAGGGGTCCTTTGTCTGGGGCCCCAGGACGCTAGGGACTGAATGCAGAAACCTGAATGAAAGGATCAACCCCACCTGGGTCTAAACAGCCTCCAGGGAGAATGCTGATGACAGGGACGCGCTGGCTGACCCTTTGCTGAGACCCTAGGAGGGGACAGTACAGGGGGAGCTCCCGCTCGAGATCTTACTCCTCAGGGAGCCGTTGCCTGGTACATGGGAGAATGGACGCCAGATGCTCCCTGTTGCTCAGGGCTTTCTGAAACTGCGAAGCCACAGGGTGACAGGGTGTCAGCAGTCATCAGGGGTCGAAGGCGACAGGGCCCCCTGCCACTGCCCCAAGCAGAGAATTTGGAAACAAAGCTGACGCTACCAAGGGATTTGGGCGCCTTTCACTCCTCCCTCTAAAGGCCTCTGTCCATGCCAAGGAGTCGGGGCGACAGATGCAGTGGCCACCTGGAGCAGAGAGGCACTGAGCCAATGCCTGTGGCTAAGGGGAGAACATCGTGGCGGCCTAATGCCAGCACTGTTACCTTCCACCTGCAGGTTCACACCCATCTACCTGCACAGTCACGCCTTTCCACCTATAGTCACACCTGTCCGCCTGGACAGTCACACCTGCTTACCTACAGTCATACCCGTCAGCCTGCAAGTTCACACCTGTCTACCTGCACATCACACCTGACCCCTGTCTACAGGTCTGTTCTGCTTATAAGAACAGAAGCTCCTCAATGACAGGAACCCTTTGCTTTGCAAGCACCTGCCACAGACCTGGCTGTGAGGGTAATTAGGGAAAATTCTTGAATGAGTGAAAAGAAATTATTCTACAATAGTGGGAAGTTCACTTGACCACACAGTGCCCGTGCATACCAGTCAGCGTTCTTGCTGTGGGCTCGACCAGCCAATCCAACAGGAAATGTGATCATCCCAGGTAACTGGATAATTTGTTCAGTGTGAAATGATTGAGCTGTTGATAAAGGGCATGTCGGTTTGGGTTGTGCAAGGAAAGACAGACAGACAGACAATGCCAAATCATCTCCCATCCTCGCCCTGTGCACCCCAATGAACATGTTGGGGTCTGTTCATTGGGGGGTCTGTTCCAGCACGTGCACAGCCTCCTACAGGAGCAGCGCCTGCCCCTGGCCTCCACGCTGGTTGTGTGCTCATTCTGAATGCTGGCTCCAGTCCAGAGCCACCCCGTGACAGTGAGAGGGGGGCTCTGGATGGTTGGGTCTGCAGCCACGCAGATGAGTAGAGGGCTGGCAGGTACATCTTTTGAAAAATTGCTCGCAGAGTTGGAACTATTTAGCTTGGAGAAGGGAGAAGACAGGCTGCATCCATTACCCATAACATCTCTATTTTTAGCTGCTGCATTCCTGTTTTGGAGTTTGGGGCTCCGGAGGATAATTAGGGGCAGTCATTGACCAGGAGTGGGGAGGTGCAGCTCCTGCCAGCCACACCGCATGGGTTCATTCCCAGGAATACATTTTCTTTTGCTGCAATGAACAGTCCGCCTGAAACAATGGAAATTAACCAGAGTTTGTCTCTTTTATTCCTTTAAATTGTATTTGTGCCATTATTAAACTTACCTCACCTTTAAATGAGAGCGGGCCCAGATGACCTCTGAGGTTAGGCTGAGCTGACACAACCTTGTTTCAGGAGATGCAGCAATTATTCATTCTGACCAAGAACTCAGGGCTTGGATGTAGTATAATGCGATGACTCCCACCCCCGGCGACATTCGGCAACTGCTGGAGAGTTTGCCTACATGGTGGGGGCACTGGCATCTCGTGGGTGGGGGCAGAGATGCGCCGACCCCACCAGGCACAGGCCTGCCCGCGGTGGCCACCCTCCCCCACACGAGGAGCCGCCCAGAGTCCCTGGTCGCAGAGCTCCAGACGCCCCTCCACCTGCGACCTTCCCGGCCTCCTCGAGAGCCACCCCTTGGGGAGCCGAGGCTGTGGCCCTGATCTGTTGGGAAGCTCACACCTCTGGACACAGTGACCCATCCTGGGAGGGACTCTGGACCCGAGCTGGGCCAGTAGGACCCCTTCCCGCGTGTTGCCGGAACTTTCCGCTAGAGGCTCTAGATGAAGCCTGGGTCCACTGAGGCCTCCGCCATGTGCCGACCAGAGGCGACATGGCACCAGGACCCAGGGGAGAAGGAAGACAGGCCGGGATGTCTTCTGAAACCTAAACCCAGGCTCCCCAGAGGCCAGGCTTGTGGCCCTTAGCCAGAGCCGGACCCTTCACGGCTGAGGCAGCTCGGCTCCCCTCGCGGCCAAGAGTCCCGCTAATACCTCTACTGATGTGACAAGTGTTGCAGTAAAGGGACAAAATACATAAGCAAACTAAAAGTCATTCACCATTTAAAACCACTCTGTGGGGAACGGGGAGGATTCTTTTACCTGACTCGAGGCGGGAAACATGTGGCCACAGTTATTTTTCTTTCTTTCTACCTTGCTTCATGTCAGGTAGCCTAATAAATTAGGGTTTTCCATGTGTAACTATTACTCTCTCAGCTTTCTGCAGTTACGAGCAGTGCTTTCCGGCACAAAGCCTTCCTGGTAAATGGCAGGTTTCACAGATCAACCAGGCTGGCCGTGCAGGCCCTGCCTCTACAGCGTCCAGGACTCAGTGCAAGTCAGAGGCGGAAAGGCCCCTTCCAGCCCTGCAGGAGCAGGAAACCCCTAGATGACTCAGACGTGCTGTACAGCCAAGAAAGGAACCCCTGCCCCCAGGGCGGCCAGCTGGCTTGCAGGGTAGCCGCGTGGGGAGCCAGGCTCTCCGAGGCAGGTGCCGGCAGGGTGGCGGCAGACGGAAATGTCCTTAGAACGATGGGACTCTGTAACCAGTATCAGGCCTCCGAGGGCGTTGATGTCGCTCCTCAGCAAAGAAAACTACCCCAAAGCCACCATGCAGAGCTCGAGGCCCACTGCACACCCGGCCTGTGTGGGAGGCTGGGCAGCCGCAGCCTCCAGCAGAAACGGAAGACCAGGTGGCCTGGCCCCTTGAGGGTGGGTCTATGAGGGAAGCGGTCAGCAAGGGTGAAGGCTGAAGGTTTATGGGAAACCCTTCTACCTGAAGGGCATTCTACCTGAAATACCACATATTCTCTAAGCAACTGTCTTCCTTCACTGGGGGCGGGGAGCAGGCTGTGAAGGCCAGTGGCACAGGAGGAGGGGCATGGCCAGAGGGCAGTCTGAAGGAGGGAGGGAGCCTGGTGGGCGGGGCCCCCGGGGGGCTGACCTGCCTCTGGGACGGATGTGCTGACCCCTTCTGCACCATTCCTGGGTTTAGCTGTGGGAAATTCTGGGTCCTTCCATGCAATCACTCTGATTCTTTAGCTGTGTTTCAAGAAAGGCGGCTACTTCCCGTACAGGCTACAGAACATCTGCTGTTTGTCACTTATTACTCGGAGAATGGCTGTGTGGTCTGGGTCTTTTCCAGGGGTGGGGGGTGGAGATGGAGCTCCTCGGTCTCTTTTTCTCACCCTTGTCTCCAGCCTCTATGATCTGAGCTTTCTGTGTAAACCAAAGAGCGGGGGAGGTGGGATGTGGGGTGGCTCATATTTTGGGAGGAAGAATTTAAAGCTCATTTAAAGGCTGAGCCAAGACGGATAAGCCGTCAGCCTCCCTGTGCGACACCGTTCAGCCTCTTTCATCTCAGGCTGCTGCTCCTTCGTCGCCCAGTGTGACCTTCAGGGCAGCTAACTGCCTGGGGTGATTTCTTTTTAACATCATTTCCAACCGCCTGAGGCAGCAGATGGTTTTGCTGATCTTTTAGGCTCTCCTGGCACGAAGTAGGTGCTTAACTGACATGTGAACTGGGAAGGGCCTGGCGCGATCCTGAAAGGCCAGGGTCTCTGCTCTGTTTGAAAGACCAGGGGAAGACCTCTCTTCAGAATGTCATTGATGCCCAATAGTCCAGGAAAAAAAGCAAGCCCCAGTCATCCAAAGCCTTACTCCAGTGCACTGTGCAGGACTAAGGGTTTAAAGAGCTTAAATGCTGTCACATCAACTTTGAGACTGCTTCCCAGAGGCGTGGCACGGCTGAGATGACACTTAGACTTGTAAGCCAGACCCCACAGAGGTAGTGAAGATGGCTGGTTCTACTGCAGAGCTGAATTAAAGGTGGGGGGGCCTCCCCAAGGATCCCTCCTGTTGGATCAGGGTCATTTCATAACAGTGAATCCATGTTGATGAGTGTTATGTAAACTGCCCCTTAAGGCACGATTTGGAACGTTCGCAGGCACAGAGCCTCAACCACCAGGCTGTGTCTCCTGGGCTAAGGGAAGCGCTGCCAGCTAAGAAAGGCAGCGTCCTGTGCTGAACCACAGGCCTGAGCAGCAAGGGACGCCCTGAAGTCACAGTGTCTGCGTTTAGGGTATTGCTTCCCTCCTTGGGGCTCAAGCCAAGGTGAGGAAATAGGAGAGAGTGTATGGGGGAGTCCGGGTGCAGGGTGACAGTGAGGACAAAGGAGAAAATGAGAAAGCCTGAGGCAGACACTGCTCCCCCCGCTGGGAACGTTTGATCTGCCCAAAGCGGGAAGAACAGAGAGGACAGGGCTGTGTGGGCCGCCGGGCCAGTCTCATGGGGAGGTGCAGCTCCCTGGGCGTTTGGGGAGCTGCAAAATGTCGAGAAGACACGAATGCCACCGCCGTGCCTCAGAGAGAGAAGCCAGAGGATAGACCCGCAGGCAGCGGGGCAGATCCGGCGCAGCTGCAGGAACCCTGGAGGCAGGAAGCCCGGCAAGGAGGGGGCTGACCCGCCTCCAGGTCCAGAGGCGGGCGGAGGCCTCAGAAACGGACTCCTCCCACGCATGAGAAGGACAGGGTAGCCGCGAACCTGCAGGTGAACGGAAGCATGCAGGAGCTCAAAGGCCCAGAGGCAGGAGCCTCCCTCCGGGCTGGGATGTGCCCCCAGCCAGGCAGGGACCACAGCAACAGAAGCCGGTCCCGTGGCAGGGCCGGGGGAGGGCGCAGGGCTGCTTTACAGGGCGCGATGGCCACACGACTCTGTGGATCCCCAAAAATCACCAAGCTGCACTTTAAATGGCTGGGCGACAGGCGTCGTCTGGTTCCACCTCAAAAGAGCTGGGCCCGAAAAGGCAAGTAACGTATCATCTTGTTTTGGAGAGCAGCCGAGACATGAAGATCATAAATACCTAGAAAAATGGACTAACTTGGAAACTATTAGTGAAGAAAGTAATTAGACATCTGAGTTTGTAACACCGTTCATTCCTCACTTCTGCATTCACAGCAAACATTTACTGAACACGCACGTAGAAACCGGAAGCAAAAACAAACACACCCCGCACCGGCTCACCGTCTGCTCAGAGAGTAAGCGGGTGCGCACACAAACTTTGTTTCCTCAAAGAAATGGGTTTTCAGTCATTTTCACAGGATTTCCCTCTGATAACATACCAGTCGGTATTCACCAACATATTACTATAGTCAAGAAAGTGAATCAAGACATGTCAATAAATACATACGTTCACAGCAGAGCATTTTATAAGCAAAAATTTGGAGAAAACATAAATGTCAACTGAGTTTCAGGTAAAGGGTGGTACTTGCCACGGGTCAGAATTCTGTGCCTTCATTAAAATGATGTTGGAACCTGGACAATGTTGAAGATGCTCACATCCTGTTAAGTGGTGAGAGCCCACCATATATTGTGACTGTATATAAACAAACTGAAGTACGTTTTTATGTGAAAAAGGCCAAATAAAATAGTAACAGTGATAAAGGATTGAATGATAGAGATGGAGTTATAAGGGATTTCTCATTTTCTCCCTTGTACTTTTCACAGAAAGTTTACTCATTTTCTACAATGAGCATGTTTTACATACAAAAAAGAGTTTTGTAAATGTTTGCTCCTTTTCCCAAACAGAAACTACATGATAGTGAAGATTCATCAACCAAGGCATGAATTGAAGATGACTGAGAAAATGCAATAAAGCATCTACTAGGAGCTACGAATGCTGTCCTCTGCAGTCCTGTCCAGTCCCCTGTCCTTGTGGCCGTGAGCGTGCTAGGATCCCAGGATACGTGACTCCAGAGGGTCCAGTTCCCCAGCCAGGCCATCATGCTGCCTAACTTAAACAATGATCAGAAATAGAACCAAATATTCAGATGTGCAGAAACAAAATGATACAAATAGTAAAAGGGAGTGAGACACACGTAATGATGGGAATGCAGGTGAGAAATACACATGCAGAGATTAATCAAGAAGGAAGCACACAGAGAGCTGTCTGTCCCGCTATACTGAGCATTCCCTTGGTGGTGTGAAGAGAGAACCGGTTCTGTGAAGAGCTCCAGCACCAGGCAGCGTCTGCTGTGAGCTCTCCAGGTCCCCAGCCCTGCATTCCAAAGCTCTCCAGTGTGCAGACATGGTCGGTGTTTCATTTCAGCATTCCTGAAACATTCCAGATCATTACTGTTCCTTCAGTGCCTAAAGTAGTGACAATTGGTTTGTTTACTATGGGCCACATGTGTCCTGGCATTGACTCATTTAATTATGAAAACAGGCACTGAAGTCGGCTCAGCTATTATTCCCATTTATAGGCGAGGAAAATGGGCCCAGAGAAGTGAGTGGCCTGGTCAGGATATAAAGATGTGTAAGTAATGGGCCAGAATTTGCACTCTCAGGGCGCTGTTTTGAACAGAGTGGTCAATGTTATTTCAGACTGAAAACAGTCGTCTTAAACAGACCATATTTGTTGTCCTTTGTTGTAATATTAGTAGATGTACCAGGTTAGAAGCCTGCTTAGTTATATTCGATTTCAGAAAGGCTTTTGATTAAGTCTGCTTTGACATCTCCCAAGCAAAATGGGAAACGTGTGTGGCCAGAACAGTCTAGATGGGAGGTAGATTGTGGCTGGCAAATGGTATGGCCCACAGCAAGCTGACTGTTAGCGTGGCTCCAGAGGCGGGCTGAGGAGGCCCGGGGCCCTCGCATGCACTCCCTTCCCGGAGGACACCGACTGCGTGGCCTACCAGTTTCCCAGTGGCTCAGAGTGAGGAAGGGGCTGATACATTGCATGCTAGGATTAAGGTTCTGTTACATCTGACAGGCTCAGCAAAAAACATTAGTAAAAACTAATGAAATGAAAGTTCATAGGCACACATTGTGACCTACTGCATCTAGCTCTTACAGAACCGAATCACTGACAATCATGGATGCAGAAAAATGAAGAACCACACATATGGGCCAGGAGGACTGGAGACTTGACTGAAAATGTGGCAGTGCTGGAAAAGGCTGGCGAACCCTTTGGCTGGATCGACAGAGGTATAGTGCTTCGTCCTCTCCGCACAGTCACAGCAATCCAGGGACTCGGCACAAAGTGCAGGGTCTTCGAGAGGGAGCCCCAGTGGGGCTGGGTCGGGAGGTTTCCACCTAAGAACGGTGACAGATGTGGAGTGTTCAGTCCAGACATCACACATACCCTCCACATCTGTGCCCTCTTAAGTAAGGCTGCCAGCTGCAGGGCGCTCATGCTGAGCGTTCCCTGAGTTCTCTTGTTTCTGTTTTCAGCCAGTGTTTCTAGGGTTATAGGTGCTTGGCCTAGTTCTTTCTGCCTCTCACAACTAAAGATGTCCGTGGAGCGCACACCTGTCTGGAAAGGCGGATTCTGCTCGGCCTCAGGAAGACTGCCCACAGAGCTGTCCAAGCCCCAGAAGCCCCGGGGTGTCATCACTGCGGTCAGCGTGGGCTTCAGGGATGGGGTGGCTGGGCCACTCCTGCTCTGGGACTCAGTGAGTGTTTCTATGGAGAAAACGACCTTATCAAGGTCTCCATTCAGGCTGGTGTCGGGAATGGGGCGGGGGGGCTTTTCCTTCTTGTAACTGCAAATGTTGCAACACCCCCTCGCCAGAGGCTGGGAGCGAGTAACCCGAACTCCATTGCACAGACGTATGTGTCCGCCCCATATGGCAGGCCTTCTTGGTGTCAGGCTAGTGCCTCCAGACCCCACTAGCATCCTACCCCAGGGCACTCGGGCGCCCACGCCGAGCACCCCTACCCCGTTCTGCCCCTTTACTAGAGGATTGCTTTGGGGGCTGGTTATGATGGGTAGGAGGGGGTCTATGCCTCTGGAGCCGCCACGGGTGTGTGTGCGCGCGCGCGCGCGTCTCTCGCGGTGGTGGGTGCGGTGTGCACAACAGGGTTCGCGCCTTGCGCGCCCCCCACCGAAAGTCCGCTCTCAGTGGACCCGTCCTGGGCTCCGAGCTCGGCCAGGGAGGCGCGCTCAGGGGTCCGGTCGCCCCCGGGACCCGCGGCCGGGCGCGAGGGGGCGCAGCGCCACCGCAGCCGGGCCGATCGCGGGGCGGGCCGGGGGCGGGGCGCGGGGCGGGGCCGGACTCCGCGGGCCGCGGGCTCCAGAGACGCCGCTCCGCCCCTAGGAGGTCGCCGGCCGGCCAGCGGAGCCCGAGCGGCAGCCCGCGGAGTCCGGTCCGAGGTAAAGTTGTGCGCGGTGGGACCGGGGGTCTGCGCCGGCGGCCGCGGGGCCAGGGGCGCGGGGTGTGCACGCAGGGCTGCGGACAGGAGCGGCGACCGGACGCAGCCGAAACTCCCTAGGAGGGTCCCGGGGTCGCGCGGGGACAGGGTGTGCGGGGCAGAGGTCTGCACCGGAGACGCCCGGGCCTGCGTGGGCACGGGGCGGGGGTCCGCACCGCAAGGTCCCGGGGCAGGAACGGGGCTGGGCGGCCGCAGGAGGCCAACCCGAGGGGCCGGAGCGACGACAGGTCCCGAAGCGGCGGTGGCCCGGCGCGCGGTTTCTTCGCGCTGCGCGGCGCGGTGGTGGCCAAGCAGCCCGTGGGGCTTCGGCGGCGCCCTGGCGGCCCTGGGCCCGCGGATCCGCAGGAGCGGTGCAGGGCGCCCCCCACCCCGGGCTCCCAGGCGGGTGGGCGGCCGCGTGCGCCGCGGGGAGCCCGGGTGCTGCCGCCGCCCCGTCTGTCCGCGCCGGGTGGTAGCAAGCGAGGGGCGCGGGGGCCGCCATCCGGAGCCCGATTCCCGAAACCTGCGCGACCTGCGCCCGACCCGGCGCTCGTGCCCCTTCCTGCCCCCGTCCGGTGGGATGAACGCCGCCCCCAGCACACGGGCGTGCACACGCACCCCGCACACGCCCGCGCCCCTCAGAGGCGCACGGCCGCCGCTCCAACCTTCTCTGGCCCTGGCGCGCGCCAGGGGACCTGAATCCGGAGAGGGGGCCCCCCGCGGGCAGCCGCGAATTCTGCAAACTTGTCTCCTGGACCCTCGCACCCTCCCTGCCCGAGCCGGGGTGGCCCCGGGGCGAGGAGGGCAGCTGCTGAGGAGGCCCTGGGCCTTGAGCTGAGGGCACCGGTGTCCCGCAGGGCCACCTGGGCTCTCCCCGTGCCCCTAACGCTACCACAAGCCCCTGGGAACCCCGCAGCCTCTGTGAACCTGCGCGTTTGAGCTCCAGCTGTTTTGGGGTGCTGGGTGGAGCCCCCTCCCTGCCCGCCTCTTCCCAGCAGGTTCAGTTTCTGGGTTCTTGGAGAAGGGCCGCAGTCACGGGCTGTGATTCCCTTTGTCACTCCTTGTCACCTTGTCTGCATCCCCAGCCCAGAGCTCTCCTTGGGCTTGGATAGTCTCCTCTTGGCCCTTGGAATTCCAGAAAGTCCTCCTGGTCCCTCTGCGCTTCCCTTCCCCTCTTCCTCCGTTGCAAAGGTGCCCCTTTCCTGATATACGTCCTCAAAGGCCTACGTTTGGCACAAATGGCTATTGCGAAATGGATTTTGACTGTTGGTGCATCTGGGAATGACGGGCCTGGGAGGAGCTGCAAGCGGTCTGGCGGGTCCACTCCGGCCCTGCTCAGGACAGCCGCTGGAAGGGAGGTCGGCGGGGCGGACCCCCGGGCTCCTCACGTCTACAGGGCAGTGCACGCCGACTAAGGATGAGAAGTCATTTCACTGGGAAAACCGGGACGGCGCCCACAAACACAGCCTGGCTGAAGCAGAAGAGAAGCTATGTGTCCCTCGCCCCGGTCTCTGGGATTGTGCAGGGGGACAGTCGCCTCAGGCTGCACCTCATTAATAATCCCTAGTCAGTCAACGGGGTGAGATTGCTCTGAGTTCTCTTAAATTGCGTGTGGGGGTGGGGGGGCATTGTGGCACATTTTGGGAATGAGTCCCCATGGCTATGGGCCCTGGTGTGTGCCGGCCACACGCATACCAGGGATTATACAGCAGTGCCAAGAAAAGACTCTTCTGTGTCTCAACAGGGGACAGGTTATGGAAACAACTCTGAGATTCTTTCCAAGGCCAGTGCCAACTGGTCCTGATCCCTTTCCTCTTACAATTTACATATTCCACTTTGTGAAAGTTTTTTTTATACCTTGAGATTTCCATAATTTAAGAAAACACTGTGTTTTTGTAGGCCTGGGAAGAAGAGGGAAGCGCATCCTTTGCTGGCAGAGCGGGAGGCTGTGTGGCTTTCTTTTCCACGCCTGGCACAGAGTCCTGCGCATGCCAGATGCTCAGAAAATATGTGGTGGTTGATTAATTGTTTGAGTTATAATTAAGAGTTTCTATTCAGTGTATGCCTGGGAGCTGCATTATCATAATTACAGGTGTATGTCCCATAATCGATAGAGTGTGTAGAACACATAGGTTCGTAGGAATGGCAAAATGCTGGCTTTTGCCCTGGCGAGAGCAGGTGGGGAGGATTTGGCAGCTCAGGTCAGGGTGCAGGCTCCCCCGCCCCTCGGCTCTGGCCACTCTCCTGGAAGAGGCGCCTCTTGTTCAGGCACCAGGCGGGCAGGACCAGCTGAGGGGTGTTGGCGTGGGTGGTGATGCAGCTTCTGCAGCGAGTGTGGATGTGTGGGGGTGGCGTGAAGGGAGCAGATGGGCGACCAGGACATGTGGGGGCTGGGGTGCCCAAAGAGCGGGAGGGCGCAGGAGCTGAAAGATGAGGAAGGTGGGCTTTTCCCCATGAGACACATCCGGGGGCCCAAGAAACTCACTCCTGTGTGTCTGAGCAGCTACACGCCGGGTGCTGATGGGCAATTTCATGGGGCTGAAGTCTGGGAGCTCCCACTGCCGCTGGGCCTCACAGACTGAAAGGGGCGTCATCAGGCAGCCACCGTGGTGGAGGGGACACAGTGCACTGAGGGGAGTGGGCACCAGCTGCCGTCCCGCCGCACCAGGACGAACCAGCGGCCCAGCCTCTTGTCGACAAGCTGGTCAGGCTGCACCCAGCCTCCTGACGACTGCCCTGCTCTTCAGGGTGTGAGAGGCACCCAGGGCATTCAAGGAGATCAGCCACGTCTCTTCCGAGTCCACCGTCTCAGGCCCTCAGATGGAGCCCTGGGCTCTCTCCTGAGGGGAACAGATGCCACCATGGCCTGAGGCCAGCTCCTTTTTACCCAGCAGGTTTGTCTATGAGAACAAGCCTGAGTCAGTCCCCTCTGTGAGGGCCAGCTGGGCCAGATGTCACGTGGGGGTGGTCGCTGGGGTCCACCGGTCAGAGCTTCCGAGAGGACCTCATAAACACTCAGGTTCAGGGGACAGGGCCAGTCAGACCGACCAGCAGCTGCTCGCTGGGAGCTTTGTGTTCCAACGCACCCTGAGAACAAATGGGTGCACATTCCCGCAAGGGCAGATGCCCGTGTCCTGTGCCTCGTCTGCTCATCTTCCTGGTTCCTCCCACGCCAGGCGAGAATGCTAGACCGAGCGAAATCTTGGCTGGCTGACTTTCAGAGGAGAGACTTGTAGTCTGAAGGAGGAGTCCGGGTGCACTCACTCCAAAAGAAAATACCCAGTGTTTGGGGCCTTGAGTGTGTGTTTAGAGAAAGACTAGTTGACATGTAATGCATGCATAGTACAGAAGACCTTTATGCTGCTTAAGTCAGTGAAGATAAGACTGACAGAAGATTCATGGAGCAGAACTGCAGGCACCCACTCAGGCAAAGGGCCCCCGACTCCCCGCCCTGCTCCGAGGGGCCCAGGCAGCCTCTCCCCTGGCCTCAGCCTCCCCTGCCCCCCAGGCCCTCTTGCTTTGTCCCTTATGCGGGCCCTGGCCCACCTCCTACAGGCCTTGGTGAGCAGGGCCGACAAGTGCAGGTGGTAGCGGGAGCCCTGGATGGCAGCTCCAGAATTTGCCCACCTTCCTGGATATTTTTTTTTTGTATATAATAGTCTTTAATAATTTTTTTTTTGAGAGGGCATCTCTCATATTTATTGATCAAATGGTTGTTAACAACAATAAAATTCTGTATAGGGGACTCAATGCACAATCATTAATCCACCCCCAGCCTAATTCTCAACAGTCTCCAATCTTCTGAAGCATAACGAACAAGTTCGTACATGGTGAACAGTACAAGGGCCGTCATCACAGAAACTTTCGGTTTTGATCTCGCATTATGAACTATAAACAATCAGGTCAAATATGAATATTCGTTTGATTTGTATACTTGATTTATATGTGAATCCCACATTTCTCCCTTATATTTATTATTATTATTATGTTTAATAAAATGCTGAAGTGGTAGGTAGATGCAAGATAAAGGTAGAAAACATAGTTTAGTGCTGTAAGAGAGCAAATGTAGATGATCAGGTGTGTGCCTGTAGACTATGTGCTAATCCAAGCTAGACAAGGGCAACAAAACATCCATGGATGCAGAAGATTTCTCTCAAAACACCTTCCTGGATATTTTTAACCCTCTCAGATATTTAAATGATGGAGTGTAAATATTAGATTAGATTTGGGTAGTGCTGGGTACGTGAAAGTCAAAGGCTAGAATTATGGGGCCCAGCAGAGCCTCAGCAACCCTCGGGCTAATCTGAACACAGCCAGTTTTTACCAGATTCTAGCAGGACTTCACTAATGGACTAGCTCTGCTGGGAGAGGCCGTGTGGCTGTGCGGCTCCCTCCTCAGTCCTCGGCCCCAGCAGGACTCGAACGCTGTGGGTGGGTGGAGGGTCTGCCTCTAGTCGCGTGGTTTCCAGTGGCCCCCTCTCCCCTCACCGTGTATCCATCCTCATGTGCAGTGAAGCCAGGGCACCCGATGGTTTCCTGACTTCCTCTCAGAAGCTCACTGCGTCATGGGAGCGTCAGTTTGGTGGGTTGGGGTGGGGCTGGCAAGCCAAGTTCTCCGCACAAGCCCCAGGTGATTCTTGTCATCGGAAAGAGTGGAAGTTCTGGTTTGTGGGCTGCGAGTGGCATCTTTGCAGAGAGGCAGAGAACCCTGCCTCCTGCTCTGTGAAGGTTCCAGCATTTCACTGCAGTGGGCATCGCCCATGTGTTCTGGCTCACAGCAGAAAATGCATCTCTTACTGTGGGTTCAAAGTAAGGGGGAGACCCTGCCTAAACCACGTATGTCCAGAGGCACCCATGTCTCCTTTTCTCCAGGGCATTATGCGCACCCATTTGTTCTCAGGGTGCGTTGGAACGCAAACCTCCCAGTGACCAGCTGCTGGTCGGTCTGACTGGCCCTGTCCCCTGAGGGCTGAACCAGAGTGTTTAAAAGGCCCTCTTGGAAGCTCTGACCGGGGGACCCCAGTGACCACCCCCACGTGACATCTGGTCCAGCTGGCCCTCACAGAGGTGACCGACTCCGGCTTGCTCTCACAGACAAACCTGCTGGGTAAAAAGGAGCTGGCCTCAGGCCATGGTGGCATCTGTCCCCCTCAGGAGAGAGCCCAGGGCTCCATCTGAGGGCCTGAGACCGTGGACTCGGAAGAGACGTGGCTGATCTCCTTTAATGCCCATCTCTTGGTTAGGTTTAGCAGTTTCTAGAAACACTTAGGGCAGCTCAGAGGAGCAGCAGGACAGCTTGCCCAGGCTGTGGTGGACCCGGGCCCCTGCCCTGCTCAGCAGGCACCTGGTGGGCTCCCCCATCCAGGCGTGCTCCCCCTGTGTGGGGTGGGAGCAGGCTGCCCCTCTTGTGGCCAGAGGGTTTCCGATCGTCTCCCTGAACATACAGCAGCCAACCCATGGCTGGTAGCAGCCAGGAAGAGGCTCCCTCCCTGCTGCCTTTCGTTTCCTTTTTCAGTCGGGGAGACGGCTCTGTGTGTAAACTGACAGGGAAACAAGTGCATGACAAGTTGAGTGGCAGCATCTTATTTAACGTCACAGCAGAGTCAATGCAGTGGAGTGGAATGTCAGTCAAGTAAACTGCGTCAAAGACAGATGCCTAGATAGGCCATTCGGTGGGCGTGCGGGGCCGCTGGCAGGTGGAGCCCTGTCCTCGCGGGCGGCGACGCAGCTTCCAGGCCCTCAGCCGGTTCTCAGTCACTCCAAGATCATGACAGTTTCCAACTGTGAACAAGTGTCCTTGATTTATTTTTCTACAAAAAGAAAAAGCCATCTTTTAGATGAGGAAGATATATATCATCAGCTTCTTGAACACTCGCCCAATTAGAAAAATGCTTCTTCTTGCAGGAATGCAGTAGCGGAGCTGGTGGGCAGTGCTGAGGGTGAGCTGGTTGGCTTTTGCTCTCGGGCAATTGTGACACGTTTTCCCAAGAACTTGCCGTGCTGGTGGGGCTCACAGAGGTCTGGGCTTCCGTGGCATGTCCGTCCTTCCTCAGGACACACGGGTCCTGTGGCCTGACACGTCCTGGTCTCCGGAGGGCACCTGGCACCGAGGTCTGAGGCAGAGCTGTGCTCACACAGGCAGCCGGGGAGGGAGGCCACACGTGGGTCTTATGGGGCCAAAGGCAGGGCCCTTTCCAGGCAGGGCTGGGCCAGGTCTGGGCTGATGCACTTTTATATGAACTGTGAGGGGCTCATCTCACACCAAAGGGAATGACAGCGAAAGGAAGCTAGCATGGCCCAGGGACAGATAGGAAGGTAATTTGTCATGTTTACAGATACATGCACCTCAGAAGTATGTTACTGCTTTTCCCTCATTATAAAAGAAGTGCATTTTTATCATGGAAAGCTTAGGAATGCAGATTAAAGAAAAATATAAGTCTAACAAAGCCTTGTGTAATTTCACTCTCCAGAGGTTAGGGCTCTGAATTTATCAGAGCTGCGAGTGGCAGCTTCCGTGTTTATGTACGGAATTTCCCACACATTCACACATCCATACACCCTCACATAAATATCGGGGTCATTTTATGTCTTTGCATTTTCAGTTGTTACATGGAGTATTTGTGGTGTGGATTTGTGAAATCTGTTTATGTTTCCATCTGCTGTTGGCCATATGGGTTTCTAATTTTTCAATATTCTAAATATCACTGATAAACATCTTAATAGATGAATCTTTGAAAAAGTAGGTGTGATCACGCAAGGCATTGGATACAGATGCCAAACTTCCTGTGCACCCACCTCATACTGTGTATCGGCACTTAAATCTCTTTTTAAATTCCCAAAGTAAATGGCTTTTTGTTGTAAAGGTGATACCTGGTTGTTGTTAAACACTCATGCAGGCAGAAGGTGAACAGGCTGTGCACTGCTCTCTGGCTGGTTGCTTGTTGCACGTGTGCATGTGTGGACCTGTCCCGGGAGGTATCCTGTGTCCATGTGTGTTTTCGGAGGCTGTGGCTGCCAGGACTGTCCTGTTTGTCTCCTGGGTCAGCCAGGCTTCTTCTTGCCTTCTTCTGATGCCTGTTTCTCTGGGGCATCTTGTTTGTCCAGCTTTGCCACGTGCCTCTTCCCGGACCGCCGTTTGTCCCCATGATGCACAAGTGCTCAGCCGCCCTCCCCGGGCCTGACCTGCAGCGCTGCTGTGTCCGTGGTGGAGGGCCCGCGTCAGTTAAGTCAGCAGACATCTGAATGTTTAGAGTGAGCTGGGTTCTGTGCTAAGAATTAGAAAATACATCTTGACCCTCTAAAATCTCAAGTCCAGCTGTGGGGGAGGAGGAGCTACACACAGATGTAGATAGATGCACACACACAGATACATACACACATGTACACATACATATACAAACACGCACACACTTACACACGTTTGTGTCTACACATACATACAGTCACATATTTATGCGCAAACAGCTGGTGGGCAAGGGTAACCCCAGGAAAATACCAGGCAGTGTCCAATGAGCAGACGCTCGCCCAGCCTGGTGAAACCCCCAAGATGGGCAGTGGGTTGGACCTGGCAAGGTCTGAGCCAGGCAAACTGTGTGCTGACGTCTTGTTCACTTGCATCTTTGATGTCTGTACAATGGAGAATGTAGGTAACCTGAAAAGCCACACAGGGAGACCAGGACTGAGGGGTGTGAGTCTGTCCTCCAGGATACACGCCTGCCCCGAGGGCTTGGGCTCCATCTACCAAGACAAAGGTGATATTTCTGAGTTGGCCCCTTCCACCCTGCATGGAGGCAGTTCTGCTCACTGAGGTGCAGGGTCCTGTGCCAGGCTGGCCTTTCGCTGCCTTGTCAGTGGGATCTGGCCTGCCAGGCTTTGCATGGTCTCCTGGGGATCCCCTAAAACATGTCTGCTGGCCGGTGGCATGACCCTGTTATTGCTCAGGGTCCCTTTGTAAAGGGAATTATTCTGGGGTCCTTCATATGCACCATCTGACTCCAGTCCAGAATCCTCTCAAATGTGGGCACGCGTCCCTGCCAAGAGGGGGCTGCAGACATAGGCCCTGGCAGCCCCTTGTGGTGCCTTCCCTCACTGGAGGAGACCCCGCACTCTGCCATCTGTGCCAGACTCTCCTGCCAGCTGTGGTGGTGACTGTGACCAGAAACAAGGACTCAGCCTCCCCAGGCAAGTGGCGGCCAAGTTTGTCACGAGAAAACAGGTTCTTCCCTCCTTTTCAAAGGCGTCAGTTTTTGAAAATGGGCTTTGGTTCAAGGCCAGAGTTGGGAATTGATACGTGGGAGTTTTGTGCCATTTTCTTTCCTTTCATCCTCCCCTTGGGGCTGGACTGAGTAGCTGGGGTCCCAGGCTTCCACCAGGGCTACCCTCCGTCTTTTTTAATGTGTAAATATTAGAATTAGACCCAAACCTGGGTCCATCTGGAACTCCCAGGATTTATGAGTTGGAAAGAGCTCTGGGAAGACTGTCCCAGCCCTTATTTTAAAGACGGGGGGCTGACGCAGAGCCAGCTTTCATCTGCACCTTGCGTCCATGCCAGAAGACAGACAGACTGTGGGCAGGTGGTTCTTTCTGTTTTCCCCAGAGGGCCACAGACGGGGAGCATTCTGTAAGGACTGTATGCCCTGGGGGCCTTGCCTCTCTTTCCGTGAGATGCCTCCAGGACTTTCTGGGCACCTCCATTTGCCCAGTATTGTCCCCTGAATGGCCTCTTGCCCAGGTGTCTGTGTCCTCTCCAAGGGAGCATTACTAGGCAGCCAAGCCTTACAGCCGCCCTGCACACGTCACACACCGAGGCTCACTCCTTCTTGGCTGAGGTCAAGTGCATTCCTGAGGTCAAGGAATTATACAGCATAATTCCTGTGAAAGTCCCACTGCCTTTTTGCAGAAGTGACCAAGGTGACCCTAAAATTCATATGGAATCACAAAGGACCCAGATAAGCCAAAAAAATCTTGAAAAAGAACAAACGTAGAGTACTCACACTCACTACGCATTAAACTTAGTACAAAGCTACAATAATCAAAGTGGTTTGGACTAAGGGGAGACAAGTAATCAATGGACTGGAAGCCAGTATGAGCCAAGATCATTCCATGGGGAGGAAGAGTCTCTCCAACAGATGGTGCCGGGACAACTGGGTTCAACATGCAAAGTGATGAATGTCCATAATGTCCACAATACAGTAAAAAAAAAATACTCATCAGCTAAGAATTAGGAAAATCAAAAGCTGACTGAAAAAGATCAACAAGTACCAAGATGAATTGATGTTGGAATCATCTGACTAGTACTTCAAAGTAGCTTTCATAAAAGTACTTCACCAAGCAATTGTGAGTTTTCCAGAAACAAACACAAGAATAGAAAATCCCAGCAAAGGAATAGAAGGATTTTTTTTTTTAAAGAAGGAAATGAAATTATGATTGGAACTGAAACACACAGTAACTGATTTAAATTTTACTGCATTGGGTCAATAGAGATGACAAAGGATAAAATCAGTGAACTTGAGATACAGCACAATTGCCGGATCTCAACAACAGAGAAAAAAGAAGAGAAGAAAAAATGGACAGAATCCGAGACCCGTGTGATAATAATAAAAGCATCAACATTTGTGTCATCAAATCTCAGAAGAGAAAGAGGATGGGGCTGAAGAGTATTTAAAGAAAGAATGCTTGAGAACTCCCCAAATTTGGTAAAAGACATAAACCTACAGATTCAAGAGACAGAGCAGAAAGACAATAGGAAAACCTCTAAATGCTTAGAAATAAGATAACACACTTTAAAATAATCCATACATCAAATAGGGAGTTTCAAAGAAAGTTTTTTAAATTTATTAAACTGAAAGAGTGGAAACACAGCAGATCAAAATACCTGGGATGCAGCCGAAGGAAAGGTCTCAAATCAGTACTATAACTTACAAAACTGAGTAATTCTTTTAAAACTCCCGAGAAAGAAATCTCCAGACCCAGGTGGTTCCACTGGAAAACCAAACATTCAAAGAAGAATTAATTCTAAACATTCGGCAAAAAGTAGGAAACTCTTAACTCACTTTATCAAGTTAGCATTACGTGGAGACCACATAAAACAAGGAAAGCACACAAAAAAAGAAAACTACAGGTCAATATCTTTCAAGAACCTAGACTCAAAATCCTAAACAAACTATTAGCATATGAAATCTAGCTGGTGTATTAAGTTGCTGGACCAAGTGGCATTTAATTAAACAAGGATGGTTCAACATTCAAAAATCAGTCGGCACAATCCGTCATATCAACAGAAGAGTATCAACAGAATATCAACAGAACGGTCACATCAGTTGATGCAGAAAAAGCATTTGAGAGAATCCAACATCCACCTACAGTAAAAACTCAGAAAACTAGAAATAGATCCTCAACTTGATAAAAAGCATCTATAAAAAATCTGCGACCAACATCATACTTAATGGTGAGAGAATAAATTTTTTCCCCTAAAACCAGGAACAAGGCAAGGCTGTTCACTCTCCCTATTGCTATTCAGTGTAGAGCTGGAAGTTAAATAAATCAATAAAAGGAAATGAAAGGCCTGTCCCTGTTTGCAGATGCTATTGTTATCTATAAGAAATTGCAAGGAATGTACTGCAAAACTTCCTATTACCAATAAGTGAGTTCAGCAAGGTTGTAAGGTAAAATATTAAAACACAAAATAACTCATATTTCTGTATACTAGCAATTAACATGTGAAACCAATTAAAAGCACAAGACCGTCAAGACCATTATAGTCACTCCAAAGAATATTAAATACCTAGGTACAAATGATACAAAATATCTACAGAGTCCATATGCTGCAAAATACAAAATGCTGGTGAAAGATGTAAGAGAATGGAACCTAAACCAATGGAAAGACCTACTGTGTTCATGGATCGGAAGACTCTGTATAGTTCAGTTGTCTGTTAAACTATGGGTTTAATACAATTCCTATAAAATCTCAACAAGAATTTTGTGAATATAGACAGCTTATTCTAAAATTCATATGGAAAAGCACAGACTCTAACACAGTCTCTGAAGCTCTAAAAACAATCTTGAAGAAGAATAAAGTGGAAGGAATCACTCTACCCAGTATTAGTGTTCCCTGTAGAGCTCCAGTAATCAGGGCAGTGTGATGGCAGCAGAGGACAGACAGATGCATGGAGTCACGGAGCAGAAATGCACGACCCAATAGTAGCCCCGCACAGTGCGAACCGCGATTTCCAACAAATTTGATGCTAGTTCAAGATAGAAGAAGCACAGCCTTTTCAACAAATGGCAGTTGAGCGACTGGCCATCCATAGGGGGAAAAAAAGAACCTCATCCTAAACCTCATGCCTTATAATAAATTAACTCAAAGTGGATCACAGACCTAAATGTAGAATGTAAAACTATAAGACTTTTAAGAAAACAAGAGAAAGTCATTTGGATCTAGGGTTAGACAAAAAGTTCTTAGACTTGACACCAAAAGCTTTTTACGATCCATAAGAGGTAAACTTGATAAATTGGACCTCATCAAAATAAAAAATTGCTCTTCAAAAGAACATGAAAGGAAAAGCTACAGTGTAGGAGAAAATATCTGCAAGTCACACATGCAATGAGGCACCAGAATCTAATGCCTAACAAATTCTCAAAACTCAATAGCAACCCCTCAAAAGCGCCACAGAATACATAATTAAAGGAGCAAAATATGGAAACAGATATTTCATTGAACTCATGGTAAATGAGCACATAAAAAGATGTTTGATGTCATTAGTCACTAAGGAAATGCAAATTAAAGCCACAAAGATATACCATGATGCATTAAAATGACTAAAAGGAAAAGCATAACCCAAATTCTGACAGAGATACAGAGAAACGACCTCTCGTACATTGCTGGTGGGAATGTAGAATGGTACAGTCACACTGAAGAATAAATAGTTTGGCAGTTTCTTATGCAGTCAGTCATGCACCTACAATGTGACCCAGCAATTGCACTTATCCTAGAGAAATGACAACTTCTGTTCACACAAAAGCTTGTGTATAACTTTTTATAGCAGTTCTGTTTGCAATAGTCAAAAACAGGACACAGTTTTTGAGGGAATGGTGAACTGTGGTCCCTCCTTAGACAAAAGCACTACTTTACATGAAAATGCATGTACCTGACCTCCCCAACAATTTGGATGAGTTTCTAGGGAATTGTGCCACACAAAATAAGCTAATTTCTAAATAATCATTCTGTATGATTCCACTTACATTCTAAATGACTTCCAGGGATTATAGGCATGGAGAACGAATTAGTGGTGACCAGGGTTTAAGGAAGGGGTGGGAGAGGAGCAAGTGCCAGGAGGAACCTGGCAGTGACAGATGCTCCGGGTCTGGACTGTGTCAGCATCGGCATCCTGGCTGGGAGATTGGGCTGCAGGTTTGTGAGTCCTGCAAGATGTTATTGTTGGGAGAACATGGGATCTCTGTGTTATTTCTCCAACTGCATGTGAATCTACAAATATGTCAAAGTAAGCTTAATTTTTTAAATGCATATTTCATAGAAAAGTTCTGGACAAATAAATCACCCTAAAGGTCACTGGTGAGGAATGGATTTGGTGTCAGGGTTGGTAAAGGTGGACATGCACCCCTTACTCTACATGCTTCTGCATTTGTTACAGTGAAAATATATTTATAAATCGGTGACATAATTTAAAATATATTTAATTGAGCAAAAGGCAGGCTTCTCAGAGAAAGCAACTGCAGTATGCAAAAGCATGCTCTTTGCAGTATTTGTGAATAAACAGCATCTACTGTGAATTGGCATTAAAATTTTGTCCAGTGATGGAGATGTTGGCATCATGGCCCGTCCTTGGGGCATTATGCCCCGCGTTCATCGACGTGCATACAGGCCACGTAAATGAGCAGGGAGGTGCCGGGTGACAGGTTCTGGTGCAAAGAAGATCCAGTGATGTGTTTCCACTGGATTCCCAGAGTCAGTGAAATAACAAGTTTCACAAACACGTGGGCACAACCACCCTCCTTGTCCACCGTCCTGTCCACCAACACAGCACAGACCCTAAACTCCTCCTCAAGTCTTGCTAACCCTTTCTGTTGTACTTTCAAGTTCTCAAGGGGAGGAAGAAAGTCTGGAATGGAGTCTGAGGAACTTGACTTGACCTCTGCCGGCCGGTGTGTGTGTCCTTCCTCCAAGCACACAGAACTGTCCCACTGTCCCCCTCCCACTCTGCCCTTGCCCCCTGGCCACACCCACCCCGGCCACGACCCTCCATGGCGCCTGCTGCGGCCGCTGTCCCACCAGTGTGTGATTCTAGCCGACCTTGCAAACATGCAAGAAAGACCAGAATTCATGCGCTGTCTGCAGTGATAGAATTAAAGTATTTTTATTCTATTTTATTGTATGGTCCAATTTTCCATTTTCCCATGGGTTAGTTTTGTAATTGGAATATTATGTTTTATGAAGATGGACGTCTGAGTCTCATTTAGGCAAATCAATGAAGAAAAAGAAACATCAAAACATAGCTTCTGTGGCTTCGAAGAACCCGGGGGCGCGCCTGTCCCTGGTGGGAAGCCTGCCGCGCTCCCCTGGCCGACCTCCGTGGGCCTGTCGGCTCAGCAGGAACCTGTGGTGCTCCGCAGAAAGGACAGGGCACGCGTGACGGCTCGAGGGTGTAGGTGGCGCCTCGGTGGTGACACTGCCCCTTCTGGCTGACGTGACCCACTTGTCTGGTCGAAGCGGCAGATTCTATGGGGCAGGCTGAGCAGGGGGCTTGGGCCGGACGACGAGGGATGGGCTTCCAGGGGTGGGGACGGGGACTCGGCCAGGAGCCCTGGCCTCAGTCTCAAGGCCAGGCGCCACTGCTCTTCCCAGAAGGCTCCTCATCAGTGGCTCAGGGGCCCCGCAGCCTGCCGGGTCCTGCATGACTCCCTCCAAGGTGGCAGACTTGAGAGTTCATGGAGCAGCAATGGCCATGAGGACACTGAGCCCCATCTGCCAGGGGTGGGGGGCCTGCCAGGCTCCTCTGCCCCTTCTCCCCAAACTGACACTTGGTCTATCATGGGCAGATGAGGCAGTGTGGGGTTGGGGTGCTTGAGTTACTCCATGTCACTGTTTCCCCCCATTTCAGATCGGATCAAACGGCTGTTAATACACATGCAAAGGGTATGGCTGTACGCGCTTAGCTGTCAGGGAGCTCAGAGGGAGGCCTGCTACTCTAAGGCTGGGCCCCTCTGCCCACCGTGGCCTCATTGCTGCCATGCACGCAGCACGAGTCCACCCGGTGCCATGCTGGGCATGTGGTCCACTCGGTGTCTGCTCTGATGGGGCTGCATCAGGGTCCCACAGTCTGGGTATCACCCTGGTCATAAGCTGCCCTGGTGGTTGCTCTGTGGGGTTTGAACGAGCTCCACTGACAGATGGGCTTGGCTCACTCAGGACCTGGTCACACAGCTGCCATGCCAGCACTAGAGGCCGTCGTCTACCACGTAAACATAGCATTTGCATTTTAGCCGTTTTAATCGTGCTGCTCAGTGCCATCAACACATTCTCCACGCTCTGCGACCACTGCCACTATTTCCAAAATTCCTCCATCACTCCAACAGAAACCTGTGCCCACTAAGCCTTACCCCCACCCCTGTCCCCCAGCCCCTGGTAACTTCTCGTCTTTCTGTCTCTGTGAGTTTGCCTTCTGGGCATTTCACAGGTCCCCTCAAGTCTGGCTTATCTTACTGAGCATGTCTTCAGGGTCCGCCCACATTGCAGCATGTGTCAGGGCTTCTTTTCTCCCTGTGCGGAAAATATCCCCTGCACGCCTGGACCACGATCTGTTAATCCGTTCATCTGTGACAGATGCCCCACCTTTGGCCACCGTTAGCAGTGTGCTGTGGACGTCAGCTCACGTGTGTCCATTTGAGTCCCTGCTTTCATTAGTCTGGGTACATACCTAGCAGAGGAATTGCAGGGTCATACTGTAATTCCATGTTCCTTTATTTGAGGACCCATCAAACCGTCCTCACAGTGGCTGCGCACAAGGGCTCCATCTCCTCACAGTCTAGTCCGCATTCTCTGCTGTCTGCCTTTGTGACCACAGCCGGCCCGGCAGGTGTGAAGTGGAATCTCCCTGTGGTCTGGGTATGCGTCTCCCAGCGGCTGATGATGCAGAGCAGAGTTTCATGTGTTCGCTGGACACCCACATGTCTCCAGAAATATCCGTCAAGTCCTTTGCCTGTTTCTCACCTGGGTTGTTTTCCCTTCTTGTTGGTGGGTTGTAGGAACTCCATACATGCTTGATATCAATCTCTTATCAGACAGATCATTTGTGGATATTCTGTCCTCCGTGGGTCCTCTTCTCACTCGGCTGACAGCGTCCTTCCATCCTCCAAGACTTCCATTTTGATCAAGTCCAGTTGTCTGTTTTTCCTTTTAAGACCATCACCAAATCCACTGTCATGAAGATTTGACCCTGTGGATTTTCTAAGTTTTACAGTTTTCGCTCTTAATCTTAGGTCGCTGCTCCACTTTGAGTTGTCTTACATATGGTGTGGCGCTGGGGCTCGGTTCATCCTTCCGCCTCTGGATGCCCGGTTTTCCCGATGCCGTTTGCTGACAGGACTGTCCTGTGCGCCTTGGCTTTACGGGCCTTCCGCTGACGGGCACATCCGTTCACGCCAGGACCTCGTGGGCACTGGACGTCTGGAGTGTGTTCTGAAGCTGGAAGTATGAGACCTCTAAGATTGTTCTTTTCAGGATTCTCTTGGCGGTTCAGAGTCCCTGACATTATGAGTTTTAGGATGGGTCTTTCCGTTTCTGCAGAGAAACACTGTCAGGATTTTGATAGGCCACCCTACAAGTGAACTGAACGTCCCACTAGGTTTTGCTGATGAAATCCCAGCCCTAATGTCTGAGCGAGGGGTGTGCAGGCTTCAGTAATCTTGACAAATTCAGATTCAAGGCACTTTTCATTCTAGTGCCCCAGGGTTTAAGCAGAAAGTCAGATTTTAAAAAACTTTTTATTTGAACTACTTTAGGCTTACCAAAAAGCTTCAGAATTAGCAAAGAATTTTCCCACATCCCTCCGCCGGCTCTCCCGTGTTTTAACACAGCCATCCACATAGAATGAACATGGGCCCTATGTGCCGGGGTGAAGGCCCTGCCCAGACGTCCCCGGTGTCCCCTCCGGTCTGTGCTGAGGACTCTGCTCAGGACCTGCACACACTGGTCTGTGTCCCCCTCGGCCTCCTGCCGCCTCTGATGGGTCACCGGTTTTTCTTGCTTCTCTAGATGTTGACACTGTGGAAGAATGTTGTTCCCAGCCTGTGGGGAATTTACAGTTTCTCGCAGCTGTCAGGCTGTCTCCTGTCCTCCCACGCCTTCCGGGCCGAACATGGCGCTGTTTTTCACTCCCTTTGGGTCTGGTTTATTTTATTTTAGAATGTGAGGGGAATGTGGAAACCACCATGGTTTGGAGAGTTGTGGCGGAAGGGACCCCAGGGAGTCACCGGCCCCCATGAGGCCCCATCCTGCCCCTCTCTTCCCACCTGCCCCCCTCTCCCCCACCTGCCCTGCAGTGTCCAGGTCGTCCTGCACCATCAGACAGACCCCGTGCGTTCGCCCCAAAGTGTGGCGCACTCTCAGTTCCCTGTGTTCCCACCGACGGCACACACGTTGCCCCCCCGTATGGGTCTCCCTGCTCTCAGGCCTCCACTGAGGCCCCCTTGCGACCTGCCTGTCCCCAGGCCCTCCTCCCCAGGCACGGGGGTTGCTCCGGGTGGGTGGTCACCAGCAGCCCTGTGTGTGGAGCCCGGGCACGCCCACCTTGCGTCTCCAAGGGTCTGGCCCGGCTTCCTCCCAGCAGCCAGCACTGTGTTGTTGGGAGACTCGTGGATGGAAAACCTCTCGGTGTTATTTTATTTGCACCTCTCTGGTTATGAGTATGCTTGAATATTTTTCCATAAAGTTGAGGGCCATTTTCATCTCTTTTTTGTTCATTGCTGTCATTTCCCCCCATTTTTCTTTTTCTTTTTCCAATTTATATATATTCAATTAAAAAAAACTTTCTTTTCATATTCATATTAGAACTCTGTTAAATATAGCTCTTGACATACAAAAATAGCTTTTACCCCCCATTTTTCTATGGGAGTTTTGGTCCTTTGTCCCTAGAATTTTAAGAATTCTTTACATACTAGTTTTTCTCCTCATAGTTTCTCTTTTTCAGACTATTCCTGGCTATTCTTGCATGTTTGAATTTTAGTATTACTGTGTCTAACTCCATAAAATAGTTTTCTCTGTTTTTTACTGGAATTGAATTGAATTTACAAATTAACTTCAGGAGAAAAACATCTTTAAAATGTTGAGTCGTCCTGTCCAAGAACTGGCAACTTCTGTCCCTTTGTTCAATTCTACTTTTGTGTTTCTGGAGTGTTTTAAATTTTCCTCGTAAAAGTGTACACACTCCTAGTGAAATTTATTCCTGTGTGTTTTATCTTTTTGCTGCTTTTGTAAATGGACTTTTCAATCATCATGTCCTCTTTCTTGTCTGCTTATGGGAAAGCTATTGATTTTGTAGCTTGATACTTTACTGAATTCTTTTATTCAATAAATAAAAGTTTTATAATTTGATTCTCTGGGATTTTCCAAGTATATTATCATCTCATCTGCAGATAGAGATGGTTTGACTTCTGTGCCTTCTCTATGCCTCTAACTGATTTTTCTCACCTAATTTCATTAGTTAATATCTTTGGTATAATGCTGAATATTATTGGCAATAGTGGGTGTCTTTGCCTTGTCCCTGACCTTAGTGGAAATGCCGCTAGTATTTCTCTGCTAAATAAGAGATTGACTTTTGGACTTAATATGATAGTTTACTTTGTTAATAAAATATCCCTAAAATTCTTGAGTACTGATCAACGGCTTTCTTGTCACCTCTGGAGATAATCATATGATTTTTTTTACCCCTTCAATTTATTCTGTGGTGTGTGATATTAGTGAATTTCCTATTGTTGAACCTAGTTTGCTTTCCTGGAATAAATTACACTTGTCATATTTTTTTTCTTAAAGAGGAATTGGATTCTGTATATTAATACTTTGTTTAGAATTTTTGCATTGATATCCATGAATGATACTGGTCTGTAGTTTCCTTTCTTCGTACTGATTGTATTTGGCTTAAATAGCAGCGTTTACTTGCTTCACAAAAGGGATTCAGAAGCTTCCCCCTTTCCAGGGCTCCGACCTATCCAGCATCATGACTGTCTGGTCTTCACAAAGGCTGGGAGAGTTCCTGGGCCTCCGTCTGGGTTTGGTGCTTTTTGTGGGGTAGCTCTTCTCACCTTTTCTCTGTTTAGGTTTCTAACTCTAATGGCATCTGTTTTGGTAGAGTCTGTTTCCCAAGGAGATTATCTACTCCATCTAGGTTTCAGGCTTATTTGCACAGAAGACTTAAAAGTGTCTCATGATTTTTTAGATGCCTTCTGTTTCAAAAGTTAAATTTCTTGAATGTAATCATGTGGTTTTAAAAAAGAAAAAAACAGGAGGGAGGGTGGAGTAATGAGAAGAGGAAGAAAGTCAGCCAGTCTGTTGGGGTCCTGAGCTGGGCGATGGGCATGTGGGCGTGCACACAGGTCAGACGCACACCCACTGCACGCTGACATCTGCGTTTTATGTACATACCTTGATGTGAAAAATGTTATTTTAAAGTAAAAAAGAAAAAATAAATTTGAATGACTAGAAAATATCCTCCACCCAGAATTATTGTTTTCAAAGCAACACATGACAGAGTAAAATCCACCCTCGGTTTTCACAGAATAAGCTGATGCAGAGACGGGGAAATGCTTCCTCTGTACTCTGCGTGTTGGCTGGAGAGCAGCCACCTGGGGAGCTGGGTCGGCATCTGGGCACCACAGGCAGGTCCTCTGCACACTCAGCGCCCACACGGCTAAACGTGAGGGTCCATCTGTCTCAAGGCCATTCACAAGAGTGATTTCCCCCAAAATTGGAATAGCTCTATTCCTTTTTCTAGTTGCTAAAATTACTTGTGTCTTTTAAAAAAAAAAGCAAGAGAGAAAAACCTAACAAAGCAAGTGGAAATTACCTAAGATCCCACACTAACACCTATGAACTGTCAACCTGTTGGTCACACTCCTTCCAGAAGCTTCTTTATGGGTCCACCCCAAAGGCCAAGTCACAGGGTCTGTAGGTTCAGCTGCGTGTCATGGGCATCCTTCTCGGACTTGTGGAGGATGCCTGTCTTGAGGGGAGGTTGTAGGCTTGTGCATGAGTCCTCAGGAGGTGAGGACTTGCCCTAGGCAGAAGGTGGTGGTGGGCGCGGCCTAGGCACAGGACTGTCGGTGTCCCAGGGCCTGTGGTCAGGCTGAGGGCATGGGGCCCTCGCAGCAGCGCCACTTCAGATGGACCCAGACTCGGGTTTGCACCGCGCCTGGCTACCCTGTCATCTGGAAAAGTTCACTTGTGGGCACTACAATCTGCCTCAGAGGTGCGGGAATCATTAATCACATGTGTAAAATTGGTTTGAAAAAGAAAATACCAATTAGGAATTGTCATGACTAAAAGTAACAATTTGTTATCTAGAAAATGTGCTCTTCCTGTTCAGGTGACTGATGCGGGGCAGTGAGGAAGCCGGCCCGCTCACTGGGGTTGGGGTGGGGGCCTCATCGGTCCCTCCGGGACTTCACCTGCTTCTTGACCTCACCAGCAATGCAGGTTCAGGCCTCCTTCCGGGACCAGGAGCCAGAGCGGGGAGCCTGTGTCCACGCTGTCCGCCGGGCCCACTTGCCACACCAACTCACGCATGAGGGCCGAGGCTGGAGGGAACCACTGGAATCATCATTTCAGGCCGCATCCCTGTTGTTTCCCTGGCACTTTCAGTAGCCTTTCAAAACCACCTGCCCCAGGCGGTGTCCAGGCCCAGGTGACTCAGGACTCAGGCCCCACCAGAAGGCAGGGACGCGGTGCCTCAGGATCGTGGTTCTCAAACCTCTCAGTCTTGAGAATATAGGCTGTCAGACAGTTTTTCTTACATGTGCTGTGGGGATCCCCCCAGCACCAAGTCAGACACTCATGGAGGCAGAAGCAGCCCCCCAAGGGCACCCCTGTCTCCAAGAGCCCATCAGAAACCGGAGAGCTCAGGACGGGTTTGGGAAGCGCTGGAGAGAAGACAGAACCGCTGGTGGTGGGCGCGGCCCTGGCACAGGACTACCAAAGGCCTACCGCCCCACCCCGGCCGCTGCCACCCCCAGCACTAGAGTGTGGTGGACGGCAGGGGTCTTTCTTCTCTGGCTCCAAAAGCAAGATACTGACACAAATGCCTACTTCAGAGAAAAACTGGATCTGACAGTCCATTAGCATTCAAATGGGCCAGTTATAACCCTCTCACCTACTGAGACGATGAGGAATTACAACTGTACTGGAACATAATCCTTCCTAAAAATCTTGAGCACACAGACTGAGATGCAGCAGGGGACCTGGCCGACCCTAACGGGGCTCAGTGCACACACGGGGTCAGCCGGATGAAGGGCCGAGGGAGGGTGAGCAGGGGCTTGATTGACAGTGACTCCAAGGCCTCTGCTCCCCCAGCTCTGTGGACACACAAGGCAGCTGGTTCATGCAGTTGGGGAGACACAGTCTGGGCTCCCAGACTTGTCATGCCCAAGCAGGTGTTGCTCAGAGATGTCCAGGAGGAAGTCAGAAGCAAACTGGCCCACCCGAGAGTCGGGGAGCTGGAGGAGCCCACAAGGGACAGGACAGGGTTCCAGAAAGATCGCCCAAGAAGCCAGGTGCAGTTAGGATGGGAAAGCTCACTGGGGGCAGGTGAGGGGAGGGCTTGGGGTATGGTGGAAACCCCCGTTCAGGAGACATGGATCAGAGGAAGTCAAGAAGCAGGCGTGCTGGGCAATCGAGAGCTGGGTGTGCCTGCTTATGGGCTGATTCGAAGGGGCTCACGGGGCTTGGAAAGGAGGCAGAGAGAATGCATTCTGGAGGCTTCAGGAGGGGTTAGAACACAGGTCACAGCCCGGCCTCGGGAAAGGGTCCTTTCTCCCTGAACCAGAAAACATGTTCAGGGGCCCGGAAGACCAGCGCTTGTGTTAGCACTGGGTGGTAGTTCTCATGGAGGACAGTGCGTGTCAGATTTGCTGCAGGAGACAGAGGAGACAAGAAGGGACAGATTCTGAAAAGCTGTTATGTTCTCATTTGTCTTGTCCAAACCATGCACTTAGCACTTCTGTGCATTTTGTAGATGGAATGAGAATGTTTGGGGAAAATGTAGAATACCCGTCATGATGTAATTTAATCAGAATTGGATAAATAACTAATGTTTCCCCTGATATAGTCCTTAACATGGGATCTGTGGGTCTGTGGGGCCATTTTCAGTTTTCGGATTTCAGAAGGCCCAGGAAACCTCAGATTGAGCCAGAATAATATACGGTCAAGTATATTTGTGAGGAGAGGAATCCTGCTTAACAATTCTCTGAGAAGTTCACGACGCAGCCAAGTCCAAGAGGCTGTGCCCCAAAGGCGTGTGGTTTGCAGGACATGAGAACCCCTGACGGGGGTCTTAGGAGGTGGCACCTTTTGAGAAGGGCCAAGGTGATGGGCCTCACACTGGAACCGACAGAGGAAAAGAATGGTGCCTCCTAACTGGCTCGGAGGAGACTGGATATTGTCATTTTCAATTAAACCATCCATTCAGAGAACTGTCACATAAGATACCTGGAAAAACATTGATAAATAAAGGAAGGAAGGTGGCCCTGGGGAAAGGCCCTGCATGCTGGGTCTCTGTGACCCCAGGACGGGCTGGCCAGCACAGGAAAAGTCGCCCTGGGGTGCCAGCAAAGCACCCTTGGGTCCCCCAGCCCTGCGTCTGGTCCGCCAGCCCCCTTACCTTGTCCTGAGTGTCCCCACGTGGCATTGCTACAGGGGTAGCAGACGACAGTCTTGGAGCAAACCTGGGGGGGTTTGTTCTCAGGATCCCAGACGGAGGCTGCACAGCTGACCTAGGGTGCTGCGGTTCTGCACCCCAGGTAGATCGGTGTCACCAACTCCCATCCCTCCCCGGCCCCTCACCTGCCCTGGGCCCCCCCACATACGCCTGCACAGGCCCCCCTCACCTGCCCTGAGTCCCCCACACCCCTGCATGGGCTCTTCTTGTCCGCTCCTATCTGGTATTTTTTGAAATTACATCTGAAAGAGGCTTAGACATCATTCCATCATTTTATTCGATCTCCTGTTTTACCAACTGGACCTGAGGGATCAAGTACCTGGCCCAGGTGCACCACCCCCTTGTTCTCTGTCCAGGCCTGGGTTTCTCCAGCTGAGATGGCAGAATCCTGCAGCACAAGCACTTGGCGCCTCAGCAGAGGGCCGCACATGCACATGTGTTTTCTTGGCATCACTGCCTCACCTGGGCTCTGACCCCCGCACGGAAGGTACAAGAGCCACACCCGGAATGCAGCGTCGGCTGCCCCACTTCCTCTGCTTGCTGCTGCCAGCCAGGACTCCCTCTGCCTGCAGGGAGTGCAGAGGCCTAATTGCCCAAAGAAATCAGCAAAGAGGATCGTTGTATGGCACCGCTCTGCTGCACCACATCGGTGCTTCTCATGCCCTGTAATCAGCTCGGGCTTCGCACCGCCCAGCCTATGTCTCACTGCACTTTGGTGTGGCTGTTGCAGGTGTTGAAGATCCAGTTGTGATTCCAATTGTGTTTCCCTTTCGATGCCCACATTGTTAGTGGTGGTTTCCAAAACCAGAAATCAGGAGCCACCGTTTATGGAACAAAACCCAAATCTGGCCCCTGTAGTTCAAGGGAACATACTCTCACTGGAACGTCCCACTGGTGCACAGAGCTGAGTGGGTCAGAGGGTGTTGTATGAATGGATAACAAGCAGATCCATGTCAACAGAGAAAGAAAAACACAGAGTAACTTGGCCCATTTGGCCAAGACCAGTGTGGTACATTCTGATGGGCGGCTGTGCAAGGAAGTGCCCCAGGGGCAGCATGAGCTGAGGCCCCACTCTGTGTACAGTCCAAGCTCTGACCCCAGGCAGTCATTGGAGTGGATGCCCCTTATATGGAGCGGGAAGGGAGGGGGGCACAGTGACGCCCGACACAGAGACCCTGCGCAGACACGCCTCCCTGGTGCGGCAGACCCTGGGGCCGCTGTGGGTTCACGGGCTGAGGAGGTGACTCGCTTGGTTGCCTGGTGGGGGTTTTCACATTATTTGTGTCAAAAAGTTTTATGTTAAGGCTTAAAATGTAAGACCCCCACATGAGGGAGGGCAATCTGCTTTACTCCACAGACCCAGAAACACCCCGGCAGACACACCCAGAGCATGCTTGGCCACGTATCTGGGTCCCCCATGGCCCAGCCACGTGCACACACAGTCGGCCATCACGGGAACATAACAACCATTATGGACGTTTTGGAGAATGAAAACGGAGGCCAGGTGTCATTCTGCACCCAGCCTTGTGAGGAGGAAGTGACTGCGTCAGAGTACATCTTGTGGGTTTCAGGTTTTCTTCGGCTTTTTTTCCAGCTTTTTTTAAGTGAAAAATTTCAAGTGTATAGAAAAGTTGCAAGAGTAGTACAGTGAAAACCTAGCCATCCATGTGTGTACATAAAATGTGGGTGTTTTCATATATATGAAATAAATAAATGAGCCTTTTGGAAGTAGTTTGCAGAAATTGAGACATTTAGCCCTAAATGGTCAAGCATGCATTTCTTAAAAGCAAGGTCATTCTCCCCCATAACCACAATCCCACTGTGACCCTGAGAAAATTAACAACAGTAATGAATACATCAGCTCCAAATGCAGATTTCCCCAGTTGCCCCAAACTGTCTTTTGTAGAATTTTGGATAAAATCGAATTGAGGTTTATACACTTCATTTGGTTGGTATGCCTCTCAGTCTCGTTTACTCCAGATTCTGGAACGTTTCCTCCCACCTTTTCACTGCCCATGTCACTGATTCTGGGAGGAATCCAGGCCAGCTGTTCGGTGGGGTTTCTGTGTGGTGTATCTCGCACCCGAATTCTCTGGACACCGGAACACTGCACCGCAGCCAGGACCCATGACGTCCGGACAGCTGTGCCGTCTGGCTGCAGGGTTGCGGAGCCCTCATAGCCCCGTGCCGTTCCCCCGGGAGTCAGGTCTATGCCGGCGCCTTGTCCTCCAACCACGGCAAAGCTCTCTTCTGTCTCTGTCTCTCCCTTTCATCACTGTATCAGTACGATTCTGGGCTTGTTTCCTCACGTTTACAGTAAATTGAGCCATAGTTTTTAGTCTGCAGTAGGGGACTTTCATGCTTGATGCCTGACCTTTTGATGCACACCCATCCATTGGAGCACTTTGCCTTCTGGCACAAGGTGCCTGGTCTCACCTTGGACTTCACCTGCCTCCCACTACACATTAGCCGCTTCTGGTGAGAAACAGTTCTTAAGTGGGAAGCTGGTTCCTAATGGCTAAATACGTTTCCAGCAGAATGAGAAGGTATTTAGCTTATGCACTTTCAAGCTATGCTGGGGGTGTTCATGACCATTCTCTGAGTGGATCGAATATTTCCCTCTTACTTAGTCAATAGAACTATCTGTTCATCATAAACACTTGCGGTAAATTAACCCTGGTCTAAGATCTTTGATGTTGAATCCCCAAAGACGAGGTCAGACACAGGGGTTTGCAGTGAGAGCTTGAACTATATCACCAGCCATGACACCAGGCACAGGTGGGCTGTGGGTCTCAGGATACACGTTCCTCGGATGGAGGCCCAGAGGTTCCCTTCAGATTTGCAAAGAATTAAAGTGAAGTGAGTCATCCTGGCAATACTGGAGCCACTTTAAGTGACTTTCTAAGAATAATTTCAGAAAAAAAGGTTTGTTTAAAAATTAGAGTCACTGGCCACACAAAACTTCTGAGTTCTTAAATATTCAGCGTTGGACACAGTTTCCCAATAATTAGGAAGATATGCAGTGGCCATAGATATGAAGACACACTAGATATGCAGTACATATCATTTAAGTAAATTGGGTAATATTTTAGAAGAAAAAAAATCACTCTACTTTGATTTTGCTTGATTCTTAACTTGTTTCCAGAGCAGGCAGTTTCTTTAAAAATGACCTTATCATAAATCACAAGATCAGCAAACATTTTATACCTTGCCTCAAAAATCTCTGGGCCCTTCCACTTGGGTGAAGATGGCGTAAACATACATTTCTCCGTTCATCCTACTGAGAACGTTACACGTAAGACAAAGGTGAGAAGACTGAAAGGCGGGGAGGAGAAGCCAGGGCGGCCAGGGACCACAGGGCCTGGGCGGCGGCACAGCGGCGAGATCCTGGGTCTTCTTTTTACCTCAAACATCCCAGACTGGGAGCTGGAGAAGCCAGAGATGCCAGGGCTGCAGCCCCTTCTTTGGCACCGGAGGGCCTTCTTCTTCAACCTGGACAATGCTAGGTCCTCCGGTTTGCCTCTGGGGTTCCTGGTGAACAGACAGGGTGACCGTGCTGTCGCCTCCCACGAGGGCCTCTCCTGCACGGCTTGTCTTCTGCTGGGTCCCGAGGCAGGAGTGCGCCCACCGGCTCGCCCACCCCAGAGCTGTCCCTCCTCCAGACCCCGTGCTGTGTCCATACCGGGTTTCTGCCCAGGTGTTTTCAACTCCTTCTGTCACGTCCTTCATCGTTACTGGCTGTTCTCCCATCTACAGCCTGGTCCTGGGTGCGTGTGGCTGCCGGCAGAGGCCATGGGGGCCCTGTGCGAGTTGTGATTTTGGTCGGCTTCTCGACGCAGACTGGTGGCTTTTTCTCTCTTTTTCACTTACACGATGTTTCCAAGGTTCACCGGTGTTGTAGCATGTGCCAGTACTTTGTTCTTTTCATGGCCGAGTTAATTATGCCCCAGGATACAGAGGGGCCACATTTGGCTTATGCATCCATTGGTTGAAGGATAGTAGGGTTGTTTCCACCTGTAGGCTTGTGTGACTAATGCAGTGAACATTCACATACACATTTTTGCATGAAAACACATTTTTATTTCTCTTGGGCGCATACCCAGGGTGGAATTGCTGGATCATACGGTAACTAACTTCTTGCGGAATTGGCAGACTTTTCCACAGAAGCTACACTATTTTACATTCCCACCAGCAGTGTATGTTCCAGCTCTTCCACATGCTCACCAGCACTTTTTTCCATTTGTCTGGTTATAACCATGCTGATGGTTATGAAGGGGTATCTCCTACTTTTGACTTGCATGTCCCTGATGACTAACAAAGTTGGGCATCGTTTCATGTGTTTACTGGCCATTTTTGTATCTTCTTTGGAGAAATGTCAATTCAAGTCCTGCACCCATTTTTAATTGGGTGGTTTGTCTTTTTGTTGTTGAGCTGTAGTTCTTTATATATTCTGGAAACTAGGGCCTTATCAGACCCATGATTTGCAAATTTTCCCATCCTACGAGTTATCATGTATTTTCTTAATAATGTCCTCTAGTGTACAAGGGTCGCGTTTTGATGAAGTCTAGCTTATATTCTTTCTTTTGTTGCTTATGCTTTTGTCATATTCCAGGAACCGTTACCTAACCCAAGCTTTGCCCCATGTTTCTTCTGGTCGGATCACCTCCCCAGGGCTTCTGTTTGTTTTGGTGAGTTCTCTGAACTAAACTACGTAGAGTCTGTACTTTGACTTGTGTGGCCGCTGACATCTCTGCCCCATTAAGTGACTGGATGGTGACTCAGGTGCCCAGAACCAAACCAGTCTTTGCAGATGGGCTCTTTCTGTGGACTGGCCCTTCGTCCCTCAGCCAGGATGCAGCCCACACCTTACCTGGCACGTCCTGCTGTCAGTGTGAATGTCCCCAGAGGAGATGAGGGAGAGGTCTTCCCTGAGCATCATGGGGCCCCAGGCTTGCAGGTGGCATTTAGATTCCCGGGCATTTCCTGGAGCAAATATTCCCCAGGTCTCTTGTTCCCAGCCTTTCCACCCAAGCTTTTCAGTTAGTCTGTTGTTTGCCCCACTTCATCTATTACCTTGGGTACAAATAGGTAAAATATTTTCCCATAAATAGTTCTGAAAGACTGCCCAGATGGCCACTTTAGCTGTGGCAGAGTTCCACGTCAGGGGGGATAAAGGCAAGCCTCCTGAGCCGGGCCTTCAGGGACCGCCAGAAAGGTCAAGACGGACCACTCGGTTCCTCGGCTCCCCTCCCAGGAGCTGTCCTGGTGCCTGGAATGCGGGCTGCTGTCTTCAGGGCTACGGCTGGGCTGGGGCAGGGGTGCTCAGTGCTACAGGGCTCACTTCTTCCCAAGCCTCAGCTATTCTTTCCTAAGTGTCCCCGGTGGCCGAAGCCTTTGGCTGGTCTCCAGAGCTCAAAGAAAGGTCAATTCTTAGGGCTTTACCAGTTTCCTCGTTGCTATAGGTGAGGGATGGGCGTTTGGAGCGTTATGCCATCTTCGTCAGAATTTTCAGTAGGGCCCCAAGATGCTCTTTTGTAGGTTCCCCTGGCGATCCTGATTCTGCTGGCCTCAGTCCACGCTGAGAACGCTGGCCTGCCACTGCACCTCCCCCTGCAGATCCCGCCTCATCTGGCCTCTCAGGCTCCCTCCTAGTAGATGCGACCCAGATTCACACCTGTGCGGTCCACTGCACCTGCGGCCCCGGGTTGGGGTCGGCCTACTTCCTTCGCTCTGGCCCCTGCTGACATCACACAAAGTTGTGCCCGGACTGCAGCGTTTACCTCATCATCTCAGCGAGCACAGAAACACCTCGAGCGCTCTGGTGTCTGGAGGAAATTTGGAGGATGGACTCGCCCTTCAGCAGGATGGGAAAAAACCACAGGAATGTCCGTGAAGACCAGAGTCACTGACGCTGTCGTGCCTGGCTCTGACACGGCTCCTGAGTCAGTGACCTTGTCCCCAAACAGATACACAGACTTAAAGAGGGTGACCCAGCATGGGGCAGAAGAGGGGAAGTAAAGTGCAAATGTGGCCAAATATGCCATGAAAGGTATAATGTCCACATTCAGGCCAAAAATGATTTGGTCCCATTAACAGTGCTGAGGAGGCCAACACATTTAGGAATTCTGTTGCTGGCCGTGCATGTGTTATGATGAAATACTCACTTAGCAGATTGTTTCTCCTGTTTCTTGAACCTTGGCCAAAGGATAAAGTGAATCATCACTGAAATGAGAAACTCACCTGAAATCTTACCTTTGCCCAAGCAATCTTAGATGAATGTCCCAAATGCTCATGCCCACCAGCTAGCGATGAGTGCAGGGGAATCATACCCCACTTCTTTCCAATGGATCTCGGCTAGCAATTCTTGGGCTCCAAAGATTGCTTCCGTCCCCTAAATGCTTGGTGGTTTGGGGGCCACAGACCGACTATTAGAAAAACTGCACACACCATCTGCACGTCCTTCAGAAGGCTTGTGGGCTGCATGAAGAATTTCTATGGGCAGCTAATACAGCACCCCGGACAGTCAAGGCTGACCGTGGGAGCGGCACTGAGCTCGCTCTCTGTGGATAAGTGCCTCTCAACGGGGCTGTGCAGCAAAAGCACCTGGAAGCTTTTAACAAGCACAACAAAACCTTTTCTATCTATTTTGGAAATTTTTAAACATGCAGAGAAGCAGTAAGTATGACAAACCCCAGTGGACCCATGGCCCACGTCTAAGAGCTGGACAGTCACGGGAAGTGTCTGGTCTGTACCGACCTCCAGAAAGATTTACCTAATGAGAATCCTAGGTGTTGTTTCACCTGCCAACGCCTAAATACGACCTCTAAGAGATACCCCGTGCTTCGCACCAACCCCATACTTTCAAAAAAGCCCTTAAAATCACATATGGTGCTGGCGTTTCTCATTTACTCGTAAATGCATGGTTGGTTCCTAACAAGGTCCTCGGCCTGCGCTTGTTCGGGCCCCCTGCCCCCCTTGGCCTTTATTTGCTCGCCAGCAGGTAACAGGCTGACGCAGCGCAGTTAAGGCCAGGACGCCGCTCGGCCGGCCGGGGTCTGCGGGAAAGCCCGGGGGTCCGCTCTCGGGATCCCCTGTCCGCGTCGGGTGCGCAGGCGCGCTGGGAGCCCCGGGCGGGCGGGCGCGGGCGTCCCGGCGCCTAACGCTCTGCGTTCCCCCTGCAGGCCCAGCCTCCCGAGCCGGCCGGCGCATGGGGCCATGGCGGGGCGCCCGGGGCACGCGGAGCCCCCGGGCGGGGCCCGGCCCCGGCTCGTCATCATCAACGTGGGCGGCTGCCGCGTGCGCCTGGCCTGGGCGGCGCTGGCGCGCTGTCCCCTCGCGCGCCTGGAGCGCCTGCGCGCCTGCCGCGGCCGCGAGGAGCTGCTGCGCGTGTGCGACGACTACGACGCCGGCCGCGACGAGTTCTTCTTCGACCGCAGCCCGAGCGCCTTCCGCGCCATCGTGGCGCCGCTGCGGGCCGGCAGGCTGCGGCTGCTCCGCGGCCCGTGCGCGCTGGCCTTCCGCGACGAGCTGGCCTACTGGGGCATCGACGAGGCGCGCCTGGAGCGCTGCTGCCTGCGCCGCCTGCGCCGCCGCGAGGAGGAGGCGGCCGCCGGGCGCGCGGGCCCCGAGGGCCGCGGGCCGCAGGGGAGCCCGGCGTGCGCCCTGGGCCCCGGGGGCCGCCTGGCGCGCGGCCGGCGCCGCCTGCGCGACGTGGTGGACGACCCGCGCTCCGGGCTCGCCGGCAAGCTGTTCGCCTGCGTGTCCGTCGGCTTCGTGGCCGTCACGGCGGTCGGCCTCTGCCTGAGCACCATGCCGGACATCCGCGCGGAGGAGGAGCGGGTGAGCATGGCCTGGGTGGGGGCGGCCGGGACAGAAACGCAGAGGAAACCGGGCCTACGACTGGGCTTGCGGGGCCAGGAGGCAGTGGGGCACGGGCTGACCAGTGGTCTTAGACTCCCCCGGTGCTGACACCACAGGCGCTGGACCCACATCGGCCTGCTCTGGTTGAGTGTGCCCGGCTGTGATCAGAATGGGCTGTGCACCGACAACGGAGGCTCCAAATTATGGCCCATTGTAAGGCCTCAGTGAGGGTGCGTCCAAACAGCAGGGCTTCGTGGAATGTCTCCTACTCGGGCCCTCAAACCTTGGTCCCTTGGAGCCAGAACCTGCAGTGATCCAAAGGCCTTGGGAGTTCCCCTCATGCTGGACCAGAGGGACGTCACCTCTGTGTTCTCCCAGGGCGGACTATCTGCTCAGACCAGCCCCACTGGCCCTGTCGAGGTGCTGGGGCTCCCAGCCCTTCCGGAGACTTCCTGCCCCTCTGTCTGTCCTGTGCAAATGCCCACTGCTCACAGGGTGTGTGCAGAAACTCATTCTGGCATTAGGACAGACCCAGCACCAGTCAGCATTCATGTCCTGATTGTGTCCCTGGACGTCCAGGAAAGGTTCTGTGTGGGTGGGGCTAGAGGAGAAGAGGGTGCCTTGGTGCCTGGAGGTCGGAGCTGAGCGTTGCCCTGCGTTTCCTCATGGGCAGCAGGGGCAGCAGCCTGACTCTCCCCTCCTCGGCCCCCTGCTTCACCTATGGGACTGGGCAGAGGCTCCCTCCCTCTGGTGGGAGCCCCAGAGTCCTATGCTGAGCTCCCCAGTGTGGCAAAGGCCAGTGCCCACCTCCTCCTGGAACATTCGCTGCTGACAAGACTGCAGGTTAAACTTAGATGTACATTTAGGAAATCGGCTCGGCTTTCTGCATCACTTGGGGATCTGGTCCCTGGGCTGTTATTTCCAGTTGTCTCTACTAGGTCCAAGTTTTGGATCCTGCTCCTACAAAGACACACTGTGTTTGGGTTTTCTGAGCAGCAGCAACTCCATACAGTGCGCAGGAGGGAAAGCAGGGACCCAGAGGTCAGGCTGCTTCAATGTGTGACGCCACCTGGGAGGTCAGGCGGTCCCGGCAGGATCACCCCAGGGTGTCCGGCAGTCCCCACAGCACCCCCTCCATCATTCCCAAAAGGTTGCTGCATGCTGCCCAGGTATTGCCTCACCAAGTCAGCTGTCAGGTTACAGGGCCATCTCTCAGAGCTGGCAGCTCCTGGTGCAGTGGTTCCTGCGCCATCCCTCCCTCAGGTGGGGTGGGGCCCGCTGCACACGGCAGGTGCCCAGTCAACAGGACATGCTGTCACCACCACAGGAAGGGAGAAGTTTGTTTCCACTTTGTGTGTGTTGGTAAAATACACATGAAATCACCATTCTGACCATGTTAAAGCCTGCTGTCCAGGGGCATTAACTACATTCATGACGATGTGCACCATCCCCACCACCATCTCTAGAACTTGCCGTCCTCCCACACTGAAACTTGGCCTCAAACCCTGACTCTACCCCTTCCCAGCTCCGGACCCACCATCTACTCTCTGTCTCTGTGATCAGCTCCTCCAGGGACCTCACGTGAGTGGAGTCGCACAGCGTTTGTCTCTTGGTGGTGGGCACGTTGTGCTGAGCAGTGTGTCCTGGGCTCGTCCACGTGGTGGCAGGTGTCCCTTCCCTTACAGCCAAGCCACATTCCCCTGGTGCAGACCACACTCGTGGGCCCTGCCTGCTTCTCGCTGTTGTGAATAGTGCTTTTCTTTGAGTCCCTGCCCTCGATTCTTCTGGGAAATACCCAGGAGCTTGGCTCATATGGTGATGCTGCATCTACTTTTCTGAGGAAGCACCTTTGGACAGTGGATGTAGCCACACAGGCTCGAGACATGAGGTGGAGGGCGGTGGAGAAGAGCGAGACTGGGGCCTTTTGCTGTTCTATTTGTTGTGGTTTTTCCACTAGAATTTAACTTGAAAGTTGCAGGGATTGAAATGTTCTCAATGTGCAGGATGCTTCTCCAGTGCACCCCATGCACACTGACCGTCTGGCTAAAGGCCCCCAGCTTTTTGAAGGTGATCTTGGGCAGCAAGGCATGCCCCAGGGATCATGGGTGGCTGACACAGGCCCTCCCCAATCAGACCCTGGCAGCATTCTCCCTGGCAGCACTGGCATCAGTGGCTGTTTCTGTGTCGGCACAGAGGAGCGTAGGGGGAAAAAGGATCATTGTGTTACTAGGGCGATGAGAGGAAAATGGCTCTGTGGTTCCTGCTGTTGGTCCATAGAGCCAGGCTGGAAGGAAGCCCAGGGCTGTAGTGCTTCTTCAGGGGGTCTGCATGAGGCAGTGCCCCCTCCTCCGGCTGCCCCCAGACCCCTTGATATCTAGAGGGGCCCGGCCCTCAGCTTCCAGATAGAAGGGGTCTGGGGGATGGGGACCTGGGCCTTTGGGAGTGGAGATCCTCTTCCTCCATGACCCATCTTGGCCCCGCATAGGGTCCAGGGATCACGCTCTTGGTATTATGGGGTCCCTGTCTTACAGAGACCCCTGCCTGATCCAGGGCACGTCCAGTGAGTGACGGCCCTCAGTCGCTGGGCATCTGTGAGAACTGAGTGGGCAAAGTCTCTGAGTTCCCAGGCCACCCTGCAGTGACACTGGGCCAGCACCATGCTGCTGTTGACTTCCTGCAGGCTGCTGTCCCCCCAGGGCCATCCCCTCCCAGTGCTCACCACTGCCCAGGGCTGTCCCCTTCACCCATCACACGCAGGGCTGTCCCCTCTGCCCATCACATGCAGGGCTGTCTCCTCCTGCTGGGCGCTGGCTTGTCTGGGATGTGCTGCTCACAGTTCTGAGTGAGAACCTGCTCTTTGCTTTTCGTGTCATAAAGTTCAGACGTCAGTCACAGGAGGAGTTGACTTTAAAGACACACTTGTGGGATGGGGTCTGGATAACATTACACTCAGTGAGACAAGCCCAAGACAGGACAACAAATGGCAGGCCCTGTCTGATTTCCTCATCCATGCACGTCACTAGCTAGATTGCAAGGGTGGCGGCCCCCATCGGCCTGGTCTCCGGGTCTCCATCCCTGCCCACGTGGCCCCACTGCCCCCCACAGCCTGGGGATGGCAGTGCACTGTTGCTTTGGAGCAAGTGGCCACGTGTGCAGGGCTGTCACCCACCCGCCTTTCCAGGGGAGCAGCGCCAGGCCACAAACAGTGTGAAGCATCCTGGCTGTGCCTGAGCCCCTGCTGGCTTGCGGCAAGGCTGGGGGTAGACAATTCCGGAGTCAGTCCTACCCCAGCAGCCACTCTGGTGCCCAGCAGTTACAGCACCTCCTACCGGGCACTGAGGACCCGTGCAAGGAGCTCTCCTACTAGAGGGAGAGAATGAGTCCTGGTGGCCTGGGGAGCCCTAGGCTGGGCATAGCTGCCAGAGAGCTCAGGGGGCATTTCAGGTGGGCAGCCCTGCATGCCCGCACCAGAAGGCCATAGGGGGCACGCATCCCCTCCTTAAATGTTTCTGCCTCCTGCTCAGTGCTCCCAAGATGCGGAGGACCCTGGGGCACACAGGGGGCCACCTCCTGACTCGGTGGCCCCTCAGTGCCAGGTGCTGGCACAGTCCCTGCACACAGTGCCTGGGTGTGGTCCACAGCCCCCAGCTGGCCCCTGGAGGACCCCGGCCAGTCTGAGAGGTGGACTCAGACACCCCAGGGCCCCTGCTGTGGCTCCTTCAGCTCAGGGTCAGGTGCCCGGAACTGCCCACAGGGCTGAGCCCCAGCTGCCAAAACATGCAGCCGGGAGGGTGACCCTCAGCAGTGAGGCCAGTGAGCGGGACCCTCGGTTCACAGGAGCTGGTCGCTGCAGCCAGCCCCAGGGCACCACTGACCACCTGGCTCTGACCCTCCCGAGTGACTGGGCCTCGCCCAGCTGTGATGCAGGGGTCGGCTGGGCCGGTTCCCGCCCGGCTCCCGGGACAGCCTTTGGGCCTGTTCGGCTCCTAGGCCACGCACCCCTGTCGCGGGGCCTTTCCCTGCCCTCTCGCCCTCTTCCTCCTGCCTCTGACCCCCCTGCCTCCCTCTGGAGAGGACCAGGACTCTCCCCAGCTTTGTCCCTCTTACATGGGAAGTGACACAGCCACAGGTCTGGGGACCAGTATGTAGATGTCTTCCAGGCATCATCTGGCCACAAAAATACTTCCCCAGGCCCCACCCGGGCCACCAGCCCCAGTTGCCCTGCAGCCCCATGGACGCCAGGCTTGGGGACACTGTTGGGGCCTGGGGGGCCAGGTGCTGAGCCGCCGAGCCTCCGAGGTGTGGAGCTGACTGATTGGCTGTGGGCCCCCTGCGTGGCCACCAGCACCACAGGGCTGCCTCCACTGCCCATGGGACCGCTGTGTTCATGACCCCAAAGTAAGCAGACGTGAGATTCTTCTCTCAACAGCGAATCCCAGCTCCGGCGTTTAGGCTCCACCAAAATAAAACATGAAGGCAAGGGGCTACAAAGAGGACGTTTCTGTGACTCTGCCGGTCAGCCTTTGCCACTTCGCCAAGTGGGCGCCTTTGTAGCTCTGCGCTGATTGTCCGATCTGCCTCAGCATGTGCAGGGCGGATGGAAACCCGAGAGCAAGCTGCAAAATTACTACGAATAAATGAATTTGTTAAGGTGGCTGGCTGTAAAATAAACAGGCCCAAACCAGGCACTTTTCCGTATTCCTCCCCAGGGACACTGCTCAAGGCCAGCGGCAGCTGCCGGTCCACAGCGGCTCGGGGCCAGGCAGCCGAACGCTCTGACACGGTCTGGAAAAGCCACTTTCAGCTGCACGGGTGGGAAAGCAGCCCCCCAGCACAAGCTGGAGCCCTGGGGCCCCCCTCACGCCCAGGGCCCAGGCTGGTTGCGTGAGTGAGTGAGCATCTGGCCAGCACACGTGCACATGTGTGCAGTCACTGAGACAGTCAAAGGGCGCAGCCCCCACAGCACTTTTAGGGACGTCACCTGTGGAAAACCAGCGATTGGGTTGGGGCCGCTGGGCAGACAGCCAGTTCCCCCAGGGGAGGGCAGAGTGGTGAGCTGCGCTCGCCTCCTCACCCACCACAACACCACAAAACATTTAATGGGGTGTTGGCAGCCGTGCCCCAGTACAGATAGTCTGAACCGAGCACATTTGTTATTTTATGTAAATGACTGCTATTCTGAAACAATTTGTTCTCTTCAGTAGATTTAATATCCCTTCTACTGTTGTGTTTTCACTACAAGAGCATTTTTCCACAGATAATTGGAAAAAATAAACCTCAATTCAGTTCAAAGTCACATTATTATAAATTTATAGTTACTGAAATGAGTTAGTAAATATTTTCCTTTAGGTACTTTTGGGAGGATAAAGATAAAATCTGCGCACAAAGTCGTGAATGAATGAGTAAACAAATTAGCAAACCGTCCTGTCTTAGGGCGCACCCATCACCGCAGAGCCCACAGCGCTGCCTGGCTGTCTTGCTGGCTGCCCAGGGTGACTGGATGGACAGGGAGAAAGGCCTCAGTGCCCAAAACACAGGCTGCAAAGGGACACAGCCGGCTTGAGAATGTCCGCGCCTGATACACAGGGAGTGTGTGCACGCCGTGGGGTCTCTGCTGGAGCTCAGAGCAGTCAGACCCTCCTGCCAGGGGGACGGGCGTTCGTGCTGAACTCAGTGGTGCCCCTGCCCCTCTCTGGGCAGCGATGGATCCACCTCACTAGCCTTCACTACATCTCCTCACCCTTATGCTGTGGTTTGATCTGCTGAGAGTAATAGGATCAGCAGAGCTTCTCAGCAAAGCTAAGTCCACTGAATTTGTGATGCTCTGAAATGAGAACAAAGTCAGGAAGGGAAGCATGCCCCTTGCCAGGCCTCCTGACATCGCGTCACTGACTGCTCCACAGCCTCTGTTGCTGGAGAAATGTGGTCTAGCGCTTCTGTTTTCACTAGAAAATCAAAACAGGGCCAAGTGCCAAATGAACACCATGCTGCGCAGGCTGCATCTTCCAAGAATGGTTTTCAAAGCCACTTCATTTCCAAAGGTCAGTTTGGACTAGCTCTCAGCCTCCAGCTTGACCTGTCCCCTGCCCCCACTGGCCGCTGCAGGCATGGACGGCACCTCACTAGCCTGGGCCACAGCCTGAGCACCCCCGAGGTCTCCTGGTCCCCATCCAGCCTGCCTGCCCTGCCTGCAGCTTAGGTCCCAAACATGGGACACTGGAGGCAGCTGCAGGGGGTGAGAACAGGGGGCGAGCTCAGCGCTGGCCACCCACCCCCCTGGGACTTGAGGCTTGTGAACTGGATTTGGGGGTGCAAGCCCCTCCGAGACTGCAGAGTGTCAGGACAACAGCAGGCATGGTGAGAGGGCCTGTGCACCCAGCCCCACTCAGGATGCCCACTGCAGGTACCCCACCACCCGCAGGAGCCTGAGGGCCTTCTCTGGAGGAGCCGGCCCCTCGAAGGGAGGGTGTCATCTGCTGGCACGGCCCCGATGAAGGCCCGCCCCCACTGGTCCTGTGCTCAGCCCAGCAGCCACGAGCCTGCCAGCACACAGAGCATCAGCTGCTGCCTCGCCCCTCTGAGGAAGGGAGACAAGGGGAGAGGCCCTGACAGGACAAAAGACCATGGCCACAGAGGCAGAGAGCCTGTGCACCTGGGGCCACGAGGCAGCGTGTCCACAGAATGAAGACCGGTGCTGTGCACAAGCCAAGAATGGACAGAGCCCGGTTCACGGCCGAGCTGCCTGGGCCCAGGAGTGAGCTCATGTCTGGAGGGCAAGACAGACAAAGCGTGGGAAACGAGGTGAGAAATGGGGCAGACGCTGGGCCCAGGATTCCCAGGAGTGACTGTGGTGGCCAGGGCTGGTCGGGGGTGCCGCTCTAAAGAGACAGGGACTATGGGGGCTGCGAGGCAGTTACGGGGACTGCCCATCTGCCCCGGGGACCAGTACATGCTTCTCTGCAGTCAGCCACGTGGATGCTCCCTGAGAAACCCCCTCCCGAGGCCGGAGCTTCTAGGCTGATGCAAACGCATGCTTTGAAAAATGTCTGTGAGCAGTTTGTATGAATTAGCACTCCGCCCATGCCCAGGGCTGCCCAGACCACTGGACCTCCAGACCCTCCGCCCCGGGCGCAGGCCCAGATGACCCTTTCAGCTGCTCAGAGGAGCTCTGCGATCTCTGCGAAACATGGACATGTCCCTGCGACAAGCTCAGCATCCCGTCCCCAGGCCCTGGAGACGCTCCGGCGCAAGTGCCTGTACAGCGCTGCTGGCTGCTCCCTGGGGCTGGCTTTTTGGTAATAGTAGATGAAGGCATTTCCATACGCTTTATAGACACATCCTGAGCCCGACACTCAGCTTTGCGGTGCCTAGATACTCGGGAGTGGGAAGCCTGTGGGTCCCTGCACCAGCCACCCCCTAGTTCTCACAAGTGTCTATAATTAGCTCAACCTAACGACAAAGGGAAGGCTTCCGGGGGCGCCGGAGGCCTTTGTTCTTGGGCTGCAGTGAGGACGTCCAGCACCTACCCTTCTAAGAGGCTGGAGAAGGGACCTGGCCCCAGGGCTCAGGCGCTTGCGGGGCCCCCGCACACTGCACACTGGCACCTAGAACCCCGGGCAGTCTCTGGGGAAGAGCAAGTGTCCAGGGGCCTTTCACCAAGACGGGTCTGCCCATAGGGCCAGATACAATGCCACCAGGACCCAGGGCCCTGGGGACCTGGTGGTGGCCCCGTGGGAGCCCCGAGAGGGATCTCTGGTGAGCAGTGGGCACCGGGTTCCCAGCACGTCCTGTGGAGAAGGCTCACTGGGCCGTCCGTCTCGGGCTCCTGCTCTGCCCCCCACAGCCTGGCTGCCCTCCGACCTCTGGGTGGCTCCGGAGCTCCTCCTCCTGCCCCTGGGTCACACCCCTTCGCAGACTCCCTTTTGCTCAAAAGCCCCCTCTCACCTGCTCCCAGCATCCCTGGGCCCACCAAGTGTTCTCCCCAACTTCCTGGTGCCTCCTCCAACCCTTGGCAGTGACCCTGGGCCCAACCCTGCAGGCTTCTCTGGGCCCTGGCACCCTGTCTGCCCCTCCTCTGGCCCTTCATCTCTGTCCAGGTTGAGACCAGCCCCACGCTCCCAGGCTAACATCTCCAACCTCAAATCCCACTTCTCTCTCCCTGGGGTCTCCTCCCGAGGGTTGGCCTCCCTGCCTCCTCCCTGCACAGGCCAACCTCTGCCTCTGTTCTCTGGGTTCCAGCTCCCAAATGCAGCCCCAGGCAGCCCTGCCTTTTCTGCCCATGCCTCAGGGCCCTCCCTCACCTCAGGGGCCCCCTTGAGATGCCTGCCCCCACCCCTCCAGCCTGCTCTGGGCATCACTGTGCCCCTGGGTGTCCACGACCTCCCACAGCCTCCGTCAGGCATATTGAGCTGAGGGGCCCCCCTGAGGCCTTCCCACAGAGCGCCTCCATCCTCAGCTCCCTGCACCATGCAGCTAGAGGGGAAGAGCCCCGGATGGGGTGGGCATGGGGCTCCAGTGTGGCACAGACGCAGTGAGAAGAGAGGGCTCAGCTGCTGGGGCTCCCGTGGCGGTCACTTGTATTTCCTCGCAGGGCCCAGGGCAAGAGGCAGCAGGCTCAGGTCCCAGGCCTGGACTCCCGGCTGGGCTGTGCATTCTGGGCTGTGCTCCTGGATCGGGGCCCTAGACACGGGCACTGCCGCCATAGCAGCGCCTGGGGACGGGGAGGCCGTGCGGGCTGGAACCGGACCCTGCCCCCCGAGCCCAGCACAGACCTTGGGGTCCACTGTCTTCTGGGCCAGAGCCTGCCCCTTGTCACCCCTGACAGCAGATGGTCAAAAGCTGTCAGCAGGACACCCAGTGCAGCCCCTCAGTCCCCGGATGGGAGCACAGCGACCACAGCAGGCGCGTGGCCCTCCTGGCCCTGAGTAATCAGATAGTTTCAAAGGTGCCAGGCAGAGCGGGCATCACCCTGTCACCTCGGCGGGTGGAGACAGCTGTGTGTCACTCTTGGGGCCAGTGCACCGACAGCCAATGTCAGATTCACAGGGGCACCTGCAGCTTGCTGCCTGGCTAAAGCCCCAAATGTCAGTGAAAATGCAGCGAAGCCAGATGAGTACAGGGGCGCTTCAAAACTGGGCGAGCCAGGCTGAGCACAGATTCATTTCTGACCTGATTTTGGCCAAATAGGCCAAATGTGTCAAATTATCATAAATCAGGGCCTGTTTTCTGGGTTAGAAGTCCCAGAAATAGCTCCTTCCAATTGACCGCCATGGCTGGTCTTTGTGTGTGTGTGTGTGTGTTGGGGAGCTCCAACAGGCCGGCTCCTTCCCTCTGGCTCCAGGTGGGCATCCGGGGGTTGCTCCTCACTTACGGGGTGAGGGCAGCTGCCTTCCCCACCCTGGTAATCTCAGCCCACCCCAGTGGGGCCCAAGCTGTACTTGGCCAGAAGCAGTGCTGAGAGTGGGAAGCTGGGCTCAGTGCAAAGGGGCACAGGTGTTTCTGGAGCTGTGGTTACAGGACCACAGATGCCCCTAGGCTGGGGTCAGTAGGCTCCTGAGCAGTTAGGGAGGCCGGCCAGGTGCTATCACCCCCCAGCTCTGGTGCTGTGTCTGAGCTCATGCCCCCTCCCCATCACCACCATCCCTTAGGATGGGGTCCCCTCCTGTGGGGGGTCTCTGAACCCACGTTGGTCCCCATGCACCCCAGCTGCTCTCTCTTTGCTGAATACTAGTCAGTAGGGGTTTTCCACCTGAATCCAGTTTTCCCACTGGTCAGATGATGCCCAGCAGAGAGCCCCTGCTGCTCCGTCAGTACCCCAGGTGAACGGGAGCATCCAGGGTGCCCACAGGCTGCCCTGGGCTGGTTTAACTTCTCTGAACCTGACTCACTCAGGGGGCATGATACAGTCAGACCCTCACCCTTGGGGCTCAGAGCCCCCATTCCTGGCTCCCCACCAAGGCTCAGGAGTGGACTCAGCACTCCCACTTACGTGCTGCTGGACCAGCCTTAAATTGCCCCTCAGGGGGCGAATGGGCAACCCCAAGAGCTGAGACAGGACCCTTCTCCAAACCTGTGATACTGTGGAGCTGGGTGGCCCCAGAAGCAACGAGCCACAGTGCCGTGAGCTCCATCGAGCCCTGATGGACTGTCCAGGATAATGGGTCTGGGCCAGGTGGGGGTGCCCAGGCCCCAGACTGACCCCGCAGGCCCCTCTGCCCCAGCTCTGGGGCCACAGTCAGCCCAGAAGCTGGGTTCCTGGGACCTGAGTCCCCGGGAAAATAAATGAGAGCTAGTCCGGGTCCTGCGGAACCTTTTGGAAGAGCGAGGGGCACCCAGATCCCCCTGGCTGTGGCCTTGTCAGCATGTGGCCTCCCGCTAGGGGCTGTGACTGCCACCAGATGCTGCGGGGCAGGGTGAGCAGAGCCAGCGGCTCCACCCTCCCAAGTTCTCATGGGGGAGGTGGAGGGGCTCACACTCTCTGCACCCCAGGGGCCACACACTATACCCTGGGGACCTGGATCCTGTGGGTGCAGTGCCTGGGGGCCCTTCCATGCAGCTTCTGTTCCTGGGAGAGGTTTGCCCAGTTCCTTGCAGACCAGTGAAAACCCAGCACCCTGAATGTATAACAGGACAAGGAGTCCCGGTCACCTCTGTGCCCTGGAGAGCCACGGCCAGTGTGTGGGTCTGAAAACTGGCAGCTGAACCTGACCTGTCCCCATCCAAAGCCTCAGGTAGGTCCTGGAAAGGCACCAAGGCTGCCCCTGGTCATCCCCTGGTGGGAGGGCTCAGCAGCTGGGCAGGCATGAGGTTCTGTCCTTAAGTGCTCAGAGGGACGCAGCCAGGCAGGGGTGGCGCAAGCTCCCCAGGAGGCCGAGCAGCTGGTCTGGCCCATGTCCCACCTCCAGCACAGCATGACAGATAGTGCCTGAGTCTCACGTTTCCCCCAGGTCCTCCACAGCAGCGGGGTGACCTGGGAGGGGGTTTAGCCTGGGCAGGAGCTCAGGGGCAAAGGTGAGGCGAGGCCAGACCAGCTGGGAGAGGCCACATGGTCCCTGTGGCTCCTGTCCACAGATGCCTGGGCGGCCCTGCACTGCGTTGCCAGCAAGGCCTTGGCAGGCAATTTGTCACACCCTGTTGGCTACTCACGGCGTCTACCTTGAGATCGAGTCCATTTTTAAACATAGCTTTATTGATGTATCCTACTGTTACCTGCTTGTTTGTGACTGGCTGAATGACTTTAGCAAGGTCTGTTCTTGCCCCATGCCTTCCTCGCACACATACACACGTATGCACTCAAGCGCACATGCACACTCCGCACACACAGCGTTTAGCCCCTTTGTGCTCCTGAGGGAGGCACAGCTCAGGCAGCCCTGGTTGCCTGGATGACAGGTTTTCACAGGACTCGGCGAATCTCTCCTGCTTCCCTTAACCTCCACTGATGTTGAGGGCCTCTTTCGGCTCAAGCCTCCCCACCAGTTCCTATGGGAAGAAATGGAGCTGTTTTATGGCCTGCTTCCCCCCCTCAGACACCTCTGCCAGGGCCCTGGGGTGGGGTTGGGTTGGGGCCAGCGGCAAGCTGCTTTCCCAGGTTCGCCATTGTCTCAGCTGGGACCCAGGCCCAGCGACCGGCGGCTGGGGGTGAGGGGCAGCGCTCCAGTCCTGCTCGCCCGGGGTGAGCTGGGCGCCTTCTGGAGCACCTCATGGCGCTGGGGGCGCATTTCTCTCACCTTTGGTAATGAGTTTTCAGGTTTGCTTGAATAGGTGTTTCCTTTGGTGTTCGCCCTTACAGCTCTTTCCAGGAGCTTTTATGGTTGTTTTTAAATGATTTTCCCCAGTGCTGTCTGGGGAGGTCATGCACTCATGCCAGAAACGAGTCACCTGGTTTTTCCTTCCCAGGAACTGGGCTTCCTGCCCACACCTCTTGCCACCCTGCTGCAGCTGCGCCCTTGAGTGGGCTGGGGTCGGGTCGAGAGGAGGGGCGGCCTGGTTGTGACCCCCACCCCAACACGCGTCTCCTTTCCCCCCAGGGCGAGTGTTCCCCCAAGTGCCGCAACCTCTTCGTGCTGGAGACGGTGTGCGTGGCCTGGTTCTCCTTCGAGTTCCTGCTGCGCTCACTGCAGGCCGAGAGCAAGTGCGCCTTCCTGCGGACGCCGCTCAACATCCTGGACCTCCTGGCGCTGCTGCCCTTCTACGTGTCGCTGCTCGTGAGCCTGGCGGCGGGCGGCGCGGGCGGCCACCAGCTGCTGGAGCGCGCGGGGCTGGTGCTGCGGCTGCTGCGCGCGCTGCGCGTGCTCTACGTGATGCGCCTGGCGCGCCACTCGCTGGGGCTGCGCTCGCTCGGCCTCACCGTGCGCCGCTGCGCGCGCGAGTTCGGGCTCCTGCTGCTCTTCCTCTGCGTGGCCATGGCCCTTTTCGCGCCGCTCGTGCACCTCGCCGAGCGCGAGCTGGGCGCGCGCCGCGACTTCTCTAGCGTGCCAGCCAGCTACTGGTGGGCCGTCATCTCCATGACCACCGTGGGCTACGGCGACATGGTGCCGCGCAGCCTGCCCGGGCAGGTGGTGGCGCTCAGCAGCATCCTCAGTGGCATCCTGCTCATGGCCTTCCCCGTCACCTCCATCTTCCATACCTTCTCGCGCTCTTACTCGGAGCTCAAGGACCAGCAGCGCGCCGCCAGCCCCGAGCCGACCCTGCGCGAGGACAGCACGCGCTCCGCCACGGCCACCGAGGACAGCTCGCAGGGGCCCGACGGCGTCCCCGCGGACTCCGTGGACGGGCTGATGGCGCGCGGGGCCGCCTGACTCTCGGAGCTTTGGGAAAGAACCGCAGCCCTCCCCTCCCCTCCCCTGCCCAGAGGGGGTGGGCCCGACTTTGTGGCTCGCGAGGGCCTCGCTGCGTCGGCGGTTTGCCTGGGCCTGGCTCACGTGCACGGGCCCCACCGCGCAGCCCAGGACGCGGCCACCCAGCCAGACTCACAGGCGGGGTCAAGCGCCATCCTGCGCTGGGTGAAGCCCGTCCTAGAACCACCAGCCTGTGCTCCTTGCTTTGTATGCCCTTTGCAGTGTTGAGTGTCTAACTAGCTAAAAATAAATTCAAGAAGTCCAGAAATTACGAGCCCAGTAGCAAATGCCAGAAGGCCACACTTGTCCCCAGGCCTCTGCCATCCTTCCCTGCTCTTCAGCCAGGTGGGTCCCTGGAACAGCAGTGGGGATGGGGACAGACCCTTCCCACTCCTGCCACATCCCCCCGTGGGCCAGGAGATGGGCCTCCTCTGCACACCCAGCTCTGCAGAAACCCACTTCCCTGCCAAGGGACAGGGACAGAGGTGTGACAAGGATGCTCACAGCCCCAGATCCTTCGAGGGGTCCTAGCCCTGACCGCCCCTTCCCTGGCACTAACTCTGCAGAATCCTTAGTGGACACCTGCTCACCCCGTCTCCTCTGAACATGCCTCTGCAAAGCACAGGTCTGCTGTGTGCCTATCCATTCCCGCTGGCCTGTGGACCACATCCTCACCCTCTAGGATTCCTCCCCTCCCTCTGGGCACACCCCTGGCTCTTCAGGCCTGGAGTGGAGGCCAGGGGAGGGCCCGTGGGCAGGCACCAGCTACTGAAGCCTTGCCCTGCCTGCGGATCTCTGCTGGATACCGAGGAACTGACGTTCTGGGCCGTGCTTTGTACTCTCTCATCTTAGCTGAGATGTTGCAGCCACAAGCCCTCAGGAGGTGCCCTGCAACCAGATGCCACCTGATGCTGGTGCCCACCCTGTCGCCATCCATCTTGGCTTTGGCAGGGCCCCTGGTCTGGGGCCAGAGCTGGGAGAGGAAGGGGGAGGTGGCACGGGGCCACTGACCGGAGCAGGGGGAGGCGGGGAGGGGCCGGAGAGGCTGGGCAGGGGGAGGCCAGGGCTGGAAAGGGAGGCGGGGAGGCTGGGGTGGGGCAGGGCTGCATCCCTAAGGCCGGTGCTGCCTCTTCTCAGCAGCTCCCGCCTGGGAGCACAGAGGCTTGGGCCAGGAAGGGGTCTCTGCAATCCCAGGGGAGTCCTGACATGCAGAGAGTGGGACCCCCTCCACGGACAGAGCTCCTGCTCATGAAGCTGGGGGTGGCCCTCCAAGTCCCGGATCTGCAGCCACACAGCACGCAGGCTGTTCTCAGGGACCAGGGCAGGGACAGAACCCAGGGCTGAATGGGCGGGACTTCCAGCGACCAGGCTCTGCAGGGGTCAGGCAGGCTGGCTGGCCCCCAACGGCTCCCATTCCCCCACCCGAGCTGCCTCCCTCGCTCCACGTCCGGTTCAGACGCCCACAGTGCACCTGGGCTCTACCTGCTGAGCCCGCCTCTCAGCGTCGGGTGCACCAGGGAGCAGGGACACTGAAGCAAGTCGGTCTCACCAGCAGTCAGGAGCCTCCCGGGGCTCAGAATGAGCTGAGCGTCCACAACCCCCAAGGAGGTGAAGCCCACCTCCCACTGGCGACCTGCAGGCAGTCTCCCCAAGGCACCCCTTCTCCTTCCGTCCTGGGTCCACGCACCCCAGGCCACGGCGAGCAGGGGTCTGCCTGGGGCAAGGACGGGGCCATCTGCCTCATACAACACAGCTGGTGACCGCTGGGGACAGACCACTCCCTCCCATGCACTGGGCCTCGGTGACCCTCACCATGACCTCTAGAAACACAAGTCATGCCTCCAAGGATGGTGGTCCCATCCCACTCCCACCCCAGGTGCCCTCCAAGACCAGGAGAGCTGTTGGAGCACCAGAAGCCATCTAGGTCCATGGAGACATGACACACATCCCACGGAGCAAGCAGACCACCAGTCCCCGGGTTTCCTTTCCCCTCTCAGGTACCAGGGACCCCCTCCCACCCTCACTTCTGCATATGTCCTTTCCATGCCGGCCACGGCCCCTCAGGATGGGCCTTGGGCAGGCCACTGCTGGCTATGGCTTCAGTTTTCCCGTCTGGGTAGGGGGGGTCTAGGAACTCGCCAGTTCCACACTGGCCTGGTACCACACACACACGAAGTCCACGCTGAGAACTCCTGCCACGTGGCAGACTTAATGTGATTCCTGTAAGATTCCACGGAGTGACAGCAGCACCGCTACTTCCTTGTAGCCCGGGATGCTCGAGGCACAGCAGGAAACTATCCGGGGACTGGGGGAGGGGGTTGCGGGGGGAATCCGGCTGCTGTAACCAGCCCACAGGAGGTTCTGAGGGCATGTCCCGCCCTACCGGGCCGCCCACTCAGGAGGGTGGATCCGACCCGACTGGCCACAGAGCCGAGGTGGCACTGGGTCATGATCGTCCCACCCGTGCATCAGCAGAGACCCCCGGTTCTTCACAGACCATCTGTAAGCTCTCCAACCCGCGGCCCTTGTGTCTCCAGCACCCCAGCACTCCTCCTTCCCACCCCCTGCTCCTCCCCCACCCCCACCCCCTACTTCCCTCCCTGTCCCCTCTCCAGCACCAGCCCCCCAGTCTCTTCGTGACCAGATGGACCCTGGGAGGCAACAGCGGCTCCAGAGCCACGGGCAAGTGAGAGTGCCCCCTTCAGCTCCTCACTGGCTCTGCGCTTTCAGAGGCACAACGGGACGAGGTGGGCTGGGCCTCCCATCCCAGGAGCCAGAGAGTGGTCATGCCCAGTTTGCCATTTCCAAAAGGTTCTCCATGTTGGGAGGAAGAGCTATAAAAACAGAGATTTACAGCTTGGGAGAAAGTAACCGTGTGCTTTGTGATTAAAAGGCCAAACCCGTGGGGCTGTTGGGACACTGCCCCCTCCCCAGGCGGCTGTGTCCCGATCTCAGGGTCAGGCTCGCGGCTGGGCTCCTCAGAGGGGTACAGGCATCCTTCCTGCATCCCTTCTCAGCCGAGCCACAGAAATAGACACGTAAGGTTTCAGAAGCAGAGATGAGTTCCCGAAAGAGGCACCGTCATATATTTTGTATTTTTACTATTTGAAATTCTACTGAACACAGTTTTTTAATTAAAATAGTTCATTTTAATTGGCACACTATCAGAAGGATATAAAAATCCACCCCCAAAGTAGGACCCTTGTTCTCCTTCAGTAGATGGGCTCCAGGGTCCACAATGAGGGCCCCTGCTTCCTGGCAGAGGGCCACATCGAGCGCCACCCTGGGTCGGCTCCAGGGGCACAGTGCACTCTGCGACTCGCGGCCAGTGCTGGAGGCTGCAGGGACTCACCAGAACACTCAAACTACCATCGCTTTCATGCATCTTAATTTCACATTTTGATATCCTGCCCCAACATAAATACTCTGTGAAACAAAGGAAATTGCCCATTTTGCAGTGAACAGCCCCAACCCTTATTGCTATACGGAATTGACACTTTCCCTTGAAACACTTCCTGGCCTTTAAATAAGACACTTCACCCCTTTTGAAGCATCCGTGGTTGGGGAAACCATGTGAACTGGCAGCGAGCACAGCACCAAAGGCGGTACAGCCCAGCTGCAAGGGAGCCCGGACCCCGGGCAGGGCAGCCACGGCCGCAGCGGCAGGTCGGTTCAGGGCAGCACGGGCAGGCCAAGGCTTCCCAGGGCCAGGCCGTAGCCGGAGGGGGCACCGGCCCGGCCCAGAGACCATGGACAGCCTGGCAGAGGCCAGTGCCCTGAGCCAGCCTTCCCGGGCCTCCCCCCGAGGTGGAACGAGGACGGAAGCAGCACTCACTCTGTCCCGGGCCCCCACTGACAAGGCCATACTGGATCCTTGAGCAGTTTATTGATTTAAAGCTACCACACTGACAGAACTGCTTGTCCCCACACATGGCACCCCGAGTCACTGCAGTCAGTGATGTTTTAATGTGGAGGCAACTGCTGTTAAGACATCTCCCTTCAAAACATTTTCAAAGTACCTTACAGGCCAAAGAACTAAGCAGAATCTCACTCAGACACTCAGGAGTTTTGAGGAAAGCGCAGGAGGAGATGGCTTTGAACACTCTCCACCCAGAGCAGACCCACTGTCCACCTCTCCACCCAGCAGAAGGGCAGAGGCTGCCTGGGGGCCACACAGAAGCATCTACAATGCCCGGCCTTGGGGACTGCTGGGCCAGCTGGGATACTGTGTAAATGGAAAGGTGGGGACAAATACGGAGCTGGTGTCAGACCAGCAGCCCCACCACAGGCAGGTGCAGAATTGTGCGGACAGGTTGAGGGTGCACAGGGATGCCCACACCAGGCCACCCCAGCACCTGGGAGGCCACTGCATGCCCAAGAGCCCAGAGCGTGAGGTCCGGGGTGCCTCGCCAGCAGGGACACCCTGCCCACTAGGGATGCCTGCTTCCTGTCCCCTATCCTGGCCTGCAGCCATCCCCCTGTCCTGGAAGAAGGACATCAAAGGCTGCAGGTGCTTGCAATTCCCTGAATGAAGAGGAAATGTCCTGCCAGGTGTGGCCTCTGTGGGAATGGCTGGTGCACCTGCCTGGGAGCACACGGGCCCCCCACACCTCATCGCTCTTGGGGACTCCAGCACCCGAGCTCACCCTGACCAGTGCCTGGCTGCTACAGATGCAGGCATGGCCTTTGCCTAGCAGGGAACACTGGTAAGTAACAAGGCAGAGGACCCATGGGCAGCCTCTGGACTCAGCCGCCAAGCAGGGCCGAGTCCCGTGAGTCCTGAGGCCCCAGAGGCAGCACTGCTCAGCAAAGGCGGCCCTGGAGAAGACAGCTCTGGCCACACAGACAACAGCCCATGTGTGCACACGGCTTCCTTCCCGCGCATCCTGGGCGCATACAAAACCCAGCCCCACCCTACGCGCTTCTTTGCCAGGGCGTCCACTCCCCAGGCCGTCCTGGGACGAAGGTGATCCCCAGCCCCACCTGTGCCAGGCTCGCCCGGGCCTGGGCCACTGTGGGAGAGGAGATGGGCAGGGCTGGGATGTGGGGGCCGCTTCCTGGTGCCCCGGCCCTGTGGCCCATCTGGTTTTCCCCGGGTCGAGCAGGTTCCAGGCTCCGGCCGGGCCGTTCTGAGAGCAGCCGCAGTGCTTCCCCGTCGCCCTGAAAACAGCCCAAGCCTGGCTCTTGGGTATAAACACTCATCGTCGGGTACATGGGCGCAGTCCTCGGCCCTCCTTGAGCCCACGGAGGCTGACAGAGACCCCAAGGCCAGGGGCCCTGTGCAGGGAGGACAGTGGCCGGGCCGGCGCCCACAGCCTCCTGCTCCCCAGCTGCCTCAGAGGGCCTTGGCACCAGGGGGGTGCACAGCATGGGGGGCTGGTTTCTGGGGGTGGCGGGCGAATGCATAGGCCTGCCCCAGGATGGCCAGGTCCACCAGCACCTGTAGCAGGCCGCACACGGAGAACTGCAGGGGCGCGCCGTTAAGCAGGAAGTACGCCGTCTTAAAGGTGTCGCCACTCATCCACATGAGCACCATCTTGATGCTGCAGAGACACAGGCCAGACAGAGGTCAGGGGTGCAAGCCAGGGGGCCGGGGCACCAAGGGGTCGGTCCACGCAAGCCCTGGCCTGCCCGCCCGTCTTCACCAAGGCCACAGTGTGCACATCCGGGACAGGAAGTCCAGCAGGGAGGGGTCAGCAGTGGGCCCTTCAGGCCACCCTTCCTGGCTGCAGGAGCCTCTGGTGGAACCCTCAGACTCAGTGGGGCCTCAGAAGAGACTGGGAAGGCCAGGCTGCTCGTGCAGCCCCAGGACCTGGGCAGGCCGCTGTCTGGACGGCGCTCTGGCCTGCCTCCGTGCCCTGCACTCCCTCCAGCCATGGGCTTCCAGCCTGACCCAGGAGACCAGAGGCTGCAGGGCAGAGCCCAGAGGAGGCTGCTCTGGATTCTCGCCCAGCCAGGCCCGTCAGCAGGAGACAGCCTGAGGGTGATTCTGCTCTGTGCTCCTGCCAGTCCTCCCTCCAAGCGCGCCCCTGGGCCTTCCAGCAGCAGGTGGGGTGGGCGTGCAAAGACCGAGGGGAGGGCAGGCTCCCCAGCAGACAGGATGCTCAGAGCTGCAAGTGCCTGGCCTGACTAGGCGGCCAGGGCAGGGCCACCTCCACACTCCAGGGAGCCCCCGGCCCTGAGGGCAGCCGCGTGGAGTCTCCTTCACTGGCCCCTCCTCTGCCAGCCCTCCTGGCCCCGACCCCCCAACCCCACCCCTCATCATGGTGTGAGGTCCTTCAGGGCTGCACTTGGAGAAAACCCCGGGACAGGCCAGGAGGGGAGCTCACTGGTAGGAAACGTCAGCGGCGGGCACAGCCCCACCCCGCCTCACAGGCGACCAGCCCCGGACCTGATGGGAGGGTCAGAATGATGTCCTGGAATCCAGCGACACACAACACACCCCCGTGTTCCTCGCCCTCCTGGAGACACCTCAGGACTCTTCCCCCGTATTGGAGTCGCAATTGCCAGGGGCTCCGGGGGCCCAGGCAGCCCGCCTAGAGGCCCAGAGGGCGCAGGCAGACAAGAGCACATGGACAGTCACCCCTTGGGGATCCCACACAGCTGGGCACCCACCTGCACACGCCGACAGAGAAGGAGGGCAGATGCATTGCACCAGAGCCCCCGGCAGCCAGCTGCAGCCCTGGAGGAAGGCCAGCAGCCCACAGAGAGGGCCCCTGCCGGGAATGCAGCAGGAGTGGCTCTGGGCCCAGCTGCTCTGGCTCCACAGCAAAGCTCAGCCGCTAGAGCCCCATCTGGAGCCCCGCACCCCCATGTTTGGTGGCCCCGTCCACACTGTGGCTTCCCTCCATGGAGGCAGGAACTAACGCATGGGGGTGGGGAGGGGGTTGGGAGGCAGAGAGATGGTTCCCTGAGGGTGCACGGTAAGGGTAGGGGCTCGTGTGGGGCAGAAGGTACCGCCTGGCTCTCTGGGCCCCTAGGGACCACGCAGGGACCCCTCCCCACGGACAGCATGGTCATCGCTCTGCCAGGCTCTGCCTGGTGCCTAGAGGCGTGGAGCTGCCCAGACGCCTCACCTGGCCTTGGCCCTTCAGCCGGCCGTGGCTGGGGGACAGGAACCCCACAGCCCTGCAGGACCCCCCAACCAGCCTGGGAAGGGGGCTGGGGGTACAGCAGCCCATCGGTCAGACTGTAATGAAGTTGTTCCTCCCACAGGAATGACTCGAGGAGGGACCTGCTCCCCAGGAGGGAAGGTCCCCGTGCAGGGAACAGGGCGGGGGGATGGGGAGAGGGAGGACAGAGGCAGGGGGTGGGCAGGGGGGCAGGGGGGTAGCAAGCTGGCGCCCACTCGGAGCCAGCTCCTCGTCCACACCACGGGTCATCCGGAACCCGGTGGTGCCCTGCAGACCCCACCCCGCACGACTCCCCCTGCTCCCTGCGAGCTCCGAGTTCCCCTCTCCCGGATGCGGCTCCTTTGCCCTCAACAGGAAAGAAGGAAGGAGCCCCAGCGGGGCCACTGTCCAGCATGCCAGGATGTCCTCAAGGTCGCACCCCCAGGAGCACCCCCTCCTAGGACAAGGAAAGGAGCAGCTCAGGGGAGCCCAGACGGTCACCTCCCAGCCCCACTGCCGTGGCCCAGAGCTGGGGCCCTTTTCCTAGGCCCCCCAACTCACCCCCACCTCCAGCTGCTTCTCTGGCACCTGGCTCTCCTTCCCCCCTCTCCCCACTAACAGAATCTGGACTGGATCTCGTTACCTGATTCTCTGCTCCTCCCAAACTGGGAAGCACAGCAATCCCCAGGTCACCACCCCTGCTGGCCCTGCCCCGCAGTCCAGAAAGCCTCTCCCTGGCCAGCACCCAAGAGAGGCGAGCCACTCTCCCACATCCATGCCCACTCCCCCGAAGAGCCACGACTCAGGCACGTAAACCCCACGCATCCCCAAGCCCCACACCACGTCATGCCCAGCCAGGCTGGCCCAGACCTTACCCTCCTTCCCACCTAATTCAAAATCCAAAACAAGCCCAGAGCTGTAGGTCTTTGACCTTGGGTTAAACCCAGTGGTTTCTTGGGTATGACATGAAAGCATAAAAGATGCATGGACACCACTGAGCAAACTGCTCCGCCAGCCTGCCGCTGACCCTGGGCAGCCCTTGCCCATCATAAAAGCTTGGACTTGGGAAGTTGAAGCAATGTGGGACTCAAACCCCAGGTGTCCCATGCATGCCAGATACAAGAGCTGCGTGTGGATGTCCCAGCAAACGGTGACAGTCCAAGTGTAGTGACGACACAGGCACGGGCACCTTCATTCTGCCCCACGCCACCATTGTGGCAGGGCTACCTATGCGCACCCTTCACTCTGTGTGCACACCTTTTCCCCTCTTGTCCCCCCTCATTCTGCTGTCTTCTCTCGTCCCCTTGACGCCCCCATCCTCTCATCCCCCACCCCCCTTCCTCCACTCCCACATGGCAGGCTCGGCAGCCCTGAGGGAGCGGCTCTACAGTGGACGGTGTCGGCTCCGCCAGACGGTCAAGCACTCAAGCTTCTGTGGGCGCATCAGGATGTCAAAGGTCAGTGAGTTTAAGCCCAAGCGCTCCATAACTGGCAGTTTTACAAATATAACTGGAACAAAGCTGCCAGATTTGCACACATCTGGTTTTTGTTGAACGTGTGGGCACAGCAAGCAGGAACAAGCCTACCTCATGCCCTCTGTGGACTGGTGGCGGTGGTTGCGGTAGAGCTGTGGCACACCGAGCATGGCCTCAGTCAGCACAGCCAGGAAGCCCAGGGTCTCCACAAACAAGGCCGAGTTGATGGACAGGTAGGTGATGTAGCCCGCCACGCCCGCGAAGGCCAGGACACACTGCACATAGTCCGCGAAGCTACTCCAGTGCCAGAAGTGGTGGGGGTCAAAGTCTAGGGCAAGAGAGAGAGGAGGCCGGTGAGGCGTGCAGGTCTAGCTCAGCGTATGGGTCCAGGTCAGCATGTGGAGGGAGACGGGCCGCAAGCAATACCATCTGTGGGAACACGATACAGTTATTACCTCAGCACAGAAGACGCTATGATCCTTACACTGGCCCTAAAACCGTACTGATGGTGGTGTAGGGGTGTGCCGGCACCTGGAATCTCTTCCAGGAGTGTGGCCCCCACTCCTCCTTCTATGACTTCCTGTCCCCATTTTGTTGGCTAAAAGAGGATGAACACCAGTCCCTGCTCCTAGGGCTGCTCCGATGGTTAAATGAGTCAATCTTAGAAATCTTACGAAGCCCATAATAAGGGCCTAATAAAGGTATTTAACTGTCACCACACACCACACACCTGCCTGCACGATTGATGCCCTTCTGAGTCAAAATCCATAAGCACTCACAAAGACACACAAGTTACATGCTGTTTGTGGGACATGCTCAGGAGATCTGCCTCCGTATCGCTGCCCCTTATCAAAACTCCTGACTCTGGGTCTAAAAGGGTCACCAGAGAGTACGGGAGGCCACGCTGATCTATGCTCACACAAAATTGGACTTCATGTAATTTGTGGCAGAAAACAGAGCCTCACAGATCATTTTTAAAGAACTCCTTTAGAAAGCGAGGGCTATGTGTAGACAGACACACCCTGGCCCACTTTCCCCAGCACATGGCACAACAGAAAAGTCAGCCCTCACTTCTTTCAGCAGGGCACAGATGACAGAGACCTGGCCAGAACCCCTGAGCTCAGAAAACTAGAAAACCAAATAATTTGTGTTAAGAACCTAGGAGACGTATGTCTCTTACCATCACTCATTACAATGCCTTTAGTAATAAACATAATCCAACTATTCAGATTTATGAAACTTCAACAATTTAAATTAGAGTCCAAATTAGACCAAGCTCAGGCATCAGTCACAGTTATCGAATTATTCAGCCAGTTCAGCAGCCTGAAGATCTCTTCAGGTAAAGATGGACCCACTCTGTCTGCTCACCACAGCAGCTCACCAGGGCCAACATGCAGGTATGGGGAAGGCGGCTGGTGCTCCCCCAGCTCCAACCCCCCCCATGACCTTCCTGTAAGTGCTCATGCCTGGATTTTTATGGAAACTCAACTCTAACATGAAACAATACCTCTGTCTTCAGCGGAACACCGTCACACTTACAAAGCCACCCAATGTTAGAAGAGTCAGCACTCCAGGAATAGTGGGGAAATGCTGAAACAAAAACTCACGTAATGTGGTCAATTATATGATCAGGAAAAGGTGAAATCAAATAAATATTTTTTGAATCAATAAACCAACAATGGGTTTTCTCAAAAGGTCCTCGTAGTGGAACCATCATCAATAATGAGTCATGAGCAAATTCTTGTACAAGGAATAGTGACCCAGTTCAACACCTGTTTGGTCAACAGCACTTTGCTGCATCAGAGAACTAGGTCCAGGAGCTCACTGCTCCTGAGGACACCGCTGCTCACCTCTGAGAGGGGAAGACAGAGCTCACTTTGAGAACGGGGTGCACAAGGGGAAATATGACTCGGAGGAGGTGGGACCTGACTGGGTCAGCAGGAGAGGGACCGCAAATCGTATCGACACTCTTTCCGGAAGTCTGTTCCTGCCTGACTGCACGCAAGAGAACAGTCTCTTTCAGGAGCTGGGTTTACCATCGCTTCTGAGATCCAGGAAAAGGTGCCAGCACCTTTCCAAGACGATATATCAGGAAAAGAAGCCTTCATATGCATTTTAACAGCACCCATTACATGTCCGGGAGGGAAGACAAAGACTGTGCCGAGGCCAAGAAAAACGAGAACTCCACTGGCGGCTGGCTTGTGTTTCCAAGGTCGTGTCTCATCGACAGCATGATTTGATGCCCTTGGTCTTCAGACGTGGTCATCTGTCTTCACTGTGGCCTCTAAGCCTGAATCAGAATGCCCAGTCCCATCTCGGCCTGCCAACTCATTCAGGCTGCTATTCCATTTGTATCACTGAAAAATCAAGGCATACAGTCTTCCAAAATAAAAAAAAAAAGGCACTGGTGAGCTTAACACACTCTAAATAACCTCGATTTATGTACTTATCATTAAGGAATCCATCTAAGGAGAACTACCAAGAACAGCAGAAGGACGGCAGATGTCCATTTGGGGTGGGGGTTAACAGAGGAGAGAATGGTGGATAGATTTCCTCTGCCACCCAGGGTGCAATTCTAACTCAGAACAAAAGAAGCAAAGATCCATTCATCTCAGTTGCCACTGCTTAAGAAGGGTTAATCATCCCTCCACTCTTGCACATTCCAGGCTGAAGAAGAGACACAAAAACCCATACCAGACTGGTAGTCGCACATAAGCAGCTAGGAGAGATTAGAGGAATATACAAGCCAGAAAACTTGAAACTGAGCTACGACTTCTTTCCAGCCAAGATGGAGCAACAGGAACCAGATTTACTGTCTGAAGCAACCAAAAAAAAAAAAAAAAAGGTCAAAATATATGAAGTTTTGGGAAAAAAAATGGCAAAGTGTATGTTTGCGAGACACTGGACATCAGGCAGTGAAGGACAGTGATCTCTGAAGAGATGGAAAACAGGTGAGGTAAGCCTAAAATCGTCCCAGGATGTGCCCTGAGAGAGTCCCCAGGGTGTGGAACAGCAAATGGGAACCCAGGCCAAGCCCAGAAGACACCCTCAGCAAAGGACCTGAGTTTGGGGAACACGGCAGCAAGGGTCTCAAGACAGAGCAGCAGCAGGGGAGCTGCAGAGAGAGAGGACACGAAGGGCCTGCGGAGGGTCCCCAAGTACTCAGCTGAGCACTCACCAGTGAGCACATGTGAGAGAGCCACCCAAAGCACCAGCACCGCCCAGCGCTCCCAAGGCTGGAAGTGCCCTTCTATTGGCAGGACTAGGACACCTCAAAATTCACAAGGAATTGGGTAGAGCCTGCAGAGTAATCTCACCTCAGAAGTGGGGAATAATTAGCCCAGACTCAGAACTGTTCCGGTCCTAACTAATCTTAAAATCAAGACCTAAAAAGCTCAAGCTATTTCCAAGTAAGTACATCCCAGAACAAAAGTCAATAATATTTATAGCAACACAAAAATACCCAGAACCCAACAAGGTAAGATTATTAATGTTTGACATCCAACCAAAAATTACTAGTCATGCAAAGAAACAGGCAAATGTGACCATAATGAGGAGACAAATTAATCAACTGAAAATAACTGAGAATGGATACAAATGTTAGAATTAGCCAACAAGGATATCAAAACAGTTGTTATAACTACAGTCCATATGTCCAAACAGTTAAGTAAAGATATGGAAAATTACATATACTTTTAAAGGCCACCCTTCCCCCCAAAATAAATACCTACAGATGAAAATTACATCTGAGATGAAAAATATACTGGATGGGATTAACATCAGGTTAGACAAAGCAGAAGGAAAGATTTGTGAACCTAAAGACACAGGAAGAGAAAACTATCCAAAAACATGATAGAAAAGAGAATTTTTAAAAGAGCATTCATGAGCTGTGGGCAGCTTCAAAGGACATACTATGAGTGTGACCGGAGCCCCTGAACTATGGAAAGAAAGGACAGAAAAATTATTTAGGGTAAAAAAGGGCCAAAATTTTCCCAAATTTTATGGAAACTACAAATCACAGATCTAAGAAGCACAAAAGATCCCAAACACAAGAAACACGAAGAAAACGACACCAGGGCACATCATAATCAGATCTCCCAAAACAAGCAATAAAGAGAAAATTATAAAGGCAGCAAGAAAAAACACACATCACATGCAGAGGAACAAAGAGTGACAGCAGATTTCTCATCAGAAACAGTGCAAGACAGTGGAGCAACATCTTTAACCTGTCTACCTAGAATGCTATACCTCAAGATATCTTTTAAAATGAAGGCAGAGGATAAAGACTTTTTTTTTACACTTAAAAGTTTAAAGAATTCATTACCAGAGACTCACACTACCAGAAATGTCCAAGGTAGTCCTTAGGAAGAAGGAAATGATACCAGATGGAAATACAGATCCACACGGAGGAATGAAGAACGCTCAGTAAAGAAATGGTAACTAAATGAATAAATACATATGACTGTTTTCTTATCATTTACATCTCTTCAATAAGTAACTAAACAAAAATTAGAACAACGTAGTACTGAATTTTACCATATGTAAAGTTTAACATATGATGACAGTTGCAAAGAGGTATGCAGGAGATAAACAGAAATATGCTATTGCAAGGCCCAAGAGCACACACCAAATGGTACAGTGTCACCTGACAACAGGACTAAGATAAGCTAAGGAAGACACTACAAACTAATGAAAATGTCCATCAATAGGTGAATGGATGAATAAAATGTGGCATATACATACAATGGAATACTATTCAGTCTTTAAAAAGATAATGGTAACATATGTGACAACATGGATGAACCCTGAAAACACTGAGATAAATGAAATAAGCCAGTCATACCAAGTATACTTGTTGCATGATTATGCTTATTTAAGTATGTAAAATAGTCAAATTCATAGAATCAAAGTGTGGAGTGGTGGTTTCCAGGAACTGGGGAGGGGGAAAACAGTAAGTTACTATCAACCAGCATACGCTTTCAGTTAGCAAGATGAATAAGCTCTGGATATCTGCCATACAGCTTTGTACCTACTGTCAACAATAATGTATCATACACTTTAAGGTATGTTAAGAGCATAGATCTCATATTAAGTGTTGTTACCACAATAAAAAAAATAAATTAATAAAACCCTAAAGCAACCACCAAAATAACAAAAAAAGAGTCATAGCTACTAATCAACAGGTGTAAAAATGGAATCACAAAAAGTACTCAATTCATCAAAAAGAAGTCAGGATATGAGGGAAAAGGAAGCAAAGGACAGACAGTACAAATTAAAAACAGCAAGATGATACATTTAACCTAATCTTATCAACAGTCACATTAAATGTAAATGGCTTAAATAACCAAATTAAAAGGCAGAGGTTTTCAGCAAGATTCAATTATTTATCGCCTACAAAACATATTTGAACTATAAAGACACAAATACATTATAAGTAAAAAGGATATGTCGTATTAACATCAATCAAAAGAAAGCTGGAGTGGCTACATCAATATCTTTTAAGTGCAGAGATAACAATCACCAGCTTAGGTCTTGTTGCAGACCATAAAATCAACTCAGTACATTTAACAGGACTCCAGTAATACAAGTACATAAACTATGCAACACACTTTTAAATAACTCCTGGGTCAAAAGGAAATTAAGAAGCATTTGAACTGAATGAAGAAAATGCAGTATAAAAATGTATGGGATGCCACTAGAGACCTCAGGTTCTACCTCTTAAACTAGGGGGAAGAAATAACAAATTAAATGCAAAGAACAGAAACCAATTTATAGCAAACAGAAAATGAGAGAAAATCAGCAAAACCAAAGCTGGTTCTTTGAAAAGATCATAAAGTGTATCAACCTCTATCTGGAATGACCAGGAATAAAAGGAAAGATGCAAATTTACTCAAGATGATATCGGTGATACAAACAACCCTATGTTTCTTAAGAAAGACAATTGAATTAAAACTCTTCCCACAGGGGACTTGATAATAGGGGGAGTCTAGTAACCATAATGTTGTTCAAGTAATTGTACATTAATGATATAAAAAAAAAATCTTCCCACAAAGATAATTGCAGACACAGACAGCTTCACTGGTAAATTTTATCAAATATCTGAAGAAATAACTCCTCTAGAAAATTTAAAAGTAGGGAATAATTCCCAGCTCATTCCATGAAACCAGCATTGATCTGATACCAAAACCTGAAAGACAGTGTCCGTGTGCTGGAGTCCCCACAGCACTGAGGGGCCCCCAACCTCTGCAGGCCCGGTGGTTTTCCTAGGAGGACTGACACGGCGGGTGGTCACATTCACACCTGTGGTTCATCGCAGCACAAGAATGCAAGCAAACCAAACGCAAAGACGCATCAGGCGACTCCGGATCCTCCGCTCCCAGTGGGGCTCACGCAGCACGAGCTGACCCCCTCCAGCAGCGAGCTGCAGCCACATGTGACACAGACTCAAGTCCAGAGTTTGTACTGGGGCTGGTCATCTAGACCCTCTGCAAGGCACACACCAAAACCCCAGCCTTCAGAAGGAAAATAGGTACTCAGCACTTACCACACTGTGCAGATCGTCGGCACCCTTCTGGGAATGATGGGAAGTCTCCCAAAAGCCAAGTTCCCAGACACCAGCCAGGGGCCGCCTTTATAAGCAGGGCTTTCTAAGGACAGCAGTCCCAGGCCTTTCTGTACAATCATAAAGGTGTCAGTTTCCCCTAAATCAATCTGTAGATTCAAGATAATCCCCACCAAAATCCCAGCATGCTTTTTTGTAAAAATTGATTCTAAAATTCATATAGAAATGCAAGGGGTCTAGAACAAAGAATAAAGCTGGAAGACTAACAGCAACTGACCCCAGACTCTTAACCAAGCTACTACCATCAGGACAGCATGGTGCAGAATAGAGAAATACATCTGTGCAAAAGAAGAGAAAGTCCAGAAGTGGACCCACACACACAGCTGGTTTTCAACAAAGATACAAAGGCAATTTAGTGGAGAAAAGATAGTCTTTGGACATCCGTACACAAAAACAAAGTTGGATCCACACCTCATATCAAAAACAAAAATTAACTCAAAATTGATCATAAATCTAAATGTAAAACCTAAAACTACAGAGAGAGAGGACAGGAAGAAAACAGGAAAACACTATTGTGATTTTGGGTTAGACAGAGATTTCTTGGCTATGACACCAAAAGCACACTCCATAAAAGAACAAACTAATGACCTGAACTCCATAAAAATTAAAAGTTTCTGCTCATCAAAAGGTAATATCAAGAGAATAGAAAGACAAAACACAGGGAAAAAATACGGCAAATCACATTACCTGATAGCGGGCCTATATCCTATAGAAACTCAGTAAGTTAAATAAAAAACTCAAAACTCAGTAAGAATAATTTTTAAGTTGGCAGCAGATTTGGACATTTCACCAGTGAAGACACAAGGATGACAAACAGCCCTGACGCAGATCGGCACTGTCATGAAATCCACCGCACACCGGAGACAAGAGGAGGCCCGGAGCAGCCGGACTCCCACGGCCAGCGGTCATGCACAAGGGGCAGACTCGGGAACAGCTCCGGCTTCCAGGAAGTTAAATACACACATTCCATGCCTCTGTGTACACCCAAGAGAAAAGAAAGTGTATGTTCACACAAAGACCTGTACACAAGTGTCCACAGCTGCCTTATCTGTAATAACCAAAATGGGAACCCAAGCGTCCCGTGACCAGTGAATGAACTGAGAAACTGTAGCACAGCCATGTAGCAGAACACAACTGACCACCACCAGGAACGAGCTCATACAACCAAACCTTGCACAAATTTCAAAATACCTATGCTGAGTCAGAGAGGCCATGCTCACTGCTCTCCTGACCCCTTGGGGCTCTGAGAGTCCCCAAGGCCCGAGGTGTCCACGTCCATGGGACCCACAGCTCACTTCTTCGCTTCTCCTGAGCTGGGCCCCCTTCTGCAGGAGACGCCATTCCTCCACCTCCTGAGTCTCTGGAGTCCAAGGAATAGGCAGCCCCAGGGCACGCCGTCCAATCACAGCAAGGCGGGGCCCCTCCTGGGGACAGGGCCTCTGCAGGGGAAGCTGGGGACAGAGGTCTTCCCTCTCCCGAGCTCTGCCCCGAGAGCATGGGTGAGACGCGGGCCTGTCTGTAGAGCCCACCACCAGGCCCGTGGACAGCACGACCACCGAGGGTCCGCACGGGCAGCTGCCTGGCCCAGGCTGCCGTTCCTCCACGTCCCCTCCCACGGTGCAGGAGCGCCACAAGCTGGGGGCACGTGCACCTCGGGACTCAGGGGCAAATCTGCAAATGGCACCCGAAGTGCTTCAGCTCAAAAAGCCAAACCCTACAGATTCTCCAAAAATATGAATACTTTTCTAATGAAGGAAACACCCAACACATTAATGACCAAGCAGCTCCTATTTTTAAGTCAAGGCTGAGTTTCCATAAAGTCCCAATTATAAATGGAGCTGCAGTCTGGAGGTTTCTCAAGGTTTCAGCCTGCCCTCAGAGTCGCTCCTTTGAGTCTGAACTATGTCTTTACGTTCCGGGGTGAAATCCCCCCAAACAGGAAGACTTCACTCTGCCTGGGGGAAGGTCACCATGCAGGTGTCACTAGCTTACCTTCTACCCCGTGACAGGAACAACCCAAGAAGGGACCATCCCTAACCTGGCCAGCAGCTGTACCCGGAGGCGTGTGACCGATCTCTAGCCCTGCGTTTTAACACCATTTCAAAGAGATCGAGCCTGAAGGAACCACAGGAACACCACACACACACACCAGATGTGATGAGGACAGCGGCGCCAGGCCCAGCGTCGGTCCTGTGCACACCGCACGTGCTTCTCCAAGAGCAGCAGAGAGCTGCCCAGGCCTGAGGCAGGAAGGCACCAGTCCTCAGCCCAGCCTCCCTGGACACATGCAGACTACGCAGTAGGGACCTGCTCTTCTGGGAATGGGGCTCGGCCCCAGCGGAGCCGCCATCACAGGCTTGCGGCACACCCCGCGCAGCCACGTGCGACTGCCAGCGTCTCCTGTCCGTGGGCTGCAGCTTGAGTGGCGGGAGCAATGACTCACCGCTGTGGGGGAGGCCTCGTGCAGGCTTTGCTCGGCTCCCAGACGAGCACCTGAGGTCAGAGGCGTGCTCTTCGGGCCCCACAGCGAGGCGGGAACACAGCTGGCCCTCCGCCTGACCCCCCCCACCACCTCTGTCCCCTGGGCTTGCCAGGACTTCAGTAAACCCCTCGCAGGGCACGTTCCCACACACATTCCCAGTGTGACAGCCAAGGACAGGAGTCGTGGGGGCAGCCCTGGAGGGGCCCCAAGGACCGGGTCCCCACCATGAGTACCCCTGACCTGGCCCCCAAGCCAGTTATCCCAAGGCCACAGGGAAGCGAGAGATGCTGCAGGGATGCATGTCCAGACGGCAACACCAAAACTCTGAAAGAACACTGAATTCTAATAATCTACAAAGTACGCATCATTTAGAGATCCTGGGAGGGCCGAGGAGGCAAATACTCAATATACATAATTCAAATAAAAAACAAATAACCCAACCTAAAAATGGACAGGGAACCTGAAATCTCTCCAAAGATGACACACAAAAGGCCCACCCCATGCAGAGATGCTCGACGTCACCAGTCGTCAGGGACATGCAGATCGGGACACAAGAGCCTCATCACAGCTGCTATGATGGCAATAATAAAAATACAATAAAAATTTTGGTGAGCACATGAGAAATTCGAAACTCCATATACAGCTGGTGGGAATATAAACTGATGCACTTTGGAAGACAATCTGGAAGTTCCCCACGTTCCCCATGAAGTCGCCGAATCCCACAAGTCTACTCCTAGGTATACGCCCAAAAGAAATGAAACAAACGCCCATTTAAATCTGTATGTTAATGTGCACAGCAGTATTATTCACAACAGCCGAATGGTAGAAACACCACAGATGTCCTCACGGATGAGTGGATATGCAAAAGGTGGCCCATTCACACCAGTGGCCATCATTTGGCCTTGAAAAGAAGAGGGACACTGACGCACGCCACCACGTGGACGGGCCGGAGGACATGGCACCGAGTGGAGGAAGCCCAGAGGAGACCGCAGGCCGCATGTGCAGGGTCCCGAGGCGGCAAGTCCAGCCACAGAAAACTGGCAGTGGTTACCAGGGGCGGGGGTGGGGAAACAGGGAGTATGGGGCTTCCTTTCGGGGCGGAGGGGTGTTCTGTAGTTACATGGAAGTGATGGCTGCACAACTGTGAACACACTAAAACCAGTGAATCACACACTTCAAGAGGGTTAAAATGGTGAATTCTACCCTACATGAATTTTATCACAAAATTTTAAGGGTAACTTATGGAATGTGAACTATATCCCAAAAAATAGATTTTAATGTATAATAGAAGAAAAAGGTTTTAATGTATATAGCTGTCTTACACAGAGAAATCCAGATATAAACATCCTCTTAAGTGTGTCTTCTATATTTTCTAGTCCTGAAGGTAAAAATAGTTCCTTTAAACTTCAAGTTTGAGGTACTGTCATTCGTATCCTAGAAAATTTAAAACAAATTTAGCATTCTATCCACCCATCAGCTGTAACTGATATATTGCACTGAATTAAATCAAGTGGTAGAGACAGAAAAGCAGGAATTATGTAATGAAAATGTCAGCTGAGGATAATACTTGGTAGATATAGAAGGCACAAAATGAGATTTACAGAGTTTAGTCAGAAAAAGTTAGAGGAACGCAGAAGATGCTTAATGAAAAGCCCGATTCCTGACTTGTGTCAGATGGAACCAAACATTTCCCACACTTTTGAGGTATATCAAAAAACTTTTCATTAATAATTTTTAAAATTAGCTAAGAAATAAGAGAGCTGTGGCTTCCCTCCCAGAAATTCTAGCTGATACTATCCTCAGGAGCAGGGGAGGAAAGGACACCCCACTTCCGATAAGGTGCCACCAGGGCCCCAGGCCCTTCTCACCAAGGAGTGTCCCAGGAGATGGGGACGGATGCCCCAAACAAGAATAAAAGTGCCAGGAATCACTGTCTAACCCCATACACAAAAGCAAATTCGAAATGGATCAAAGACCTGAGTGTAAGTCATGAAACCATAAAACTCTTAGAAAAAAACACAGGCAAAAATCTCGTGGACATAAACATGAGTGACCTCTTCTTGAACATATCTCCCCGGGCAAGGGAAACAAAAGCAAAAATAAACAGGTGGGACTATATCAAGCTGAAAAGCTTCTGTACAGCAAAGGACAGGATCAATAGAACAAAAAGGTATCCTACAGTATGGGAGAATATATTCATAAATGACAGATTCGATAAAGGGTTGACATCCAAAATATATAAAGAGCTCACACACCTCAACAAACAAAAAACAAATAATCCAATTAAAAAATGGGCAGAGGAGCTGAATAGATAGTTCTCTAAAGAAGAAATTCAGATGGCCAACAGGCACATTAAAAGATGCTCCACATCGTTTGTCATCAGAGAAATGCACATTAAAACCACAATGAGATATCACCTCACACCACCAAGGATGGCTACCATCCAAAAGACAAACAACAACAAATGTTAGCGAGGTTGTGGAGAAAGGGGAACCCTCCTACACTGCTGGTGGGAATGTAAATTAGTTCAACCATTGTGGAAAGCAGTATGGAGGTTCCTCAAAATGCTCAAAATAGACTTACTATTTGACCCAGGAATTCCACTTCTAGGAATTTACCCTAAGAATGCAGCAGCCCAGTTTGAAAAAGACAGATGCACCCCTATGTTTATCGCAGCACGATTTACAATAGCCAAGAAATGGAAGCAACCTAAGTGTCCATCAGTAGGTGAATGGATAAAGAAGAGGTGGAACATATATACAATGGAATATTATTCAGCCATAAGAAGAAAACAAATCCTACCATTTGCAACACCATGGATGGAGCTAGAGGGTATTATGCTCAGTGAAATAAGCCAGGTGGAGAAAGACAAGTACCAAATGATTTCACTCATATGAGGAGTATAAGAACAAAAGAAAAACTGAAAGAACAAAACAGCAGCAGAATCACAGAACCCACGAATGGACAAACAGTTACCAAAGGGAAAGGGACTGGGGAGGACGGGTGGGAAGGGAGGGATAAGGGCGGGAAGAAAAGAAAGGGGGCATTACGATTAGCATGTATAATGTGGGGGGGGGTGCACGGGGAGGACTGTGCAACACAGAGAAGACAAGTAGTGATTCTACAGCATCTTACTATGTGGATGGACAGTGACTGTTGAATGGGGATGTGGGGGGGACTTGGTGAAGGGGGGAGCCTAGTAAACATAATGTCCTTCATGTAATTGTAGATTAATGATACCAAAATAAAATAAAATAAATAAAAATTAAAAAAAAGACAAGTAGTGATTTTACAGCATCTTACTACGCTGATGGACAGTGACTGTGAAGGGGTATGTGGGGGGAACTTGGTGAAGGGGGGAGCCTAGTAAACATAATGTTCTTCATGTAATTGTAGGTTAATGATACTAAAATAAAAATAATAAAATAAAATAAAAGAATAAAAGTGCCAGGAGGGGCACCCAGGTAACCTGTGGTGTCAACAGAAACCAACCCCCAATGTCCTCCCAGCTGCACAGCTCAGACGCGCGGTCTTACCTCGGAGTGCTCGGCCCTGCCAGCTCCTCAGCTGCCCCTGGACAGCATATGGTCAGACAGGGGCAGCCCCAAGCCCTCTGGCTACTCTACTGTGGAGAGACCCCCCCGTGTCTGTCCCTAGAAACTGATCCCACTCCTGTGTCCCCCAGGCTTCAGCTCACTCCAGCCACTCCTGGACTAAAGAAGCGATGGCCCACTGGGGGAATGTGCAATGGGCATTTGCACCAGGAGAGAGTCCTGGATGGCAAGAGAGACCCAATTTCTGCTCAGATTGTAGGTGCTCCAAATGATTATGTAAGAGGTCTGGTCTTTCTAAGAGGGTGCTGACCAGCCATGGCCATGCAAGAGAGCTGTGGCCTCAAGGACGTTTACGAATTAGGGGTGACCCCAGATGTGAATGCAGGACCTCTGCGCCTGGAAGGCTGCCCTCTCCTGGGACACGAGAGAAACGGAGCCCAACATCTTGGGCTTGTTTCCCAATGGAGTCCTGCAGGACCATGAGGCTGTGGACTACCCCACAAGACCAGCAGACCACACCCACAAACAGGATGCCCCACCCCCCAGAAACCTCAGAAACCTCCCACTGCGGCCACACCAGACCACCTGCCCACCCCACCAGGCAGCTCCCTGAGGCCAGCGTGGGCCTGAGCCACCCCCATCCTCTCTCTGCCTGCCCCCCTGCCCCACCCCTGCAGGCCTCTGGTGGAAGTGGCACTGCTCAAGGCCCCTCCTGCAGCAGGCAGGGCCCTGCTCCTGTGCGCCTTGGCTTGGGGACGTGCCCATGGTGGGTGTGATGTTATGCAGAACACTTGCATTTTCATTCGTGAAACATTTTTATGTCTTAATTATGCAGCATAAACTTTTAAAATAATTATACACCATGGTGAATGCTGTTGTCCTAGTGCAGAGAAAGCAGACAGCGCCCTGGAAGACAGACGGAACCTGGAAGGGCCACAGGCAGCCATGGGTGGGCACATGGGGGCGGCCCCAGAGGGCGCGCGCTGGGCCAAGCCAGACAAGGGCCCTGGACACCTGGGTCACAGAGAGGCCAGAACAGGTGTGGGTGGAGAGGAGGAAGGAAAAGAGGTCCTACCCCTCTGCTGGGGTAGCAGTGATGTCAACAACAGAGAATCCACCATGGAGTCAGCGCAGGAAGGGGCAGGGCATGAACTCAGCCTGGATTGCTCCTCCAGCCCAGCCTCAGCCCCTTCCTCAGTGGTGACCCGGGCAACCTTGCTAGGACCCCAAGCTGAGGAGGATGTCAGGCCAGCAGGTCTCAGGGACTGATGCCATCGCCACCCTCAGGAAGACACGTAGCTTTCCCGCAGCTGAGGGCTCCAGAATCAGAGCCAATTCTGGGCCGACGAAGAGGTGGCTCTCCTCTGAAGCTCAGACTGCCCACCTGACCGCTGGCAGAAATGCCCATGGCTGACCCCAGGGTACCGGCAGGAAGCTGCCCACTGCTGAAGAAGTCAGAGGTAGAGGGGAGCACCCGGCTGACCCCGGAGCAAACTCCAGCACTCTCTACCCCTCACGGCTCCCTCCTGAGCAGAGCCCCTGCCACACCTGTGCCCTCCCCTCCCTCAGGCGCCTGCAGCACCCCCAGATCTGGCCAATGGCCATGCCCAAGGGACAACCAAGATCCCCCCAAACAAGCCCTTCCTCAGCTGTCCACAGTAAACAGGTGGCCTGGGGACAACCATCCTGCTGCTGGGGGCCACGCCCCAACTCCCCCTCAAGGCCTGACCCTGCACCAGCAGTGCTGCTCGAACTTGACCTCTCACCCCCAAGCCCAAGAGCAGGGTCACCCTATCAACACAGGGAAAGTGCAGACCCTGGAGGGCAGGCAGGGACCCCCACTCCACAGTATCATCTGAGGCATCACCGACCACCTTCCCTCTACGTGGACGGAGCGGCTGTGCAGGGGGCTGGCCATGCCTGATGCCCCTCGAGGTGGTCCTAGGCCCACGACGGTGACAGATGATCCACGGGTCCTCGACAATCACACAGGCGACCAGGGCTGGCGGAGCCCCCCTCCCAGATGTGCCCTCAGCGCCTCTCCCTGCAGCCCCTTGAGCCTCCCCTGGCAGATGGGGAGGAGGGGCTGCCCCGACACTCTCCCTGAGAGGGAAGCCCAGGAATGCCCGCCGGCCCAGACACAGCTGCAGGCAATCTTTAAGGGGGGCCCTTGTCCTGGCACTTCCCAGGGCCCACTCCCCACCGGCCACACGGCTCACCAGGGTGGCAGCTGGGGCTGAGGGGCTCCCCCAAAGCCTCCCTCCCCTGAAAGACCCCCTCCACTCACCCCACCAAGAATGGAGTGTTTAACTGCATGCATATTGCACCCCCAAGAGTTGATATTTAAAAATACACAATGTGGTAGCTTCATTCGCTCAAATTTTGAAGTCACATTTCAAAGAGAAAAGGCAGGTGGCCGCCGCATGGGGAGCTGCCAGTGACCAGCCGGGGGCGTGGGAGGCCCTCCTCTGAGCCCCTCGCTGGGACAGCAGCGAAGGCGCAGGAGGCCAGCCAGCCGGACGGAATTCTGCGGTTTGGGTCTCTGCTCGTCCCTGTCCTGCGGAGCCGCACGTCCGAGGGCAGGTGTAAGGTGGGCGGCACCTCTGCACTCACTGACGGCCCGCGGAGCCGCAAAGGGCCTGGGGCGGGCGGAAAGCGGGACGGCGGGGGGGCAGGCTCAGCTCCGGTTGCGGCTGCGGGGTCACCGCGCCCTCAGCTCTGCGGGCCTGTCCCCGAACAGCAGCCACAAGTCGGCGCTGGTAGATGGCGGGGCCGGGACCCCAAGGAAGCGCGAGCGACCAGCCCCGGCGCCCACAGAGGTCCAGGAGTGGAAGAAAAGCAAGCCAGAGGAGGAGCCCTGGCCCCACGGTCACCTCCCGGCCTCATTAGGGCTGCGGAGGGACCCCAGCAAGCCCAGAACAGCTACGTAGGGGCCGGGCTCCCGCACCGCCAAGCCGGTGGAGCCCGCGAGCGCCGCCATGTGGCCGCCCCTTTTGGTTCAGGCAAAGACCTCACTGCTCCCAAAACGCGCAGGAGTGACAGTGACGAACGGCACGCAGTCCCCAAGGCTCCCTCCCGAGGTCCGGGCCGCCGCTGGCAGGGGACAGCAGCTCCGCAGTGGCCGCAACAACCAAGAGCCACTGAGAGGGAACGCACAGCCTCCCATGCCAACAGGGTCTCCACACGCCCCCCTCTTGGGCAACCACCCCTGGACGGTGTGTTCCAAGCGCTGAGGGCTGGGCCCCTGCGACCACTCCCAAGTGACAGAAGCTTCTATCTGGGCCCCAGCCCCTGCCTACCCCCACCCTGCCCCCAGGTGCCCGGACATCCCCTGGAAAGGCCACCCCTCCTCTGGAGACGGGAGGGCCCGTAAACCAGGTGTCCAGGTGTCCAGGTGAGGCAGGCTGAGAGAGGCTCTCAGGACTGGGGCACCGTTTCCTGCTGGACGCCTGAAAACCACAGGCTGGCAGCTCCCGCTAAGGCAGGGTCATCCCAAGGAAGGGGAGGACAGGCTCCAAGAGGGCCCCCAGCTGTCAAGCGACCCTATGCCTGGTGGGGGGGCTGCAACCCTCACCGTGGGACAGGAGACAGCAGGGCACCAGCATGGGAGCGCAGCCTGCCTCCCCGGACCCACATCACACCCGAGTCTGGGGATGCAGGAGAAACTCACCACAAAAGCCACAGTTGATCCTGCTGCCTGGACTCTCGGCTCCAGGAGCCACAGAGGCAAAGCCGTCTCCCACACACCCGCCCTGAAGCTCACACTATGGGCACAACCTGCTGCCATGACGGAATCCTCAGGGAATGCTGTGTGCTGAGGTGTGGGCAGCAGTAACTCAAGTGCACTTGTCTGGGATTTACGGCAATCCCAAGTGAGCCTGCAGTGCCTGTGGGGTGCCACGTTGAGGCCCTCCGGGGAGGGCAGGCCCCGTGACGGCAGGGCCACAGGCGCCCCACGACATCCCTCTGGGCAGACAGCAATAGGGAAGAGCCTCACGTCTCCTTCTATATTTTTAAGCCAATATGACAAGAGACAGGGATTTAAAACCCACAAACTTCCAAGACAGGGACTTCAGTGGAGCAGCAAGAGAACCCCAGGGGCCCCAAGGGCAGAGAACCTGCGGCCACAGAAGAGCTGTGAAGGGGGCAAACATACCCCCTCTGTGACCTGCTACCCTGAAAATCGCTTTCCAAAGCGTCGGCCAAGGAGTTTCAGCAATTACGACCTAAGGAAAACAGAGGAGTTTCAAAACCCCAAAACCCATTCGCATGCATGTTTGAGAGCTTCGGTACTTCCCCCCCGTGGGGATGAGAGACCCAGCTGGCAGGCACGGGCACCGAGCACAGAACACAGCTGGCACGGTCACCACCCTGGGCACAGGGCACATACCTGATTTCAAAGGCTTGATGCAAAGAAAGCAATGGAAAACATACCGTTAATCGTATGGTGGTTCTGTGCGGAAATGACATTGGGTAAAAAACAAGCTATTTGCATTACTTAGGCCCATTTCTTTTCACTTTTCTAATGTGCTTCTGGGACCTTTCAAGCTACACGTGGTTCACGTTCCTCAGGCGCTGCATTCCCACTGGGCTGGGCTGTCCAGCACTAAGGAGGCCTAGGACAGCCTGGGACCATCGGCTGGGTCATCTGGGATTCGGAGGCCTTTGAATATGCCCCCACCATGTCACCTGGGGACCCAGGGTAGGACACAAGTCCAGAGGAGAACCAACTCCCGTGCTCCCCAGGCCCAGACATGCTACCCGACCCGTGTGGAGAGCAGGACTGACCGCGCGGAAGCAGGGAGACACGTCGTTCCTGCCAGGAAGCCCAGCACCCAGCCTACCGGGCAGCCCTGCCCGCTGCCTGTCTCCACGGGTGTCTCCCCAACCTGGCCCAACAGCTCCAGGTCCCAAGTGCAGGCTCCACCCTGCACCAGGTTCTGCTCCAGGTGTGCGGGGCAGAGGTAAAAACCCGGGGCTCAGGTGGGCCCCAGGGCTGATGAGGTGCTGGAGGGGGCTGGAAGGCTCAGGTGCCACCTGGAGTCCCCCAGGAGCAGGGATGGGACTGTAGAACAGCCAGGGCAGCAGTGATGTCCAAACACCTAGGGGCGACGGCCTGTGCCCACGGTGGAAGCCCACCCGAGAGAGGACACAGGGTTGGGGAGGAACACAGGCCCGGTGCTAACACAGGCTCTGGGCCCCAGCCTGCCTGGCTGCCGCGTGGCTGCCTCCAAATGACCCAACCTGTGTGTGCCTTGGTTTCCTTATCTGTAAAGTGGGAAAAATCATAGCACCGTCCGCAAAGGCCAGGGTGAGAATTGGCAATTTATGTAAAAGACTTAAAAAGCAGAAGCAGCACCTGGCACACAGCTGCACTGCCACCAGGTCCAGGAAGAACCGGGCAGCACAGGGCCAGGCCCCTGCACCCAGTCTCAGTCAGTCTCAGCTGGCCTGGGCCAGCCCCCATCTCCAAGCCCCGTCACAACCTGCAAGAGCCCCTGCCTCCTGCCAGAAGGGTCCAGGCTGCAGAGGAAAGGCCTGCGTCCTGGCTGGGGCCTCCCAGGTGGACGTGGGGAACACGAGGCAATGCCTCATTCAAAGGGACACCAGCCTCATTCAAAAAAGCTGTAAGGGAGCTGGGCCCACCAGGCCCTGTGGCTGCCCCAGGCAGGGAGCTGGGTCCAAGAGGCCCCCGTGGCTGCCCCAGGCAGGGAGCTGGGTCCACCAGGCCCCGTGGCTGCCCCAGGCAGGGAGCTGGGTCCACCAGGCCCCGTGGCTGCCCCAGGCAGGGAGCTGGGTCCACCAGGCCCCGTGGCTGCCCCAGGCAGGGAGCTGGGTCCACCAGGCCCCGTGGCTGCCCCAGGCAGGGAGCTGGGTCCACCAGGCCCCGTGGCTGCCCCAGGCATGGCCTTTCTAGCTCTTCTGACTTGTGGGAGCCTTTTCCCCCCACCCCCACTGCATCTACAGGCCCTGCTTCTGCTGCTGGTCTCTGCTCAGGAGGCACCCCAACATGGACCAGGAAGGAGGCCAGAGGCTGAGGCCATGTGTTCCCTGCACTGCTACCTACCAAGCAAGCTGGGTCACTCGGCTGACAGAACCCTGCACGAGAGCTTGGACAGCTTCTCAGGGCACAACCCCACGCGGCTAGCTGTGCTCTGCAGGAAGACGCCCGAGAGGCCTGGCCCAGGTGGCCTAGGATGAACAGGTTTTCTCCAAATCAACACATTCACTTTAAAATTAAAGTTTTAAGGCTACTTCTACAAGCTTAACAGAGGACGTGGCCCTGTGAACACCCTACCATGTATTCGCTTGACACTAAACCACCGAAAATGCACACGGCCCCTTACGCGCCCATCAGTGCGGCTGTAAATAAAGACAGAGGAGCAAGTCGTGTTCCTGGCCTGGAACGACCCGCATAACTCTGGCCACCATAGTTCCTGACACGGCAGAGAAGACAGGCACTTCCAGATGGTGGCGTGAGGATCTCTGCAGACCCTCTCCCTGGCCTAATTCCCGGGCACCACAGAAACGGCCACTAAAAGTCTCTGGAAAGTGCCCCATGGGCACCAGCAACGGAGAGGCCTCTCCTGAAGGACGGAGACTGGCTGCAGGCCCTTGGGATGGAAACACCGACCAGGGGGTGGCGCTCACCCCCAGCTCCAGCGCAGCCCGGTTTCTCCCAGCAGCAGCTCCCGGTTCCCATCACCCTGCTGAGCTCCTACATTCCAGGAAAGAGGCAGGAAGTGGGGCTCCCAGCTCGGAGCACCTGTGCAGGAGCAGTGGGTGTGCAGGAGGAGGGCAGAGAGGCACAGGAGAGGCAGTAACAGCACCAACGACTGATAGCACCCCAAGCGGGGTGAAAAGATCGATCTAGACACCCAAAAAGCACAACAAAGTCCAATTAGGATAAACACAAAAAGATCCACAGCCTCATATATAATAGTCTAAACAAACTCTGGGTGACAAAGAAAAACATTTCAAAAAAAATAAACTAGAAGCAAATATAGGCAGGAAGCACCCTGACATTACCTGGCTCCAAAAGCAAGGAAACAAAAGCAAAAATGACCAAGTGGGGCGACACCAAAGTAAGCTGCCTCACAGCCAAGGACACCAACAAAATGATGAGGCAGCTGCTGAGCGGGGGCGAGTCCGTGCAAACCGCGGGTCTGACGAGGGGCTAATATTCAAAACAGATAAAGAACCCATACAATCCCACAGGGGGAAAAATCCAGTTAAAAAATAGGTAGAAGATGTGAATCGACATTTTTTCGAAGAAGACATGAGGACGGCGAACAGGCATGTGAAAGACGCCCCGCATCGCCGATCATGAGGAAATGCGATCAAAGCCACAGCGAGATACTGCCTCACGCCTGTTAGAATGGCCATTATCAACAAGACAAGACATGACAAGGGCCGAGTGAGAACGTGGAGAGAGGAGAACCCTCCCGCACTACTGGGAATGTAAACTGGTGCAGCCACTGTGGAAACCAGTATGGAGATTCCTCAAAAAACTTAGAAAACAGAAATACCATACTGACCCAGTAATTTTACTTCTGGGAATTTATCTGAAGAGAATGGAAACACTAATTTGACAAGATACATGCGCCCCTATGTTTATTGCAGCCTTGTTTACAATAGCCAAGATATGGAAGCAACCTAAGTGTCCATGAATAAAGGAAATACGGTACATATATGTCACAGAGTATTACTCAGCCATAAAAGGAACAAAATTTTGCCATTTGCAGCAACACAGGATCAATCAACCTTGTGTACATTATGCTAAGTGACATGTCAGAGAAAGACAAATACCATGTGATTTCACTTATAAGTAGAATTAAAAAAAACCCTCATAGAAAAAAACCCTCACAGATTTGTTTGCCAGAGGTGGGAGTTGGGAGGTGGGAAAAATGTATGAAGGGGGTAAAAAGCTTTCAAGGGGGTAAAACTTCCAGTTATAAAATGAACAAGCCCTGGGGATGTAAGGTGCAGCACGGTGACCACAGCTGGTGACACCGCACTGCATATTTGAAAGCTGCTGCGAGTGAACTCCAACAGTCCTCATCATCACAAAAAAGGGATTTTGTAACCATGCATGGTGACAGATTGCAGTGATCATTTCCTAACATATACAAATACCGAATCATTGTTGCACACTTGAAACTAATATACTATGTCAATTACACCTCTATAAAAATGTTTTTAATTAATAAAGAATTGATGCCAATCCTTCACAAACTTAAAACAAGTGGAAGAGGAACAGTTCCCATTCCGGACTTGCGGCTGGTACCATCCAAGACATCATGAGAAGGAAAAACACACCAATATCCCTTGTGAGTATGGACACAAAAATCCTCAGCGTACTACTAGCAAACAGAATCCAGCGACTTATAAAAAGGATCATACATCATGACCAGATGCGACTTACCCCAAGAATACAACGTCAGTTCAACATACAAAATCAATCAGTATTATACTCTGTAATAGTAGAATACAGGACAAAAACCATGTGATTATAACAACAGACACAGAGCAGCATATGACAAACTTCAGCATCCCCTCAAACAATCTCAGAACAGAAGGCACGGGCTTACCCTAGTGCGGGGCACCCGTGTGACACCACGCTCAGCGGTGAAACACGGAATGCCTCCCACTAAGATCAGGAACGAGACCAGCAGCCACCCACACCACTTCTAGCCAGGTGGCAGGGCAAGAAAAAAGAGAGAAGCACCCAGGCTGGAAAGGAAAAAGTGTCCCTATTTGCAGATGACATGATCTTATATACAGAAAATCCTGGAAATCCACTAAAAAGCTGTTAGAATAAAAGAGTTCGGCAAAATGGCAAGATACAAGATCAATATGTGAAAATGGACTTTACTCCTACCAAATAGCAATGAAATTAAGAAAAAAATTCCATTTACCATAGCATCAAAAAGGATACAATACTTTGGAATAAATTTAACAGAAGAATCCCAAAGCTTGTACTCTGATCATGTTTCTTTCTTCCTTCCCCCTCCCCCCTTCCTCCCTCCCTCTCTCTCTCTCTCACACATACACACACACGTGCATGCGTGCACACACATGCACAGAAAAGGAGCAGGCTTCTAGGCTTCTAGGAGCTACATCATGCTTGACAACGGCAGGTCATGGGTTGGTTAGTTTGCTGGAGACACGGCCGCATCTGGTGAAATGACTCACATGCAGGGCAAGGCGCAAGCATGAGCACAGGACACGAAGCAGAGGGACCGGGGGTCTCCCACGGCCTCAGCCGCACAGCGTGGTACCTACCCAGACAGGACCGCCTGGGGGGGGCTCTGATTTCTTCATCCTTACCATCTGCAGCTACAGTTAAAAAGAGAAACAGGAAGAAGACAAGCAGACAGGGTTAACACACAAGCAGCCCCCAGGCCTTTTTGCATTTCTTTTTTAAAAAGTAGGTTTGGTTTCTGAGCACTAGGAAATACATTCTCTGAACTACTTCTCTCCAAACCTACCCTCTTCCAATAGGAGTGGTCTGGCGGGTGGGGGAGAATTCGGGACCAAAAATGACAAGTCACCATATTTTCATTTAACTTCTAAGGTCAGAGGTGGCATAAGCCCACCCCACGTCTGCTCAGGTGACAAGGACACAGAAGGCTCTACTTTATTTCCCCTGCAAACCCATCTGCACGTGCAGTTTGGTCATGATATAGTTGTCCAGGTCAAAACCCTTCACGAGGTTGCTTGATAAAGTTGTTTTCAGAGTACACTCAACGCCCACTGTGAAAGCAGAGCTGGGTCAACACCCGGACCTTGACAAGCAGATGGCCGAGTGTCACCACACGTCACACCAGGGTGCCGCCTGCAACTGCCTCCTGCGTGACCTCCTAGGAGCCCTGACAATGTTCTCAGCGATTCGACTCTGAGGCACCTTGCTGCCCACCCCACCTGAAAACCCCCAACTCAGTGCTGCCCCAGGACAGGTTCAGGCCGGCAGGGTTCAGGGCGGGAAGAGTCAGACTGTCTGTCACACATCGAGCTACCTGTGCAGTTTCTTAGTTAGAAAAGCAACTGGATCGGGTCTGTGCTCTGGAGAAGCACCTCTGTGCAGGACGGACCGAAGGAGAGCAAGTCCCGAAACAGACCCATGGGGACGTCACTGACAACCCGCCCCACGCAGGCAGGGCGCTCAGGGCAGCCCCGCTCTGAGCTCCACCCCACCCCTACTCAAAGGCCCGTCTCTGATACGGGGAGGGCCCTGGGACCGCTGGCCTGCAGAAGCAAGGCTGTGCGATGTCCTAGACCAGGTCATTAAGGAGACACACCTCCACCCCGATCTCTCAGATGCACCCCTCAGGAGCCAGCCACCAGGCTGTAAGGAAGCCCAGGCCACACGACAAGGGCACCGGCGGGTGTGCGAGCAGAGAGGGAGGGGGAGAGAGGGTGCAGGAGAGGGAAGGAGACCAAACACACGGTGCTTGGGGTCACCGTGCCAAACCGCCCAAGCGCAGAGTCACGGGCAAAAACGCTGTCCTTTCAAGTCGCTCAGTTCTGGGGTCCCTCACCAAGCAGCCACAGAGACCGGAATAAAAGACGAGGAGGCAGAAGTCCCCACAGGGCCAAGACACAGGGGGTCTGCCATGCTGGGTGGCCAGAGGACAGGGCCGGGGGACGGCCACTTGGCAGCTGAGGGAAATCACCATGAGCCCCAGGGCTGCAGGTGCTCACGGGGAGGTCTGAGCCAGAGCCTGTCCGGTGGACAGTGCTGAGCATGGGGCGGCGGATGGTGCCGACGGGCTGGGGGTAGCAGGTTCTGGAGCACAGGGACCAGGAGGAGGTGTGACTGCAGGGTCCCGTCACAACTGAGATGAGATGAGCTTCCATCGGAGCCCAGGCAGTGGCAGGGCAGACAGAGGACTTGTGCCCTGATGTCCGTGAACATCCATAACCCTTGAAAATGCAGCACGGTTGGTAGATAAACATTCGTGGGGGTGGGGGGCTCTCAGCCTTCATTCTCAAAATAGTATGTGACCCTCTTCACCTAACATTTTTATGGCTCTATTGACATATAGTTATATATCATAAAAAGCTGACTTTTAAAGTGCACAATTCAATGACTTTTAGTATGCCCAGAGCTTTGCAACCATGACTACCTACTTTTAGAACACAGCCATCACTCCACAAAGAAACCGCCCACTAGCAGTTCCTCCCCACTACCCCATCTACCCCTCAGCCAATTCCATACTGGAACTTGGAGTATTGAGATCTGGGGCAAATGTCAAATGAATCTAATCACCTGACTTTAAGCCACAAACAATCTCCTTTCTCAAATAAAATAAAATGAACCCAGGAAGCAACCTAAGTGTCCATCGGTAGATGAATGGATAAAGAAGATGTGGTACATATACACAATGGAATACTATACAACCATAAGAAAGAAACAAATCCTACCCTTTGCAACAACATGGATGGAACTAGAGAGTATTATGCTCATTGAAATAAGTTAGGCAGAGAAAGACAAATACCAAATGATAGCCCCCATTTGTGGAGTATAACAATGAAGCAAAACTGAAAGAACAAAATAGCAGCAGACTCACAGACTTCAAGAAGGGACTAGTGGTTACCAAAGGGGAGGGGTGGGGAAGGGCAGATGGGAAGGGAGGGAGAAGGGGATTGAGGGGTATCATGATTGGTGCACATGGTGTGTGTGGGGTCATGGGGAAGACAGTGTAGCCCAGAGAAGACAAATAGGGCCTCTGTGGCATCTTACTACACTGATGGACAGTGACTGCAATGGGGTATGGGGGTGACTCGATAATAAGGGTGAATGTAATAACCACATTGTTTTTCTTGTGAAGCCTTCATAAGACTGTATATCAATGATACCTTAATAAAAATAAAAAAATAAAAAATAAAAAATAAAAAATAAAAATAAAAAATATATATATATAAATGAACCCAACTGTGTATCTGCTGGTGGCATGCATGCCCGCGAAGAGGCACCATTCCAAGGGACTGTAAACACAGTGATCTCCCAGTAAAACACCCAGCAAGATGACCTGGAGCCTTCCTTCCTGCCAAGACCAAGCAAGCAGGGCAGCGAGTGCACAGCAGCATCAGCGGCCTGACAGCCCGTCATGCCTGGGTCCTTGAGAAGCAGGTGGAAGGGAGTCAGCCCTGACCTCAGAGTCTGTGAAGTGTCAAGCAGGGTCAGCATGACACCCAGAGGCTCTCACTACCATAACATTCTGCTAGCTCCACCCGCCACAAAGGCCAAGAGCCGGTCACGCCAACGCCTGTCCCAGAGCCCAGGCTGTGGTCTCCACATGCCACATCCGGATTCTATGTCTCCCAGGAGAAATGGCCTGTTCCAGGTCTGGGGCAGGAAACACAGACGGCGGGCTCAGAGCATCTTGTCGCCTTGTCACGCCAAGACTGGGGATCCACGAGACCCCTGGTGATGCGCCGCAAGGTCAGCAGCCGCCCGAAGGGCTGCTGGCAGGGAGCAGGCAGCAAGTGCGATCCTGGCGATCAGGGAGACACAGCAAATATGCCTGAAGCCACACCTTCAGAATGATGTAAAAACAAACAGGATGCCAGCAAACCACTTCTAAAAACAGGCAAATAAAGACAAAGAAGCGTTTAGCCACCTTTCCTTTGTAAGTTGTACCACTGGATGACTGAAGGCATTTATGGGGAAGTCTCTTCAGGGAAGCACTCCAGCTAATGGATCAACAAAGGCAGACAGAGCGGGAACTCTGCAGCCCATGGTTATCGGGCACAGTGTTGAGCGTCCTCCACCACTAACATCCAGAATTAGACAAGCTGGCCAGACATGCTCCTGGTGGCCGAACACAGCAGTCTTGCAAAAAACAAAAGCAAACAGAAGCAGACCTGTTCTGTTTCAGTCGTCTGGGTCCCATTATCTTTTTCAGGGCATACCTGAGACAGGCAGTCAGCTCCCATGACGTTCCCCCAACAGAAGCCAGGGTGGGACCCCCTCCAAGCAGCACTTCTCAGAACGTGACCTGAGGAAACTCACTCAGAATCCTGTCAAGTGAAGAGCTGCCTCAGCGAATCTGGCTTAGGGCTCATGCCTGCACCTCTAGCGCACACCTGCATGACCCCATGGGGCACACAGAGCAATCTACCTGCTTTCAACAGAGACACACTCCAAGAGGAAGGGGGGGTCAGGGAGGGCCCTAAAAAGAAAACCACCAGCCAGAGTGTGCCCGTAACCAGATCCTGACTCAAGAAAACTAACCAGCCAAAAAGTCAGGAAGCAGTGAGATAGCTGGAAACACAAAGATTGGGTATTTGACAGCAAGAATCATTAATTTTATGGGTGATAACAGTATTGTGGTTACATTTTTAAAGCCCTTATCTTTTAGAGACAGATCACAAACTATCACAAATAGAATATGCCTGCAATTTGCTTCAAAAACTGCAGGACAAGGGCCTAGGGAGTCCTGAGGTGGGTGATTCCACATGGAGCTCCGCACGCTGTGCCCTACTCTGTGTATGTTTGAAATCCCCCACAGGAAAAAGGAAAAGGGGAGATGGCATGTACGGACAGACAGTGGAAGGGGAGCATGCCAGCCCCTCCAGTCAGTTTCCCCAACACATGGCCTCTGTGGACACCATCCCAATGGGCTGTCCTGGGAGCTGGGCCTTGCTACCCTGCAGAGGCCGACTCCAGGGCGCCGCACACACCCCACCCACCTCCAAGGGCTCGGAAAACACCTTTGGACCAGTCTGGTTCGAGTTTTGTCAAAGGAGACTGACGGCGGACAGCACACCAGGCCATCACCTCTGGGCGGGGACGGAGAGCTGTTTGCCCTCGCTTTATACCCCTGCACTTCCCCAACACATCTACAACATTAACTGCTCTTTATAATCAGGTACCAAATCGTGTGATTTTTTAAAGTAACTTGTTTTTCTCCTTTAATGTCATTTATATTTCTTTAACTTTCACATTGAATTGCTGACCTTCAAAGTTAAAAATCTCTGTAAGAGTTAACTGGAAAACATTTAAGCCTTTATTTTTTTAGGCTGACTATCCTATCAGAATGCTGGAATCTGGGGGCATTCAGACCGGGCCTGAGCTGAAGACCTGGGAGGTGCTGGCTGAGATGAGGGTCGCCCTGGCCTCAGGAGCCCTCTTCTGGCATCACACCAGCAACAGAGCCGTCCTCACAGGCACGCGTGACCGACTCTTCTCCATCCTCTGCCACTCGGAGGCCTGTGCCGTCACCGGCCCCACCCAGGCCAAACTCTGCGGCCCAGCCTTCGTCACACCTGGAAAGCCCTCCTGCCACGTGAGGTGGCACAGCACAGGTTCCCAGCGCCGACGGGCATGCGGTCGCTAACCCGCTCACCAGAGAAGGCCACTGATTAAAACCCAGATTCCAGCCTAAGTTGGGATTCACAATTTCAACTCAATCCTAGTTAACTGCAATAGAAATAGTCTTTTTGGAGGAATTTGGGTCAAACACTAACAGTCAAGAGAGAAGGATCAGGTATCCCACTTCTGCTCCTGGCGAGAGGCCACAGCATGCACAACTTCCTGCCCACAAAGCCTCCCAGGGTGCCAGCCGCCAGCAATAAAGACCCACTGGAAGAAGGGGAGCATGCAGGTGTGGGCTGCTGATGGCACACCTGTACCTCAGCAAGGTCACAAAAACACTGACCTGTAAGTTTGCTCCATCGCTGAGGCTCACACACCTGCCCTAGCTGGCACCCCACCTCACCAGTGCCTACACACACTGCAAGGGAGGTCACAAAGCCAGGTCTCATGTTTCAGAGCACCCATGGGCACTGGGTCCCCTCTCACCTTCCCTCCCCCGCGGGTGAGGATGGGCATTACTGACAACCCCTCATGCTGCCCCTTCTGCCGTCAGCTAGGAGACCAGTGCCAAATTAAAGATGAGCTTCAAGGGGCACAGAGAGAAAGAGGCAGAAAGCCTGTGATCAAAGAGAAACAAGCGCCAAGCCCCTCACCTGGCAAGGGATCCAGGCTGGAGGAGGTGAGCCCAGCGGGGCGGGGCACCAGCCCCACCCGCGGTGACTTCCTGAGTCACGCAGGGAGGCACCCATCTACAGAGGACGGCCCAGCAGTGGGGAGAGAGAACAAAGCCTCACCAGAAGCACACAGTGGCGGCCCCTTTGTGGTTCAGTGACACTGACAGGTCCAGGCTATGCATCAGAGCTGGAGGCTGACCTATTTTCTCCAACGACTGGAATCAGCACACATTCATTTACTCTAAAAACAGAAGGTACACAGGGGAAAGGACCAGTTCACACAGAAGGAAAACACAGGGCGAGCCTCCAGCCCACAAGAGGCCCAGACTGAACAACTTGGAGAAAACACTTTTCTAAGCAGCAGCTAAGGTTAAACACACAGTCCCAGACAAAATCATGGTGAGAGTGTCCTAGATTAGGTAATTAGCTGAAAACCATAATTAAGGCATTGAGCCCTCCAGCATATGAGAAGCCTGCCGGCCTGCTTGTTCACAGAACATTAGCTCCAAGGAGAATTTTTAAAGAGGCAAAAACAGGAAGAAGAATTTTCTATTTTCTGAGCCACCAAAGAGTCTAGAAATGACACGGACCGAGCATGTAACCTGCCCCACCCAATGTGCAGACCCTGCATGCCCACCCCGGGCGACAATTCTCCTGGACCCACAAAAGCAAGACTCTGGATGTGTGTTTGACAGGTATGTGGGGAAGGCCGCAGCCAGCTCAGCAGGAGGGACACGGTGAAGCGAAAGACAGAACCACACAGCCAGAGCCGAACCAGCCTCCCCGGCGATGTCTTCCTCGGACCTGACGAGCCAGAAGAGACACAGAGAAAAGTCCTTCCTGCGCCACAGTTAGAATCCTCACAGAGCCACCATCAGACGAGCAATAATGAACTAAGTTCAGCTAGTAACTCGCCCAAATCCAGTGAAGAAAAACTATCTGGATTGCTTCATGTTATAGAATGTTTGATCAAAGTTGTTTGGCACACTGAAGTTCTAACATCGGCTACAGGGAATGGTGCCATTTGGTCAGGTAACTCTGGCTCTTAGTCACCTGAGAGCACAGCTGATTTAGTGGCTTTATTCCCAAAGCTGCTGGTCACCAACCTGCAAAGAATCGGCGTCTCACATTCAGTTCGTTGGCCACGCGGACCTCGGTGCAGAGCTTCAGCATCAGTAACATGGTGGAGATCATGACAACGCTCTGCCAGAGGAGCGGAGACTCAAAATGCCTTCCAAACCTGGGGGGAGAAGCCACAGCGTCAGGTCAGAAGGTGGACACCAGGGCCTTGCCCAGCCCAGGTCCCACGGACTGGGCCCACCTCAGTGGCACCGCAGGGAGGGTCTCTCACACCTGCTGCGGCCCCAGGGCACGGGTGACCACCTGGGCCTCCAAGCCCCATAGGCAGGCAGAGCTGTGGTGGGAGGTGCCAGCAGCACTCCTGGACAGCCAATGGGGGCGCACGAAACCCCCTCAGCATCGGAGGCACTCACAATTGTACCCAGGGCTTCTCCAACTGCCGCACTCCCCTCCCCAGGAATCTCTGGGTTCCCACCCAGGGATGATGGACAGGGGCTCGGGCGGGTCTCCTGAGCTCCCTCCCAAAGGTCCAGGTGTCCCGCCCTTCCTTCCCTGCAGAGGCCCCGATTGCCACCAGGTAGATGCCTGTGGCTTCTAGACCACCTGCTTCCCAGGTAAGATCATTCCACTGTCCAGGGGATGGTCCTGCCAGGCCACAACAGTCCAAAGTATGAGCAGAGCAGCAGGGGGTCAGGACACCAAATTTCCACCCCTCCTCACCGGACAGGGCACACTCCTGAATCCCAGCCTGAGGCCCTGACACCCCAACTCAGGCATCAAAGACCCTTGCCACAGGAGGGGCTGCCCACGCTCTGCCAAGTCCCCACCTACCTGCCCACCTGACTCTGCTAGCTGGAAAGCTCCCAAGCCTTCCTGCTGACTTTTTCCAGTCTGCTGAGCATCTCACCAACTCAGCCACAAGCTCCCGGAGGCCCACCCACAGTCCAGTGTCTGGCACCAGCTGGGCCCATCAGAAGACCCTAAACCTCAGGAGCTGAGGGCAGCACCAGCGAGACCGTGGCCTACAGCATCACAAAGTTGTTGAGGCAGGCCTAGCTGAAGAGAGAGCCAGTGGGAAAGAGGTGGTGGTGCCCCAGAGCTCGCTCGGCCAGGGGTACTGCCTGGGGCGCCCACATGCTCTACCACAGGCAGGGTTCCAGCCCTGGCTCTACCCTGTGGGCCACAGGCCCTCGACCCAACACCTCCAAGCCTTGTCTCTTCTGTAAAGTGTGGCTATAACCCCAATCAAGAGGCCATTTCTGGTCATTCCTAGGAACTGGTCCCTACTGGCTACCTAGTTGACCCCAGGGGTTGAGGCAGCCATTGGTGAAGGTCACACAAGGGGCAGTGACGGTTTGATACCAGGCTGAGGAGGCTGGAGCAGGTCAGCATCACAGGGAAGTTACTCTAGGCCACCTCACAGCAAGCTCATTTCCAGTTATAAGGCTGAAGCGTGTGGTTTTGGCCATTATGTGAGAAAAACCACTTCCATTTAAACATTCAACAAAGACGAGTGACTAGAAAAACTGTGGGGGAAAAAAAAAACAAGGTTTGCACTTCCAGCAAAAATCAAATCTAGATGAACTCATTATTTACAGCAAAAATGAGACCGCTTGAAGTGAAGTGACAGGGAGTAGACGTTAATATTTAACTGGTTTCAGGATGAGTGCAGGCTAACCAAGACACAAAATTTCAAAAAGCACAACTTTCCACAAAAGATATACAAGGGACAAAGCATGTAGGAAACAAAGTTCAACACCATTAGCAACTTCTAGAAGCTAAAATAGAAAGGTTCCATTTTTTATTTACCAAGTTGGTCAAATTTTTCTCCTTTCATGCCACTAGTCTGTGCTAACAGGAATGTCATGAGAGTTCCTCTCCTGCCAAGAACTGGGGCTGACACAGCCTCTTCTGTGGCGAATGATGGAACACCCCCCAGACAAGTGTGGAGCCTGCTGCTTTGAGCAGCCAGTCTGAGTGGGCTCTCTCCCTTGGTTGCAGCACACATGTCTCACCCCCAAGAAAATACACCCTGCAGAGGGTATGCAAAGTTTTACCAGGTACCAGCAAGATTGTGCAGGGAACACCTTCAGTCTGTCTTCAAAGTAACAGAAAAGCTCAAGTGGAAGAGAAATTGCGTATCTACTTCCCTGTGCACACTAATGCTATTGCGCTCTGAAGAATTTCACATCTCCCATACAGTGTTATGTCACCCACACAGTCACCACATCTCCCATAGGGAGTCACTGCATCTCCCAGTGTTACATCTCTGATACAGTGGTGTTACATCTTTGATACAATGTGGCTGTATCTGATACAATGTTACCATGCCTCTGATACAATGCTACCACTTCTAATACAGTTGTTACTACATCTGATACAATACTGCTACATCTCTGATAGTTACTACATCTCTGATTCAGTGTTACAGCATCTCCAAAACAGTGTTACTGCACCTCTGATACAGTGTTACACACTCTGATCTACTGGCCAGATCTCCAGTACAATGTTACTGTATATCCAATACAATGTTGCTGCACCTGATAGTGTTTTCATCCCACAGGGATAGAGTTTGAGAATTACCTCCATGAATGCATTAGGCTCTGGGTTGGAAGGCCCTGCAGCACTCCACATACACTGGCCCCCTCCCTCCCCTTCTCTCATACAAAATCACAAGCCTGCAAATATTAGGTTATGAGGCAACCCTTAGCCCTTCTCCTGGCTTCTGACACCACAAAGGCCAAATCCTGTACATCAGCATTTTATGGAGTAAAATCTGCTCAATGCTGGTTTTGCAAAAGGATACGAGTAAGGATTGTAAGAAATAAGGGCATTAAAGTCCTATGAGTTTCAGAAACCTCAGGGGTTTACATAGTTTGGTTGGCCTCTCCTACAAGACCGCAGAGCCACTCACGTGCCTTGCACCACATCTCTTCAAGGGGGCTTCCCAGGTGGACTGGAACTCTGAGGACTGTGATCTTGGCCAGCTTTGGGAAACACTCTGCCAGTTCTGCCAGCTCCACAGTGTCTAGTGTAGACCCAGATCCCCTTTCATCTGTGAGCCTGCTGCAGCCAGACCTATGCTCTCCCCACACACCACCTATAACCCACATTATGACCCTGCAGTACCTTCCATACAGCGCTTCTGCTAATGTGTACACCCCAGTGTCTGGCCCAGTGTCCAGCACACGACAAACCATTACAAACCTAATGGGCTGCTAATCCACATGAAGCCTGGAGGGGTACCAGGAGAAGTGGTTTAAGAGGATGCAGAGAGGGGAATAAAAGGGAGCCTCTACATCCCCTGAGAGCAGTGGGATCTTGGGCCCAGATGGGCAGACAGGCTCACATTAGTTACAAGTTTAGACAGAAGCCAGCCTGTCTGCTGGGCTGCTTTGCCCATAGCATGGACCCCATACCGCCATGTGTGAAATACAGGGAAGTTCAGCCTCAAGGAGGTACCAGCGCCCTCTGCTAGCCCTCCTCCATCCCACACTTCCCAGCTGTCTTCTGGGATGCTGACTGAGGGCAGCCCTGTGTGTCCCATGGCAGCCACAGAACCTAAGTGCCCAGGACTGCTCAGGACACAATCTGTGGGAAAGGACCAATCAGATGTGCTTAAAGAGACCTGCCTGCAATATAATGAGTCTTCAGAAATACACACTTGGTCGTTCATATAACCAAACATGTACTTCCCAGGTATCTGGTCTTCATAGCTCCTGAAGACACTGTAGTCTTAAAGGTGAAATGGGTGGTTTGTCATGTTAATGAGAGACTTGTGGACCCCACCCAAGAGCGGAGGCTGGAGGCTTAATCAGCCAGTGGCCAGAAATTTAGTCAGTCGTGACTATGCAATTAAGCCCTCACAACCCCCCCACCCCCCCGACAAGAGCTTAATGCCCCTCTAGGATCCTGCTTCTCAGTCGGAGGGAGCTTCTACACTTGGGGAACCAGAATGCCTCCATGTGCCACTAAGCCAGGCCCCAAGCTCCACAAGGAGAGAAGCTCCTTTATTTGGGACCTTGCTCCGTATTGACTTGTATCCTTTATGGTACCCTTTATTAAACTGATAAACGTTAAGTGTTTCCTGAGTTCTGTGAACCGCTCTAGCAAATAATCAAACCTAAGGGGGAGGCTGTTGGAACCTCCAATCTGTAGCCAGTACATCAGAAGCACAGGTCCCTGGAGCTTGTGACCAGTGTCTGGAGTGGGGTGTGGAGGGCAGTCTTATAGGATGGAGCCCTTCACCTGGGGAACCTGGTGCTGTCTCCAGGCAGACAACATCAGAATTGGGTTGAGTTCTCAGACACCCTGCTGGTGTTTGAGGATTGCTTGGTGTTATGTGTGGGAGACCCCCTTACACTTACACACACATTGAAATTGGGTCCAGGAACCTGAACAGTTTCTATTACTGCTGTGTATGATACTATTATTGTTGTTGTATATGAAAGAAAAAGGAAACACCACACCTCCCGTGGACAACATTCAGAACTCCACCGAAGGCCACCCTAATTTCCCGATGCTGCATTAGGAAAAGGCTCAAGACTCTCTCAGAAAGGCTCAGGCCCTGCAGTGGGGGCAGAACTCCTGGTCCTGAGCACATCAAGTGCCAGTTAAACCCAGAGGCCCCGATGAGATGACGTTCATGAGACTGGTTTAATTTCTGACTTCTCCAGACCAGATACTTAAAGACCAGATGTAGCTTCGATACCTTTTTTTTTGCAATTTGAATGATTAGTGACTGGGGAAAAGACCTCGAAATGCAAATTTATTCTGTGAGCTAAGCCCTCCACTACAGAGAAAACTTACTCCACAGCTTCAAGGACCAGATGCAGCAACAGCGAGCCTGGGTGGCAGCTGGTCCAGGAGCTCCAGTGCCCCTCCAGTATGCCCAGTTTACAATGTCAGCCAGTTTTATTTTGGGACCTGCTTCTCTTCAGCCTTAGATTTAATCAAGTCTGTTTCAGAAAAGAGAAGCCATGTGTCATGTCACAAAGGGCAGTCTCTGCCACGAGCCAAAGGGGAAGGAGGAATCTCCAATATGTGGTTTTTCATCTTGTGCCTGACAGAAATAAGCACCCAGTGACCCCTTCTTCAAGTGGCCTGGCCCAGAGACAGACCTCATGATGTGACAGATTCTCCTAAAAGAAGTATCTTCTCACCAGCTCATCCTTTAAGGACCCCAGACAGAGGTAAAACTAAGATGCAGTGAAAGTGAACCCAAGGCCTCCAGGGTGGGCTGGGCAAACACAGGAGCAGAGAGGCCCCCGGACTCAGGAAGTTATTGTCTGGACTGTGACGGTCATTAGAGACACTTCAGTCAGAACTCCTCAAACAGTTCACTTAAAATAGGCAGTTCTACATAATGGATATCATACCTCAATAAGGCTGCCTTAAAAGTCAGTTCCCAGAAAAGCATGACTACTCAGTGACCAAAAAATCAAAAGGGGCCAGAAGCAAAACTCTGGACCCCAGCTGCCTGGGGCCCTTGCCTCCCCACCAGGCTGTCCTGGACCAGCCGCTCACTGTCTGATCAGAGGGACCCGGGACCTCCAGGAGGAAGGAAAATCCCAGACTTTTTGGCCTTGGAATGAGGCTGTAAGACGACTGAAAATTCACCCTCCCAATTACACGTGGTCTTAGCAACTACTAAAATTAATTCCAAGTTCCTTACCAGAAGGCAAATGATAACAAGAGGAGGTTGGCTTCGGAGGAGCAAGAAAAAATGGTTTCAAGCATCATCCGGAAGGCGGACTTCCTGTTTAAAAACCCAAATACACCCCACAGAGAAAGCTGAACCTCGGCTGTCCCCCTTGAGGTTCATGGGCCGGCGGGGTGTCCTCCCAGATGCTTGGCGTCTTCCGGTCCTCGGAGTTGTGTCCCTCCCACACCCACGCAGGCTCCCCGGGGGCAGGGACCCCGCCGCAGGGCCCGGTCCGGGGTGAAGGCATCAGGACCCCGCGGCCAGGGCTCACCCTCCACTCCGACCCCACCGTTCCCCCTGAACAATAACCTCACCCGTTTCACCAGCTCCTTTCAGGACGTGGACACTTCCCTCCCATCCGCACCCCGCTGCCTCGCTCAGAAACCCCGAAAGAGGAAAGCCGCCTCTCTAGGAGCACCCCTAAACACCCCGAACTTACCAGAAGAGTATCCGCAGAATATTGGCCACCAGGAGCACCAGACACACGTAGGTGGAGAAGCCCTCAGCGTTCTGAGTCCTCCGGATGTCCCTGTACTGCGGGACGTACGGCACCACCCCTCCGAAGACGATGGCCCCGGCGGCCCCCCAGGCCACCAGCTGGTGCAGCGGCACCAGAAGCCAACCCAAGCCCTCCGCTTCCATCCCGGGCGCCTGCGTCGCCCCGCCAGCGGGCTGACGTCCACCGGGCGCGGGTCCCCCGGCCCCCACGGCCGCCGAGCGCGCTGGCGGTCACCCCCACATGGCGCCGCCCCCCGGAGCGGTCCCGGCAGGAGGAGGCGCGGAGCACAAGTCGCAAGGGGCCTCCGGCAGCGCGAAGTCCACGCTCGGCCCAAGAGGCAGCGCGCCCCGGGCGCACGACCCTCCCGGGCACGCAGGCTGCCCGCGGGCGCAGAGAAGCCGCGGGGCGCAGTGCCGGGCTGGGGGCGCGCTCAGTCCGGGGAGCGGAGCGGGGAAGGAGGCGCGAGGGGGGCTCGGACCCGGGGCCCGCCCGCCCACGCGCTCGCCTCGCCACTGCCCAGCGCGTCAGTCCGCCCGCCCGCCCGCTGTCCCTCCAGCCGCCCGCGCCCGGGGCTCCGCCTCTGCGTGACGCGACAATGCCGGAGCCCCGCCCACCCAGGACGGCGGGCAGGCGCCGCCGGGTCCTAGAGCGCGCCGGCGCGGCGGGAGGGGGCGGGGCCGGGGGCGGGGCCGAGCGGGAAGTGCCTGCCGGACGCGGCCCGCCCTCAGGCCTGGCGCCCACGTGGGCAGCCTCACCTGTCCGTGCCAACCCCTAGGTCCTCCCCCGTTCGGCGCGCGGGAGCCGGTGTCCAGCACTCGGGACAGACCTCGGGCCTGCAAGGGCGCCAGACGGCGCCTGGACGCTGCTTCCTCCCAAGGGAGCTGCCTTCACCTCCCCCAGGTCTGGCCTGGCCTCCAGTTTCCTGCCTGGAGGTTGTGTGGGAAATCGTGAAAAGTTTCAGCCTCCCTGAGACCAACTCCCAAACAAGCCTGTTGTGATCGGGAGGCCCTCCATAAAGCCCGGGCAGCTCTCACCCCCTGCCACACAGGAGGCTGATTTTGGGTATTTTTGCATCATGGCTATTGAGAGCATCCAGGAAAGGAACTGAGAACACGGCACCAGGCCTGTACAGCACAGAAAAGGAAGCCAGCGCGGGGTTGGGAGAGAATTGGCAGGTGGTCCTAGTCAGCCACATCCTCCTCCAGCTCAAAGCTTCTAGAATGTTGCATACTCTATTCTAGAGTGAGGCTCCAGGCACTCACTGGAGCATCTGCGGTCACAGCTGCTGGTCCTGTGTCACAGCTGCTGGTCCTGTTTATCCAGGCACATGTGAGCAGGTTACTGGGCAACCCACAGCCACCTGCTGTTCTGGCTTTGTCAGGGTGTGCCAGGTGGAGCATCTGCACCAGGGAGCGCCTCCTGAGTGCAGCTAAGTGGATACAGTCTTGCATTCTTGGCCCAGGACTTGGCCCCACAGAAGGCTCCAGTAAGGTGGGCTGGCGACTGCACAGTGGGCTTGTGATCCTTTCGAACACCACTGTCCAGAATCAGAGCGGCATCCCCTGATCCAGAACCATCAGTCAGTCAGGCAGAAGGGAGGCCCGCTCACCGGGATGCTGCAGGTCCCACGGCTTCCTGAGTTCCTGAAGAACACAGCCGATCTGTACTAGGCTGAAAAGTGCCACCCAAAGGTGTCATGTCCTAACCCAGAAACTATGAATGTTAGTTTATTTTTAAAAAGTATTACAGATGTGATTAAGTTAAGGATCTTGAGGTGGGGATATTGTCCCATATTATCCAGGTGGGCCGTAAATGCCATCACATGTATCTTTAAAAAGGAAGGCAGCAGGAGATTTGAGACACTCACAGAGAAGGCAGTATGAAGATGGAGCAGAGAGGTTTGATGTAGCCTTGAAGACTGGAGTGGCACAAGCCAACGGACGCCCGTAGCCTCCAGAGGCGGGAAGAGTCACAGAAGGGATTCTCCCTGTGGAAAGAGCTCGGCCTTGCCAACACCTTGATTGTGACCCAGTAAAACTGATTTTGTACTTGTGGCCTCCAGAAATGCAAGAGGATTAATTTCTGCTGGTTTAAGCCGCCCAGTCTGTGGAAGTGTGTCGTAGCAGTCACAGGAAACTAATACAGAAGCTGAAAATTAGTAACTAGCAAGATTATCAGACTGTGACCTGCAGAGCGGGCACAAAGCCACCAGTTTTGCCATCCTCTGTTGGTTAAAAGCAAGTCACCTGGTTCCACCCACATGCAGGGGAGGGTGTCACATAAGTTTGAATGCCACTGGGAGCCATTTCAGAAGTTGCCTAACCACCAGTGCTTCTAAGTGAAAAGTAAACAGACCTTGGTCCTGGGCACTGGGACCTTAGCGGCCAACTGGAAGCTGCTGCGTACCTCACTAGGGGAACCTGTAAGAAGACGAGGTGGAGATCCTGCTCTTGGAACTTGGGTTGTAGAGTTCAGAAGCACAATACATCCAGCCTCAGCCCAAAGCACTCAGCAGCGGCCATTGCTGTCCACACAGCAAAGGAAAGTCGGCAAACCGCAGGGCAGCAGCTTCTCTGGGCCCATCAGAGAACTGAGGCTGTGAGACACACCACGCCCTGAAGTGGGATCAGATAGGCGCGCCCAGCGGGGCGTGTGCCCAAGGCCCCTCACCCAGCCCGGAACTGCGGATGCCTTCAACGGGCTTTAGAGGGAAAAGCAGGCAATGAGCAAGACCAGATGGATGATTTCCCAGGGAGATAGGAATATGAGTCAAAATAAAATGCTACAGAGAAACACCACACTAACAGAAATAAAGAATGCTTTCAACAGGCTCATCAGCTGACTCAGCAGAGTCAAGGAAAGAATCCATGAACTTCGACAAGTCAGTGGACATTTCCCAAGCTGAATGTAAGGAGAAAGGTTTTGGGTGGGGGTACCAGAAAAGAATTTCCAAAAATGGTGAAGCGACATCAAAGTGTGTGTGAAGTAACATGTAATTGGGACACCAGGAGGGAAGAGATGAACTGGGCAGGAGGAATATCTGAATGTGAGAACTTTCCAAAATTAACCCAGACATCAAATGACCAATTCAGGACGCACCTCTTCTCAGACACCTTTGGGGTCAACTCTGCAAGGCTCTAGCTGGAATAGATAGGCTAATCGGGTCCTGAGCTCAGGAGACATGAAAATAGACATTCTTTGCACCCACTTCCCAGGTGAGGGCTACGGCTGGGTCCAGGAAGAAGGCCGCTGGTGCGTGTGTGGGGGACCATTGTCTGAGATGAACCTCCCTCCCTACTCCACCTCCCTCTACTGTCATGCGGAATATCACTCAGCTCTGTGCCACAAGCTTCAGTGGTTGCTCTGTTTACAATCCCTGGATTCTATCCTGGGTCTGCCTTCCGGGTCAGGATGAAATTCTCCGAAACAGCCGTGAGCACATCCCTCGATATGTGCTATGTGGCCCCTTGGGAACCTGGCAAGCTTATCATCTGTGGTGGAGGTGAGCTCAGCACCGGCACGGGTGCAGCCATATGGCTGATCTCTGGCCAATAAAGGTGGGTGGAGGTAATGTGTGTCACTTCCAAGCCTGACTTCCCAAGCCTGGTCTCCATCCCACCCACCTTGCTCACTGTCATATGCTGGCCAGGTATATGCAAGGCAGTGGGGGAACTCCTCTGGGATGTGGCCCAGTTCCTGCTGAATAGCATCTGACCTTCCACTGACAACAGTGGGTAGAGTCCCACCCCTGCCTGGCAGCACTGGACTGGCATCAGTGAGACTTCACTGCACTCACCCACTGGAATTTGCCACTGTTCATCAGAAATGGGAATTGCTCCCTGTAACACACCATCCATTCTGAAATGCCCACAAAAGTAACTCCCCGAATGGTGTTCAACCATAATGTACACATAATGCCCACATCAGCCCATTTCTAACCTTCTAAACTGACACCTGTGTTGTTACCAAGGATAGCAGCCACGTGTGCTCCCCCGCTCGAGTTTCCACTCAACCTAACATGGGCCAGGCAGTGTTGACATTAATGGTAGCCTTCCATTAAGATCCTATATGTATTCATGGAAAGCACAGGCTATCTGTGATTGTCTGACATCTCACAAATCGTGGTTCTTAGGATGAACAACTGGGAGTTACAGCAGACACAGCTCCAGCACATGTACCATGTCCCAAGCCTTGGGACAAGTCCCCTCATTTCATTCCCTTCTCTGGCCTCTACTGACCCCAGGAGAGGCCCCTGTATGTCTTCAGAGAAGGTCAGAGGTCAGAGAAATTACCACCTTCTCAGCTCTCCCTCTGCTTTTGAAGGGTCTTGAGCCTGGGGCCCGCACTCCACCTTTGGGGCAGCAGTGTTCCCAAGCTTACAGAACATCGTCACCACTTTAGATTCTGAAGGAAAAATCACATGAGTAAAAGGATAACAAAATGAAGGAAATATTTCTAAAAACAGGAAAGAAGAAAGGTACAACCAGAGAGATTTCCTGTCCAGCTCCTATGCATGAGGCTGAGTGGCTGCCCCTGGTGAGAAGCTGCCAAGGTGCTTGGCCAGTCCACACAGTGCCACCAGCCCGTGACAAGTGTTTCCCCTCCCCCCAAACAGCAGAGAGAGCACCACACGAAGTGCCCACTCCACCTGCCATGTAGTCAGGAGAAAGCAGAGACTCCCAGCTGCGTGAGCAAGGTACGGGTGGGCCCAGGTCTGGACAGCTGTACAGGACCTGCCCACGGGGCCCCCAAGTGGCAGAAACAAGCCCTTCATTTGCAGTGGGGGAGTAAGGTTGCAGAACATTCCAGAACTAGAGCTCCATCAATCAACCAAGAGAAGACAGAAAACAAGAGCACGCAGTCTGGTGGAGGAGGTGGGTGTGAATCTGATTCCAGGAGAGCCTGTGTCTCGCAGGGAGAGAGCTCCCGAGGTGCATGATTCTCCGCTGAGCCCCAGCCGTGCAGGGCTGCAGGCTCAGAACTCCAGCTGCCTGCTGGCGGGAATCAGCTGCTTTGACACTTTCCTTCTGGGAACTTTCTAAAAAGTGGTCATCAGTGACTGAACAGAGGTGTGTATGTTTTAAATTTCAGAGAAATACATGCAGGTCTTAAAATTTGTCAGAGGACAGTTTTATGCACCAAAAATAAAGAGGCCTAAGAAAACTTGAAATCTGAGTAGGGTCTGTAGTGTGGCTGACAGCCTTGTTTCTCTTTCTGGGTGTTGGTGACACCTTTTGGTCATGTAAGATGTTACTGGGGGAGGCTGGGTGATGGACTCAGAAGTTTGTACAAAACAGGATACTCTGAAAATGAGGCATTTTGAAGAAACAAGCAAATGCTATGGAAAATCTGCCTGTAAGCTGAGGCCCAGAGGAGAGCGAGTCTAGGACCTGCTACCGGCGGGTGTTCTCCAGGCCAGGTGCACACGCGTGCACACGCATGGCCCCCTCAACTCCAGAAGTGCGCGCTTTCGCCTGTGAGCCTTCCTCTTTTTTTCACTGAGGCAAAATTCATGTAACACAAACGAGCCCCACAGAGTGAACAAGTCAGTGGCATTTGGTCATTCGCAATGTTGTGCAAACCTGGTTTCTATCTAGTTCCTGGACATTTTCATCCCCCCACAATAAAAACCTCACCTATAGGCAGTTTCTCCTCCACGCTCTCCCTCCAGCCCCTAGAAACCACCAATCTGAAATCTGTTTTATGGATCTACTTCTATGGACATTTCATGTAAATGGCATCACACCGCACATGGCCTTTTGTGTCTGCACTTCCATCGGCATCAAGGTAACACTGAACCTCCAGAAGCAGAGGTTGAGGACGTCCCCTCCCCTTGCTGCCACCACTGAACCCGGTGTGCCAGGCCACTCAGAATTCCATCAGACTCCCCTTCCTGGGTCAGCTATTTCTTAAATGATAAATGACAACGGCAAAAAGTACAATGTTTACATTTGCAAAACCATACAGTGAAAGGAAAATCAATTACACTAAAGAGAATTTTAAATGTAGAGTGCACATTAACTGCTGCCAAGTCGCCCAGAAACTTTCTTCTTGTCCTCAGCTTTCTGCCCTTCCTCTCTCCTGCCTCCCTCTCTCTCTCCCCACTCCCTCCCTCCCTGCCACCCGCCTCCCTGAAGCCTTTCCTCGGGCACCCCTGCCGGGGTGACCAGGGTGACATTGCAGAACCTGTGGACCCAAGATTGCCGACAGGGTGGCTCTGCTGTGTAGCCGGGTTTGAGAGTTACTGTTTCAAATTCACACCCAATACAGGAAGTCCTAGTGACTCAGGGTAATTGCTTCAGGAAAGGCCAGTTACTGTAACTGGGGCCAGAGATACCTAATAATTAATGGATTAGAAAATAGTTGACGATATTGCATTAAAAAATGAAAGCTAAACTTATGAAAATGTTCCAACTATTTTAGGGTTAAAAAAAGCAAAAATTCTGTACTCAAATCTGTATACCCAAAAAGAACCCTTCTTTTCTTACAGAATTTGCAAACATGGAAGCAGACACTGTAGCACTTCACCGGCATCAGTAACTGTAAGAGAGCTCTTTTAATGCAGATAAGATAGAAATGGACAGGACAGTCTAAATGGCAGCATCTCTCCCTTTCTTGGCAGTAATGGTGCATCTTAAAATCAGCAACATCTTAGAGACAAAGCCTTAGAAGCGAAGCCATTCAAACAGAATGCAGCACGCTTCACGGCATGAAACTCCCTCTTACATTTGGTCATACTATGTGCTCACCCGTCAAAATTAAAGTTTTAGTTTTCCAGTTTAAAGTTCGTTTCATATTTAGATTCCGCCCTTACGGTCTGTGTCTTTGATTCCATGTTCCTGTACTTCTTACTCAAGTTTTCTCCCCCGATCTACATATCGTTGCAACAGTGAAACACCGCCTGATTTCTGTAGCCGCACAGCACATTTTAATATTCTCAGATTGTAGATTATTACCAAGGTAGTAGCATCAATTTTTGTCCCTGAACCTAGTTCCTTAAATGTAGTATTCTTAACAAAATGTCTTTCTGTTGAGTGATTCTCTCACCCTCATATACTAATGAATTTGTCCCCCGATGCAGGACTAAGTAGGTAGGTAGAAAACCATCCAGGTGCTGGTGTAGAATGACAGGTCTATTTTTCCAGTAGAAATTAGGTTCTCAGGGTCATCACAGAGCTTCCGAGTAGGTTCCCATTGGGCCAGAGAGATTACAGTTGTGAAAGATAGAAATGTATTAAAAATTACAAAGGGGGAAAGAAAGAAAATCATGGGTTTCCTAGGTCCTAGAATTCCTAGCCTAGGGTTTGAAGCTGGGAAGATAAACTTTAAAAAATTATTATGGTACAATATCCATAACATCAGGTTTACCATTTCAATCACTTCAAGTGTACAGTTCAGTGGCATTAAGCACATTCATACTGTTGTGTAGCCATCATCACCATCTGTCTGCAGAATGCGTTCGTCTTCCCTAACTGAAACTCTATACCCATTACACAATAATTCCATATTTTTCCTTCCTCCAGCCCCTGGCCCCCACCATTCTACTTTGTATTGTTATGAATTTGAATATTCTATAAGTGGAATGATACAATATGGATCCCTTATATGACAGGCTTATTTCACTGAGAGCCATGTCTCCAAGGTTCATCTAGGAAGCTGTTTGATTCCACGGTGGAAGCACCGGAGCTCAGCAGAGGAGGGGCCCGCCCTGGGCCCTGGAAGCGTTCGGGCATGTGCTCCACAAAGCAGAGAAGGGGCTGAGGCTCCACAGTGACTGGGCACCAGCACCCAGCACCTCCCACCTGCAGAGACCAGAGCATTTGCCAAAGAACCTGGCAGGGCTTCAGCTGGCTGGTCTTTGAGATGACCCCACTGATATTTTCCCTTTATGAATCTGTGTAAGGAGCTGTGGTCATGAAACCCATGTGTGTTTCTGCTAGAAACACCACTGGCTTTGATCCGTCACCCCTCTGGCCAAGTGGGCTTTTCCTGCGTCCTCAGGGGCCACCTTCCTGGGGGCAGGCTGCCTACCCCAGGCCGTCTCTGGTTGGCTGGTGTCTTGTGTGCACCAGACTCCGCTGGGAGAGAATGCAGGGGCCACGGCCTGCGGCTGGCCTTTCCTCCCAGACCCCCTGCCTCGGCTGCTTCCTCCTCCTCCTTCTGCCAAATGTCCTTGCTTTCTTCAGAGAGAAACCAGAAGCCCTCAGACAAGATTTCTCAAAGGAGCCCCCGCTGGGGAGCAGCGGGAATCCCAGTGCTTGGTCACAGCTGGTCTTCCGTCTGAGTGGGAATGACCCTCCTCCCACTGCTGGCCATGCAGTGCCACATGGTCACGTGATGTCACACAGTGCTTCCTCCTTCTCAGCCCCTCTCTGAGGAAAAAAAGAGGCAGATGCTAAAAAGACATGAAAAGTGGCAAAATGGCCATGCTTCCAAAAGTTATTATTGTAACAGCTTTTTCTGCGATATTTCACTACTGTAAAATACACCCACTTAAAGTGTTTAATTCAATGATTTCTAGTGGGACCATCACCATCATCAATTTGGGAATATTTTTGTCCCCACAGAAAAAAGCCCTAAATATTTAGCAGTAGCAGCCACCAGGCTCCTTTGTGGATTCACCAATTTTGGATGCTTCATATAAATGGAATTCTACACTGTATGGCCTTCTGTGACCGCTTCTCTTGCGTAGCATGATGTTCCCGAGGTCAAGCATGTTGCGGCGCATGTCAGCGCTTCATCCCCTCTTACAGCTGGGTACTATTCCATGGGGTGGCTGGACCACATTTGGTTTGTCCATCCATCCATTTGTGGACACTTGGGTTGCTTCCACCCTTTGACTACTGTTAATAATGATGCTGTAAACCTTGTTTTCCTGTGGACACGTGTTGTATTTCCCTTGGTACGTACCCAGAGGTGGAACTGAGGTTACAGGGTGACTTGATGTTTCCTGGGCACACACATCTGGGCACGACACTGGGTGAGGGCCCCAGCCTTACCACATCCTTGTCAACACCTGTAACTGTCTGTCTTTTGATTCTAGCCATGGGTGTCAAAGGTGGTCTCACTGTGGTTTTAATTTGAGTCTCCTGATGACCAACGACCTTGGACATCTTTGCCTGTGTCTCTGGGTTGATGCACATACACAACCTGGGGATCCATATGCTCTTGCTCTGCTAGGCCTCTGGGACACTGGCGTGACCCAGACAGACACAACCTGTCCCACTGAGCATCAGGCCCAGGGCAGTACAGACACTAAACCAAACAGGTTTTTGCTATAATAGGGTCCTGGGGCGTCACCCATGCAGTGACCCACTAGCCACAATGCAGACAGGCCCAAGTCCGCGGAGAGGAAGGGCGCGGGTGGCCGGCCGGGCAGGGCGAGAGGTCCGGGGCGCGGTGCTGCTTTGGGAGACAGAGTTGCCGAAGGCTGGGGAGGCGGCCCGGGCGCGGCCAGGACTGTCATCCCCGCGGAGGGGCGCCTCGTCGCCCGGTCCCGGAAAGCGCAACCTCCGAGGCCACGTCCCGCCACGGAAGCGCAGCCAGCCAGGGGTGCCCGCGGCGAGCTGAAGGCGGCCGGAGCCCGCACGGCCCAGCTCCCGGCGCCGCGCCTCCCGGCCCGGGCCAGGCGCGCGTCTTGGCCCCGGCACGTCCCCTGCGCAGCCTGCCGGCCTCGCGGCGGGACCCCCGGGGTGACGGCGGGGCGCACTCCTGGAGACGCTCGGGACCCGGCCGGTCCACCGCGCCCGCCCGGGGTCGCCTCTCCCGGGGCCCGCATGGACGCCCAGGCGCGCGAAGGCCCCCGCGGGCGCGCTCTGCGGGATGCGGTGAGTAGGGCCCTCGTCCCGCCCCCTCCCGGGTTGTGCGCCCTCCCCACCGGGTCCCGGCTGAAGGTCGGGACGTGGGGGCGCTCCGGGCGGCTGCGAGGCCGGGAAGGGGCGCTCTGCCGGCGCGACCACCTCCCCATCCCAGGGCCACTCGGAGAACATGCCCGGCCGCTCCAGGTGTGCCAGCCGCTCCGTCCCCCCTCGCCCCCCCTCCCCCTGCCCCCCGCCCCGTCCCCACCCCCTTTCCGAGCTGGTTCCCGCGTCGGAGTCCGGACAATTAGTCACCAGGAGGCAACATTTAAAGGCTGATTAATTTGCCTACTAGCAGGAAGTCGCCAGGTGTGGTGCGAACTGGCCCACATTCCGAGGTGAGCCCTTGGTGACCGGCTGCCCCAGGACGCACCTGCACCTGCGTGGCCTGGGCCTCGCCCATGCCGAGCAGGCGGCGCGGATTCCATCAGGAGGGGTGCACAGCCCGTGGGCGAGCTGGGAAGCAGTGTCTAAATGGGGCGTGCCACCAGAGACTGAAATTCCCGCTTACAAACCCGATCCAGGTGTGGGGCAGGCGAGATGCCCCGGGTGCTGGGTGGGCTCTACTTAGGAGTTCTCTGAGGAGCCCAAGGTCATGGCGACTTTCTCCCGCGTCACTTCTACACTTGTGAGTTCCAGCGCTTGCACTTAGGTGTATGATCAAGTTTTGTGTATGGTGTGAAGTAAGGGTCGGGCCTCTTATTTAGTCTGACATTTGGCTATGTCATTGTTCCTGCACTATTTGTTGAAAAGATTTTTACCGTTTGAATCAAAGGCCTTGGCACCTAGTCAAAAACCAACTAACTACACATGTGGATGGTTGTATTCCATGGTGCTTAAAATGCCCTACATCAGGAGTAAATATATTCAACTGTTTTATGGTTCATTTTCTCAGGCAGAAAATATATTTCAGGAACTTCAAGAACATTTTCAAGCTCTGACTGCAACATTAAACCTCAGGAATATCCTTTTCTATATTATAACAAATACTGTAACACTTTTGGACTGATAAGTTATCATGGAATATCTTTGTGTTGTCTGCTATTAGTAAGAAGTTGTTGATCTAGGATTTACTGGTGTTACATCGGTGTTTACTTGGCATCAGGATGTATTAATTACAACTCAGAATAATTGCTTCCTGCTTGACCAGCAATACAAGTTTTTTGTACAGCAAGGATTAAATTCAAGGACACGGTATGCAATACTACCCAATGGGGCTTTTTCACCAAGCCATAAATAAATCTAGATAGTCTGTTCAATGACATTTACACTTTACCAAGCAGTCAGAAACCTATAAACAGAATATGTAAGGTTTCCAACACTGGGGACTACATGTGGCTCTGCCTACCTCTATTTTGTTTTGTTTTATAACTTAAGCAGCCATTGTTTTGTTAACATGAATCCAAGCAGAATGATAAATGCTTGTCTTCTTTCTGAGCGAATCCAAATGAGGATAACATCTGCCCTGGGACTGACCCAACCTGTGCTCACTTTACACGATTAAATTCCTTCCTTAAAATTTGTGTGGAAAGTATTTGTATATGGACCATGTACTTGGTAACTTTTTATTCTGTAGATGGGCTCCCACAGGGAGAAAAAGATTCTTAAACATGATAAAATTAAACTGTAGGAATGTTGGTTTTAAATAGTTAATTTCTACTATATTTACACACTCATTTGAGTTTAGTTAAAGCTGTTAAACATACCAACCTCATATCCCTGAATCTGCGTCCATGAAAGGGGATCCAAGTTTTCAGAACTGAGTTCATAGTTCAAAGGTTAAAGACACTACAAAAACCTTAGGAAAGTACTTGGTTCGCAGTGACCTTAAGGTGCTAGCATCTGCAGGCTTTCATGCCTCCTTTCAAAGTTGCCCTGCTTGGTGCGGTGACGCCATGTGCAATTTGAAGCAGGGTCTTTTCCCAGCTTTCTGGCTGGGTGCTCTGTGCCCCGTGTGTAACCCTTGACATTGCACTGGAGGAGATGGGAAGTCGTATTGAGGACTTGCAAAAGAATGTGAACGACTTAATGGTGCAGGCTGGGATTGAAACTTCTGCTAATGAGCAAATGGTAAGGCCATTATTAGGAAACTAAATGTGTTTACCTTTTGCCAGTCTTTTGGTTGTTTTATCTTGAAAAATACAATCCCATATTTGTTCACTAAGAAAATTACTGCCTCTGTACTACATGAAAACCTTCTAGAATAATAAAAGACATTTTATATAAAAGACATTTATAATAAAGGATGCTCTTTTCTAAATAGACCAACTGGAGCACTCTGCCATAATTCCTTAAAAAGTGAACATTTTAAATGAAAAACTGTTATGTAAAAACTGGACTTCATTCAAGTACTTTTCACCTCCACCCCTCAAATTAGTCTTATATCAAAATATAAATCACTATGAATAGGGGACTGGTGATTATAACTAGTAGTTTCTGTTTGAGACAATACATTCATGTAACCATTTAAAGAAGGCATGTGTTCACCAAGCCCCAACCCATTTCACAGCAGTTCCTGACCACCAGACTAGGCCCTCACAACGCAAAGAATTCTATTCCAGTGGAATTTTGTACTTAATCTTGAAGATGCAAATATATGCTTAACTTTGGTTCTCAGACTGGATTTATGTTCATGTGACATATATGGAGATACTTTAACATATTCAGATACTTGTGCATATTTTACTGACATAATATTCTGATTATATGGGCATATTTTGATTGTACAAAAGATGCCTTTGTTTTCCTATTTCTTTGACAATCCTTATCGTATGTGAGCTGGCAGATTATCCTGCTAAATCAGAGCTGGTTCACCTACCAATGACCTATACATATCTACATCTGGTATCCTGGTAAAAAAGATAAACCTGTAACCTGTGTCCTGCACATGAACTGCAAAATGTTGGGGAAGGTACTCTAAATCTGTCAGTAGGGTGAAAAGTATAGCTTTACCTATTAAGATTGTATCAGACAGGTCCACCTTCTCTAAAGCCTCAGTTCTCTCTGAGCCTCCTCTCCACCCCAGAAAGGGTTGCTTTGGTAGTAGGCCAAGTACCTGAGGGCAAGAACCACTTGGGCCAGTTTCTGGAGGAACCCAGCCCCAGAGCTTGGCACGCTGCCAGGCATGGGATGCTGGGCCAGCAACTCAGTTCTCTCCCTTCATCACTCAGACCCCAGCTGGCTGTTTTAAATTTGGCCAAAATCCATTTTGGTGCACATACAACCATTACTTAAGGCAGCATCTTGAAGTCTGTTTCAAAGCTGTTGATGTCTTCTAAATTAAAGGATGTAACTAAGTTTAAATCTGGATAAATCTGTGCTTGTTGGTTGTGCTAGGTCAGGGATTCCTAAGAGGGCTTGTGCTGTGGATTTCAGGGGATTCTACAAAACCCCTCAACTTGTGATCCTCTTGTGGGAAAGGGTGAGTGGGAGGAGAGCCCGTGACCCCAAAATGTTAAAAACTACCACTCTATTCTACTGGATTCGGTGCTTTGACAGTCTCCCCATTAAACTACATCAGCAGCACTTCCCCATGTCACCTAAATGCATACGGTTCGGTGCTGCCCTCCTGGACGCCTGAGGTGTCAGAGCGATGGACTGATACAGAAGTGATGTTTCAACCTTTGAGGAGTCCATACTGTTTATTCACCTGTAATGTGAATTTACATCAACTCCATCTGACTAGAATGAAAAGCATTTAACATTTATGTTTTTCTGTATACTGAATTGTTCCTGTACAAAATGTTTCTGTGATTACAGGAAGTTATGGTAATTTTATTGACAGCTCAGGGCTCCAGTTCATTTAGCTGTATGTTAACTGGCAAATTAACCAAGCTTTGCTTCTTTCACACTTTTTTCTTGCAGACCTGAAGGCAGTGGACCAGTCACCCAAGAGTGGTAAAAATGAAAACTGCACTTTTGAGTAATACACGACTATTTAAGTTAAAATTTCATCTTAGTAAAATAAGATTAACAGAGCAATGGCAATGCAGTAAGGATGTAAATTCAGGTGATTAACTCCTTACAAAGATGGCTGTAAAATGGCAAAATTTCCCAGTGAATACCTAACATTTGTAAATCTTGAAAAAAAGTATAAGCTCTATTATGTCACATTTTTGTTCTGAATTGTTCTGTATAGGTCTTTTTTGGAAAAGATCACAAGCACTTTTCTGAGAGAAGTTGCTTCTTAAATAACTGTACCCCAACTCAGCATTTCTGGTCCCAGTTTTTGGGGGGACTCATTTTTATCTTTCCAGCCAAAACAGATTCTGATAGGATGTTCTCCAAACCAAACCAGAGCAAGAAAACCAGTGACCCAGGAGCTCTGCATTCACCCCTGGCTGGCCTCATGCCCACCACTCTCCCAGACGCAGTTACCAAGGAGCACAAAGATCATACTTACCGTTACCCTGTAGATTATAGAGAATGTGTGTTCTATATACAAATACTTGTCCAGTTCACCTCTCTGAGCCAAAGTAAAATAGAGCTGTGATCACCTAAAAAGGGGTCTCTCATTATAAAAAATATTATTCCTGTGTATAAATCATATTCTTTATACAAGTTAAAAATCACTCAAAATTCTACAATTTAGAATTTGGTCAACATTTTTCTGTGCAATTTTATATATATACAAAATATGTATATATGTGATATTATTTATAATCTAATATCCTGTTCTCTTTTCATAAAACATTCCCCTATGAAAATTTTGTGCCCACTTTTAATGGCTAGTCTATCATATGGCCATAAGAATTTAATCATCTTTTCCTTTAATATTCCTTGGACTTTTCCCTCTTTCTTGCTATTATAAATAACGCTATAATGAGTACTGTCATCCTGAACTCTGGTCACACTTCATTAGGGTCAGAAGGATGACTAAAGCCAAATACATCTCAAAAAGTCCTTTTATTCTCCCAACAGTGATGCATGTCTTGTGCAATCCAGCTTTAAATGGCATAATTTAAGTTCAATATTCTTGGTTATTTAAAATCACAAAAGTTCCATGTGATTATGTGAAAAATCTCAAAGCATCTTAGCTGTGCTTGTAATTTTAGCAGAAACTAGAGTGGATATTTGAAGTAAACTAGATTTGAGTCCTCATCAATAATACAGAACAGTTTAAAATCCAGGATTTCAAAGAAATTGAGTAGAAAAGAAAGACTTATTAGTCAAAAAATACTTCTAAAGAAATCTCCAAGCTGCCCCCCTTTTATAGACTGACATTTAACATCTCAACTATTCAGTCAAACCACAGACGTCTACCTTTAAAGAGAATATTTGGCATTTTTTAGTATCATACCTGTTTCAGTGTCTTCCTAACACTTATGTAAATGACTGCTATATCCCAGCACTCTGTTACATATATTTAAAAGAAAGACTGTTTTCATTCTGATGTTTCAGAATGTTTAGAGGGAAAGTAAGATGCATTTACATGTGTCTATACACTTATTCTATGTTAGACTAGGTAATACAAAACTTTAGTAGAAAGCAGTTTATTCATAAGTAAAATGGAGTTAATTCAATATTAAATCATATGCCTGAAATTTAAAACTCAACACAAGTTCTGAAATTTATGAAAACATAAAGCTTACTAATAAAGGGCTGAATTTGTAAGGCTTTAAATTCTGTTAACATTCTTTCTTTATAACCACCGTCTCTTGTGTGATCTGTACCCCCCAAACTACCAATTCACGCCAGGAGTCGTACCCCTCAGTACCTCACAGTATGCCCTGACCTGGACAGGGGCTGCTGCAGATGCAGTGAGTTAAGGTGCGGGCGTGCTGGAGTGGGCGGCCCTCAGCCAGTGATGGCATCCTTATGAAAGAGCTGAATTGGACACGCATGCAGGATGATGCCACGTGAAGACAAAGGCTGGAAATGGGCACGCATCAACAAGCCAACAACTGTCAGGCACCACCAGACACTAGGAGAAGGGTGGGACAGATGCTCTGTTAGAGCCCCAGAGGAAGCAGCTGGGCTTCCGGACGTCAGATGTGTGAAACACATGCTGTTAAGTCACCCAGGTGTGGTACTTTGTGAAAGCAGCTCCAGACAACTGTACAAATTCCCACTGCCATGTGTGCAAAGTGTGCCAGTCCCACAGCACACACACCTGAATGCCAAGGTAAAGATGAGAAATAATTTCCCACTACCAAAATCAGTAATATGTACATCAAGTTTCTTAAGAAGTAAACAATTACAAGTGTTCCCATCACTATGTACTTTATTTATCAGCTGGGTATTTACAGATGTTTGTATATATAAAAGTACAGAGGCCAGGCGGTCCTTACTGCACAGACCTGCCAGCTGCCTGCATGTTGTGGGCTCTGCCCGGAGCTTTCTTTAAGGCTTGAAATAGCTCATCCTATTTCCATACACAGAGGACCTGCAGCTGGAGGAGGGCTCAGTATCTGTACTTGGTGGAGTAGTCCTTGGGGGACACGACCAGGCCACGGCCCTTCCGGGCGCCCCGATACACAGTCTCGATTATGTCGATCATCTCCTGCTTGTCCTCCATGGCCCAGTTGATCTTATTGTTGTTGCCAGTACCCAGGTCAATCATGATGTGCTTGTTCCTGCAAGAGGAAAGAAAATAGGCCGACACTCACGAAAACCCTCCTCAAAGAGGATTCTATTAAATAAAACCTTAGGTGTCCCGTGGTGGCAAGCTCTCCAACATTGTTTAAGACAAAGAGGATACACAATTTAGGAGAAGACCAGATGCCACCTAAACACTCTTTTAAAAGCACAATGCGCTTTCCACCAAGCTCTTCTCGTGTGATTCTGTATTTTCTTAGGACAAATAACCTACAGGGCAACTGAAGGGTCAAAGGGCAGATTTAATCACTCAGAAAGTCAAATTGTTTCCAGAGGGTTGTACTAATTTACCTGAAAACAGCAACGTACAAGCTCTTCATGGTGCTCTCGTGAGCTCTTGGTGCAATTTTTATTAGAAGCCCGACTAGTTGTGAAATGAATGTGGTATTTTGCATTTCTGTGATCAGGAAAGCAGATGGTTTTTTACCAATTTATCTTTTAAGAAGCTACTTCTAAAAATTAATTTACATGTGAATTTTATAAAGATATTAACCTGCTGCACTAAATTTTCCTGATGTGTTGAAGACTGACTTTTATTAATTTAACTTTGCACTTCTACAAGATCACACATTTGGCTTCAACCCACTGTTCCACGAAGCACCCCACCCTGCAGTCTCTGGTTTGGCCTCCTTTCTTCCAGAGTGCATGTCCAAAAGGTAAATGTGGTGCTCCCCTCCTGCCAGGATAACATCCCAAGGGCCAGAAACCTGGGGTTTGACCCTGCCCGCTCTTCCCTGACATACAGCAGAGTCCCATCGTGACCTGTCAGCCTCTCCACATTCTTGCAGGTCCCCAGACATGGCGTGTGTTGGGGCCTTTGGGTCAGCCCTTCTGGGAAGCAAGGCTCCTCTAAGCTCACCGCACTGGCCTGAAGCACTTGCAGCCGCCCTATGGGGGTACACATACCACCCTCTGGCATCTCGTTGCCCTTTGCTAATTCACTGGGCTGCTCATCAGCAGGAGCTCTGTGACAGCAGGAAGCCTGCCTCACCTGACTGAATGTCCTAGCACTAGACTGAAAAGCCCAGCAGGACTTGATACTGCTGGCGAGTAAGTCAGCATTAGTACCGATGCTGGTCTCCCTCCTGGAGTTCTGCATCTGTCCTAAGGACACATCCACATGTGCGCTCTGCCCCGGCACTGCCTGCCTTCTCTCTGCAACCTTCTTCCCGGCCGCATGTCCCACTCCACGGCTGGCCACAAGCTGGGGAAGCAGGGCCCACGGCAGCCCACAAGAATCCCACCTGAGGTCTGTGGAGCAATACTGAGGAGCATGACAGAAAACACCTGGGTTGTCTCAACAGCCTGTTAGTAGAAATATGGACTTTAAGATGCTGCTCAGAAGTGGGGAACCGGACTCAACCAATAACCCGAGCAAGCTTTGTGGATTCTTCCCTAATGGACTGCCCAGGTAAGAGCCCACTTACTCCCTCCCACTGGCCTCATGAGAGCCTGAGAGAAAACCCACCAAACCTGCCTGGACTTTGACCTTCAGAACCTTGAGCCCTTGGATGGTGGTTTTCTGCCACTGACAGAATGTGAAACCAACACACACCTTACCCAATGCACCCAGGCCCTCCTCAACGACTAGGGAGTCGCTCCACTCATCATGTGTGGCCCAAGGCTTACACTGCTATTTACAGACTTCTGTATTAAAAATAAACAATGCATTCTGACAAGTAGAAACAATGTCAAACGGTGATTTTTTTTCCTAATTAAATTTCCGTAACAGAACTTTTTTAAAACTCACATTACTTAACTTTTTTATATCAATACGATGAAATATACTTGTTATCTGCATCAGACACCTGTGTACCTAACCAGGCGCCATTCCCATGTGTTCCTTTGATGCAAAGTCCATAAAGCATGTATACAAATTAATCCCAAACAAGTAGGGAAATTCTATTCCTCATGCCAGTAACTGACTGACTAGGGTCCAAACTGACTATTTTAGCTGATAAAATAACCTTGTACATAAAAGCAAAAAATTCAGTACAGATTTTCCTCTTGGGTTTCACAAAAGGACACTAAGTCATTGAGATCATATTTTAAAATGAGTTATTGTAAAACAGGCATTTTTCATTAACAAATTATATTTAAAGGTTTAAATGCCAGTAAGAATGTCTTCCATTTAGTTATATTTCATCTAGGTTTCTGGGCAAAGTTATTTCAAAAGGGTAATTTGTTACTGAGTAAAGGCTAGAACTGGAATTGTTACTCTGAAAATTACTTAAAAGGCCACATGGCTATGTGCTACTGAGCTGCCTCTACATAAAAGAATCGAAAGATATCTTGATTACATTAAGCTTCCACATCAGCAATACTCAGTATAAATAACAACTGTAAGAGTACACACCTGAAGAAAAACATGACAGTGCATGGGTCGTACAACTCATACATCTTGTTGAAGTCAGGCACCTCTGTAATGTCCACAAGATAAATAACTGCAAAATTTTTAACCTAAAAGTAAGAAAGATTGAAAAAGAACAGATAACTTAAAATAACAAATCAAAAATTTTTATTTTATAAAAACTACATTAAAAACAAAACAAGGATTTATGCGTAACAGGACAATCTTCAAATCAACTGCCACAGGACAATAATTCAACATGAAAAGGATCCTGAATGATTGGCCATTTACAACTCACTTTAACATTTTTCAGAATAGCAAGTTCCAATCCTGCAGAAAATGTCCACAGATATATTATGCAAGCTCACCTGGCAATAATCTCTATGAACTTTTCTGAATTTGTATTTTTATAAATACTTAATTACATGCCTTAAACCACTGTTTTAGAACATGCCTTTAGGACTCAGTCATACATTCCCCCCACTTATTTAGGTTTGAACACTTGCAAATACTATGACTATTACCCCAAATAACATTGTAAATAATAAGTCTTCTTAACCTTTTCTTTAGCTGCAGTTCATCAGATTTAGAAAACCCAGGGAATTATAAAATTAAATCATCTCTAATCTCAACACCCAGAATTAACAACTGCAAATATATTTTTAGTATTCTTTTCTATTTTCTAGTATATCATAAAAAATTTTCCCAAATCTACTATGTTAGTTTTAATAGTGTGATCATATTGTACTTATACCACAGTATTTTACATCCTGCTTTAATTAGAAGCATTCACTTATGTAAATTATATACTTTCCAAAACCATAATTTTTACGGCTATGTAACAGTTCATCAAATGGCTATGCCATTATTTTACCTTTATTCTGTCATTTTTTGTGATTTTTCAAGAACACCAGTAATTCAGATTTTTGACTAATATCAATCATTCACCTGTGAACATTCTTACCCATTAAATTTATGTACACACTTCATTACTTCTTAAGGATAAATTCCAAAAATAGAATCTCTAGAACAAAGGACATGCCATTTTAAAGGCTCCTTAATAAAGACAATATTGCCTCAATGCTCTCTAGAAAGTTTATGCTAACTCATATGTTACAGGTTCAACTGTCCCCCAATACACTGAGGTCCTAGCCCCCGGGACTCAGACTGTAGCCTTGTTTGGAAACAGGGTCCTTGCAGATGTAATGAGTTAGGAAGGTGAGGCCAGACTGCAGCTGGGTGGGCCCCTTAGCCGATTTGATGGGTGTCCTTATATGGAAATGGCCAGGCAAAGACACAGACGTGGGAGCAGCCCTTGGAAAGCAGGGGCTGCATGATGTCTCTGTGAGCCACGGAGCACCAAGGATCCTGCCCACGACACCACAAGCTGGAAGCACCGAGGAGGGACTCCCCTTTCAGGCTTCGGAGGGAGTGCGACCCTGCTTCCGCCCCCACTGGACTGGGTCTCGGGACGGGGGCCCAGCGTTCCTTCCGCTTCACTCCAACCTGTCTGTAGTGCTTTGTCAGAGGGGCCCTAGGAAATGCAGACATGCACACTTCTTCACATGAAACTAAGTCTAAAACTCTGTGATTTAACAGGTGAAATAACATGGTATCTGGGATTTGCTTTAAGTACTGCAGCATAAGAAATGTTAGCAGAAGACACAAAACTGACAGGATGTTGGTAATTAGGGAAGCTGAACGACAGGTACAGAGGAGCTCACTAGACGCTCCTCTCTAGTTTTGGGAATATGAAAAGTATTTACTATGGAAATTTAAACCACCACCACCAGAGGAAGGAAGAAAGAAATTTACACTAACTGAGGACCCCCCTATTCCAGCTTGGGTCAGGAGGACACAAAGCTCAAGCCCTTGGCGCTGTGAATATGGCTCCCACCGTGCGCCCCACCGCCCAACCGCTTCTACGAAGCCCCACTGCCAAGCCTTCAGAAGCCACCACCCAACCCCTCTTGGTCTGGCTCATTCTGCCAACACACTTCTGAAACTCTGGTTTCCTGAAGCACCCACGGTGAGAACGTGCTGGTCATGTCTCTTGAACCAGTCTTATTTTCATGGTAAACTAATAAAGTGTATTCTGGTTTTATTAGAAAAAAAAACTGCACCACACGTTAAAACTATATGTATATACATATATAAGCAGAAACATCAGTACATATATGTATATATACATAAAGTGGTGTGTGTATACATATATACACAAACATACACACACACCCAAATATATATAGTGGTCAGTACATTTATGTAAACTGCTCTCTATGTAAAATGGTCAGGCGGTAGGAAACCAGGTCACCCTGACTCACTTTAATTCTTTCAATGCCTCGCCCAGGGACAGACATACAAAATAAATAACAGTAACAATGATTACATATCAATTTATGGAATCATCATGTAAATATTCAATTATTTGAAAAATCTAATTGACAGGGTTATTAATCATGTACTTTAGAAAAAAGTAAAATCACAATAAATCATCCATTTTTATGTTGAGTATTAAATAATATAACCCCTTATATTTGTGGACATTTATTAATCAAGAGACGAATGTAACTTGTTCAGCTACATCTCCTTTTGTCTTCAAGCTCTGCCTGGTCCGTCCGGCTCCCAGTCCGACTGGGACAGAGGCGGAGCATCGCTTCAAGCTCCCCCATCTCAAGAACTTGAACACGCTGCTCTTTCACACAGACTAACTTCATGAACATTTAAGGGTCCGCTCTGTGCAAGGCTCTTCTCACTCATTACTTCTAATTATTTCAACACCCGAAACAGAGATATTAACATTTTGTCTGGGCCTAAACTGAGGCTCAGAAAGATGAAGTGACTCCAAGCCACACGAGCAGGCAAGAAGCAAAGCTGGGACTCGTCAAGTCTGGCTCCATAGCCCAACCTCTGGATGAGATTTCCTACCCAAGACCGAAAGAACCAGCCTGCCGAGGGGGGCGTGAGGCCGTGGGAGTTTGGGAGTCGGTCAGGCGGAGAGGCTGCCCGTGTCACATGGAGACCCTACAGAGCACTGCAGGGGCCGAGGCAGCGTCTGGATGAGGAGGGTCCAGGAGGTGAGCCTGCAAAGGCATTAACAAGTCCAGTTTCCTTAATTATTTACAGGGAAGTAGGGCTTAAAGAGTTGAGCTCTGTACACACTGCCTGGAGAAAGCTCAGAAGCTTCCTGTGAAAGGATCCTGCAGGCAGTGACTGGAGTGGCTCTGGGCCGGAACCCCTGCCACCAGCATCTGACCGGGGCCAAGACAAGCCCTGCACAGCTGAGGGCAGGGAAGGGCTGCCTGAGAGATACATTCAGACAGGAGGGAGCTGGGCTGGGAGCCCGACAGGTCCAGTCGGATGCAGGTCTGCTCAATGGAAGGCTTTCCATACAGACGAGTCTTCCAGGAGCTTGGCTCTGAACGAGGGAAGTGGACTTAGGCCTTAAGGTGGAGAAGACAAAGCCTCTCTCCCAGCCACCCCACTCTCCTCCTCCCAGGGAAAGAAGAGAAGGCGTCTGTGCAACGGAGAAAAGAGGGTAAAGGAATGGGAGAAAAGCAAATGTTCAAACAGCCCCTGTTGAAGTGTTATTTTCAGGGCCACAGTGGCCACACAGACGACAGGATCATGGGAGGAGCATCAAAGGCTCCCCTACGGAGCGGATTCCTGGAGAAAGTCACCCTGCTGGATTTCGAGGCTCTGCCTTCATCTAAATTTCACTAAGCAGAGACACTTCCCTGTATTACTTCCCACGTAACAAAGATTATAATTTAAAATGCCAAATATTACCATTACAGTGTAACACACACACACACAGCTGTCTCCCAAAGCATCAACTGCCAGTCCAACGAAAGCCCAAGACACCTCTCAGATGCGGTGCGAATTATTTAGCCAATTGGTCCTAGTCCTAGAACTTCCAGATCTTACAAGGTCGGAAACTGACATGAGAAACCATACCGTCTTAAAAAAGGTTAAAATACATCTCATCTCTTTGTATACGAGGACACTGAGCCATCCCAACGGTGATGTCATGTAATTTTGACCCTGTAAATGCTGGTTTTTATAGTGAGACTGAAAACAGGCCTTCTTTCCCGTTGCCTTCAGTTATGAGTGAGACAACTGCAGCTCATTCACAAGTAAAATAAGCCATGACATGACACCAAGTGCTGGAGTTTTTTTCTCCTCTACATAAACTACATTCAGGTTCTTCAGGTAAATATGAAGCCTCACAAGACCATAAGCACCATGTCTATTGGGAGACTGTGTGTGTGTGTGTGTGTGTCTGTGTCTGTGTCTGTATGTGTGTGTCTGTGTCTGTGTGTGTCTGTGTTGTCTGAGTGGCCGTGGTGGGGAAGTGCACTAGAGCAAAGAGCAAAGCAGGATGTATGTGGCTTCCTCACAAGTGAGCGTGTGGGTCTTTCTTCATGTGGCCTCAGAGCCAAACAGAACCTGGCACATTCAAGGCACTCATCAACATTATTGAGTGAATGATCTTAACAATGAACTTACATTTCCAAACTCAAGAAACACATTACTGTCACTGAAAATGTGTTTCTGGACAGTGTGGACTCGACTACACGACCGAGTCCAGGCAGGCCTGCTGTACGAGGTGGTGCGGCCCAGCTTCTTCCAGAGCCTCGCCGCACAGGAGCGCCTCCAGCTGGGTGAGGACCAGCTACAGGGCACCACTGGCCTTCCTCTGACTGCGGACGCTCCCGGTTCCTCTCCTCTGGATAAGTTCCCATACGTCAAAGCTTCCCAGCCCGGGATACTTGGATTCCACTGTGATGCCTTCCACATGGTTTGGACTATTTCCCCTCAACATTTCATGTCCACTGATGGATCTACAGGTAATTAAAACTCGTGTGTTTTATATATAAAACTGAAATTAAGCTAGTTCTCTATTATCTTTCCTCCATTTAAAAAATGTTCCTTTTGAAAAAATGGGGTATCCAAACAGGGCTTGTAACAAGATGAGGAAGATCCTCTGTTATCTGCCATTTCTGCAGAGGGGCATGTGTCCTCTTGGTTCCTATGGGATTCCTTGTTTGAGCAATAACTTCTGCTGGTTCTTACGTGATGCATAAGAACGATCCCCTGAAATTGTTCCATAAATGTACTTGCCTTATATACTATTTTATTGAAATGTATGATCATGCATATCTGTACAAGTTTTTTTAACACACAAAAATTAAACCTCCCATTTATTCTTTGTTACTATCACTCTACCAAACTCCAGACATCTGTAAATCTTTAAACATATCTCTGTGTTTTTAGTACAGCTCAAAACTAATCCAGCATGGAGGGCTCTGTGGAATCATCAACTCAATGTGCCACATTCCAGGAGAAATGGTCTGATTAAGTCCAGCCTCAACCCTGGGGCTTTTACTCACTTTAAAACAGCTGGAGTATCCAAACAGGGCTTGTAACAAGATGAGGAAGATCCCCTGCTATCTGCCATTTCTGCAGAGGGAGATTTTTAAATAGAGAGTTAAATTGTTCTTCATACTAAAACCTTAAATTTCAGAAATTCCTGTTGAGCTTCCCCCAAAAGGGCTTCCAGAATTATAAACTAATATCTGCCCTTATAATAAGTAAAACATTAACAGTTTTGTAAAGCACTTCAAATTTACATTTTGAATAACTATTCTATAGTATTCAAAGTTTATTAAAATAGAAATCCAAATTTTTGGGCAAAAGAAAAGAGTAACTTAAAAAATAAAAAATACTCAAAGTGAGCCCAGTTGAACTGTTCTCATCAGTAGGTTCAATACCAAGAAGAGTGTGTCCATTGGTGAGGCAACGATTCAGTCTACAACTGACATGAAAGGATTAGAAAGGAACAGCTCTGGCAAAAGTCCCTAAAATCTTACATTAACACAGAAACTCTGTCTCCTAGCTCAGAGCTTCTTGCCGAGTTTTGCTCACACACTAAGGGCTGAATGACCCTCATGTGTCTTCTCAGCCTAGCCCCGGGCAGCACGTGGTGTGTGTACCCCCACCTGCAAGGTAGGATCTAGGACACATACCCGAAGTTATTCCCAAGTCAGCACAGCAAGAGCCTACTTGTTGGAGAAGCGCTCTTAGTCGAGTCTTCCTGAATTCAGTATGTCTGCCTCTGACCTCCATAGCTTAAGCAATGCATAAATAACTCCCCACGACCACCATGCTCATGACCTCTGACCCATATGGGGTCAGGTGGAAGGAACCAGTGGGAGAGAACTGCTGCTCTCCTGAGTTCCCCAGCCTCCTCAAGTTCTTCAGTGCCCAGATGAGGAGATGGCCAATCAGCACAGCCCTCCTACCTACTCTGCCCAGACCTCCGACGATGGGTTTCTTAATGTTATATCCAATTCTCAGGGGAGCTTCTTAAAAGAGCAGTTTCTGGACCTCACCTCAGATGTGTAGAATCAGAATCTCTGAGATGCCCTGTGCATCTTCCAAGTGATACTTACGACAAGTGATACAGACCAGTCCTGCACATTCACACTGCCACGCCCCTCCTCACTCTCCCACCAGATGGGAGACAGTAAGACAGCATTTTCTCCCCTAAATACAAAACACAGCCTCACATCGTTACTAACTCAAGGCCGTTATTTTAGCCCAGCCTGTGTCAGTATCACCCCCGTTAAGAAAAGATGGCTAAATGATTCTTTTATTTTTACTCTTTATTTAAATAAATGACCTATTAGTGGAATACTAATAAATTAAATGTTCTATTAACTCTAATATTTGCCTTTTGCTCTATTCCTATGACTGCAAAAATCCAAGTCAAAATTCGCTTAAAATCACCACGAGGAAATTTTAGAGACAGAACCAAGTCCTGGTCACATCCCATGCCCTGCAACTGCACTGCTTTTGCCTGCGAACAGGTGCAACAGACAACCCGGTACACTGACATTAAAAAGAAAACTAGCCCTAACAGAGCACAGTTCTGTTTTCTCCTAATGTTTCATGAACTGGAATCACTCTGAGTTATAAATCAAGTGACTTACAAAGAGTATGGTGGGGTAAAGAAAAGCAAAACAAAAACGAAAGAAAAAGAACAGGGCTTAAATGTTCTGCTTTATAAATATAATAAATAAACATGGTTCCAAAAGAAGAACAATCCTTTTAAACTAAGATATTTAAGTTAAGCTCCAACGTCCTTACCAAAGCATGCGAACTTGTTTTGTTCATGGCACCGTGAATGAAGATTTCGAAAAGCACCATACCAATAGGAATTACTGACTTACGGAAAAGAATCATGAACCCCTTTCAAACTTGAAAATCCGTAAACTTCTCCCAGAAAAAGACACAAGCGTTTCTGCACAATTTCAGGATGCAAAACCACCATCACGAGACAAGACCGTTGCCCTATATCCATCCTGCTCCTGCCTATTTTGTGCAGGTCAGAAACTACCGCAGGAAGAACGGACATCTGCAAATCAAAAGGAGTCGCGGTACCTTTTCCGCTATGCTGTACAGAACCTCGTCCATCTTCATGCACGTGGGGTCCCAGTCGTGTCCGAACCGAATGACCACCACGCGGTCTTCCTCCGACAGGATAGCCTGGTCCACCTGCCAGCCGTTGTGCAGGTGCGGGAGCATGTACGACATGGCGGGCTCGAGGCTCTGCGGGGCGAGGCGGCTCCAGCCTGCGGCTCGCGGCCCGGGGACTCCGCGCAGCCCCCGCTCAACCCCCGCCCGCCAGGGTCCCCTCCCCGCCCCAGGGCACCACGATCCCCGCTCACCTGCGCCCGCACCGGGCCTCCAGCACAGAGATCCTTACGGGCGTGGACGCAGCCGGCTTGAACGTGCGCGGCCGCGCTGCGTGGGCGGAAGTGACGCGCACACTGCGCGCCGCGTGCACGGAAGTGATCAAGCGTGTGCCCGCGGCGCGTGCGTGGAGCTGCAGGTTGTCGGTCTCCGTGACGCCGCGGCACTGAGCGCCGCCTTCCGGGGGTGTCGTTGCTCCCGCCCCGGGCGTCGCGAGACGAGCGGCGTGGGCTGCGGTGCCGCCGCGGTGGGGCTGCAGTGGGAAGGGCGCCGTGCCCGGGGGAGGGGCAGGGGGCTGCCCAGGCGGGGACCGGCGGCGGGGCCGTCCCGATGCCCGAATCGCACGCAGAGGGGACCGCTGTCCTGGCTTGGGGGGGTGGAGAGACTCGGACTCCCACATATATTAGAACTAGTACTTTATTATTTTAATTTTGCTATTATTAATGTACAATTACATGAGCAATATTATGGTTACTACACACCCCCTATTAAGTCCCCGCCACATACCCATTACAGTCACTGTCCATCAGGGTAGTAAGATGCTATAGAATTACAACATGTCTTCTCTGTTGTACTGCCCTCCCCGTATCCCACCGTCCCCCACCCCACTACATTATGTATGCTAATGGTAATAGACCTTTTTCCCCCTTATCCCTCCCTTCCCACCCAACTTCCCCAGTTCCTTTCCTTTTGGTAACTGTTAGTCCATTCTTGGATTCTGTGAGTCTGCTGCTGTTTTGTTCCTTCAGTTTTTTCTTTGCTCTTATGCTCCACAGATCAGTGAAATCATATGATACTTGTTTTTCTCCGCCTGGCTTATTTCACTGAGCATAATACCCTCTAGCTCCATCCATGTTGTTGCAAATGGTAGGATTTGTTTTCTTCTTATGGCTGAATGATATTCCATTGTGTATATGTACCACATCTTCTTTATCCATTCATCTACTGATGGACACTTAGGTTGCTTCCATTTCTTGGTTTTTCAAAATGGGCTGCTGCATTCTTAGGGTAAATTCCTAGGAGTGGAATTCCTGGGTCAAATGGTATTTCTATTTTGAATTTTTTGAGGAACCTCCATAGTGCTTTCCTCAATGGTTGAACTAGTCTACATTCCCACCAGCAGTGTAGGAGGGTTCCCCTTTCTCCACAACCTCACCAACATTTGCTGTTGTCTGTCTTTTGGATGTTGGCCATCCTGACTAGTGTGAGGTGATATCTCATTGTAGTTTTAATTTGCATTTCTCTGATGATTAGTGATGTGGAGCATCTGTTCATGTGCCTGTTGGCCATCTGAATTTCTTCTTTGGAGAAGTGTCTGGTCAGATCCTCTGTCCATTTTTTAATTGGATCATTTGCTTTTTGTTTGTTGAGGTGTGTGAGCTCTTTATATAATTTGGATGTCAACCCCTTACCGGATATGTCATTTATGAATACATTCTCCCATATTGTAGGATGTCTTTTTGTTCTACTGATGGTGTCCTTTGGTGTACAGAAGCTTTTCAGTTTGATATAGTCCCACTTGTTCATTTTTACTTTTGTTTCCCTTGCCTGGGGAGATACATTCATGAAGAAATTGCTCAGATTTATGTCCAAGAGATTTTTGCTTATGTTTTTTTCTAAGGGTTTAATGGTTTCATGACTTACATTCAGGTCTTTGATCCATTTTGAATTGACTTTTGTGTATGGGCTTAGACAATAATCCAGGTTCATTCTTACATGTAGCTGTCCAGTTTTGCCAACACCTGCTATTGAAGAGGCTGTCATTTCCCCATTGTATATCCATGACTCCTTTATCATATATTAATTGACCATATATGCTTGAGTTTACATCTGGGCTCTCTAGTCTGTTCCATTGGTCTGTTCTTGTGCCAGTACCAAATTGTCTTGATTAATGTAGCTCTGTAGTAGAGCTTCAAGTGAGGGAGTGTAATTCCCCCCACTGTATTCTTCCTTCTCAGAATTGCTTTGGCTATTTGGGGTCTTTTGTGGTTCCATATGAATTTTAGAACTATTTGCTTTAGTTCATTGAAGAATGCTCTTGGTATTTTAATAGGGATTGCATTGAATCTGTAGATTGCTTTAGGCAGGATGGCTATTTTGACAATATTAATTCTTCCTATCCATGGGCACGGGATGTGTTTCCATTTATCAGTATCTTATTTAATTTCTCTCATGAGTGTCTTGTAGTTTTCAGAGTATAAGTCTTTCACTTCCTTGGTTATTTTTATTCCTATGTATTTTATTCTTTTGGATGCAATTGTGAATGGAATTGTTTTCCTGATTTCTCTTTCTGCTAGTTCATCGTTAGTGTATAGGAATGCAGCAGATTTCCATGTATTAATTTTGTATCCTACAACTTTGCTGAATTCAGATATTAGATCTAGTAGTTTTGGAGTGGATTCTTTAGGGTTTTTATGTACAGTATCATGCCATCTGAAAACAGGGACAGTTTAACTTCTTCCTTGCCAATCTGGATCCTTCCTAGAACTAGTACTTTTTTTTTTTTTTGGCCTGAAATTTTTTTTTCTTTATTAAGGTGTCACTGATACACAATCTTCTGCTCAGGTTTCACATGAGCAACATTGAAGCAAAACTATTATCAAGTTTTGCTTCCCCACTATTATCAAGTCCCCAGCACATACCCCATTACAGCCACTGTCCACAGTATAGTAAGGTGCTATAGAGTAACTTCTTGTCTTCTCCGTGCTGTACTGCCTTCCCCATGCCTCCCTCCCCCCATATTATGTGTGATAACCATAATCCCCCTTAATCCCCTTTGGCCTGAACATTTCCACTTTTTAGCTTGTATTGAAGTTTTTCTTGTGGATGAGTAAATGTTAATTTTTACAGATGTTCCATGCACATTTGGAAAGTGTGTATTCTATGTCATAGACACAGTTTTTGAACTGTATGTGAAATCAAATTTGTAAATATATTATTCAGATTATTTGTAACTTTTCTTTTTTGGCTACTTGATTTAACTTACTTTTACTGCTTTGCTGTTGGATATGCCAGCAGCTTCTTACATAACTTTACTGTGACTTGAATATTTTACCCCTTTTTGTCCCACTAAATCTTTTGCTGTGAATTCTGTTTGATGTTAGTATTACCCCTGGTACTATATTTTGTTTGTATTTTCTAGATAAACAGTTTTCTCATCTCTTCTCATGCTGAGCCTTTGAGATGTTTTCTTATGAACAATAACTTGGTGAATATGTACTTTTGCCCAAGTCTATCTCTTTACAGAGAAATGAAGTACATTTATGTTTACTATGGTATTTGTGTTTTATGTGTTTGGTCCATGTTGCTTTTTGGAGGTAGGCTGGGGTAAAGTTTCCTTCTTTCCTTTTTTTCCTCTTCTGTTTTGCTATGTTGATTGAGTTTTCTGTATTCCTCTCCCCTCCTCCTCAAGATTTGTAAGTTCTGCTCCTTAATTCTTTTTTCCCAGAAATCATAATTAGGTATTATAATATCTAAGGCACAACTCTTAAAATGCATGATTGTCATATAGGTGCCATAATTTAGTTATGTTTAGAATCCTACCATCATGATCCTTTAGTTCTGTAAAGGTTGCCCCACAATATTTGACATTTGGTGTTGGTTTAATCACATTCTCTTTTGCAAAAACCTTTTCTTTTCTGACTTGGAAATTCTTGGGAAATTATTTTGACTTTATTTTTTTCTTTCAATGCACAACTTTTTGTTCTTTTTTTCCATCCAAGCTTTGGGAAAATCTTGGAAAGTGTTCTTATTCGCAAATTGTGTTTTTTTGAAGTCTCATTTACTATGCATTTCCTCTGTTGATTTTTAAATTTAGGAATTAGGCTTTTTCAGACACCCCTTTTACATGGAAGCCTGCTGTTGTTATTGACAATAAAATGTATTTGCCTAGCTTTTTATTTTTTAATTTTTTTATTATTTTTATTTTGTTATCATTAATCTACAATTACATGAAGAACATTATGTTTACTAGGCTCCCCCCTTCACCAAGTCCCCCCACAAACCCTATTACAGTCACTGTCCATCAGCATAGTAAGATGCTGTAGAATCACTACTTGTCTTCTCTGTGTTGTACAGCCCTCCCTGTGCCCTTCCCCCAATATTGTACATGCTGATCATAATGCCCCCTTTCTTTTTCCCCACCCTTATCCCTCCCTTCCCACCCACCCTCCCCAGTCCCTTTCCCTTTGGTAACTGTCAGTCCATTCTTGGGTTCTGTGATTCTGCTGCTGTTTTGTTCCTTCAGTTTTAGAACTAGTACTTTTAAACATTCTTTCATTGTGGTAAAATCTGTATGATGTAAAAGTTAGCATTCTAACCCTGTTTAAATGAGCAATTCAGTGACATTAAGTACATTCACATCATTGTGCAACCATCAGCTCTGTCCATCTACAGATGTGTCCTGTGTTAAGTCCTGTTGAGATGTTCACATAGTGAGGTAGGGCAGCGACGTGGGACAAGCATCATGACTAACTTTTCCCGCCTATGATGAAAAATGCCGATATGAACAGTATAGGAAGAACAGGAGGAACCCTCTCTTTAGGCTAAGATTCCATTTTAGAAAGCAGAGAGTTGGAAAGATCCCTAACATATTCTTTGGTAATCAGACAACAACCCAACAGCCTATCGTAGGGCAGGGCAGGCAGTCCTAACTGGTATGTCCCCACTGCTTGAGGGTGACCACTATCTTGGAGAAAAATGGGATAAATAAATCCCTTGTGCTGGGTTCATTTAGCAGAATTAGCTGGAGGACTGATAACAGAGGAGACGTGGTGTCTCACCAGAGATAATTATCTTGTGACCACATGAGAAGCCTACACCCACCCAACAACCTCCTCTCCGCCCTTTACCCCCTTCTTGAAAGCATTAAAAGACAGAATCCCCAACCTTGCAGTGAGCCTCCTTTCTGAGGATGCCCACACTTTTTCTTTAAGTGTGTACTTTCAAATAAAGCTTTCTCATTGCTCAAATTATTGAGGTTTGTCTTCTTGCTTTTTTCATCTTCCTTCCAAGTCTCCACTCTGTCTCCACTTTACTCCTAATAAGTAGGAAGGGGTTGCTAAGAGCTCAGATTTGTACCTGCATGTTTTGTCGCCTGGGTGACCTGGACGGAACTGCCGCTGTGCCATCTCTTCTTAGTAGCCTGCCTGGAAATCTCCTTTCTTTGGGGAGATCTTAGAACAGAATCTCACTCCATCCTGTTCTCCGTGGCTCCCCCAAATCCTGGAGTGGTAGAGACTAGTCCCCATGCCGTGCAGATCCAAGTGGACACAGGATGCCAGGTGTCCATGGCTTCAGGAGTTGGCAAGGGAATCTGCCCTAGGCTGAGAACTTTCCCTCTCTCCCTCTGCACTTTCCTGTTCTCTGCTGCCTGCAAGGTGGCTGCCATTCCCCACTGCTCTTGCTGTAATGAATTCCTTCCTTACCTACACTCATCTGACCCGCTCAAGAATTCTCCCTTGCTCAGCGTCAAGAGCCCTTGGTTTTCTCCTAGTGATGGGGAAAATTTACAAGGACACCAGTCTAGTCCTCGTGGCTCCCTTCTGCTGCTCTTCTTAGCAAAGACAACAGGAAGTCCCTTAACTTCCTGCTCTGCCAGGCGTTCACTCCCTAAACTCCCTTCCCCTCGCCTGCTCGTTTGCTGTGCACGTAGAAATGTTGCAGATATGGAAGCAGAAAGATATATATTGCTCCCCTTGCCTTTGTTCGGGGCTCAGACCTTGGGAGATTACTCCCCTCTGAGCCTGCCAGTGTAAAACTAAAACCTCCACACTCCAAGACCTCCGAGTGCCGCCTGGTTTTTCCTTCATTGATCCAGTCCAGGCTTTACAGTTTTTTCCTTCACCTAGTGAGAAGGGAGAGATCTCCCCAGACTCAGCTGCCCGGCAACAGCAGTATAAGATTCACCCATTTAAGGTAATGATTTTCCTCAAGAGTTTTGGAACCAATACTGCAACCTAAGTTTAGAAAATTCTTATCAACCCCCAAAATTCCTTCACCTAGTGAGAAGGGAGAGATCTCCCCAGACTCAGCTGCCCGGCAACAGCAGTATAAGATTCACCCATTTAAGGTAATGATTTTCCTCAAGAGTTTTGGAACCAATACTGCAACCTAAGTTTAGAAAATTCTTATCAACCCCCAAAATTCCTGTACCTATTAGTATCATATCTCCATTTCCAATCAGCCTCTGGCAACCACTAAGCCATTTTCTGCCTCTGGATTTGCCTATCACGTGTTTCATGCAAAGGGAAACATAATTTTCTTGTAGCACCAGTACTTCGTTTCATTTCTCATTGCGGGGTGATAGTCCCTTGTGTGGATGTACTTATGGATTATCCATCAGTTAATTGACACTGGTGTCGTTTCCACTTTTGGCTATTATGTAACACTGCTTTGAACATTTCCTGTACGTTTTATATAGATTTAAGTTTTCATTTCTCTGGATATATATGAGTGGGGTGACTTTATGTACATTTATAAAGTGGCTGTACCATAGCCTTGTGTAAGGGGCTTGATTTCCACATCTTTGCCTACACGTTTTAGGGCATCCTGCTAGTTGTGAATTTTATCTTAGGGTTTTGACTGCTGTGGGTAAAATGTAATATTCCAGAATATCTCGCCTGGCTTTAGTGCACCTCCATATGAACAGGTGTTCCTAAGAGGTGGGGAGAAACAGTTCATCTCCGTATCAGTGGGTAATTACCTGGGTGACCAAGGGCTTATCTGAACCTGAGAGGCTGGGGGGAGGTCTCGCTTCTCTGCCAGAGCGGGAAAGAGAGTCCCAGGACCGCAGTTTGTAAGCAATAAACGGCTTTTAAACTTTAATTCTCCCTTTGACTGATGTCAGTTTCAGAGGTAATTTGCCCTGGGATTTCCTCTCCCCGTAGTTACAACTGGCATTTCCCCAATGGTTGTTGGTCTTTTCATGTACTATTTTTTTGCCCATTAAAAAAATAGTTACTTATTTTTATTATTGAGTTGTAAGCATTCTTTATTCTGGATAGAAACCCCTCATCAGATGTATGATTTGAAAATATTTCCTTCTATTCTGTGGACTGACTTTTAATTTTTTTATTTGTATCATTGGCAGCAAAAAAGTTTCAATTTTTTATTGTTCTATTTATCTATTTTTCCTTTTGTTGCTTGTGCTTTTGGTGTTGTAGCTAAGAAACAGTTGCTTAACTCAAGGTCATGAATATTTACTCCTATATTCTTCTAGTAGTTTAATAGTTTGAACTCATATTCAGTTCTGTGATCTTTGAGTTAATTTTTGTGTATGGTATTATGCAGGTGTCCAAGTTCACTCTTTTGTAGATGTCCAGTTGTTCCAGCACTATTTATTGGAAAAAGTATTCTTTCCCCATCCAATCACCTTGGCACCCTTCTTGAATATCTTTAAATATAAGAATTTATTTCTGTAGTACCAGTTCTATTCCAGTGATTTGTATGTCTAGCCTATGTTAGCACCACATTGTCTTGATTAGTCTAGGTTCATTCCTTTTCCAGATTGGCTTGGCTATTCTGGGGCCCTGATATTTCCATATGAACATTAGGATTAGCTTGTCGATTTCTGTGAAAAAAACAGCTGGAATGTTGATAGGGATTGTGTTGAACCTACACACCAATTTAGGGAGTATTGCTGTCTTAAAACAATATTAAGTCTTCTAATCTGTGGAAATGGGATGTGTTTCCATTTATTTAGGTCTTCTTAAATTTGTACTGTGAGGGAGGGGCGGACAGAAAAGAAAGTTCATTGAATTCCTGCTCAGTGCAGGGCACATACCCTGCCAACTCCTAAAGCTGGTGTCACCTGGTGTCCAGTGTCCACTTGAATTTGCATGGCGTAGGAACTGAGTCCCTACCTGTAACTCCAGGGGGAAAATCTCAGGGACAAAATACCTCTAAAATTGAAATCAGTTAAAGGGAGAAATAAAGTTTATGAAACTTACTTATTTATTTGTTTGTTTGTTTATTGGTATCATTAATGTACACAATTACATGAGCAACATTATGGTTACTAGACTCCCCCAATTATCAAGTCCCCCCCACGTACCCCATTATGGTCACTGTCTATCAGTGTAGTAAGATGCTATAGAATCACTACTTGTCTTCTCTGTGTTGTACAGCCTTCACCATGCCACCCACCTACATTATGTCTGCTAATCATAATGCCCCCCTTATCCCTCCCTTCCCACCCATCCTCCCCAGTCCCTTTCCCTTTGGTAACTGTTAGTCCATTCTTGGGTTCTGTGACTCTGCCACTGTTTTGTTCCTTCAGTTTTTTCTTTGTTCTTATACTCCACAGATGAATGAAATCATTTGATACTTGTCTTTCTTCTCCTGGCTTATTTCACTGAGCATAATACCCTCCAGCTCCATCCATGTTGTTGCAAATGGTAGGATTTGTTTTCTTCTTATGTCTGAATAATATTCCATTTGTATATGTACCACATATCTTCTTTATCCATTCATTTACTGATGGACACAGGTTGCTTCCATTTCTTGGTTATTGTAAATAGTGCTGTGATAAACATAGGGGTGCATATGTCTTTTTCAAACTGGGGTGCTGCATTCTTAGGGTAAATTCCTAGAAGTGGAATTCCTGGGTCAAATGCTATTTCTATTTCGAATTTTTTGAGGAACCTCCATACCGCTTTCCACAATGGTGGAACTAATTTACATTCCCACCAGCCATGTAGGAGGGTTCTCCTTTCTCCACATCCTTGCCAACATTTGCTGTTGTCTGTCTTTTGGATGGTGGCCATCCTGACTGGTGTGAGGTGATATGTCTTTGTGGTTTTAATTTGCATTTCTCTGATGACTAGTGATATGGAGAATCTTTTCATGTGTCTGTTGACCATCTGAATTTGTTTGGAGAAGTGTCTGTTCAGATCCTCTGCCCATTTTTTAATTGGATTGCTTTTTGTTTGTTGAGGTGCGTGAGCTCTTTACATATTTTAGATGTCAACTCTTTATTGGATGTCATTTATGAATAAATTCTCCCATACTGTAGGATGTCTTTTTGTTCTATTGATGGTGTCCTTTGCTGTACAGAAGTTTTTCAGTTTGATATAGTCCCACTTGTTCATTTTTGCTTTTGTTTCCCTTGCCTGGGGAGATACGTTCATGAAGAAATTGCTCAGATTTATGTCCAAGAGATTTTTGCCTATGTTTTTTTCTAAGGGTTTAATGGTTTCATGACTTACATTCAGGTCTTTGATCCATTTTGGATTTACTTTTCTGTATGGGGATAGACAATAATCCAGGTTCATTCTCTTATATGTAGCTGTACAGTTTTGCCAACACCAGCTGTTGAAGAGACTGTCATTTCCCCATTGTATATCCATGGCTCCTTTATCGAATATTAATTGACCATATACATTTGGGTTAATGTCTGGAGTCGCTGTTCTGTTCCACTGGTCTGTGGCTCTGTTCTTGTGCCAGTACCAAATTGTCTTGATTACTGTAGCTTTGTAGTAGAACTTGAAGTGGGAAAGCAAGATCCCCCCCCACTTTATTTTTCCTTTTCAGGATTGCTTTGGCTATTCAGGGTCTTTGGTGGTTTCATATGAATTTTAGAACTATTTGTTCCAGTTCGTTGAAGAATAATGTTGGTATTTTGATAAGGATTGCATTGAATCTCTATATTGCTTTAGGCAGGACAATTTTGATGATATTAGTTCTTCCTACCCAAGAGCATGGGATGAATTTCCATTTGTTAGTGCCCTCTTTAATTTGTCTTAAGAGTGTCTTGAAGTTTTCAGGGTATAGGTCTTTCACTTCCTTGGTTAGGTTTATTCCTAGGTATTTTATTCTTTTTGATGCAATTGTGAATGGAATTGTTTTCCTGATTTCTCTTTCTGCTAGTTCACAGTCAGTGTATAGGAAAGCAATAGATTTCTGTGTATTAATTTTGTATCCTGCAACTTTGCTGAATTCACATATTAGTTCTAGTAGTTTTGGAGTGGAGTCTTTAGGGATTTTTATGTACAATATCATGTCACCTGCAAATAGTGACAGTTATGTCTTCTTCCTTACCAATCTGGATGGCTTTTGTTTTGTCTGATTGCTGTGGCTACGTCCTCCAGTACTATGTTAAATAACAGTGGGGAGAGTGGGCATCCCTGCCTTGTTCCTGATCTTAGAGGAAAAGCTTTCAGCTTCTTGCTGTTAATTATGATGTTGGCTGTGGGTTTGTCATATACAGTCTTTATTATGTTGAGGTACTTGCCCTCTACGCCCATTTTGTTGAGAGTTTTTATCATGAATGGATGTTGAATTTTGTCGAATGCTTTTTCAGCATCTATGGAGATGATCACGTGGTTTTTGTCCTTCTTTTTGTTGATGTGGTGGATGATGTTGATAGATTTTCGAATGTTGTACCATCTTTGCATCCCTGAGATGAATCACACTTGATCATGGTGTATGATCCTCTTGATGTATTTTTTAATTCAGTTTGCTAATATTTTGTTGAGTATTTTTGCATCTATATTTATCAGGGATATTGGTCTGTAATTTTCTTTTTTTGTGGGGTTTTTGCCTGGTTTTGGTATTACAGTGATGCTGGCTTCATAGCATGAGTTTGGAAAGTATTCCCTCCTCTTCTATTTTTTGGAAAACTTTTAGGAGAATGGGTATTATGTCTTCTCTAAATGTCTGATAAAATTCAGCAGTGAATCCATCTTGCACGGGAGTTTTGTTCTTGGGTAGCTTTTTGATTACTGTTTGAATTTCATTGCTGATAATTGGTCTGTTTAGATTTTCTGTTTCTTCGTTGGTCAGTCTTGGAAGGTTGTATTTTTCTAGGAAGTTGTTCATTTCTTCCAGGTTTTCCAGCTTGTTAGCATATAGGTTTTCATAGTATTCTCTAATAATTCTTTGTATTTCTGTGTTGTCCATCGTGATTTTTCCCTTCTCACTTCTGATTCTGTTTATGTGTGTAGATTCTCTTTTTCTCTTAATAAGTCTGGCTAGGGGTTTATCTATTTTGTTTATTTTCTCAATGAAACAGCTCTTAGTTTCATCGATTTTTTTCTATTGTTTTATTCTTCTCAATTTTATTTATTCCTTCTCTGATCTTTATTATGTCCCTCCTTCTGCTGACTTTGGGCCTCATTTGTTCTTCTTTTTCTAATTTCAATAATTGTTACTTTAGACTATTCATTTGGGCTTGTTCTTCCTTCTTTAAATAGGCCTTGGTTGCTATATACTTTCCTCTTAGAACTGTCTTCGCTGTGTACCACAGAAGTTGGGGCTTTGTGTTGTTGTTGTCATTTGTCTCCATATATTCCTTGATCTCTATTTTAATTTGGTCATTGATCCACTGATTATTTTGGAGCATGTTGTTAAGCCTCCATGTGTTTTTGAGACTTTTTGTTTTCTTTGTACAATTTATTTCTAGTTTTATACCTTTGTGATCTGAGAAGTTGGTTGGTAGAATTTCAATCTTTTTGAATTTACTGAGGCTCTTTTTGTGGCCTAGCATGTGGTCTATTCTGGAAAATGTTCCATGTGCACTTGAGAGGAATGTGTCTCCTGCTGCTTTTGGGTGTAGAGTTCTGTAGATGTCTGTTAGGTCTGTCTGTTCTAGTGTGTTGTTCAGTACTTCTAGTCCTTACTTATTTTGTCTGGTTGATGTGTCCTTTGGAGTGAGTGGTGTGTTGACGTCTCCTAAAATGAATGCATTGCATTCTATTTCTTCCTTTAATTCTGTTATTATTTTTTCACATATGTTGGTGCTTCTGTGTTGGGTGCATAGATATTTATAATGGTTATATCCTCTTGTTGGACTGACCCCTTTATCATTATGTAATGTCCTTCTTTATCTCTTGTTACTTTCTTTGTTTTGAAGTCTATTTTGTCTGATACTAGTACTGCAACCCCTGCTTTTTTCTCCCTATTGTTTGCATGACATATCCTTTTCCATCCCTTTACTTTTAGTCTGTGTATTTCTTTTGGTTTGAGGTGAGTCTCTTGTAAGCAGCATATAGATGGTTGTTGCTTTTTTATCCATTCTTTTACTCTGTGTCTTTTGATTGGTGCATTCAGTTCATTTACATTTAGGGTGATTATCGATAGATGTGTACTTATTGCCATTGCAGGCTTTAGATTCGTGGTTACCAAAGGTTCAAGGGTAGCTTCTTTACAATCTAACCATCTAACTTTAACTCACTTATTACACTATTATAAACACAGTCTGATGATTCTTCATATCTCTCCCTTCTTATTCTTCTTCCTCCACTCTTTATATGTTAGGGTTTTTTTTCTGTACTCTTTTGTGTTTTCCTTGACTGCTTTTGTGGATAGCTGGTTTTATTTTTTGCCTTTAGTAAGTATTTGTTTGGTCTGCTGTCTTTGCTGTGATTTTATTTTCTCTGGTAATATCTATTTAGCCTTATGAGTACCTCCATCTAGAGCAGTCCCTTTAAAATACTCTGTAGTAATGGATTGTGGGAGGCAAATTCCCTCAACTTTTGCTTATCTGGAAATTGTTCAATCCCTCCTTCAAATTTAAATAATAATCTTGCTGGATACAGTATTCTTGGTTCAAGGCCCTACTGTTTCATTGCATTAAATAAATCATGCCATTCTCTTCTGGCCTGTAAGGTTTCTGTTGAGAAGTCTGATGATAGCCTAATGGGTTTTCCTTTGTAGGTGATCTTCTTTCGCTCTCTGGCTGCCTTTAATACCCTGTCCTTGTCTTTGATCTTTGCCATTTTAATTATTATATGTCTTGGTGTTATCCTCCTTGGGTCACTTGTGTTGGGAGATCTCTGGGCTTCCTTGTTCTGAAAGACTATTTCCTTCCCCAGCTTGGGGAAGTTTTCAGCAATTATTTCTTCAAAGACACTTTCTGTCCCTTTTTCTCTCTTCTTCTTCTGGTACCCCTATTATGCAAATATTGTTCTGTTTGGATTGATCACACAGTTCTCTTAATATTCTTTCATTCCTGGAGATCCTTTTATCTCTCTCTGCCTCAGCTTCTCTGTATTCCTGTTCTCTGATTTCTATTCCATTAACAGTCTCTTGCACCCCATCCAGTCTGCTCTTAAATCCTTCCATTGATTGTTTCATATCTGTTATCTCCCTCTGGACTTCATCCCTTAGCTCTTGTATATTTTTCTGCAGCTCCATCAGCATGGTTATGACTTTTATTTTGAATTATTTTTCAGGAAGATTGGTTATATCTGTCTTTGCAGGCCCTCTCTCTGGTGTTGTTTGAGTGATTTTGGACTGGACTAGGTTCTTCTGCCTTTTCATGGCAATAGAAGTGATTGCCAGCAAGTTGTGCATGTGTTAGCTGGGAAAACAAATCCCTTCCTTCTTGCTGGTTGCCTTGTCCTTCTCCGCTGCCTGTGCCAGTTACCTGCACACAGGGAGCATTCTCTGGGTTAAATCCCTGAGCTTCCATGGGCAGGGAGGCCCTCAGATTGCCTAGGGCACTGCTGGGGGTTGCAGGCACTTGGCATGTGTTCTCCTGTGAGAACGACACCCCTTCATGCCTTCTGGACTTTGCACTGGCTTCCTCTGTCTGTGCCAGGCAGCTGCATGCTGGTGGCAGCCTCTGGTTCTGGCCCACTTAGCTGCATGCTGGGAGATGACTGTGTGTGGTTGCTGTGGGTGGGGCTTCTCCCTGGCTGGTCTGCAGCAATAGCGGGTCATCCTGTTTGCTTGCAGTGTTGGCAGAGGGGAATGAACATCAGGATGCTTATTGCTGTGAAGGGCTTCAGAGCTGCATTGCCCCCCAGGGGGTTAGGGCACCTGAAGTTCCTTAAGATTCCCAGCTGTTGGGCTGAGTCCGCCAAGATGATTTTGTTTACCTCTTAAACCCTTGTCCCTTTAAGACTTTTAAAGTACCTGTTTTTCTTTTGTGCCAGGGGAGCCAGCTGTGGGGACCCGCTCGCAGTCTCCATCTCGGATTTTACTTTTCTGTTTCTCTAATATCCAGTACACCGTGCAATGTGTGTCTGTGCTCCTGGTGCAGATTACTAGGGCTGGTTATTTAGCAGTCCCATGCTTCCACTCCCTCCCCACTCCGATTCTTTTCCTTCCACTGGTGAGCTGGGGTGGAGGAAGTTCTTGGGTCCCACTGGGTCACGGCTTTGTATCTTACCCTTTTCGTGAGATGCTGAGTTCTCGCAGATGTAGATGTTGACTGGCTGTTGTACTATATGGTCTCTCTTTTAGGAATAGTTGTATTTACTGTATTTTCAAAATATATATGGTTTTGGGAGGAAATTTCCACTGCCCTACTCATGCTGCCATCTTGAGCACCTCCCTACTTAAACTCTTGAATATTTTTCTGTGGATCCGTGAGCATGTTTATGACTTTTACTTTGAAATCTTTATCAAGAAAATTGGTGATTTCTATTTCATTCAGCCACCTTTCTGGTGTTTTGTCTTATAGATTGCTTTGCTGAGAACGTATTCCTCTGCCTCCTCATTGTGTCAGCATTTCTCTTGTGTCATTGTTTCTCTGTTTCTTCCTGTGGAGCAATAGTTTTATGAGGGAGGTGCCTTTTAGTGCCCAGAGACTCAAGTTTTTACTTTCTAGTGTGGAAGCCCCAGCTTTTGGTGTGGGCCGTCTTTCCATCTGGCTTTTGGTATTCTGATTCTAGGCAGACAGTTTGCTTCAGCTGCACAGAAATCTCTGCTGGAGTTGCTGTTGGGGGGCCACCCTCTGGCTGGACTGCAGCAACAGTGGGGCTGCAGGGTTGGTGGGGTGGGCAGGTTGGTGTGTGGCTCTACCCAGGCCTGTTGTGCAAGACCTGGTACCCACTAGGAGGAAGGAGCTCTTGGGGCTGGCTCCTGCAGGCACCTTCCCAGTTAGGCTGAAACAGAGCCAAGAAAGTTGGGAGGGTGTCCCTCTCCCTACCCAGCAGCAAAGTCCAACATTACTGCTAGGCTAAGTAGTTTATCTGCCCAGCACACATGCAGGGAGGAGCCTTGGGGATGCATTACCAGCAAGCAGGATGGAGTGTCTGAGCTCCCAAATTTTCTAAACTGTTGGGCCAAAGGCAGGCTGGGGAGGTATCATCCACATGCCCTCTCACCTGAGAAGAGAGCTCTAACACTTGCCCCTCTGGTACCCCTCCTGCTGCTGGGAGGTCTTTCAGCTGCCCACTTTACTTTTGTCTCGGGGATAGGTAGAATGTGCCTGTTTTCCACAAGTGGCTGAGATCTCGGCCTCCCCGAGTATTCTGCCTGTCTTTGTTGTCCAGCCCCACTAATCACCGGAACACCATGTAATGTGGACTTGTGCTCCCAGAGAACATCTCCAGGGCTGGGTGTTCAGTGATCCTGGGCTCCTATCCCCTGCCCATGGTGTTTTCTCCTGCCTGTGGGCTGGGGTTGGCAGAGTGCTTGGCTCCCACTTGATCGGCTTTGCCACTTTACCCCTTTCTGTGAGATCTTCTCTTCTTCCCCAGATGTTGTAGTCTGTTCAACAGTCTTCAGGGTGTTTTCAGGTTTAGCTGTACTTGCTGTATTTCATGTTTTATATGTTTTTGGGAGGAGGTTTCTGCCTTGCCTTTCTACTTTGCCTTTTTTATCTGCCCCTCCCAAGTACTTTAGTTTTTAAGGTCCTTTGAAAATGTGCTCTCAAGGATTGAACACAAGATTCATGTTGTGGCCTGACCACTGCAGAGAAAGGATAGAGCTTCCTGGCCTCACAGCATTGTTAGTTCATCTTTAGTCAGCTAAAGTGGAAGTTGTTCCCTCAGCCGTTTTGCAAGTGTAAGTGTGAATTTTACACTTATTTCTATTTAATGTCATTTGCTCATGTGTTTTGACACAGTATTCCCATCTGTTAGGAGTAGGGTCTTGATTCTGTCCCTTATTTTGAATCTTGATTCTGTCATTCACTAAGCTAGCTACTCCAAACTTTGATTCCTCCAGTGTTGATTTTTATCCTGCAAGGAAATTACTTCAGCTGAATGCTTGACATTACAACCAAATTTAATATCCAAGCTTATCAAGATTGACCATAGAACTTACAGATGAGAAAAACTAATTTTAGAACAGTGTTTCTCAAAATGTGGTCTGGAGATCTACAAATCAGAACTATTTTAGTAATACTTTAAGATATTACTTACCTCTCCACTCATGTTTTCTTTCAAGTGTATGGTGGTGTTTTTTTGAGACTAATGACATGGTGATGATTGTCACTCTGATAGCTAATGAAATGTATGCCTCTGTATTATTAAAGTATTTTTCAGTTTTAATTTCTAATACATTAAATATTGATAGATAAAACCAAACAGTAAATATTGATAGATATAACCTAAATAAACAAATGATCTTTGGGGTTCTCAATTTTCAAAAATAAAGAGGTTCTAAGACCAAATATTTGAGAACCACTAGTCTAGAACAAAATAATTTCAATATAAATTAAGAAGGATGAGCATTTTAGACAGCTGTCAACTTGCTCAGAAACCTGTAAGCCATGTGTCCAGTCCTGTTTCCTAGATGACTGGGATTTTTATTAGATTTACTAACAAGTCACAGGGCAAATACCAGGATCATATTAAACTAAAGTTTAGTTTATCCTAATGATGCCGGGGTTCTTGCTCACAAAGCCGAAGAATGAGCTTCACAAACAGTCAAGGTAGGAGAGCAAGGTACAGGCTTTTATTTAGAGATACAGTGAAAGGACAGAGCTCCCAGCTCACGCCAGGAGGGGACAAGGGAGTCCGTAGTGGTGCATTTTCTAGGAGGTTTTATAAACAGTTGAGGATTTTTCGAGAACATGAAAAAACTTAGGGGTGTGGACTTGTTAAGTGGTCTCTGAATATTAAAAATTAACTTAACGTAAGGAATTTCCTGCATTGATTTCTCTCTGGGACACTAGCACCTTGGTCTGGGAGCACATCAAAAAGCTGCCCAGCCTCCAAGGTGGGCTGAGGTATTGTCTGTTTGTTAAAGAATCCTGCCTCTTGAACTTTCTGAGTGTTAAAATGCAACCTTATCTTTAAGATGGAATTCTTCCTGCCTTTTACCATGTCATCTACAGCTGGGTCTGCAGCTAAGTTAGTTGCTCAGTTTGCAAAATCACCCCATCAGATCTGAAGAGGAAAGACAGCACATAGGCCTGGGCCTTTTAGTATGTTAAAGTGAATCTTACACATGGCTACAAATGATTAGCGTAACTGAATATATGCCACTCTTCCCCATCTGGGGAACATCAATTGATCTCACTGAAGAATGGTTTCAGAGCATAATGTTTAACATAGAGTTTCAATAGGGACTTCTTTGCCCATTGTTACATTGCTCTGACTGCAAATATTCCGCCCTGCTTTTCCCGGAGGCCCTCACCCTACTCTGACTACACCCATGGTCCCTGTCTCACTAATAAGGGTATCCCATATGAAATCATTTTTTGAGGCCAAGAGATGTAGCAATTATTTTAGGCCTGACGTAATCCTTATGTATCTATATCAATTTCTAATCTCTATATCATCTTTATCAGATATATTTGAGCTTTCATCTTGATTTTTAGGGGAGACATTTTGTTGTTGCTTACTGTGGAAAAACAATTTAAAGAGTAGGAAATTTAGAGTTATTTACTCACACTACATAAGTGTCCTTTTATTTTACAAAGGGATTTACAAGATTGTTTTAGAAAGAAAAAAATTCATTTTCCGGTATGCCAGGAGGCCCCAAGGTCACTACTAATTTGCTGGAAAGACCACAGAACTCAGGAAAGCTTTAGTCCTCACAGTTTAGTTCTTTATGGTGAATGGACACAGATTAAAGCCAGGAAGGCAAACAGCGCATGTGGCGGAGTCCAGGAGAAACCTTCCTGAGCTTCCTCTCCCATTGTTGTAGGGAGAGTCCTGACTCCTTCCAGCAAGATGTGTTGTCACACGAAGTAATTCTCACCAGGAGGCTCACTCGAGCTTTCATATCAAGAGCGCAGGCATGGAATGCCCTCCTGTCTGACTTTAGCTACTTAGTATCCAGCCCCTCCAGACATGAAACACATACCTGGTGGCCCGGGGGCCTCAGGGAAACACAAACAGGCATTAGCCACAAATTACACTGTTAGCATAAACTACCTGGCTTTGTTCCATGCCCCAAGTGTAAGAAGACACTCTTATCAAGCAGTATTATCTCAAGGGCTCAGAGGTTATCTCCCAGAGGCCAGGCAAGGGCCATCTTATCTATGGAATATGCAGGGTTTGAGCATTCCAAGCCTATCTGCAGAGGTAATCCTTTGCTGCACATGCCACCCCCTCGCCATTGACCTGGTCATCTTACAGCAAAAGGGTCATATTCATTGGATCATCCATATTTATTATAGTACTTAGTGGGACAGACACAGAAATAGTCTCAGGGTGACCTCATTTATCATTTGGAGGAGCCATTGGGGGGCAGGAATAGATTTAGACACACAACTAACCCATCCTAGAAAGCTATTGCATACACTTTTGTGTTTTTGTACTAGTGTTATTGCTCATTTCTTGTGTGATCTGAAGGGCCCCCGCCTGTAAGATGGTGAACTTCCTGCTTCTCTTCCAGGTCTTCGGTTCCCACCGGCGCCACCTGAAGCCCAATCACCTCTTGCCCCCCTCCCAATCCCAGCACCTAGCCAATAGCCACCAGCCCCGTAGAAGTGACACCACAATCAGCTCATGCCCCTTCCTATATAACCCAGCACCTTTCCCTAATAAAGCAGAACTCTCCAGTGAATTGCTGCTGTGTGTCGCTCCTTTCCTTTCATTGGTGCTGAAAGCCAGGAGGCGGGACACCCCAACTGGGCCCCGTCTTCCCCCGACACCAGCAGCAGCTTGCCCTCGTCCTCTTTTTCCGGTGCTGGCTCCTCACACTCACCACTCCTCTCTGGCCTTTAGGTAAGTTTTCCCTGGAGCGGGCCGCTCTCCCCCGAGCTATCGCAGCACCATTGACCGTGATCGCCCAGCAAGGCCCTGACGCTCAGGGACGAGGAGGAAACTCTCCCTGCCTCAGGCCTTCACGGCTGCGGCAGACTCTCAGGCACCCCCCTCCAAGAGCCATAAATGAGGTGACTCCTTTGCGGATGAGAACGCTCCCTTTTCCCAGCTCCTCCTTCCGTTCCTTCCGCCAAAAATTCCTAGTACTAGGTTCCTCGTGACTCCGGCACTCTGCCTTCTTAGGGAAGTCTGGGTGACGACCCACACTTCCTAAGAAATTCCGACTCGTGTACGAGTTTCCGCAGACCACCAAGGCGCATCGGGGACGCCCTTTGTCTCCTTGCGGTCTGCTTCCAGTCCGAGGATCTCCATTTGTCTTCCCCTGTTTGTCTCCTTCTCTGTCCTTTAGCCACGGGAGCCTCCTCATCCCTCCCTGAAAGTTCACCTCTTGAATGCCTGCTTAAGCATCTGGCTACCCTCTCCCTGACGCCTGATATAAAACCAAAACTTCTCCATAAATATTGCTCCCAAGACTGGCCGACATACCACCTAGACAATCACAGCCAATGGCCCGCAGGGGGAACTCTTGATCCTAACATCACTCGCAATCTCTTTAACTACTGCCAGCGCCTGAAAAAATGGAAGGAGATTCCCTATATCGAAGCTTTTCGCCTCCTAGCTCAAAATCCCAGCCTCTGCACCACCTGCTCCCTGCCCCAAGTTCTCCTAACCTGCATGCCGTCTCCCTCCCCTCCCCAGACTCCCAGTCCCTCTTCAATTACCTTTCACCCAGCCAACGAGCCTTCGCCATACAGGCTTCCCCCTTCGGCCCCTCCCCCTCCTACAACCCCTCCACCTGCCACCGCGCAGCTGCCTCCACCTCCTCCCCCGCAGAAGCCTCCCATCCTCTCCCTTCCCCCTCCTCTCCTACAACAGCCCCTCCCCCTTCCTCCACCACCATCTCCTCCCCTACCTCACCCCCTCCACCTTTATCCCCCTCACCTTCCCCCCCCACAGACTGAGCCTGAGCCTTTCAGCCCCCCTCTAACTAAGTCCCAGGAGCCTCCTCCATCCTTGCCCCTATCACCAATCTCTCCCCCACAGACTGAGCCAGAAACCTTCAGTCCCCCTCAGACTCGGTCCCGCAGGCCTCCCAAAATTATCGCCCCCCTCCGGGAGGTGGTAGCAGAACCCAAAGGCATCGTGCGCGTTCACGTCCCTTTCTCCTTAGGAGATTTAGCCCAACTTGAGAAACGCCTACATTCCTTTTCCACTGATCCCACGACATACATCAGGGAGTTTCAATGGACCCTCCAGTCTTACAGCCTCACACATCATGACATTTTCATGCTCCTGGCCAATACTCTCCTCCCTGAGGAGCGTAGACGAGTTTGGGACTTTGCCCAAACACACGCTACTGAAACCCACAGGACTGACCCCACCTATCCCCCTGGCCCCACCGCTGTCCCTGAACAAGACCCACACTGGGATTATAACACCGCTGTGGGTCTCCGCTCTCGAGATATTTTCACCTCCTGCTTAATAGCAGGTCTGAAAAAGGCATCTCGTAAAGTAGTAAATTTTCAAAAGCTCCAAGACATAATTCAAAGGAGGGAGGAAACTCCCTCTGAATCCTTAGACTCACTCAAGCCCTATACCTGGACCCAGAAACGCCTGAAGGAAGACATGCCCTTATGACATACTTCCTGGCTCAAAGCTACCCCAACATTAAAGCTAAACTCAAAAAGTTAGACCAGGGCCCCGCTACCCCACAGACTGAGATCCTAACAGTGGCCTTCAAAGTCTTCCATAACCGGGAGGAGGAGAAAGAATGCCGTAAACAAAAGGCTGATCAGGCCAACTTCCAAATGTTGGCCCAGCTGATAAAACAACAACCTGGGCGCCCCTCTGCAAACAAGCCCCCCCAGGAGCTTGTTTCAAGTGCAGAAAAGAGGGACATTGGTCAAGGGCGTGCCCCTCCCCCAGATCTCCTACCACCCCATGCCCCAGATGCCACAAAAAGGGCCACTGGGGGTCTGATTGCCCAACCACCCGAAGGGGAGGGACAAACAACCCCCATCCTAAGCCCGCCATAGTGGGGCTGGCAGAAGAAGATTGACGGGGCCCGGGGGCTTCTCCCCCGACCATTTCCATCACCAAACAGGAGCCCAGGGTTACTTTAATAGTAGACAGTCACCCCATCTCCTTCCTCCTAGATACAGGAGCCACCTTCTCAGTCTTGCAAGAATACCGGGGCCCTACCACGCCTGCCATTACTCCTATAGTCGGGGTAGGAGGTAAACAGATTTTCCCATTAAACCCCCCCCCCACCCTTTATGCACAATCCAAGACAATCCCATACCTTTCTCCCACTCCTTCCTGGTTATGCCCCAGTGTCCCATCCCTTTACTAGGACGGGACATCCTTTCCCTCCTCCACGTTTCCATAACTAAATCCACTCCCACAGCTCCCAGTACTCCCTTTCTGATGGCCCTCATAGCCGACAACCCACCTCTACCCAATGAAAGTTCCAGTTCCGCCCTCATACACCCTGTAAATCCCAAAGTTTGGGACATTACCAGCCCCTCCGTGGCTCTATGTCCTCCTGCCTCTATCAAATTACGTGACCCCTCTCAGTATATCTGTCAGGCCCAATACCCCCTAACCACTTCAGCCTTCATAGGCCTCCAACCCATCATTCAGGACCTCTTAAACAAAAATTACCTCAGACCCACTCACTCTCCGTTTAATACCCCCATATTAGCTGTTAAAAAAACCAACGGATCTTTCCGCCTAGTCCAAGATCTCCACCTCATTAACATGGCCATTGTCTCTGTCCATCCCTTAGTCCCAAATCCATACACCCTTTTGTCATGGATCCCTGCCTCGGCCTCCCACCTCTCAGTCCTAGATCTCAAGGACGCATTTTTTTCCATCCCTCTGGACTCCTCCTCCCAAGATTTTTTCGCCTTCACCTGGACGGACCCATACACAAGACATTCTGAACAACTCGGACAGTTTTGCCACAAGGCTTCCGAGATAGTCCCCATATTTTTGGACAGGTCCTAGCTCAGGACCTCAAACAGTTTCATCATGATCACCCCGAGTCCACCTTATTACAATACATGGACGATCTTCTACTCTGCAGTCCCTCGTGGGAACAGTCTCAACTTGACACTGCCTCCCTACTTAACCTTCTAGTTTCCATAGGTTACCGGGTATCCCCCGTCAAAGCTCAAATCTCTTCCCCTTCTGTCACTTACCTCAGATTCCTTCTATCTCAACAAAGAAAGTCCATTACCTTAGACAGAAAATGACTCCTCTCTGACCTGCCTGTTCCCAAAACCAAGACAGAAATCCTTTCCTTTCTAGGCCTGGCTGGGTATTTTAGAGCGTGGATCCCTAACTTCTGCCTGTTGGCAAGACCCCTATACGACCTCAGCAAGGGCCCCCCTGAAGAACCATTATCCTCCTCACCCCGACACTCCTTCATTAAGCTCCGTCAAGCCCTTGTGGAAGCCCCAGCTCTCCATCTTCCTGATTTGTCGAAGCCCTTCTCATTATACATTCATGAGAGGTCCAGTCAAGCTCTAGGAGTCCTAGGCCAATCTTATGGCCCATCCTTTGCCCCAGTAGCTTATCTCTCCAAGCAATTAGACCCCACAGTTCGGGGATGGGCCCCCTGCCTACGGGCATTAGCCACTGGACAGCTCTTGCAGAAAGAAGCTCATAAACTAACATTCAGGGCACCCCTTACCATTCTGTCCCCACATCACCTAAAGGACCTCTTAACCTACAAAAGTTTACAGAATCTCCTTCCCTCCAGACTCCTGACCTTACTATCCTTTTTCCTCCAAAATCCAGACATTTCTTTCCTCCCCTGCCCTTCCCTGAATCCGGCCACTCTTCTTCCTCTGCCCGACTCTCCTCACACTCCCTCGCATGATTGCCTGGAAGCCCTTAACAACTTCCTTCCGTGCCACTCCACGATCTCCAAAGGAGCCCTCTCACGCCCCGACCTCATCTGGTTTACTGATGGGTCCTCCTTTAAACATGAGGGCACCCACTACGCAGGATACGCAGTAGTCTCCCTCGAAGATGTCATTGAGGCACGAGCCCTACCCCCCGGTACAACCAATCAATAGGCTGAACTCATTGCGGCCACCAGAGCTTGCACTCTGGCCTGGGACACGTCTCTCACATTGTACACTGACTCCAAGTACGTATTCCACATTCTCTTGTCTCACGTGGCAGTATGGAAAGAACGAGGCCTCCTCACCACAAAAGGAAATTCCATCACTAATTCAGCCTTAATAACTAAACTCCTAGAGGCTTCACAACTCCCACACCGACTGGGTATAGTCCACTGCAAGTCACATCAAAAGGATGACTCCCCCATTGCAAGAGGTAACGACAAAGCCGACAGAGTAGCCTGGTCAGTTGCCCTATCAGAAAACGCACCAGACAACAATCCATCCGCCCTTGTGGTTTTAGCCTTATCACAAGACACCCTCTGTTCCCAGGACAAAGAGTCCCTCTTCTGCTTCTTACACGATCTGTTCTGTCCTAGCCCCCAATCCTTGATCCATTTTTTACAAACCTTTTTTTATCTCTCTCCTGAAGACAAAACCCTACTTGACCAAATCACCCGCAGGTGCACCATCTGCCAACGCACTAACCCTAATACCCGCCTCAAGGCCCGACCCTTCCCAGCTCATCAAGCAAGGGGTAATGTCCCCGCCGCAGATTGGCAAATAGACTTCACTAACATGCCCCCTGTACGGCGTACCAGATACCTACTCGTGTTAGTAGATACATTTTCAGGATGGGTCGAAGCTTTCCCCACCACTAACAAACGAGCGTCCGTGGTTGCCTCTATCCTCCTCATCCAGATCTTTCCTAGGTTCGGGATGCCCACTTCCCTCCAATCAGATAACAGCCCTGAGTTCACTGCCCAAATTATCTAGAACCTCTCCAAGTCGCTCTCGCTCCCCTGGCATTTACATTGTCCTTATCGACCACAAGCTCCGGGAAAAGTAGAAAGAGCCAATAGGACTCTAAAAGACATCCTGCCCAAACTATCTCTAGAACTACACCTTGACTGGGTTCGCTTACTTCCCTTAGCTCTACTCCGCATTCGAGCTCTCCCAAAGAAAGCTTCCTTCTTGTCGCCCTTTGAGATCATGTACGGCCGCCCGATTCTACCCCCGGGGCTCCCTTCCCACAAAGGACCAATTCCTCCCAATATGGCCCTTCTGCTACTCTCTCTCCTCCACACTGAATTCCTGATCCATCCGCCTCCCAAAATCCTCCTGCCTTACAGCCCAGCCAACTAGTGTTTTATAAGTGAGAGAGAGGATCGGCCCTCTCTCACTCCGAAATGGGAAGGTCCACACCCAGTTATTCTCTGCACCCCCTCGGCCGCCAAGCTCTCACTGCCTGATAACTCTGTCACCCCTTGGATTCATATCTCCAGGTTGAAACCAAATACCCAGGACCCACCTTCTCTGGACACCCAAGACCCATCAGTCACAATCCAGAGTCCCTCAGATACAGCCCAAGACGCTGTCTACTCTACCACGCCTCATCTCTCTGATTCCTTGAAACTCCGCATCTCCCATTCACCCCCTTTGCCATCCATACCCGAATCATGATTTTTTCCTCCTTTACTGCTCTCTCGCTTTTTTTCCTCATTCCTATTGTCTTCCCTGCCACCCCAGCCTCCTTTGTATGGCGATTCAAAGTCAGACAGACTTACACACAGCATCAAACAAAAGTTACTGCCCTCATTGCCACATCAGACTGCCCTCTGAAAGGCTGCTCTGAGCCTTTGTACCTCCACTTTCCTCCCTCCACCGAAGTGTTCACTAGCAGCTGCCCTTATTCTCCCTACCTCTGCTTCCACTATGACCAAAGACAAGCCTATTGCAGGCGATGGCCAGACACCTACGGGGGATGCCCCTACTGGTCTTGCACCATTCACTACATGAGTAACTCCCGGTACCCACAGTATTACTCCTCCAACCGTTTCATGAAATATCCCAACGGCTCATTCTCCTTATCAATCCCAGATCCCTGGGACTCTCGATGGGCTGCTGGAGTCACAGCCTCAGTTTACTACGGGGGGTCCTCGACCCCCCACGGTACCCTTCATATCTCTCAAGAGTATGTTCCCTCTCATTCCCAGATCTCTCAAGTTGCATCAGATAGCAGACATTCCGAAAAAGTCATTATCCAAACTCTTGACGGCGCCTCTTCATCTTCTTATTCCTCCTACTCTTGGTTACAGCTCATTCAGGACACCACCATCTTTCTCAATCACACCCTCAACACCGCCAATTGTCTCTTGTGCGCATCACTACAGTGCCCACTGCTGGCCGCCGTGCCCCTTAACATTTCCAATTACTCCTTTCACGCAGAAGGACAACCCCTCCGCCCCCTGGCAGACATACCCCTGTGGGAACCAGAATACGCAGATAATCTCACCATCCACACTGTGTAGGCCCGACTCCAACCCCTCCAGTGCACTTCACTGCCTCCCAACTCCGATACACCCTTACCTCCGGCTCTAAGACTTTTACGCAACCGGGACACTTCTTTTGGTGTAATGGCAGTCTTTTCAACTCACTGCCTCCCAACTCCGATACACCCTGCATTCTCGTCACCCTAATCCCACAGCTTACACTTTACAGCATGGCGGAATTCCTTGAGCTCCAACCTCCTTTGCCCTTGCTCACAAGAAGGGCTGCTTTCCTTCCCATTATGGTCGGTATTTCCCTAGCCACCTCAGCCATTGGGGCAGGATTTTCAGGGGTCACTCTCTATGGGCAATTAGAGATCTCAACGCCAAACTTGAGGGGGCCCTGACATCCACTGCCGATTCCCTGGCCTCTCTCCAAGGACAGGTCACTTTGCTAGCTAAGGTCACCCTTCAAAACCGGCGGGCCCTAGATCTGCTTACAGCCGAGAAGGGCGGCACCTGCGTCTTCCTCCAGGAAGACTGCTGCTATTACATCAACGAATCCGGCATTGTAGAAACTGACATCACCAAAGTCACCGACCTTGCCTCCAGCCTCCACTCTGCTTCCAATTCCAAGCCATTCTCGTCAATACTAACAAACCCCCTCCTCACCTGGCTGTGGCCCATTGCAGGCCCCATAATAATCATTCTTCTCGCCTGTCTCTTCTTACCCTGTATAATAATGTTCATCAAATCCCAAGTCAGTAAAATCTCTAATCAAGCTTTCAACCAGCTTTTACTCAGGAACTATCAGCTTCTGGCCACAGAAGATCCCTCACCCTCACGTGACCTCCTCACCACACCCTGAGATGGACCCCTCTCTCCGCTGGAAACTGTTCCTGGAAACAATGGCCGCAGACGCCTGGCTCCTGACACCCATATCCTCTTGGCACCATTGGAATCAACAGGTCCTCGACCTATGGTTACAGGGAACCTTCATTGATTTCCAACCTGAAGAAGTCCACATCTACTCGTCCTTACCGTGGGGAGTCCTATCAACCCTTTCCCTCCAATCCTCAAGCCCTCACTCCCTTCTCCGCCCCTGTTCAGCAGGAAGCAGCCAGAGAGAAAGCAACGTCCACAACCCCATAGAGAAAGGGGGGAATGAAGGGCCCCCACCAGTAAGATGGCAAACTTCCTGCCTCTCTTCGGGGTCCTCGGTTCCCGCCAGCGCCACCTGAGGCCCAATCACCTCTCGCCCCCCCCTAATCCCAGCACCTAGCCACCAGCCACCAGCCCCATAGAAGTGACACCACAATCACCCTATGCCCCTTCCTATATAACCCAGCACCTTTCCCTAATAAAGTGGAATTCTCCGGTGAATTGCTGCTGTGTGTCGCTCCTTCCTTTCATGATCTATCACTGTTTGCACCTTATAATGAACTTGTGCATTATTTAGTACATAAATGAGCTCATATTTTATTTTTCCCTCAGGCCAGTCATTTCCCATTGGTATTACATCCTGAGGAGGCTTTAATTCAGCCTCGCAATACATCTGATATCACTGTCAGTATTGTCATAAGACATTTCACAAGGGAGTTAAATCTTATTTGCCATGCCAGTGTGACACCATATGGCAATATGGTCACAGTAAGTTCTGTTTCATTACATAAAAAATCAACAATTTCAGAGGTATTTACTATGCTTTCTCAACAGAATTGGCTTTTGCCTATGTATGGGATTTTATTAGGGACAGGTGTTACACCTGGTTATGGTTCCAAGTCAGTTGGGAGAAAGCCAGTCACCCTGTGTCAGTTCACAGCCTCAGAGAGAGGCTGGCTTCCAACATGTGCTGTCATGTGGTACGGCCCACCTCCTTCCCATGGGGAGCATATGAGTGTTTTCAGAGTAGCCCCTCTCCGTGATAACTGCAGGATATGTCTTATTTCTATTAGTCCTGGGGGTGAGGGCAGTCATAGTGTATCCATGTAAATTATAAGTGCCCCCAGATAACTTCCATAGGTTTGGGGATCTATAAGATTCCCAAAGATGTGCCTCTTGAACCTCAGTAACCAAAATGGAGGGTCACTGCTGCATGGCCACTTTGGCCTCTTCCTGTATTATAATAGTCAAAAGGCCTGTTGGGTCATGTTATGACCCTTTTCCTGATGTTGGCTGGGTTCTAGAGTTATGCCTGAACCCATCTGCCTGATCCACTTCACTAAAGCCTCATCTTGCTGGGCAGACTCCCATACTTTGCCTTCCTTCTGGTAGATAATTCCCTCTAACCTGCGAATTCTAGGTAATAAATCTTTTCCCTCTGAATGCCACTCTTCATTAAAATCATTCAACGTGTCCCATGATGCCTAGACCAGCACCTATCTCCCCTGAGGCCCTTTTCTGTCTGGTGGGTCAGTGTTGCTTAATCAGCCATGCACGTTGTGCATTGTGTACTAATGGCCTGGGTGCAGTTAGGAGACATGTGGCGTTTCCCAATACTGCTTTAAAGTGGTGGTCATTCCTAGGTGAAATTTAAGAGTATGCTATCAGGCCTCCCTAGCCCCCAACCCCAATCTCAGGGTGGGGATAACAAATCAGGATATGAAGTTAAAGGGACCAAACAACTCTGAAGAGGTTTCCTCAATTAATCTGCATTTCAGAGATCAGCCTTTGTTGAAGATGAAGAACATAACTCTGACACCTCACGTCGGAAGTGCAAGTCATCAAGCCAGACGACAGATCATGAAAAATTCAGTTGAAAGCATCCTGGCTGCTCTCAGTGGCCCTGCCATTCCTAACGAAGTGCTACTTAAATGATTTATGTGGGCTGATATGTCGTGGGATGAAAACATGACATTAAATGGGAATAAACATTTTGTGTACTGCAATATTGTGATTTATAAGAAATATCTGGTCATTCAGATGACCAAAATATCTTTCACCCCCACCTTTCCCCCAGACCCCACACCTCTGAGGAGGGAAGAGGGCTGGAGGTTGAATTAGCCAATGGCCAGTGGCTTAGTCAATCAGGACTCTAGCTCCGGGAGGAGGGGGTTCTCCAACCCAGGGTAAGTTCTCTGAGAATGAGGTGAGACCGAAGAAAGGCAAGGGCAAAAAGTTGGGGGCACCGCGTTTATTCTCGGGGTCACAGTCAGCCAGCTACACTTGGCTGGCTCCAGGGCGCTCCCCAGGTCGCCTACAGGTTCTGCTCCCCAGCCCAAGCTTAATCCTCTAGGCAGCAGGCTTCAGTCTCTCATGGCTCCCTGCCCTCGCAGCTCGCTGCTCCCACACTCCAGGAGCAACTGCTGTGGGCTGGTCTCTGATGCCTGGTGGCCACCTGACCAATTACATGCCACAACACCAGCAGAGGAGAGCATGTATGTTTCCTCTCTACCCGTCCCCTGGGCAAGGTACTCCTGTGACCAGCGCCTCTGCCGCCGGTAAGCATCCCATTAATGTGCAAACATCCTCTTATTATATACACAATGGGCGCTATTAAGGCCAGGTAGAGATCCTGGTCAGAAAGTTCCATTTTCCCCATATTCTTTATTGAAGCCTCCACAAAAACCCAAGAGAACAGCCATTTTGGGGTCAGCTTCCACGCCTGGGGAACCCCTCCGGGGAACCCCGGGAACCCCGCCCCCAACCCCGCCTCCTCCAGGCCGCCAGCTCGCCAGCCCTGGAACACAAGCTCGCCGGTCCGGCCTTCCTTGCCCCGCCCCGCCTACGTCATCTGTCCCCGCCTCACGTCATTGGCCTCCCGCCCCCCCAAACGCGTGCCACCCGGCCCCGCCCACACGGTGGGAGTCCCCAACGTTCGTGGCTCCGCGCACTTCCCAGCCGTTGTCCCGCCTCTGGCTAAAGTCACGTGGTCTCTCGCGCACCGCCCAGCCGCTTCACGCCCGTTTGTCCTGCAGGCCGCGTCCCGCCCCGAGCACACGCCTCCGTGTCTCGCCGCGCATCGTCTCTCCGCAGGCACGTCTCTCCACCAGCAACGACCGACTCGCGCGGTCGCCCCGCACGCACGGCGCCTGCGTGCCCCCGCCCGCTGGCGCCCCGCCCGTACGTCGCGAGGCCCTGCACCGTCCCGCCCCGGTCGCCGGGGACGCCTGCCCGCCTTCGTCGTCCCTGCGCCCCGCGGTGCCCCCACCTGGGTCACTGGTCCTTCTTTGACCGGCCTGTCCGCCTCCCCGCCTCGCGTCGCCTCGCCAGCGTCATCCGCCCCACGTCGCGTCTCCCGCGACGCCTTCCCCGGGGCTCGCTCATCGGCCATGTGGACGGCCGTCGGGCCGTGGGGCCTCTGTGCGGGGTTCCCGGCGCTGGTCGGCTTGCGCCACGCGGGGCTTTTTCTGGGCGGCGCGCGCCGCTTGCACGGCTCGTCGGTCTCCTGGGGCAAGAACCTGCTCAAGAAGTTTGCCTCGAAAACCAGGTGATGCTTCCCATGGGGGGCACGGGAGCGGGACAGGAGGTGTTCACGGGGACGGGGCGACGCGCCCAAAGTCGGGGACAGTGGGCTGGGGGAGCCTCCCGGAGGTGGGAAGCGGGACCCACGGGGCGTGGGCCCACGGGTCCGCGGCGCGGCCCACCGGCCGGGGCGGGGGCGGGCCCACCTGCGGGTCGTGCCCTGCGGCCCTGGCCCTCCGCCTGGTCAGCCGGCGCGGCCTCTACTTAGTTACCGACGGTACTCCATTCTTTACTGTATTGTTTGACCTCTTTTCCATCCACCCTTTTTTCTTTTTCTCTTGCTCAGTTCAGGTGATAGAGTTTTGAATCTTTTGAAAACTAACAGCACGTCGTAAACGTGGAAGCAGAGTGGTGTATACGTTTATTTTGATTGTTGTTACCTGAAGCACTTTTCAGTAGAGTAGTTTTCTCAGAAAAGTAATTAAATATACGAGGATTTTCTTTGCACGTTGATGCTTTTTCTGCGGGCTTAATTTGAGAATAGTTTTTATATGATGGGTCAGTGTAACAAAATATGTTAACTTCCATAGCACTTTCAGTTATATGTAGGGTGGGTATATATAGTTTCGTTTTTGTTTTGGCAGACTATTTTTAAAAATAGTTCTAGATTTACAGAAACATTGTTAGAGATAGTACAGCGTTACCAGATAACCACACCGGGTTTTATTAGAGCTAATAAACTAATGTTGATGTGTTGTTAACCAATATTCATGCTTTATCACATTTTCTTAGTTTTTACCGTAATTTTTCTGTCTCTGTCCCAGGATTCCATCCACAAACCACATAACATTTAGTCATGTTTCCCTAGGCTCCTGTTGGTCGTGGCAGTTTCTCAAACTGTCCCTGTTTTGGATAACCTTGACAGGTTTTAGGAGTGCTGGTTAGATATTTTATAGGATGTCCCTTTGTTGGAGTTTGTGTGATGTTTTTCTCATGTTTATACTGGGGTTATGGGTTTTTGAGAGAAAAATCAAGGAAGTAATCACCTATCGAAGGTGATACATCTTGTCATCGTGGCTTATCACTGGGGATATTGGCCTTGATCTTGGTGTGTCAGGGTTCCCCCCTGTGGTTGCTTCCTCTCCCATTCCACATTGTCACCTTTAGGGGGCAGTCACTATGTGCAGCCCACACCTAAGGAGTGGGGCTTATGCCCGTACATTCTTTGGAGTTCTGCATGGGACATGCGTTTCTTCTCCATTTTTAAAATTCACGTTAGTCTGGATTTACGGGTTATAATCCAGTATCACTCCATTTGCTCAGATTGTTCTAGCTTTGACCATCGAGAGCTCTTTAAGGTGGCTCCTTGATCCCTTTGATGCACCCAGTCATTATGGGGTTTTGTGGTGGTTTTTTAAAAATGTTTTTTACCACTTCTTTACTTTGGCACTGCAAGAAACCTTGACCCTAGAATCAGCCATTTCTCCAAGGAACTTTGTTTCCTTTTATTGGAGAGCTGCAGTTAGCAACCGTGATCCAAGAGCTTGGTGTGTTCATTTCGGCTAGGGTGTCTGTCTTTTAGGACCTTTTAGCTGGCAAAGCAAAAGACATGTTCATGCTAACCCATGTATGTATACATGTCTACAAGCGTTTCTGTATGTCACCATCTGTGTCTGTGTTAAGTGAAGGGAGTTCATGTAGATGTCCACCTCTAACCTGTCACCACAGGGTCATCCTAGCTTCCTTTCCTTACCTGGAACCTCCCACTGCAGCAGGGAGAGCCTGGCCACTCCACCCACCACATGGATGTGGTTGTCGGATCCCAGTATATGTGAACGACTGTCAGAGTTGTCCCCCATATCCCTGGGAAACAGTTTTGTCAAGTGGAGTACACTGCTCACACAGCTCCATAGGGGTGTTTTTAAGATTCTCTTTCTTTGCCTTTGTAATTAGAAGTAGACTTCAGGTCCAAATTACGAGGGTGAATCAAACCCATCTCCTGTCTCTCCCCCATGATCCATGTTGTTGCCAGTTGGATATCTAAACTTTTGAATCCCCGGTAACATAATCCTATGTCTAAGCTTAGCCCCTTAGAAACCATTGAGAAACCTCGAGTTTATTGTTGATTTGCAAGCTGATTGGGAGCTTCCTGGAAATGATCTAAAATAGTCCCTGTATGCAGAGAGAAGGGAGAGACTGAAGAAAGAAGCAGGCACTCCAGGTTGATAGGGGGCAGGTTTGTTTAATAATAGCAAGGGAACTTATGTACCAGGCTGGTTGTGGACAGCCGCAAGATGAGTAGATATCCACACCCACCCGCCAGATCTTAAAAGTTTATAGAGGCCTTAACAGTTCTAAATGTACCCCATCCAAATGGTCTCAACTACACATCACTGTCTCAAGGTAGTGTCCATGGGGCAGCTCTGGGAGCAGGGAAGGCAGGCAGAACCACATACCAGGATGGGAAAGGAGTGGGGAGCCTCCAGTCAGTCACCAGGTCCAGCTTACAGGTCAGCCAGTGGTCGTGTCCTCTTGATGGCCTCCCCCAACACTTACATAGCTCTTTTTCTTTAATTTGCCGTCAATATCCGACATAGTTCTTGTTTTCTCCCCATAGAAAGAAGTTTTGGTATGAAGGTCCTACCTTGGGCTCCCACTTGGTAAGTAGAGGGGCAGCTCTGAGCCCCTTCAGAACTGTGATGAGCACAGGGTTCCAGAAATCACCCGTGCTCCAGCCTGGCAGTCCTTCACCTCCACACTGGAGGGGCCAGGTTGGTAGGGGACTGGATGCCTTGGTAACCTGAAATTTTGACCTTTTAAAAAAGTACTGACACTGTGAAGTTTTCCAGAATGTCGTATCTATTATCAAATTTTAATATGGTAACTTCATTCAGCTTTTGGTGTGTGTGTAATACACAGGTTTATGAATGTCCTACAAATCTTTATGTAAGAAATGGCTCTTACTAGAGGAAAATATACTGTGTATACTAAAAACCCCTGAGTTGTACATTTTAAGAGGGAGAATTTTTTGGTATGTGGGTTATATTTTAGTAAAGTTGTTTTTGGTGATGAAAACACATAAAAGGAGTACATTTAATCTTGGAGTCATGTAGGTAAGGTCTAGAAGGATATAGGTCTGTAAGAGGACCTGCAGTGTAGGGAATGCCAGGAAGCTGAGTGTAATTAATGCTCATTCCTGCGCATCAAGGTATTCAGGTCCTCCCCAGCGCCCCATATGTAAGTCAGCGTGTATAACGTGCACTCGGCCTTTGTGTCTGTTCTTCTTCGTGCAGACGTACAAGCCACCCCAGTTGAACTTCCTGATGAAGAGTGCCACCAAGAAAACCAAGAAGGGGGACCACGTGCGACTGAGGGCCCTAAATGGCCTCCTCTACAAAGCGCTGACCGATCTGCTGTCCACCCCTGAAGTGAGCCAGGAGACCTATGACCTGAACGTGGAGCTCTGCAAGGTAGGCGGCGTTGTAGGCCAGTCTTGCTCAAACAGAAAGAGGAGGCATACACCTCGCTGGTCCTTCAGTTTGGGTTTCAGAAGTGATGGTAAGTGTGGCCATTTCAGTACCAGTGGCACTGAGGGTACTGTGTGGTTGGAGAGCAGACGTGGTTGTATGCAGGTGGGTCCTGGCCAGGCGGTACCAAGTGTACTGTCAGACGCCTGGTTAGTGCGATGAAGGGCGTGAGGAGGCCTGGGTGAGACGGGATGGGCGCATGTGCCTTTACCTTGGGGTTTCCTGCTGTCTACCCTTCAGGGTGAGCGTGTAGCCACCCGAAATAAGGGGGCCAGTAAGCAGCAGTGCCAGCATTTAGATGAGGGCCCAGATACCTCAGCAGAGAGCCTCCCACAGCAGTCACTGGAGCATGTCTGGGTGTTGGGCATGGCGTGATACTGGGACAGTGAATGAGTCATTTGCCTCTAAATGATGCTGTGTCCAGGGTACCTACGTGCTCTGCGAGTGATTTGGGGCTGGGGGCAGGTCTCTCTGACTCCAGACTTCTCCGCCTGCCGTGTGTACTGGAAGATGGCTGTGTCTGGGGAGCAGAAGACGCACACGGAGGCTGTACTGCAGAGAAGCGCGTCACACATCAGGTACAGCAGCCGCCTTCTGAGTGCATTTGCTTCTACTTGCACCTTGACTCTCCCAGCCTGTTTCGTTCAGTATTTCTGCTTTTAAGGAAAATTTTGGAAGCACTTTGCTAAATTTCAGCACGTAATGTACATTTTAAAGTAAGCCATAATCTAGGTCAGCAGTTCTTAAAGTGTGGTCCCTAGAGACTGAGCTGCTTTGAGGGGATTTGTAAGGTTAAGGCTGTTTTCATAATCTACTTCCTTTTCATTGTTGAGGCTGGGCTGAAGCCGCACTGGTAATAATACTTGTGGCCCAGATGTCCTGGTGTCATTTGAACACTCAATTGCTCAAGTTGAAATAGATACTTTTTCATTTGAAAGAACAATTGAACCAACTATCCTTACTCGGATTTGGGTATTACAGACATTGTCTCCAAAATAAGCAAAGTGAACCTGTCACTTGAGGGAAATAAACTGAGCATGTTTGTTGCCAGTGATAAAACTTAAGCTTTCAAGTCAAGCTCTGAATTTTAGAAAACTCATATCCATCATCATGAGTTTGACAGCTTTCCAGTCCTTAAAAATGCAGTGTTTAGTAAGATGTGTTAGCATTCTGAAAATCTGTGTGACTTGGTGAATCACTATCTTGCAAATGACTAATGTGTGAGGTTGCAGTCTTGTGTGGGGAGAGATCAGCTCAAGATAGGCATGCCAGTGAGTTGTGGCATAGTGTCACGTGTCCATTGGTCTAGTTCGGATTCCATATTGCAAGCCATCTTTAGTAAAATACCATTTACTGAGTGTTTATAATATGTCAAAGAAGGTCCACTTTTCTGAAGGGCTGTTTATAGATGCCTGCCTTTTCCAGGTGCAGATCTTTGGGAGACTTGATGTTCTCCTTATAGTTCAACCTAAAAAGCATCAGAACAGGTTAGATTAGATCCAGATGCAGAGGTGTGTTCCATTAAGCTATGCATTAAAAAAATTTGTGACCATGTCAACAATGCCATTCTTCTCAATTTTTTAAATAGAGTTATTTTTCATTAAAAATATATGAATATTGTGTTTGTTAATTTAAATGAATTGATACATATATGTTTTTTAAATAATCTGTTTTAATTTCTGGAATGGTAAATATTGATAGATGTAACCCACACAAACAAAACCTCTTTGGTGTCCTCAGTAATTCTGAAGTGTGTAAAGGAGTTTTGAGACCAAAAATTTTGAGAACCACTGAGCTGGGTGATAGTAAAGAGGTTATTCTGTTTTCTTCTCAGTTTTAAAAAAATGCAGAAACCTAACCAGCCCTTAGAATTGGAACTCATTCTTCCTGCTTCCCCCTCCTGTCTGTCTCTTTTCCTTACCTCTGCACACCCTACTCATTTTTAGGAGAGGAGTAGGTGTGGCAAAGGCAGCCAAAGGTTCACGCGCCACCCGGCGACATACACCACAGTGATGGGCCTTGAAAATTGTAGATCAAAGAACATTCAGTTAATACCACTTTTTACATTTAACAGAAACAAGAAAATAAGAGATTTTCAACAAGTGTTGAGATAAGGGTACTGTCTTTAGATTGATTTTTAGGTAACAGAAAATCCAGGTGAGCAGAGTGTCCCTTTTCCTGACTCTGCTGATCACCTGAGGTTTAGTGTATAGGTTTTCCCCAACTGTGTGCAAGTTGTGTTGTCACTGCGACGCAGGTGCTGTGTGTCACTGAATGAATACTTGCTGCAGTTGATTCCCCTCACGCCTGCCTGTGTTGCCCAGCTAAGGAGCACAAAGACCAGTCCTGCATCTGACACTGAGGTGGAGAGGACTGGCCACACTGTGGTGGTGTTGGAGGAGATGTTGACAGGTGGTCAGCAGTGCCCAGACCTGATCAGATTGTTTTCAAGGATCTCAAAGTTGCATTTAAAACAATGAATTAAAAATGAAAAACTATCATTGTAATGATGCAGTTTGTATCCTTTTTGTAATGTGGTGGTTAGCTAGAGAAGACTTTTCTGGGCTGACATTTTCATCTTTGAGTAATTTGATGAGTGAATCTCATTTACCTCTTCACAAGATTATCAAATTTTTTTCTGGTATTGTCAAATTTCTCCACTAAGCATCTCTAACACCTGTGTGAACTTGTCCTGTCTCTCTCCAGGCATCTTTTGATGTCCCGGCAGACCCTGAGGAACATGCCACCCATAGTGTTCATTCAGGACAAAGAAAGTGCAGCTCTAGCTGAGGTAAGGCTCTTCAATAACTTAAAACATAAACTTAATATGGATGAAACTTTAAATTCAGTTTTTAAGTATTCAGAAGATAATGTATGCAGTTAAAAACAACACATGGAAGGTGCAAGGGGCAAGTGAGACTCCATGCCCAAGCTCAGCCACCTCCCCAGACATAACCGTCTTTTCTCATTTTTTAATTTTTTTATGCTTATCGCTATAGCTGGTAAGCCAAGCCTCTACTTCTCAGTTTATAAACTTGAGGCAGTGGAAGTCCATCTGTGCTTGTCACCTCTCACCTCCCTAGGTTTCAGTCCATCTGTGGTTATTTTGTACCATCAGTATTAACAAGGTTTACATTTAGATGCAGGTTAATTATAAAGGTTAAAACTTGTAAGTGTATTTATATATTTTATCTGGGTGGTGGTTACCTTATAGTTATTAAGGTCAGTTATACCTTTTAAAAGTCTTACAAAAAACAACCCAGCGAGTAGTATTTACAATGTTATAATTGGGTAGCTGTTATTCACTGTACGGCTAAGTAGTATTTAGACCTACCAAGGAAAAATATCTAATTGGATATTTTTGTCTTTTGTTATTCACTATATTAGCAATACCAAGAATATACAAATAATAACCTTGATGGATATATGATCTTAGCTAGAGAAGGAAACGCAGGAGTGGAGTCACAGTGCTTGGTTTGAAGGGTCAAACAGGATCTTAGCACAGGGTGCGCTGTGCATATTTCGCAAGGACTTCACCCATGCACTTGTGGTCAAGCTGCTAGGAGCAAGTCGTCTGTTGTCACCACGTGGTGACTTGTCCTCTGTCTGGGGAGGTAGAGTAGCTCTCAGGTCCCTCCTGGCTCTGTAGGTTCCCTTCCAGAAAGTCTTTGGAAGGAGGGAGGTGCACATAAGGCCTTTCTCCAGATCGTGCATTGGGTGTTTGTGTTGGATCTTGCCAGCATGGGCTTACGCAGGGTCTGTCCCACTGCGTTCCAGGTGTGCCATGAGGTGGTGATGTCAGACCGTGTACCATGTGCTGATGGTGGGCGCATGTGTGATCTCAGCTGTTGACTAGAGGCAAAGGGAAGGTCAGGCCTCAACTAGGTTCTTGTCATGAAGTCTCTGCCTCACTGTAGTTAGAAGTAGAGGCTGGACAGGGGCCTCTGCTCTGGGTGATGATTATCCGTCAGTCATCGTAAATCAGCACAGTGCCTGTCAGTTTAATAGGTTTAAAGTCATCCTATGGTAAAGCAGCTAGATTGGCACAAAAATTTTAAATTGGGAGTTAGGGATGGAGCTTTGTAGCAGTGTACCTGATTCTTAGATTGTTTGCACCATGTTGAAAGATTGCAGGTAGTTGCAAAAAATAACAGCTGTTAATGGTTTTGACAGTTTACTTTGCATTCTGGGGATAGTCTTCAGGCTCCTGGTCTGGACATGTGAAAGAGGAGCAGCAATAAGCTCTGTGCAAACTGGACCCTGAGTAACATTTTGCAGTATTGATGTTAGCCACCAGCAGGTTCACACGGACAGGCTCAGCATCGCTGGTCGTTAGGAAAATGGAAACGGAAACCACGAAGAGCCTCCGGTGTACATCCTCCCAGTGGCTTACCTTCAGGTAGTGACAGTACCAGCTGCTCTGAAGATTTGGAGCAGAACTTCCTGTGCGGGGGATGCTGCTAGCAGCACCACCAGGGAAAGTGGCCGCACTGTCCCTGGGGAAGCTAAGCACATCCTGTGACCCACAGGTCCCCCAGGCGAGCACCCACAGACGTGGGTGGGTGTGTGCACACCAGAGACACACACAAGGGCTTGGCAGCAGGATTTCTCTCGGTGCAGATACGTGTTAGCAGTAGTATGGGTGAATGTGCTCTGGTATAGCCACCTGCACCCCTCAACTCACACCTGTGTGTGAGCCAAAGAAAAGGCCCGTATGATTCCATTTAGAAAGAGTTCAGACAAACATGAGCACTCTTTGGCAGTGGAGTCGAAATAATTGCTTTCCTTGGGGAGAATGACCAACCAGCAAGGGCATGAAGGTAGTGGCTTCTGCAGTCCAGCTAAGTGCCAGGGTGTCCACGTGTGTTTGGTTTGTGAAGGTCATTGAACTATACACTTACTGATTTCTGTACTCTCCCTGCTGCAATATAATGAGTCATAAGAAATATATATTTGGTTATTCTGATGACCAAATACATGGTTCCCAGGTATATCTGGTCTTCATTCATAGTTGCTGAAGACACGGCAGAGCCTTAAAGGTGAAGTGGGTGTCCTGTGGTGCTAATGAGAGTTTTGGACCCCACCAGGGGCAGAGGCTGGAGGGTGCATCAGGCCGTGGTCAGTGATTCAGTCAGTCATGACCATGCAGCGAAGGCCTCACAGACCCCGAGAGGAGCTTACTGCTCTCTTGGATGCTGCCTTTCTGTGGGAGGGAGCTTCTGTGCTTGAGGAACCAGAGCTCCCGTGTGCCCCTGAGCCAGGCCCCAGGCTCCACAAGGACAGAATTTGGGACCTTGCTCTATGTGCGTCTTCATCTGTCTGTTAACTTGTACCCTTTATGAATTCCTTTATTAGGCTAGTAAATATGTTCTGTGAGATGCTCTAGAAAATTAAATGAACCTAATGGGGGGAGGTGTTGGAACCTCCAGTCTGTACTCAGCAGGTCAGAAGCACAGGTGTCTGGCGACTGGCGTCTGGAGTAGGGGTGGAGGGCAGTCCTATAGGGCAGAGCCTGGGGACTCTGGTGCTGTCCCCGGACAGATAGCGTCAGAATAGAGTTGGGCTCTTAGATACCCTGCTGGTGTTCAAGAATTGCTTGGTGTTATGTGTGCGGGAAGACCCCCCTGCCCTCTCCACACATATTGGAATCAGGTCCAGGAACCCAAAAGGAGTTAGACTGTTGTATATACTACTACTGTGTACGAAAAACGTCTGTATGTGTTTCATTTCAACCGCAAGGTCGTTACACACCCGCTTGTCTTCCAGCTGACTACCATCTGACCGAGAGCTCCTGACTGGGTGGGCCTCTGGTTGCTGTGTGGTCAGATCTGCATCCTTCTGTAAGAGTGGGCCTGAACTCCCAGTGTGGACCTACTACCTATCACCCACGAGCTCTGTAGACCAGAGTTGCTGTAAAAGGTGAACCCCATGGCCTCTGTTATGTAATAGAACTTGAGGGTGCATTTGCATTTAGTTCTTCATAAAACTTCTAAAATAAGCTTTATTGAGGCATAACTTACATAAGATAAGATGTACCCATTTTAACAAATGCATACCTTTGTGTAATCACCACCCAACTCACCCCAAATAGTCATTAACCCTCCACTGGCATACCACCCATCTGATTTTAGTTACCAACCGTTAGTTTTGCCTGGTAGGATTTCTAGAATCAGACGGGATGCCAACTTTTGCTCAGCACAGTGTTTTTAAGATGTGTCTGTGTTTTGTGTATAAGCAGTTCCTTTTTGGTGAGTGGCACTGCAGTTTATTTCCCCATTTACCTTTCGATGGACACTTGTCTTTTTCCTGGTTTTTGGCTATTATGAGAGAGCAGCTGGTGACATTTGCACACGCATCTATGGATGTGTGTTTTGTTTCTGTTAGGGCAATATGTAGAATGGCGAGTGGCGTTTAACTTGAGGAACCTGCTCCCTGCCTGAACAGTGTGCCATGTCGCCCTCCCTCGTGAGGGAGTTCCTGCCACCCAGTGTTGCCGTTCTGGTGGTTTACACGTGTGTTTTCTTGATGACTAGCAATATCGAGACATCTTTTTAAGTATGGATTGGTTGCGCCTTCCTTGTTTTGTGAGGTCTGTTGAGAATTTTTGTCCATTTTTATAAAGTTTGCTCATTATCGATTTGCACAGGTTCATTTTATATCTGGGACAAGTAGCTTGTCGGATCTGTGCATTGTAATACTTTCTCCCATTCTGAACTTTGGAGATACCTGGTTTGTCCTGCTGCTTCTATTTCCCGGATTTTTCCCTTGGTTCTGCTGCTTTTCATGTTTGCGGTTTTTGTCGGTGTGCTGCTGGTTTGTGACGATGCTTTCTGCTGTGGAGCAGCAGGCCCTGGTTTTGGACCCAGGCTCTCTGGGCTTGAGGTAGGATCTCAGCATCCATGGCTTCGGTCAGAGACTGGAGGTAGTCAGAACAGACAGGGAACGGTGTGGGCAGCCCCTGGTGTCCAGGGGGCAGGGTCATCTGGTCAGTGCCCTCAGGGTAGCAGTATCATGTGTGCCCTGCAAGAGGACTGCATGTCCTGTGTAGGCCCCTCAGCCACTGTGGTGCTGCATTCGAATGCTGGACCCCTGATTTGTGACTTACTTATGCTGGGAGACGTTTTTTTCCCCCAAACATAAAGTTCTATGGCAAAATTGAAGCATTTTGCAAAACTTTATTAGAAACCAATTTTAACTGGTTTCTTCATAAATTTGACCAATATTTACAAGTTTTAAGTAAGCCTCAGCTCATTAGGAGAGGAAAGGTGATGTTTAAGTAATAGGCATTTGAAAGCATAGGCTGTGGACCAGGGTTTGCCATTTGGAAAGTGCGGTTGGAAGGCCAAGCCAGCTTGGTGACGCTTGGTGACGCAGGTGGCGCAGAGGCACAGCTTGCTGAATTCTCCTCTCTTCTTTTTCAGGTTGACCGGTTATTGGCAATTGCTGATTTTGGACCCCCAGATGAAAAAGATGACTTTACACAAAATGATTTCAGGTGACACGTGGGCATATTTCCAATACACTTAGGCAGACACCCAGGTGTGGACTTGCTGATAGCCACACAGCTGCGTGGTCTACATGCTCCAGCTGCTTGTGCAGGCCATCCCTGGTCTTATTGCCCTGGGGCCCATCCTGGCAAGACCACCTAGTGCCTCAGTCGGCCTGTTGGGAAGGCCGATGGTCCACATGGCAGTGCCGGGGTCTGCGGTGTCTGTTGTCACTACTGCAGCTATAGTGAGAGCCGCAGGCTCCCTCCTCTCTCCGCCCTGCACGTTGCTGAGGGCCCCCTCCCAGCACCCAGGTGCACTCATGGACTGCACGGGCAGATGTCTGGAGCCTGCGTGCTGCTGAGGGACGCCAGTGAGAACATGAAGCAGTGAACGTCAGAGATAAGGAACCTGCATTAGGAAGGGGGCACAACACAGTTGGGGTGGCGGACCAGCGGGTGGGTGGGTGTGCAGTGTTACGTCAGTCGGGCAGGGCAGGCCTCTGGGAAAGGGGTATGAGGATTCAAGTGGGTGTGTGGAGGAGGCCCCGTCCCAGGCCAGGGAGTCGCTCTGGTAGGTTCTCGGCTGATGGGATGCTGCACCTGGGTTCCTCTGAGCTGGAGCCAAGTCCACGAGCACCAGTGAGGCCATAGTCCGGATCAGTGGGGAGCCGGGGCAGGGAGAGGCAGGTGGGCATGCCGAGCATTAGAGGCACTGGTAGCCAGATTGGGGTTTTGGGAGGATTGCTCTGGTTTTGCTCCCAGAATAGACTATCTTCTGTTTTCCTTTGGTTCATCACGTAACCTAAGTGGTAGTTGTAATAGACTGCCCACAGTTCTGTTTAACTGGCCTAGTGCACTGGCCTTGTTTAAATGGAAAAAAAAACAAAGTGTGTTTGATAGCCATCCTAACAGTTGCATCAGAAGTGTGCTGGCTGTGCCACGTATAGGCTGCACAAGTGCTGGCTGGTGGATGCCAAAACTAAAACCCCACCTTCCTTCTGTCTTGCCCCCACCATCTCCCTTAGGGGAGTGTCAGGATAGTCTGTAAGCAGCCAGTGTTGGAGGGTGAGGTGCTGCCTCTGGAGCCCCCCTGCTGCTGCTCTGGTGCTGTGTTGGTCCTTGGGGTGAAACTTCCCTGTTCCCTGCAGGGACCCTGAAGCCCTGGACACCCTGGACTCTGCCCCACATTCACGCCTGTGTGAGATTGATCATGAGGCGCTCAACAAGCAGATCATGGAGTACAAGAGGCGAGAGAGGGGCAAGGGGGGCACGGATGCACTGCAGCTGGTGGCGACCAAGCAAACGAGGAAGAGGCCCCGTGTGGACCATGACCAGTCCCAGGCACTACCTGTGGGGGACAGGGATGAAGGTAGCCCAGATGATGGCAGGGCCCCTGAGAAGCACCCTGGGACACGGATGGGGGTCAAGGTGACTGCCAGGGGTCACACCAGGGGTGGATCATGAGTGTCATCTCTATTGAGCTGACCCGTGTCAGCCTGTGGCAGGAGCTCTGCCTTGAGAAAATGCTTGTGCAGTGCACGTCGGGAAAGCCTTTGCACAAGCCACATTTGCTTGTCCCCATAACAGCACGATGAGACAGCCACCAAGAAGTGAGTAAAAACCCAGGGTAACGGCCATGTGGCCAGGCCACGTGATGAGCAGGTTCATCTCACTGGGCCCCTTGGTGACTTTTCACGGGATGCACACACTCCCAGTAAGTCCAGACAAGGGGAGGCTCTGTCCTTGGTCTGTCTCACGCTGTGAGCACCTGTCCTTTTCATAGTCTAGTCAGTGCCACATTTTTCACATTTTTTGTGACTTTTGATGGTGATTTCACTGTTGAAAATGGCCCCAAGTGTGGTGCTGAAGTGTGTTTAGGGCCTGAAGTGTGAGGTACCTGTGGTGTGCCTCCATGTGTGTATTAGGTGAGTGTTGTTCAGGCACGAGTTATGGTCCTGGGAGAAAATAAAATAAATCATTATTTCAGTGTGACCTGGAGAGCATTCTCTTGGGCTTGGGGCAACTCGTTTCCCAGGTATTGTTGACCTGGTACTAAAAGTGTGTACTAACAAAGTTCAGATAGTCAGAGAAAGGTACACTAATAAGACAAAGCAAGTAAACTAATATGGCTTTTCAGGGAGTGTAATTACCATCTTTATAAACCATCTCAGGAAGGAGAGTTTCCCTTACCTGTGCAACACAAGTGCCATAATACCACCTTCTCAGCAGGCCTCTTAGGACCAGGTGTGCCCAGCAGGGATGTGGCTTCAAGTTCTACCTTTGCTAGCACAGCACAGTGGCCTTTGTTGGAGGGACAACATGATGGACACAGGTGGACCACTGCAGATGCTCTGGGGTGTTGGTGTCTGGTGGCATCTGTGTGATCCTGCCTTCTTGGAAGGGGGTACAGTGTCTCTTTTAGGAGTGCAGGTTGCTTGCTTAGCCCTGTCTTGCCTCACCAGAGAAAAAATGTCAGAGGGAAGATGGGCCTCTTTGAAATGTAGATCAGAATCTGTTTTGATCATGCATGGCAGTATGATAGATGTGGACACAGCTGCCTTGGAAGAGTTCGTGACTTAAACTTCCCAAGAGGACGGGGGGTGTCGCAGGGCCTCGGAAGCACCAGGGGAGGTCAGGAGGCAGAAGGAAGGAAAGTGTGGCTGAGAGCCTGTGTTGTGGCTTCTGCAGGAAGGTGTGGGCGAGGCAGGGCAGGTACATTTGACTAAGTTGAGGATTGGATAGTCTGAATAATCTCAGCAGCCCCTGGGCTATATGGGTGGTTTCTAGTTGCCCAGTATCTGGCCTTCTGGATGCTTAGAGCAGAGGAAATGCTGGTGTGGGAGTGTGAGAGCTGGATGAAAGGCGGTCCGGGTATGGGCTCTGACGTAGTCGGCTTGCAGGTGAAAGGCCTGCTCACAGGGAGTCATTCACTGTCTGCAGGATGCCCTGGGAGGGCTCTTCCCAGCCAGCAAGGCCTCCAAGATATCAAAACATCATAAATACAAAAAATAAAATGTGATTAATACAGGACCCCACCGCACTGAGCAGCCTGCTCTACTGACTGCTGATTCTGGGCCCATGCTGCAGAGGGACCCAGATCCCAAATGGCAAGGGGTGTGTCCTTGCAACACTCCTGGTTGTGTCTGTGCCCAGTGCGGTGCAGGGGTGTGTATCAGCCTTACGGTGTGGAGGCAGCAGGCATTGCAGGCGAGGCTGGTGTAAGAAGCTGGCTGCTCTTTTTGATCTTTCCATCTGTGCTCCAGGGCTAGGCCCTGTACAGTTAGCAAATGGTAGGGGCAAGGTCTTTTTTCCAGACACAGGAAACTTTGTTCATACTCCATATTCTTAAAGGAAGGATTTAAGACAATCTTTAAGGATAGGCACAAAGCCACAACTAATATAAATAGAATGAAAAAAAGGACCAGGAAAAGGACAGAGATGGTATTTGGACCAGTAATAGAAGGAACAAAAGTTTATGTGTCAAGAAAGAGCTTGAGGTGTGACCCTGGATGGTTTTGTCACAGAGCAGTCCTCACACTGCTGCTGCTTAAGGCCTGGTCCACATTGATCATCTCCGCATCTCCTGCCAAGCGCCGTAAGACAAGAGTGAAAGAAGGTATTTCCACATGGGCTTGGACCCATTCTACTTGGGTAGAAAAATGATGTTACTTGTATCCATATCAGCAGTTGGAATGCCGCACTCTGCCTGTTTTTAAGGACTAATTTTATCTGTGATGTGAAAGAGCTCACTCAGGACTTCCCAAATACAGAGAAATCTTCCTAGTTCACCTTTAACTTCATTAAAAGGACTCCAAACTTTATTCCTGAAGTGTATCCAGGAACTACCAGGTTGGTGAACACACGGAGCCTGAGCAGCAGTGCACCTGGATCAGGCATGGGAGCTCTGCACTTCCTGTACCTCATCTTCTCTCTTCCATCTGGCATTCCCGAGTTTATCCTTTTGTGATAAACTTCTGATGTACGTGTGGAGCTTAAGATAGCAACCCAAAGCCCACCACGTAAATGTACTGGGGGCAGTGCGACCACAGAGCTGGCTGTGGGACCTTAGGAAAGTCTGAGCAGCCAGGTAACAAAGAAAAAACCAAATATCAAGCAACTAAAAACATCTAACAAAAAAGAAAAGTTGACAGTCTCCCAGAGAGTATTGCCCACAAAAGAAAATTTTTTCAGACTTTGAAAAATTCATGTCCTTCAAGAAGATTTTCCTATCTCAGTCTTCCATCTGATGTCGTGGCTTTGAGGTCCTGTCAGTAAAGTTCAAAACATCTCAAATTTTGTTATGGAATCTCAGCCCAAGAGTTTGTGATACCTGTCATTTCTTTTGGGGGAAAAAGAGTATAAGTATGTTTTGTAATAATAATAAAACCTTTGAATTTCAAATGTACCCCTTTTCCTTTTCCAGACTTGAGCCCATGACCCCTCACCTGTCACCTGCCTCCGGGCTCCCTTCTCTCCAGGACTCTTTTCTGATGACATCAGTTGAGCGCAGCTCCTTCAACGAACTCCGGACTCCCACACAGGCTCAGGGGTGCCTCACTGCTCCTGCTCCTCCTCCTGTGATGACTTCTTGTGGCACATGCTTTTCCCACCACTTCCTATCTCACCCTGGGTACCACCTCTCAGGAGCCTTCCTCAAACTCCCAGGTCTTAGTTGCAGGCTCCCCCACATGTCCATAACCCAGACTACATTAAAAGGTGAGTCAGTCTTTCACCTGTACCTCCCTCAGGAGAGACACTGTGGTTCTTGAGGTTTCCCCTGCCAGTGTGAGGTATATGTTGATGGACTACTTAATGGACCATTTGTGTTTGCTCCAAGGTCAAGGGCAAATGTTCTTGCTAGCTCAGAGGAAGGAAAATATAAGCAGTAAATGCAGGAGTGGCTCTAGGCTCCTTCACACCTTGTGTCTGAGAAAAGCTGAAGAAAGCAGAAATATGGAGCCAAAAAGAAGTCAGACTGAAAAAGAATTCTTTGTCCTTGGGGTCATTGTGGGAACTCAGGGCTGGAGAATGCATAAGAAGAAGGCAAGAAGCAGGTTCTGTAGATAGACTAGAGTGCTGGGTAATCAGGACCTGGCCTGAGCAGGATGGGAGCACTGGCTCATCTGCACTCTGACTAGAAGAAGGCAGTGTCCTCTGCTGCAGAGAGACCTTTTTAGCCATCTGGCTCTTAAACCTGCTACTTCAAGTTCAATACTTAGATCTGCCTCTTATTGCAGAGTAACCTCTGCTCAGTTTCCTCACTGTCGGTGGGGATAACAGTACATCTACTTCAAGGGCTTGCTGTGAAGATACCACTTGACACATGTGAGCCCTTAGCAGAGCACATGGCACGTGCTCCGTGTGCCTTAGTTCTCAATGTTGCCTTCACAGGACTTGGGTTTCAGTGACAGCAGAGGGGGCACAGTGAGTGAGGCAGCTCATTTAGTGTCCTTTGGTGGAAATGTGCACAACCCCCCTTGTGAGGATGTGCAGAGCAGGACCTGCAGGCCCCCAGGATGGAACCGAACTGTACATGTAGCCAGGTTTTTGTGTCCTTGTGACCTGCCAAGGTAAAAGGAGATGAGAGTCTGTGTCCTGTTAGAAGTAAAATGTGTTTATCAAAACCCAAAGTACCAGTGATAAATGTGAAGAGACTGTCTATGCAAACATTTGTTGGGCATACAAAAACAAGTTCTGTTGGGGAAGTAAAAGCACAAGCAGCCATCCATCCTCCAGTTTTGTCTCAAGAGAATGGAGCATAACTGTGTGGCTTTCTAGCATTACAGCTTTAGATGTGAATAAAATCCAAAAGGGAAACTTGAGAATTGACAAGTTTTCATTCTGCACCATGAAGCTCTGAATAGCATGATTATTAGGGGCAGACTTCTTACAGCCTCCTGTGTTGAGATTCCTGAGCTGTGGCCATAGGCTCACTCAGAGGTCACGACCTCTGCTGGCTCCCAGGGTCTCAGAAGCCCCCTGGGAGGAGATGGAACTCAGCCAGGCATCCCAGCAGTGCAAGAAGGTGTAAGTATTACACAGCCCAGGGCCAGTGATGTTCAGCAGAGACCCATCAGGCCCCATGGGACTTATCTGTTCATTTTCCAAGCCCCCATTCCCAGCAGTTCTCATTTGCAATCCTTAGTCCCCCATGTACTCAGACTGCTCTTGCACCAGTTCCAGAAAAAGAAGGGGTAGAAAGAATATTTGAAGAAAGAATGGCTGAAAATTTCCTAAATTTGAGGAAACAACCAGGAAGCTCAATGAACTCCAAGTAAGGTGAACTCAGAAGCCCATATCAAGACCCACTCAAATTTTCAAAAGCCAAACAATATTGAAAGCAGCAAGAGAGAAATCATCATATACAAGGGTTCCTCAAAATAAGATGAATACATTTCTCATCAGAAACTTTGGAAGTCAGGAGGTAGTAGGCTGATATATTCAAAATGCTACAAGAAAAACTCAACTAAGAATCCTATATTCGGCAAAGTATCCTTCAAAAGTAAGGGAGAAATTAAGATATTCTTGGTTAAATGAAAGATGAGGGAGTTCATTACCACTAGACCTTCCCCATGAGAAATGCTAAAGGGATTCCTGCAAGGTGAAGTGAAGGATGCTAGATAGTAATTCAAAGCTGTATGGAGAAATATAGACCACAATAAAGGTAAGGTCATGGCCAATCATAGAAGCAAGTATTGTAACAACAGTCTGTAACTCCACATTTTGTTTTCTATATAATTTAAGAAACTAGTGCATTTAAAATAACTTTATGTCTTGGGGAACACCATGTATAAAGATGGATTTTTGTGACAACAAAGAGTGGAGATGGAACTCTTAAAGAAGCAGTGTTGTGTGTGATTGAAATTAAGCTGGTATAAATTTAGAGTGCTGTGGGTTTAGGATGTTAAATGTAATCCCCATGGCAACCACAAAGAAAAAATACATAACAAAATCAAAGTAAATGTTTTCACTACAAAAAAAAAATACTAAACATGAAGACTAGTGCAGGCAAAGAAAGAAAAAAAAGCCATACAGAAACAAAAGCACAGAAATAAGTCTCTGCTTGTCAGTAACTTTTAAGTGTAAGTGGTTTAAACTCTCCAATGAAAAGACAGATTCATGGATGAAAAGCATTATTCAACTATATAATGTTTACAAGAGATTCACTTTAGATCCAAGACATAAGTAGATTGAAAATGAAAGGATGTAAAAAGATGCTCCATGCAAACAGCAAACACAAAATAGCAAGGGTGACAATGCTAATATCAGACAAAAATGACACTAAATTGAAAAAGATTGCAAGAGATAACATTACTAATAAAAACTTCAATGAAACTAGATAGGTAAAATCACAAACAGGCACCTAATGACAGACCATCAAAATATGCGAAGTAAAAACTGACAAGATTGAAGGTCGTTCTAAAATAACAGACTTCAGTACCCTCTCAGTAATGACTAGAACAAGATAAAATAAGGGAATAGAGGATTTAATAAACCAACAAAATCTAATAGAATGCACTCAGCCAACACATGGGACATTTTACAGGATAGACTATATAGTAGTCTGCAGATTCTCCTTGGATTTAAAAACATAGCTATCATGCAATATGTTTTTCAATGACTGTAAGGAGGTGAAGTTATAAATCAGCAACAAAATTGGAAAATTCACAAATTGTGGAAGTCAACACACTCTCAGCCAACAGATCAAAGAAATCACAAAATAAATTAGAAAATACTTAAGAGATGAATGAAAATGGAAACATACCAAACCTTACAGTATACAGTGAGAGCAGTGCTAAGTGGGAAATTTATAGCTATAAATATAAAAAATGATCTCAAATCAACAACTTTACAACTTAAGGAAATAGAAAAGAGGCAAAGCATAGCTAGCAGAAGTGTATATTAGAGCAGAGATAAATATAGAATAGAAAATCAGTGGAGAATATCAGTGAAAAATGTCCTTCAAAAACAAAATTGACAAACATTTAGCTAGATGAAGAACAAAGATGCAAATTACTAAAATCAGAAGTGAAAATGGAGAAATACTACTGCTTCTACAGAAATAAGGATTATAAGAGTACTACAAACATTTACACCAACAAATTGGATAACCCAGATGAAATGGGCAAATTCCTAGAAACAAAATCTACCAAGATTATTAAATCATGAAAAGTTAGAAAATCTAAATAAAGGAGGATTGCGTTTGGGGATGAAATATCTCTTCACAAAGAACCCTGGACCTGATAGCTTCACTGACACTGGTGAATCCTAACATTAGATTAAACTAATACTGATCCTTCTCAAACTTGTCCAAAAAGTATTGAAGAGAACACTTCCCAACTCATTCTAGGAGGCCAGTATAACCCTGATACCAAGGCCAGGAAAAGACATGACAAAGAAAGAAAATCACAGACCAGTGTCCCTTATGAACATTGATGGAAAAGTCAACAAAATACTAGCAAACCGAATTCATCAGCATTATTAAAAGGATTGTATACCATGACCAAGTGGGACTTATTCCTGGAATGCAAAGATGGTTTAACATACAAAAATCAGTAAAAAGCCACATCAGCAAAATGAAGGGGAGAACCACATCATGATCCATAAATGTATTTGACACAATACAACATGCTTTCTTGAAAAAACAGGAAGAGTGTACCTCGGTATAATAAAATCCATATATGAGAAAAATGTAACAAACATAATAATAGCAAAAGACTGAGAGCTTTTTTTTTTTAGCTCAGAAACAAGGAAGTGAGAGTGATTAGAAAATAAAAAGAAATAAAAAGCCTCCAAATTGGAAAGGAGGAAAAATTATATCTGCAGATGATATATTATATGTAGAAAATCCTAAAGACATCATTGAAAAGTTGTTAGCTCTAATAAATTCATAGCAGGATTCAAAGTCAGCACAAAAGTTAGTTGCATTTCTGTACACAGTAAGTGATCAGAAAAGGAAATTACAAAAACAATTCCATTTACCATAGCACCAAAAAGAATAAAATACATAGGTGTTAACTAAGGATATGAAAGACTTGTACAATGAAAACTACAAAACATTACTGAAAGAAACTAAAGAAGACATAAATAAATGGAAATGTCCCATGCTTATGGATTGGAAGACTTATTAAAATGTCAGTATTTCCCAAAGCAATCTACAGATACAGTGTAATCCCTGTTCCAGTTACTTTATTAGAAATAGAAAAATCCATCCTAGAATTCACATGGAATATCAAAGGATCCTAAATAGCAAAACCATCCCCCAAAATAACAACTGGAGAACTTACACTTCCCAATTTTGAAATGTGCTACAAGACTACCTGCAATGTGTGCTTTTAGATAAAACAACAATAGTATTATACATAGCAGTAATAGTAGTATAACTCTGGGTTTCTGGACCCAATTCCAAAGTACATTAAGTATGTGGGAGTGGATCTTCCCACACATAACACCAAGCAATTCTCGAACACCAACAGGGTGTCAAGAGAGCTCAACTCAGTTCTGATGCTGTCTCCCCAGAGACAGTACCAGATTCTCCCAAGGGCTCCATCCTACAAGACTGCCCCCCATCCCCAACTCCAGATGCCAGTCTCAAGCCCCAGATGGGTAAGCTGTGCTTCTGACCTACCAGCTACAGATGGGAGGTTCCAAGGACTTCTGTCTTAGGTTCAATTAATTTGCTAGAGCAGCTAACAGAACTCAGGAAAACACATTTACCAGTTTAATAAAAGAGTACAAGTAAACAGCCAGATGAGGAAATACATAAGGCAATGTCCCAAATATATAAAGGAGCTTCTATCCTCTTGGAGCTGGTGGCCTTTGGAGGTGTTCTGGTCCCCCAAGCCTAAAGGCTTTCCCTGACTGGCAGGCAGGATCCCAGAGAGCACAAAATGATAAGCTCTTTCTTTGGTTTCTGTGAGGGATTCATTGCATAGTCATGACTGACAAAATCATTGGGCACTAGCTGATTCAACTGCCAGCCCCTGCTGGGGTGGGGTTCATAAGTCTCTCATCAGCATGACAAGATACCATTTCACTTTTAAGATGCTGCAGTGTCTTCAGGAACTGTGGATGAAGACCAGATATACCTGGGAAGTACATATTTGGTCATTTGAGTGACCAAATGTGTGTTTCTTACTGTATCATGTTACCAGAATCAAAGTAGTGTGGTGCTTGATGAAGGCAGATGTTTAGACTAATAGAATAAAGAGCCCAGAAATAAATGCTCACATATATGGTCAAATGACTTGACAAAGGTGCCAGAATCATTTGTTGGGAAAAAGTCTTTTCAGTAAATGATGCAGGGAAAACTGCATCTTGTCTATGTGAATATGCTCATGTGAAGGATGAAGTTGGACCTTATCTAATATCACTTAATCAAAGTTAACTCAAAATGGATCAAGACCTAAGGATAAGGCTTAGTATTTGGAAAATAAGTGGGGCTTAACTCCCAGAGAGCTAGAGGGCTGTGGGAGGCCAATTCTCTGGTCTCAGAGGGCTGGTGTGCTATGTCAGTTGGTCTGGGACCCAGGACAGAGGCATCAATTTGAAAAGCATCCGGGTTATATGTGAGGGAGATTTGTTGACTGACTTTGGGATGTGTGTCAGGGGGGCAGGGATCTGCAGGATCTTTATCAAGAGTATGAGGGGTTAGCGGAGTGATTTCCTTTGCTTTCACCCTAGCCGGCTGGATGCTTGCAGAAACCAGTTCTGACACTTGATCTGCCATGCCAGTACCACTTGTCCCACAATAGCAGGTGCCCCCTCCATAGAGGTGAGGAGCTAGCACCACCACCACCACCCCGGTCTGCCCACAGGAGACAGAGCTATAGGCCTCAGGCAGCTGTGCTGGGAGTAAGCCCTCCTACTAATGCACCCACAGGAGTCAGCTGATAATTGCTGACAGCAAGGTGGAGGGCCAGCCTCAACCACCACCTACTTGATGTAGTCATAGTCCAGCTACAACAGGGCACACATAGCCCAAACAGGGCACCCTTGGAACACCTGGCTCTGATGGCTGAGGTCATTGCACTGGGCACCACAGGACACCCACCATAAGGCCTTTCAAGACAAGGAGACATAGCTGACCTCTTAATATATAGAAACAAACAGAGCCAGACAAAACAAGGCAGAGGAATGTGTTCCAAAGGAAAGGACAAGACGAAAAGCTGAATAAAACGGACACACAATCTATATGATGAGAATTCAGAGGAACGGTCATGAAGATGACTCATCAGGTGGGAGAGAAGAGTGAACAAACTCAGAACTTCACCAAGAGAGCAATTTTTAAAAGAACCAGTTTTTTTTACAAAGTTTATTTTATTAAAGAATACAATAACAAATGAAAAGTACACTAGTGGGAGTCAAAGCAGATTAGAGGATATATCAATGGTCTGAAAGGATAGTGGAAAGTAACCAAGCTGAAGAGAAAAAATAAAGAGCATAGGTTAAGGGATATCTGCAACAAATTCAAGTATAGTAACATTCACATTGAAGGGTCATTATAAACTTAATGGGGGAGAAAACTTAATTGAACAAATAATTGCTAAAAACTTCCTTCGGAAAGGAAACAAGCATCATGGTCTAGGAAGAACAGAGATCCCAAAACAAGATGAGCTCAAGAAGGTCCACATTACAACATAATTGTTAAAATGTCAAAGATTAAAGGTAAAGAGAAACTTAAAAACAAGAAAAACAGTTACATACCTGGAAAATCCCATAAGGCTATTAGTCAACTTTTCAGTAGATAACTTGCAGGCCAGAAGGGAGTGGCATGACATGTTCATAATCCCAAGAGGAACAAACCTACTACCAAGAATCTACCTGGCAAATTATTAAGAATTGAAGGAGAAATAAAGTTTCCCAGGCAACAAAGGAGCTCATTGAACTGACCTTACAAGAAATGTTAAAGGGAGTTCTTTAAAAAAGGTAAGGCCATAACTAGAAAAAAGTTTTGAAAGGAAAAAAAATTCACTGGTAAAGCAAGTATGAATTTAAGAAGACAAATAAGCAATTATACACAAAAATTAGTGAAGGAAAAGAGATGTGCAATATAATGTACATAAAACATGAAATGGAATAATAGAAGTGGTTTTAGAATGCATTTGAACTTAAGCAACCATCTATCTGACTATATACATGGGATGCCATACATGAACCTCATAACCCAAACCAAAATCCTATAATAAATATACAAAAATAAAGAGAAAGGAATCCAAGCATAATACTAAAGAGAGTCATCACCTCACAAGGAATGGGAATAAGAGAAGAATGTAACAGAGAAGAACTACAAAAACAACCAGAAAACAGTTAACAAAATGGCAATAAGTACATATCAGTAATTACTTTAAATGGATTAAATGCACCAAAAGGTATAGGGTATTAACTGGGTATAAATGACAGAGCCATGTGTAAGCTGCCTATAAGAGACCCACTTTGGACCTAAAGACACAAAGTGAAAGAATGGAAAACTCCTCCATGTAAATGGAAGCAAAAAAAAAAGCTGGGCAGCAGTACTTACATCAGACAAATAGACTTCAGAACAAAGTAACAGAGCAGGTGTTACATAGTGAGTGGTTCTATCTATCAAGAAGATCTAACAATTATAAATATCTATGCACCCAACTCAGGAGCACCCAAATATATAAAGCAAATAGTAACAGACAGGGAAATCAAGAGTAGTACAATGGCTTTAATACCTCACTTTCATCAATGGATAGATTGTCCAGACAGAAAATCAGTAAGAAAACAGTGGCTTTGACACATTAGATGAGCTGGACTTTAGCAGAGAGATACAGAGATTAGAATACATGTTTTCTTTCTAGTACACACTGCATTCTCCAGTGTAGGTCCCTTTAGGCCACAAAACAAGTCTCAATAATTTTTTTTATTAATTTTATTTTGGTATCATTAATCTACAATTACAATTACATGAAGGACATTATGTTTACTAGGTTCCCCCCTTCACGAAGTCCCCCCCACATACAAATTTTAAAAGATTTTTATCAAGCATGTTTTCCAACCACTGTGGAAATCAGTTACAGGAACAAATAATGGGAAAAACAAACATTATGCTCCTAAGCAATCAATGGGTCAGTGAAATCATAGAGGAAATTAAAAAGTACCTGGAGGCAAACAAAAACATGTAATGGTTTAAAATCTTTGGGATGTAGCAAAAACAGTTCTGAGAGGGAATTTTATAGCAATACCGGCCTACTTAAAGCAGCAACTATCAACACCTAAAAGAAAAAAAAAAGAGCTCAAAGTTAGTAGAAGGAAGGAAATCATAATGATTAGAGTGGAAATATGTGAAAGATGAAAAAGAACAGAAAAGATGAATAAAACTAAGAGCTAGTTCTTTCAAATATAGAAGTGATAAACCTTTAGTAACTCATCAAGAAAAAAGAGGACTGAAATAAATCAGAAATGAAAGAAATTATACAACTGATGTCACAGGTACAAAGGATTATAAGAGATTATGAAAAATAATATACCAACAAATTGGACAACCTAGGAGAAATGGGTAACTTTCTAGAAATATACAATCTTGCAAAACTGAATCAGGAAGAAACAAATCTGAACAGAACAATTACCAGTAATGAAACTGTATCTAATCAAAAACTCCCATCAAACAGAAGTCCAGGACCAGATAGTTTCACAGGTGAATTCTGCCAAACATTTACAGAAGAGTTAATACTAATCTCTTCAAACTATTCCACAAAACAGAAGAGGAAGGAATTCCTCTACAAATTCATTCTATGAGGCTAGCATTACCCTAATGCCAAAATGAGACAGAAACTAGGGGAAAAAAAGTACAGACTAATATCCCTGGTGACCTTAAATATTAAAGTCCTTAACAAAATGTTAAATAATTAAAAAAATACATTGGAAGTGTCATTCACCATGATCAAGTGGTATTAGTTCTAGGATGCAGGGATAGTTTAGCACCCTAAAATCAATCAGCATGTTATATATGCCATATTAATAAAATGATGAAAATGATAGGATAATCCCTATACAGAACAGGCATTTGACAAAATTCACTCATTCATGATAAAATCTCAAAGCAGGTATAGAGGGAACATAATAAAGGCCATATATGATAAACCCACAGCTAACATAATATACAATGGTAAAAATCTGAAAGCTTTTCCTCTAAGATCAGGAATAAGACAAGGATGTCTACTCTCACCACTGTTAGTCAACATTGTATTGTAAATCATAGCCACAGAAATTGGACAAGAAAAATAAACACCTAAATTGGTAAGGAAAAAGTAAAATTCATCACTTTGCAGAAGATACTGTATATAGAAAACTAAGGATGCCACCAGATATTAGAGCTAATTAATTCAGTAAAGTTGCAAGATACAAACCCAATATAGAGAAATGTGTTGTGTTTCTACATGTAAATAACAAACTAGCAGAAAGAGAAAAAAATTTACAATTGCTTCAAAAAATAAAAGTACCTATGAATAAATTTATCAAAGGAGTTGAATTTGTATTCTGAAAATTACATGACATTGATGGATGAAATTGAAGATTAATAAATAAATGAAAAGAAACCCACACTTATGTGGCTAATTAATATATGACAAAGGAGGCAAGGACATACAGTGGGGAAAAGTAGTTTCTTCAATAAATTATTTTGGAAAAACTGGACATCCACATGGAAAAGAATGGAACTGGGCCACTGTTACAGCATACACAAAAATAAACTCAAAATGGACTGAAGACCTAAATATAAGACATGAAACCATAAAACTTCCAGAAGAAAACATAGGCAGCACACTCTTGGACATTTGCTTTAGCAATTTTTCTGGTTATGTCTCCACAGAAAAGGGAAACAAAAATAAACAAGTGAAACTACATCAAACTAAAAACCTGCACAGCAAAGGAAACCAACAAAATGAAAAGGTAATCTGAGTGGGAGAATATATTTGCAAATCATATCTAAAGAGTAAATATCTAAAATATATAAAGAACTCAGATAACATCAAAAAGTCCAATTAAAAAATGAGTAGAGAAACTGAATACGTTTTCCCAAAGAAGACAAACAGGTTACCAACAGGCACATGGAAAGATGCTCAATATCACTAATTATCAGGGAAGCATGAATCAAAACCACAATGAGATATTGCCTCATAGCAATCAGAATGAGTACTATCCAGAGACAACAGGTGTTAGCGAGTATGTGGAGAAAAGGGAACCCTCCTACACCATTGGTAGGAATATAAATTGGTGCAACCACTATGTAAAGCAATATGGAAGTTGCTCACAAAATTAAAAATAGAAATACCATATGATCCTGCAGTTCCACTACTGGGAATTTACCCAAGGAAAATGAAAACACTAATATGAAAAGATACATTCACCCCTATGTTTACTGCAGCATTATTTACAATAGCCAAGATATGGAACAACCTATGTGTATATTGATAGATTATTGGATAAAGAAGATGTGGTACATATATACAATGGAATATTTTTCAGCCATAAAAAAATAAATCTTACCATTTGTGACAACATGGATGAACTTAGAGGGTACTATGCTTAGTAAAATAAGAGAAAAACAAATACCATATGATTTCACTTCTATGTGGGATCTAATAAAACTAATGAACAGACAAAAGCCCTGAAACCTACTAAAAATATATAGAGAACAAACTAGTGGTTTGTTCTCCCCAGAGGGGAGGGAGGTATGGGGATAGGCAAAATAGGTGAAGGGGATAAAGAGGTACAGATTTCCAGTTATAAAATAAGTCACAGGGATAAAAAGTATAACATAAAGAATATAGTCAATATCATAATTGTATTTTGACAGAAAGTAACTACACTTTGGGGAACATTCCATAATGTATATGAACATCAAATTCCTGTGTTGTATACCTGAAACTAATATAATGTTATATGTCAACTGTACTTCAATATAAAATAGAGAAACAGGAGGGAATGCTTCAGGGTATTGAATTTGCCAATGATTTCTTGGATATGACACAAAAGACAGGGAACAAAACAATAAATAGACCAATTAGATTTAATGGAAACTTAAAAATTTTGTGCAAAGACAGTATCATCAATAAAGTAAAAAGGTAATCCAAGGAATGGGAGAAATCCCTTTCAAATCATGTATCTGATAAGGAATCAATCTCCAAAATATATAAGAATGTCTACAACTCAACAAAAAAAAAATTCAAAGACAGCCAGTGTTCTTGAAATCTCTCCAAAAAAGATATACAAATGGCCCATAATCAAATGAGAAGATGCTCAACATGACTAATCATTAGGGAAATGCAAATAAAAAGTACAATGAGTAACACCTCACATCCATTAGGAGAGCTACTATTTTTAAAAAAATGTGTTGATGGGACTGTGCACTGTTGGTGGAAATGTAAAATGGTGTAGCCACTGTGGAGGGCAGTATGGCCATTCCTAAAAAAATTAAAAAGAGGGTTACAAAATGATACAGCAATTCCACTTTTGGGTATATTCCAAGAAGAATTGAAAGCAAGGTCTCATAGCCAAAGTAGAATTATTCACAATAGCTAAAATGTGTGAGCAACCCAAGTGTCAATTGATGAATGAATAAGCAAAATGTGGTTCTTTTAGGATTCCCAGGTCCAGTTCCAACATGGGAGTGGTTCCCTCACTCACAACGCCAGGCGATTCTCAGACAGCAGCGGCGTGTTGACACTACCCACCTGGAGATAAATCAGATTCCTCATACTCAAGTTCCACAAGATTCCACCCTCTGCACCGCCACTGCAGGCCAGTTGCAAGCCCCAGGCTCTCACCTGTGCTTCTGACTTACCAGCTACAGGGTGGAGGTGCCCACAACCTCCTCCTTAGCTTGGACTAGTTTGCTAGCGCAGCTCACAGAACTCGGAAATACGTAGGGCTATGGGTTTATTAAAGGATATGATAAAGGATGCAAATACACAACCAGATGAAATGCATGGGGGTGATCCCGAGAAAAAAAAAACTTCTTTCCACATGGAGCTTGGGGCTTGGCTCGGAAGCATTCTGGTTCCCTAAGCATGGAAGCTTTCTACAGAAAGGCCGTAACACCATCCCCTTGGGTTTTTATGATTGACTAAGTCATTGGCCATTGGCTGATTCAACCTCCAGCCAGCCCACCTCCCCTCCCCAGAGGTGTGTGGGGGATGAAAGGTCAACCTTCTAATCACATGTTGGGTCCCCCTGGACCCACCCTCATTCAAAAGTCATCATCATTAATAACAAGACAACCCATCTCATCTTTATGGCTCTGAAGTGTTCTCGGGAACTGGGTGAAGACCAAATACATCTGAGAAGTACATTTTGGTCATCTGAATGACTAAACATATTTCTTACACATCATTATATTCCAGTGGTGTATTCATACATGGAGTATTATTCAGTCTTAAAAGGGAAGGAAGTTTTGCAATATCTATGCTACGGATGAGCCTTGAGGACATGGTGCCAAGTAAAATAAGCCAGTGACAAAAACACAGATATTGTGTGAGTCCACTTAGGTGTGGCACTTAGAGGGATCAGAATCATAGACACGACAGGATGGCAGGGGCCAGCGGCTAAGGGAGGAAGGAAAGGTGGACGTAGTGTTTAATGAACAGTGTCAGTTTCATAAGATGAACAGAATTATAGGGATGGTTGGTTGGGGGACCCACAATATGAACATATTTAGTAGCCTGTACTTAAAAATGGTGATGATGGTAAATTTTGTTATGTGTTTTTATTACCACAATAAAAAATTAGGAAAAAGAAACAGGAGAGATGGATTAAAGATGGCAGCATGAGAGGAGAGACAGAGGCTTCCTCCTAAAACTGGATACAATCAGAAAATTTAATTGGCACAACTAATCCTGAGAGAGCAACAGGAAAGAGGACGCGTCAGACTGCACACCCCTGGAGAGAAGAGCAGACCTCAGTGAACGGGGTAATGTTCCAGAGCTGTGGCTCCACGGGACCCGAGCCCCTCCCCCACCCAAGCTCACCGGCGGGAGGAAGACAAACAGAGCAGGAAGGGAGTGGAGGCCTGGGACTGCTGAACACCTAGCTCCGGAGATCTGCGCTGGGAGCACAGACCTACATTTCATGGTGCTTTCATGAGACTCGCATGACTACCGGGTTAGAAAGTTAATACAGGCAGAGTTCCTGGGGAGACTGGGATTCTGGCTGCTTGTGGAAAGCAGGGATCCATATCTGGCTGCTCTGGGACAAAAACTTATACCTGTGTGACTGGGCCACTGGCTCAGGCAGTGGAGACAGGCACAGGAGCCAGGAGGTGGGGAACAGCTCTGTCCTACCCCCAGTACCGCTCCCCTGTGACCCCCCGACATTGCTTCAGGGGCTGAGCAGCTCCAGAATAGAGCTTCTGGACACTAGAGGGCGCCATATACAAACATGAAACGCCAAAGGAACCTTGTCCAGAGTAAAATTGTTAATACAACTCCCGAGAAAGATTTAAATGATATGGACTTTGTGACTCTTCCTGAAAAGGAGTTCAAAATAAAAATAATCAACATCCTAATGGAGGTAAGGAAAGACATCCAGGAACTCAGGAATGAATTCAGGTCAGAGATCCAATCGTTAAAGAACACGATGGAGGGTAGTAAAAGCAGGTTGGATACACTGGAGGAGACAATAAATGAAATAGAAACTAGAGAAGAGGAATACAAAGAAGCTGAGGCACAGAGAGAAAAAAGGATCTCTAAGAATGAAAGAATATTGAGAGAACTGTGTGACCAATCCAAGTGGAACAATATTTGCATTATAGGGATACCAGAAGAAGAGAGAGAAAAAGGGATATAAAGTGTCTTTGAGGAGGTAGTTGCTGAAAACTTCCCCAGTCTGGGGAAGGAGATAGTTTCTCAGGCCTTGGAGATCCACAGATCCCACTACATAAGGGACCCAAGGAAGACAACACCAAGACACATAGTAATGAAAATGGAAAAGATCAAGGATAAGGACAGACTGTTAAAAGCAGCCAGAGGCAGAAATAAGATCACTTACAAAGGAAAGCCCATCAGACTAACAGCAGACTTCTCAGCAGAGACCTTACAGGCCAGAGGGAGTGGCATGATGTATTTAATGCGATGAAGCAGAAGGGCCTGGAACCAAGATTACTTTATCTGGCGAGATTATCATTTAAATTTGAAGGTGGGATTAAACAATTTCCAGATAAGCAAAAGCTGAGAGAGTTTACCTCCCACAAACCATCTCTGCAGTCTATTTTGGAGGGACTGCTATAGATGGAAGTGTTCCTAGGGTTGGATAGCTGTCACCAGAGGTAGTAAAACCAGGGTCGGGAGGGTGGAGCAGCTGATTGTGAAGCAAATGCAAAATTAAATTGACTATCCCCAAAGCCAATCAAGGGATAGAGAAAAAGTATAGAATCTTATACCTAGTATATAAAGAATGAAGGAGGAAGAAAAAGGAGGAGAAATAGAAAAGAACCTTTAGATTGTGTTTGTAACAGCATACTAAGTGAGTTAAGTTAGACTCTTAGATAGTAAGGAAAGTATTCTGGAACCTTTGGTAACCACGAATCTAAAGCCTGAAATGGCAATAAGTACATACCTATTGATAATCACCCTAAATGTAAATGGACTGAATGTACCAATCAAAAGACATACAGTCACTGAATGGATAAAAAAACAAGACTCATCTATACGCTGCTTACAAGAGACTCACCTCAAACCCAAAGACATGCACAGACTAAAAATCAAGGGATGGAAAAAGATATTTCATGCAAACAATAGGGAGAAAAAAGCAGGAGTTGCAGTACTAGAATCAGACAAAATAGACGTCAAAACAAAGAAAGTAACAAGAGATAAAGAAGAACATTACATAATGATAAAGAGCTCAGTCCAACAAGAGGATATAACCATTATAAATATATATGCACCCAACACAGGAGCACCAGCATATGTGAAACAAATACTAACAGAACTAAAGGAGGAAATAGACTGCAATGCATTCATTTTAGGAGACTTCAACACATCATTCACTCCAAAGGACAGATCCACCAGACAGAAAATAAGTAAGGACACGGAGGCACTGAACAACACACTAGAACAGATGGACCTAATAGACATCTATAGAACTCTACACCCAAAAGCAACAGGATACACATTCTTCTCAAGTGCACATGGAACATTCTCCAGAATAGACCACATACTAGGCCACAAAAAGAGCCTCAGTAAATTCAAAAAGATTGAAATCCTACCAACCAACTTTTCAGACCACAATGGTATAAAACTAGAAATAAATTGTACCAAGAAAGCAAAAAGGCTCACAAACACATGGAGGCTTAACAACACGCTTCTAAATAGTCAGTGGATCAACGACCAAATTAAAATGGTGATCCAGCCATATATGGAAATAAATGACAACAACAACACAAAGCCCCAACTTCTGTGGGACGCAGCGAAAGCAGTCTTAAGAGAAAAGTATATAGCAATCCAGACATATTTAAATAAGGAAGAACAAACCTAAATGAATAGTCTAAAGTCACAGTTATCAAAATTGGAAAAAAAAAAGAACAAATGAGGCCTAAAGTCAGCAGAAGGAGGGACATAATAAAGATCAGAGAGGAAATAAACAAAATTGAGAAGAATAAAACCATAGAAAAAATCAATGAAACCAAGAGCTGGTTCTTTGAGAAAATAAACAAAATAGATAAGCCTCTAGCCAGACTTATCAACAGAAAAAGAGAATCTACACACATCAACAGAATCAGAAATGAGAAAGGAAACATCGCGATGGACCCAACAGAAATACAAAGAATTATTATAGAATACTATGAAAACCTATATGCTAACAAGGTGGAAAACCCAGAAGAAATGGACAACTTTCTAGAAAAATACAACCTCCCAAGACTGACTAAGGAAGAAACACAAAATCTAAACAAACCAATTACCAGCCAAGAAATTGAAGTGGTAATAAAAAAACTACCCAAGAAAAAAATCCCTGGGCCAGATGGATTTACCTTGGAATTTTATCAGACATACAGAGAAGATATAATACCCATTCTCCTTAAAGTTTTCCAGAAAATAGAAGAGGAGGGAATACTCCCAAACTCATTCTATGAAGCCAGCATCACCCTAATACACAAACCAGGCAAAGACCCCACCAAGAAAGAAAATTACAGACCAATATCCCTGATGAACATAGATGCAAAAATACTCAATAAAATATTAGCAAACCGAATTCAAAAATATATCAAAAGGATCATACACCATGACCAAGTGGGATTCATCCCAGGGATTCGAGGATGATACAACATTCGGAAATCCATCAACATCATCCACCACATCAACAAAAAGAAAGACAAAAACCACATGATCATCTCCATAGATGCTGAAAAAGCATTCGACAAAATTCAACATCCATTCATGATAAAACCTCTCAGCAAAATGGGTATAGAGGGCATGTACCTCAACATAATAAAGGCCATATATGATAAACCCACAGCCAACATCATACTGAACAGCGAGAAGCTGAAAGCTTTTCCTCTGAGATCGGGAACAAGACGGGGATGCCCACTCTCCCCATTGTTATTCAACATAGCACTGGAGTTCCTAGCCATGGCAATCAGACAAAACAAAGAAATACAAGGAATCCAGATTGGTAAAAGAAGAAGTTAAACTGTCACTATTTGCAGATGACATGACATTGTACATAAAAAACCCTAAAGACTCCACTCCAAAACTACTAGAACTGATACCGGAATACAGCAAAGTTGCAGGATGCAAAATTAACACACACAAATCTGTGGCTTTCCTATACACTAACAATGAGCCAATAGAAAGAGAAATCAGGAAAACAATTCCATTCACAATTGCATCAAAAAGAATAAAATACCTAGGAATAAACCTCACCAAGAAAGTGAAAGACCTATACCCTGAAAACAAATGAGACACTCTTAAGAGAAGTTAAAGAGGATACTAACAAATGGAAACTCATCCCATGCTCTTGGAGGAAGAATTAATATCGTCAAAATGGCCATCCTGCCCAAAGCAATATACAGATTTCATGCAATCCCTATCAAATTACCAACAACATTCTTCAACGAAGTGGAACAAATAGTTCAAGAATTCATATGGAAACACCAAAGACCCCTAATAGCCAAAACAATCCTGAGAAAGAAGAATAAAGTGGCAGGGATCTCACTGCCCAACTTCAAGCTCTACTACAAAGCCATAGTAATCAAGACAATTTGGTACTGGCACAAGAACACAGCCACAGACCAGTGGAACAGATTAGAGACTCCAGATATTAACCCAAACATATGTGGTCAATTAATATTTGATAAAGGAGCCATGGACATACAATGGGGAAATGACAGTCTCTTCAACAGATGTGGCTGGCAGAACTGGACAGCTACATGTAAGAGAATGAAACTGGATCACTGTCTAACCCCATATACAAAAGTAAATTCAAAATGGATCAAAGACCTGAATGTAAGTCATGAAACCATAAAACTCTTAGAAAAAAACATAGGCAAAAATCTCTTGGATGTGAACATTAGTGACTTCATCCTGAATATATCTCCCCGGGCAAGGAAAACAAAAACAAAAATGAACAAGTGGGACTATATCAAGCTGAAAAGCTTCTGTACAGCAAAGGACACCATCAATAGAACAAAAAGGTACCCTACAGTATGGAAGAATATTTTCATAAGTGACAGATCCGATAAAGGCTTGACATCCAAAATATATAAAGAGCTCACACTCCTCAACAAACAAAAAGCAAATAATCCAATTAAAAAATGGGCAGAGGAGCTGAACAGACAGTTCTCCAAAGAAGAAATTCGTATGGCCAACAGACACATGAAAAGATGCTCCACATCGCTTGTCATCAGAGAAATGCAAATTAAAACACAATGAAATATCATCTCACACCAGTAGGGATGGCCACCATCCAAAAGACAAACAACAACAAATGTTGGCGAGGTTGTGGAGAAAGGGGAACCCTCCTACACTGCTGGTGGGAATGTAAATTAGTTCAACCATTGTGGAAAGCAGTATGGAGGTTCCTCAAAATGCTCAAAATAGACTTACCATTTAACCCAGGAATTCCACTTCTAGGAATTTACCCTAAGAATGCAGCACTCCAGTTTGAAAAAGACAGATGCACCCCTATGTTTATCACAGCACTATTTACTATAGCCAAGAAATGGAAGCAACCTAAGAGTCCATCAATAGATGAATGGATAAAGAAGATGTGGTACATATACACAATGGAGTATTATTCAGCCATAAGAAGAAAACAAATCCTACCATTTGCAACAATATGGATGGAGCTAGAGGGTATTATGCTCAGTGAAATAAGCCAAGCGGAGAAGAACAAATACCAAATGATTTCATTCATCTGTGGAGTATAAGAACAAAAAAAAAACTGAAGGAACAAAACAGCAGCAGAATCACAGAACCCAAGAATGGACTAACAGTTACCAAAGGGAAAGAGATTGGGGAGAATGGGAGGGTAGGGAGGGATAAGGGTGGGGAAGAAGAAAGGGGGTATTATGATTAGAATGTATAATGTGGGGGGTGGGAGAAAGGGGAGGGCGGTGCAATACAGAGAAGACAAGTAGTGACTCTACAACATCTTACTATGCTGATGGACAGTGACTGTAATGGGGTTTGTGGGGGTGACTTGGGGTAGGGGAGAGCCTAGTAAACATAAATAAAAATAAATAATTAATTTAAAAAAAAAGAAACTGGAGAAAAAATATACAAGTAGTTTTTAAAAGATCTAAGAAAGACAAAATTTTATCTTATTTACACTTACAGTACTTCTGTAAAGTACGTAAAGGTCTACAGTCCCTTATCTGAAATCCTAGGGTCTGAGGTAGCACACTGTATCAAAAACATTAGTATTTATGCAGCTAAACATTTAAATCCTCACACTAAGGAGCTTAACTAGAGGAAGTCCCTTGGAGAAAAAGGAGCTGCCCACCATCATGACAGCTGACATTAAGCACTTGCTGAGGGTCCAACATGCAGCGAGCGTTCCACGCACAGCCAACGTCCACACAGTGGCCCTATGGCAAGTGAAACCATCCCAGTTCTGAGCAATTCAGCATCAGGCAGGCCCCTGGGCTGGTCCCTGGCCGCTTGGCTGAAGTGGCACAGGTCTTGCTGTGTTCCTTAGGGCTGAGGCAGGACGCGGTGGGATGGTGGCCCCACCTTCCTCCCTGCTGGCAGGACCCAGTGGGGCCACTTTGCTCCTCCTCTGAGCCAACACAACAGCTAGCTCTGGGTCCAGAAGTGGGTACAGCCAGTGGGAAGTGCAGCTGGAGAGGATCCTACCCTTTTCCACCTCCATGCTGGTGGGAGGTGTGCTGGGCATGTGTGGGACAGCACAGGAGCCATGGCCCAGACAACTCTAAGCCATGAATGCACTCCCTTCTCCTGTTAGAGGAGGCGCTGAGAGTCCTATCAGGACCATTTCCCTTGGTCTTGTTAACTGTGTGGCAATGCCCCTAAGAGATGAGACCCCTGAGAATTCTCCAACTGAAATCTCAGCGAGGCAGGAAGGAGTACAGGCTTACTCATTATTAGCCATTAACACCTCAGTGGTAATGAGTTTGTCAGAAATAACCTACCATTTTGAAAAGACTAGAGCAAGTGCATAAGGTCCCACAGGAATCGTGGGGAAAGCCTGACCTTCGCCAAGCACTACGGTAAATGCCTTCACTTTGTCTTACAGGTGAGGACGTGGAGGCAGAGGCTGTCTGTGTGCCCAAGGTCTGTAGCTCAGTGCTGCCCCCGTGTCCATGGGTGGAGGAGCCATATGAGGGTGGGCACCCTGCATGCCCCTTGAGTGTGGCTGTGGCTCAGCCTGCCTCCTGCAGCCAGGGAACTGCCAGGTGGTGGCCCACAGCTGTGCATCCTGGGCCTGCACAGGGGGCCCATGGGCAGGCTTTTTTCTAGCAATTTTGTTTCCAAAGAGGTTTTTGCCCTTGCTTTTCCTCTGAGGTCTTTTTGGTACCTGATAGAACCGTGTGTCCCCAAGCAGCAAGGCTGTCCTCTGGGAAATTCAGGGACAGAAAAGGCAGATATGGGCGGAGGGAGTGGAAGGCAGACAGGTGCCCTGAATGGCCAACCACAGGCCACTTGAATAGTGCTGGGATCTGTCATCTTATAAGTAGGGAGACTGAGGCCCACATGGGGTGCAGGTCTTGCTAGGGGAGCTCATCAAGTGCTGGTGTCAGAGCCCATGCTCTTAACAGTGGACACTCAGTGCCCCCCAAATGGCAGCATGTGGGTGCATTTCGGAGAATATGACCCCAGACCTTGCTGTTCACAGGGGCCCAATTAGAGATGCAGTTCACTCCCTCCTGGGGACAGTACACACTGGGGTCTCCTGAAGTCTCATTTGAGTGTGTATTTCTTACAGGAAATTCTCTTACAAAACCACAATGCAACCATCAAAACTAGGATATTAACATTGAAACATTAATACCATCAAAGCCTGATTACATAGTGTGTGGGGGGCAGTGCACACGGAACAGGGCCCCTTGATAAAAGTAGGAATTTCAGGGTGGTGATGGCTGACCACAGCCCAACACGAGGTCCCCTGTGGCTATATGGGTCTAGCCCATGAGGCTGGCCCCATGCCTAGAACCCTCCGGAGCCCTTGGCCCAAGCTGCCTCTCACAGCCATGGTCCCCTCTGCAAGCAGGCGCTGTATCTGGCTGTCAGCCTCTTAAACCCCGTCCCCCAGAAGACACCTCCTCTCTTGAGATGCCCTTGAGGGGTCAGGCCTCTTACTTTGTGGAGTGTCCCTCACCGTGGTGGTGCTGGGCCCTCCCCAGCTTGGGTGTCCCTCTGGGGCAGGTGGGCGGCCGATTGGTGGCTTCTGAACAGTTACTCTTCCACCCTTGAGAGCTAATGGTCCCTCTGGGAGGTACCTGGAGACCATGGAAACGTTCTATCCCTCATCCATCTCACCTTCAGCTGTTTGTATCAGTATGCTCCCAGGGTTCTCTATCTTATTCAATAGTTATATTTTGTCTCGAAGTTATTTTGATATTTAACCTGACCCCAGTTTGGCAGTGGGAACCTACATTAGTTTCCTATCGCTGCCCTAACAAACCACCACCAACCTAGTGGGTAAAATTTATCATCTCACAGTCCTGGAGGCCAGAAACCCTGGGTCAGGTTGTGGGATGAGCCATGCCACCTCCAGAGGCTTTAGGGAGGATCCTTCCTTGTCTCCTCCAGCTTCTGGCACCCTGTCTATGGACATGTCACTCCAATCTCTGCCTCTGCCTCCACACGCCTTTCTTTCTGTGTCTGTGTCCAAATCTCACCCTCTTTTCTCTTATTAAGACACCAATCATTGGCTGACCCTAAATACAGGATTATCTTATCTTGAGATCATGAACTAATTACATCTGCAAAGACTGTATTTCCAAATAAGGTCACATTCTGAGGTTCCCAGTGGACATGAATTTCAGGAGGGTGCTATTTGCCGCACCAAACATCCCCTTCAAGCTGGCTGAGTCTTCCCAAGGCTTCTGTTGTTATGTGAGCATTGCTGGCCTGGCACAAGGACTTTCCTCTGCCCTAATCCTGGAGTCAACTGTGTGGCCCCCTTCAGAAGGAGAAGGGACTCTAGAACCAAGATCTGGATACAGGTGTGCTCACTGCCATGGTGGAATCCCAGCCTTTAGGAGCGAACGCTTGTAGGTACAATGCATGTGCACATGGACCTTGCCACTTGCATGTTCAGGAACATGACTGAGAGACACAGTCTTTGGAGGCAGACTCTAAGGAGGAGTTGGGGCAAGTCTGTAGGAGCCGACCTCTGTTGAAAAGGACAGAAGGAGGACTGGGTGGGGGAGGCCGGGATGCAGGCTGGAATGCCCACGTGAGGGAGCAGCTGGGCCTTGAGACCCCACCTGCACAGTCTCCAGATGTGAGCTGCCCAGGGAGAGCATGACCTCAGTAGAGGTGCCAGAATTTGAAATTCTGAAATTCATATGTGACTGTGTGTGCTGTATTTACATTTTTTCTCAATTTGGGAACCAGAGTCCCAAGCCAAGGTGGCCCCCAGGTACTGGAAGCCGGAGTGTTTGCTAACTGAACCCTGCAGCAGGGCAGCACACCCCTTATGGGGACCTGGGTGGTGTATCTTCATGCCTCCCCATGTCTACGCCTCTTTCTTGAAACCCGTGAGTCCCACTCAAACCTCCAATTCCAGTGTGACACTCTGGCTTCTCCTTCTCGTAACTGCATTCGTTCTCTGACATGAGGCTCTGCCCCACCAAGTGGCTTCAGTACCAACTGCTTAGGTTGGGAAAGAAGCATGTGCCTTTCATCTTGGGTTTCTTTTTTGAAATTTAATTTTTAAAGTTACAGATATTTTCAAACATATATAAAAATAGAGAAAATGGTGTAATAGCAAATAGCATAACAAAGCATTATCACCCAGCCTCAGAATTATAGCGACATTTTGCCATCTTTATGCTTTGTGCATTTTGCCTTAGCGTGTCTGCCATTAAGGATGTCCAATGAAAACATGTTTCTCCACAAGACTGCATCACCAACTTGATGTATAGTTACATTTTTTCAGTTTTTAAAATTAAAATTTTTTATTTAGGTAAAATGTTGACTGAGTCATAACTGCAAAATCAGGTGCAGTAAGTACAGAAGTTCACTTTTCCGTATCTGTCCCACTCCCCCACACATAAGCAGTTTTACTGGATTTTGGCTTATTCCATTGTTAATTCTAGAAATGTAAGCAAGTATATGTGGTATTTGTGTATCCTTCATACTCACTATACACATTGCACATTATTCTTTTTGATGCAGTTGTGAATGGAATTGTTTTCCTGATTTCTCTTTCTATTAGTTCATTGTCGGTGTATAGGAAAGCCACAGATTTCTGTGTGTTTTAATTTTGTATCCTGCAACTTTGCTGAATTCTGATATTAGTTCTAGTAGTTTTGGAGTGGAGTCTTCAGGGTTTTTTATGAACAATATGACGTCATCTGCAAATAGTGATAGTTTGACTTCTTCTTTACCGATCTAGATTCCTTGTGTTTCTTTGTTTTGTCTGATTGCCGTGGCTGGGACCTCCAGTACTATGTTAAATAGCAGTGGGGAGAGTGGGCATCCCTGTCTGGTTCCCGATCTCAGAGGAAAAGCTTTCAGCTTCTCGCTGTTCAGTATGATGTTGCCTGTGGTTTTATCATATATGGCCTTTATTATGTTGAGGTACTTGCCCTCTATACCCATTTTGTTGAGAGTTTTTATCATGAATGGGTGTTGAATTCTGTCAAATGCTTTTTCAGCATCTGTGGAGGTGATCATGTGGTTTTTGTCCTTCTTTTTGTTGATGTGGTGGATGATGTTGATGGATTTTTGAATGTTGTACCATCCTTGCATCCCTGGGATGAATCCCACTTGGTCATGGTGTATGATCCTCTTGATATATTTTTGAATTCGGTTTGCTAATATTTTTTTGAGTATTTTTGCATCTATGTTCATCAGGGATATTGGTCTGTAATTTTCTTTCTTGGTGGGGTCTTTGCCTGGTTTTTGTATTAGGTTCATGCTGGCTTCATAGAATGAGTTTGGGAGTATTCCCTCCTCTTCTATTTTTGGAAAACTTTAGGGAGAATGGGTATTATATCTTCTCTGTGTGTCTGATAAAATTCCGAGGTAAATCCATCTGGCCTGGGGTTTTGCTCTTGGGTAGTTTTTTTATGACCGATTCAATTTTGTTGCTGGTAATTGGTCTGTTTAGATTCTGTGTTTCTTCCTTGGTCAGTCTTGGGAGGTTGTATTTTTCTAGAAAGTTGTCCATTTCTTCTGGGTTTTCCACCTTGTTAGCATATAGGTTTTCATAGTATTCTATAATAATTCTTTGTATTTCTGTTGGGTCCATCGTGATGTTTCCTTTCTCATTTCTGATTCTGTTGATGTGTGTAGATTCTCTTTTTCTGTTAATAAGTTCGGCTAGAGGCTTATCTATTTTGTTTATTTTCTCAAAGAACCAGCTCTTGGTTTCATTGATTTTTGCTATTGTTTTATTCTTCTCGATTTTATTTATTTCTTCTCTGATCTTCATTATGTCCCTCCTTCTGCTAACTTTGGGCCTCATTTGTTCTTCTTTTTCCAGTTTTGATCGTTGTGATGTTAGACTATTCATTTGGGATTGTTCTTCCTTCTTCATGTGTGCCTGGATCACTATACCCTTTCCTTTTAAGACTGCTTTCGCTGCATCCCACAGAAGTTGGGGCTTTGTGTTGTTGTTGTCATTTGTTTCTATATATTCCTTAATCTCTATTTTGATTTGTTCATTGATCCATTGATTATTTAGAAGCATGTTGTTAAGCCTCCATGTGTTTGTGAGCCTTTTTGTTTTCTTTGTTGAATTTATTTCTAGTTTTATACCTTTGTGGTCTGAAAAATTGGTTGGTAGAATTTCAATATTTTGGAATTTACTGAGGCTCTTTTTGTGAGCTAGTATGTGGTCTATTCTGGAGAATGTTCCATGTGCACTTGAGAGGAATGTATATCCTGTTGCTTTTGGATGTAGAGTTCTATAGATGTCTGTTAGGTCCATTTGTTCTAGTTTGTTGTTCAATGCCTGTTGGTCCCTACTTATTTTCTGCCCAGTGGATCTATCCTTTGGGGTGAGTTGTGTGTTGAAGTCTCCTAAGATGAATGCATTGCAGTCTATTTCCCTCTTTAATTCTGTTAGTATTTGTTTCACAAATGCTGGTGCTCCTGTGTTGGGTGCATATATATTTATAATGGTTATATCCTCTTGTTGGACTGAGCCCTTTATCATTATGTAGTGTCCTTCTTTCTCTCTTGTTACATTCTTTGTTTTGAAGTCTATTTTGTCTGATATTAGTACTGCAACCCCTGCTTTCTTCTCACTGTTGTTTGCCTGAAATATGTTTTTCCATCCTTTGACTTTTAGTCTGTGCTTGTCTTTGGGTTTGAGGTGAGTTTCTTGTAAGCAGCATATAGATGGGTCTTGCTTTTTTATCCATTCTATTACTCTGTGTCTTTTGATTGGTGCATTAAGTCTATTTACATTTTGGGTGACTATTGAGAGATATGTACTTATTGCCATTGCAGACTTTAGATGCGTGGTTACCAAAGGTTCAAGGTTAGCTTCTTTAGTATCTTACTGCCTAACTTAGCTCGCTTATTGAGCTGTTATATACGCTGTCTGGAGATTCTTTTCTTCTCTCCCTTCTTATTCCTCCTCATCCATTCTTCATATGTTGTGTGTTCTGTTCTGTGCTTTTTTTAGGAGTGCTTCCATCTAGAGCAGGCCCTGTAAGATGCCTTGTAGAGGTGGTTTGTGGGAAGCAAATTCCCTCAGCTTTTGCATGTCTGGAAATTGTTTAATCCCACCATCATATTTAAATGATAGTCGTGCTGGATACAGTATCCTTGGTTCAAGGCCCTTCTGTTTCATTGTATTAAATATATCATTCCATTCTCTTCTGGCCTGTAGGGTTTCTGTCGAGAAGTCTGATGTTAGCCTGATGGGTTTTCCTTTAGAGGTGACCTTTTTCTCTCTAGCTGCCTTTAAAACTCTTTCCTTGTCCTTGATCCTTGCCATTTTAATTATTATGTGTCTTGGTGTTGTCCTCCTTGGATCCTTTCTGTTGGGGGTTCTGTGTATTTCTGTGGTCTGTTCGATTATTTCCTCCCCCAGTTTGGGGAAGTTTTCAGCAATTATTTCTTCAAAGAGACTTTCTATCCCTTTTCCTCTTTCTTCTGGTACCCCTATAATACGAATATTATTCCTTTTGGATTGGTCACATAGTTCTGTTAGTTTTGTTTCATTCCTGGAGATCCTTTTATCTCTCTCTATGTCAGCTTCTATACGTTCCTGTTCTCTGGTTTCTGTTCCTTCAATGGCCTCTTGCATCTTATCCATTCTGCTTATAAATCCTTCCAGGGATTGTTTCACTTCTGTGATCTCCTTCCTGACATGTGATCTCCCTCCGGACTTCATCCCATTGCTCTTGCATTTTTCTCTGCATTTCATCCCATTGCTCTTGAATTTTTCTCTGCATCTCTGTCAGCATGTTCATGATTTTTATTTTGAATTCTTTTTCAGGAGGACTGGTTAGGTCTGTCTCCTTCTCAGGTGTTGTCTCTGTGATCTTTGTCTGCCTGTAGTTCTGCCTTTTTGTGGTGATAGAGATAGTTTGCAGAGCTGGTATGAGTGACAGCTGGAAGAGCTTCCCTTCTTGTTGGTTTGTGGCCTTCCTCTCCTGGGAGAATAGCGACCTCTAGTGGCTTATGCTTGGCAGCTGTGCGCAGACAGGGCTTCTGCTACCTGCCCAGTTGCTATGGAGTTTATCTCCGCTGTTGCTGTGTGCGTGGCCTGGCTGGGGCTGCTCCTCCAAAATGGTGGAGCCCATTGGATGGGGAGCGTCCGGGAGGCTATTTATCTCTGTAATGGGCCTCTGTGCTCCCTGTTGCCCATGGGGTTAGAGTGCCCAGAGATCCCCAGATTCCCTGTCTCTGGGCTAAGTGTCCTGTCCTGCCCCTTTAAGACTTCCAAAAAGCACTCTCCAAACCAAAACAACAGCAACAACGAAAGAGGAAAAAAAATAAAAGAGGAAAAGAATGCACGATTTTCTTTGTCCTCAGGCGCCGGTCTCAGGCACCCGCTCACCGGTCTTGTTGCCTTGTTTCCCTAGTATTGGGGTCCCTGTCCCTTTGAGACTTCCAAAAAGAACTCGCCAAAAATAAAAGGGAAAAACGCGCGATTTTCTTTGTCCTCAGGTGCCGGTCTCAGGCACCCGCTCACCGGTCTTGCTGCCCTGTTTCCCTAGTATTGGGGTCCCTGTCCCTCTAAGGCTTCCAAAAAGCACTCACCAAAAAAAAAAGGGAGAAACGCGCGATAATGTTTCTCCTCAGGCGTCGGTCTCAGGCACCCGCTCACTGGTCTTGCTGCCCTGTTTCCCTAGTATTGGGGTCCCTGTCCCTTTAAGGCTTCCAAAAAGCACTCGCCAAAAAAAAAAAAAAGGGAGAAACATGCGATTTTCTTTGTCCTCAGGCGCCGGTCTCAGGCACCCGCTCACCGGTCTTGCTCACCTGTTTCCCCAGTATTGGGGTCCCTGTCCCTTTAAGGCTTCCAAAAAGCACTCGCCAAAAAAAAAAAAAAGGGAAAAACGCGCGATTTTCTTTGTCCTCAGGCGCTGGCCTCAGGCACCTGCTCACCGGTCTTGCTGCCCTATTTCCCTAGTGTTGGGGTCCCTGTCCCTTTAAGGCTTCCAAAAAGCACTCACCAAAAAAAGGGAAAAATGCGCGATTTTCTTTGTTCTCAGGCACCGGTCTCAGGCACCCACTCACTGGCCTTACTGCCCTGTTTCCCTGGTATTGGGGTCCCTGTCCCTTTAAGGCTTCCAAAAAGCAGTCGCCAAAAAAAAAAAAAAAAAACCGCTCCGGTTTCTTTCCACCCACCAGGAGCCAGGGCTTGTATCTTACCCCCTTTGCGAGGCTCTGGGTTCTCGCAGGTGTGGATGTGGTCTGGATGTTGTCCTGTGTCCTCTGGTCTCTATTTTAGGAAGTTGTCTTTGTTATATTTTCATAATTCTATGTGGTTTTGGGAGGAGAGTTCCTCTGCTCTACTCACGCTGCCATCTTGGCTCCGCCCTCAGACATCTTTGCCATTTTAATCATTATGTGTCTTGGTGTTGTCTTCCTTGGGTCCCTTGTGTAGGGAGTTCTATGGTCTGAGAGACTATTTCCTCCCCCAGTTTGGGGAAGTTTTCAGCAATTAATTCTTCGAATACACTTTCTATCCCTTTCTCTCTCTCTTCTTCTTCTGGTACCCCTCTAATGCGAATATTGTTCAGTTTGGACTGGTCACACAGTTCTCTTCATATTCTTTCATTCCTGGAGATCCTTTTATCTCTCTCTGCCTCAGCTTCTCTGCGTTCCTGTTCTCTGATTTCTATTCCATTAATGGCCTCTTGCATCTCATCCATTCTGCTTTTAAGTCCCTCCAGAGATTGTTTTATTTCTGTATTCTCCCTCCCAACTTTATCCGTTAGCTCTTGTATTTTTCTCTAGAGCTCCATCAGCATGGTTATGACATTTATTTTGAATTCTTTTTCAGGAAGATTGGTTAAATCTATCTCCCCCAGTTCCCTCTAAGGGGATGTCTGTGTTATTCTGGTCTGGATCAAATTCTTCTCCCTTTTCATGGTGATGGAGGTAGTTATGTGCAGTTGGCACGTGTGTTAGCTGGAGAACAAAGTCCCTTCCTGCTTGCTCATTGCCTTCCTCTACTGCAAGAACGTTGACCCCTAGTGGCTTTTGCTGGGCAGCTGTGCAGTGATATGGCCTCTGAGTCTGGCCCAGGAGGCTGCGGAGGCTGCTCTTCGCGGCTGCTGTGGGCACGGCCGCTCTCAGTGTGCTCCCCTGCTATTTTGGGGCTGTGCCAGAGGGGAAATGGGTGGGAGGCTGTTTATCGTTTTGAGGGGCCTCAGAGCTGCGCTGCTGCCCAGCAGTTTAGGGTGCCTGGAGCTCGCCAGGATTCCCAGCTGCTGGGCTGAGTGTGCTGGGACAATTCCATCCAGCTGTGAGGTCCCTGTCCCTTTAAGACTTTCAAAAAGCACTCACTTTTCTTTTGTCCCAGGGGCTCTGGCTGTGGGAACCTGCTCGCAGGTTTTACTGTTCCGTTTCCCTAGTATCCAGCACACCATGCACTGTGTGTCTGCACTCCTGGTGCAGATGACTAGGGCTGGGTGTTTAGCAGACCTGGCCTCCCTCTCCCTCCCTGCTCTGACTCCTCTCCTCCCTCCAGGGAGCTGGGGTCGGGGGCGTGCTTGGGTCCCACTGGGCCGCAGCTTGTGTCTTACCACCTTCGTGAGGCACTGGGTTCTCGCAGGTGTAGATGTAGCCTGGCTGTTGTACTGTATCTTATGGTCTCTCTTTTAGGAATAGTTGTATTTGTTGTATTTTCAAAAATTTATATGGTTTTGGGAGGAGATTTCTGCTGCCCTTCTCATGGCGCCATCTTGGCTCCTGCTCCACATTGCACATTATATGTAGTGTTGTATTTGTGAACTCTGCTCTTTTCGCTGAGCCCTGTGCCCCATACTTGCTGTCACTCTATAGAGCTTCCTTTGACTTACCACGTGGAGCCCCTGGCCCAGGAGAGCTCCACTCCTACCCACTTCTTTGTGCTGTTATCATCAAATATATTACATACCTAAGCACTTAGGCTCAACGATTTGTTACATACATATTGTTTTATACAATTGCTTTTTAAATCAGTTAACTGAAGGAAGGAGAAAAGCTATGAATCAACACTGTTTTTTGTAATTACACAATAGCCTGCATGGCTGCTCTTGTTTTGTCTATGATAAGCATTTCTGATGGTGTCACTTGCTTTCTGACTGAAGTGCTTTCTTTAGTATTTCTTACAAAGTGACTCTGGTAACAGTGAATTCTGTCAACATTTGATTATCTAGGAGTGTCTTTACTTCACTTTTATTTTGAAAGATAGGATATAGGATTCTTGGTTGACATATTTCCTTTGAGCACTTTCAGTATGTCATCCCACTGCCTCTGGCCTCCACTGTTTGTTTTGATCTTATGGGGTTTCCCCCCTAATTTTTCTCTTGCTGTTTTCAAGATTTTCTCCTTGTCTTTGCCTTTCATCATTTTTAAGTAGAATGTGTCTATTTGTGGATCTTTCTGTTTTTGTTTTCGTTTTTTTTGTAATTCTTTGAACTTCCTGTATGTGATGATTGATTTTGTTAATTTTGGGAAGGTTTTGGCTATTATTTCTTTGAATATTTTTTCTTTTCCCTCCATTTCCCTCTTTCTCTTAATTATATGTATGTTGGTGCATATAATAGCATCCCACATTTCTGAGTCTCTATTTTTCTTCATTCCTTTTGTTCTGTTCTTCTGGTTGCATAATCTCTACCAGTCCATTTTCCAGTTCACTACTTCTTTCTTCTTCTTTCTTCTGGTGGGTTAAATCTGCTCTTGAGCCCCTCTAGTGAATTTTTCATTACAATTCTTGTTCTTCTCAGTGCCAGTGTTTCCATTTGGTCCCATTTCACAGTTTATGTTGATTGACTGACACTTTTTGATACAGCATTGTCACCATGGTGTCCCTTAGTTCTCTGAATGTCTTTGTAATGGCTGCTTTGAAGGGTGTTTCTATTAATTCCAACATCTGGTCACTCTCCCAGGAAATTTCTGTTGCCTGCGTATTTTCAGGAGCTTAGGTCACAATTTCCTGTTTCTTCACGTGTCCTGTGGGTATTTTTTTTTTTTTTTGGAATTGGACTATTTAGATAAAATATGTAGCAAACCCCGGGTCCTGACTCAATGGAGAAGTAGCGTCAACACTCCCCCAGATATTGTAATTTATTTCTTTAGTGACTGCTTGGGTTATTTGATTAGAGACCATTTCCTTCCCACACACAAGTCCCCACAGTGCGAAGCCTCTCACATTGCTTCTCAGGGATTCGGCCTTGGCCACAGCCACGTTCCCCCTGGAATTCGGTAGTCCGGGTTGGGCTCGGCCTCTCTCGCTCTGTGGCCGCCCCCAGGTGTTCAGGGGCACTGACTGCCCTGTTGTTCCAGCAGTGCTCTGGAGCATATGTCACTCCACAGACTAAACAGATCAAATTCCAAATTTGGACGCCTTTGAAAGGATAGTATAGTTTGCGAGGTCAATGGCTCCTCCCAGCTGTCTCCTCCCCCAATTTTCTCAGGTAAACTAGACAGCTACACTTTAGCCTTTATCTCTGTCAATCTACCAACGTACCCCCAAACGCCTCTCACCGTAGCCTGCACTGTTCTTGAGAGCACCTCAGGCTTGAGCTTCTTCACTGTCTATTGCAAATGAAATCAGTGCCTTTGGAGAAAGATTAGGAGTTACCTGCTTTACATCCTGCTTCTCCCTCCAGGCAAAATCCCTGAGCTCTGGAGCTGGGTGGGGACAATGGGGTGCCTCCTCTCAAGGGAAACCTATTGTCATTCATCTAAGAGCTGCACATTCGGTGGAAAGGGCAGTAGCCTGAAGTGTCCTTGGCTTGCCCTCCTTGCGTGAAACTGCCACCAGGGCACTGGCCCTCTCAGCACACAGAGCCCAAGGTAGAGCCTCCTGCCCAGAAACAGGGACTCGGCAGAGGAAGAGAGACTCCACCTCAGACCACACACCCCAGAAATTAGCTTCAGCAACAGGGAGCTGGGGTCAGGATGAGAAATGCAGATACCCGCTTACCGGGAAGACAGCCCTGTGGATGGTTGTTCGTAGTGAGGAAATTCTGTCTTAGCAGCACCAAAGGCCATTCTGTTTCATTGAATTGGGCTGGGAAGGGAGAGAGCGAGTCACAGTTCAAATACTACATACTCTCACTCTTCTTTTTTTTTTTAAGGTATTGATATACACTATTGTGAAGGTTTCACAAGAAAAACAATGTGGTTATTACATTCACCCTTATTATCAAGTCCTCCACATTCCCCATCGCAGTCACTGTCCATCAGTGTAGTGAGATGCCACAGAGGCCCTATTTGTCTTCTCTGGGCTACAGTGTGTTCCCGTGACTGCACACACACCATGTGCACCAATCATGATACCCACAGTCCCCTTCTCCCTCCCTCCCCACCCGCCCTCCCCCACTCCTCCCCTTTGGTAACCACTAGTTCCTTCTTGGAGTCTGTGAGTCTGCTGCTATTTTGTTCCTTCAGTTTTGCTTCATTCTTATACTCCACAAATGAGGGAAGTCATTTGGTATTTGTCTTTCTCCACCTGACTTATTTCACTGAGCACAATACCCTCTAGCTCCATCCATGTTGTTGCAAATGGTAGGATTGTTTCTTTCTTATGGTGGAATAGTATTCCATTGTGTATATGTACCACATCTTCTTTATTCATTCATCTACTGATGGACACTTAGGTTGCTTCCATATCTTGGCTATTGTAAATAGTGCTGCAGTAAGCATAGGGGTGCATATGTGTTTTTTAATCTGAGAAATTGTTTTGTTTGGTTAAATTCCTTGGAGTGGAATTCAAATGGTATTTCTATTTTTAGATTCTCACTGTTCCTATTAGATAGATTTTCTTGAGTAAATGTATCTTCATTTGCTGTGTGTCCTTGGGACCATTTCCAGAGATGGAAAAACATTTTTTTGATATGTGATTTTCATTAGTTTTGCTGTGGTGGAAGTACTGGAAGTCCTTCAACAAACCTTTTCAACCTAACATTCCATAAATGTATTTCTCAGATTCAAAATATAATTTTAAATGATATGTAATCATTTGAATATTTGTTTAAAATATTTAATTGTGGTTAAAATACATAAAAGTTACCATCTTAACCATATCCGAGTGTACAGTTCAGTAGTGTTAAATATATTCACATAATGTGGAACCAAGCTTCAGAACTTTTTCATGTTGGAAAACTGGACTCTATCCCTACTAAACACTAATTCCCCTTTCCTCTTGCCTAGCTCCTAGCAACCACCATTCTTACTTTCTGTCTCCTTGAATGTGAGTAGTCTAAGAACCTCATGGAGATGGGATCACCCAGTAACTGGCTTATTTCACTTGGCATAATGGCCCCCAGCCTTGTCCACGGTCTAGCAGGTGTCAGGATTCTCTCCCTTCTTACAGCTGAGCGATATGCCATTGTACAGATGGGCCATGTTTTGCTTGTATATTTGTCCACTGTTGGACACAGCGGATGCTTCCACCTCTTGGCCTGTGTGGTTGTTTTTTATCCATTCAGTCTTCCTTGATGTCAGTCAGGATGTTTTCAGCTGCCCATATCAGAATAGCCAATGAAAGTGGCTTAAATCAGAACATTGACTGTCTCACTTATTAAGAAGTACAGTGGTACGAAAGTGTGGGATGGTGCGGCTGCTCAGAAACACCGACAGCTGGGTCCTTCCCATCTTCCCACTCTGCCATCTGCCCAGTTCTGGCCATCCCTGCATATGGCCTACACGTCGTTGCAGCAACCCCAGGAATCACGTCTGTGCCTCTGTCCATATCAGGAAGGAAGGATTTCCCTTTCCACAGCTTCCTTATCTCGTCACTGAGAAGGGCCTCTCCCAGAAGCCCCATGGCACACTACCCTTTCCATTTCCTTGGCCAGAACAGGTCGTATTCCACCGCAGACTGACAAGCACATCACCATTGACTCTACACTTAGGTCTCTTTCCTGGGAAGCTGGGCTGCAGCCCCCCTTCTGTCGGCAGTGCTGCACCATGCCTGCAGAGAGTGTTCAGTTCCCAAATACAGGGACGGGGTGGGATGTTGTCGGAGAGTAGCTGAAGGTCGCCACACCCTTATGGTTGGAACATGGGTTGTGTCTAAGGTTTCAAGATTATAAGCAACATTTGGATGAGTGTCTTCATTGCCAAACTGTTCCCCACATCCGTGATTGTTCCCTTTGGACATCTCACAAGAGGAACAAGAGTTAACTCCAGTTAGCTTGGTTTCAAAAGTCAGGAACCCATACTGTTGTGATCTGATAAGGGATCCTGTGGGTAAGTGTGGTTGTCAGTCTTCATTGGGAGTTCAATGTAACACAACATACTGAGCCCCTAATGTATAACTGGGCTAGGCTTTGGGCATACGATATTCCAAAGGTGGAATACAATTTTTCTGGGATATATTCTGTACTTTGCTTAAAAATTTGAGGAATGAGGAATCAAGAGAGGAACATCCATTTGGATTCCCCATCTCTCTTACACTTAGCATGAGGCAGGATAGATATAACTATTCTAAGTGTGCGCAGGCCTGGTGTCTTATTTTCTAGTTAATGGGCAGAAGGACATGCCAGTCAGTATGCCTGCACATGCTCTCTTATTTAAAAGGTGATTGATGGCTTGGCTTTTCTCAACATTACATTGTGTCTTCAGAAACACTAAAACTAGCAAGAGTAGCAGGTGGTATCACTAACTCACCATAAAGCTGTTTGGGGGGCTGGGTGCAGAATGGCCAGTCTAAGGGGTCAGTCACAATATTGGTATGGGGTAAGCACAAAGCTTCAGATGGGCACATGGAAGGTGAAGAGAGGCTGCCAGCCCAGACGGTGGGCTCTGGGCCACGCTGAGCCCAAGCCTCGCAGGCGTTAAGCAGTGAGCAGTGGGGGAGATGCGCTGTCCCAGGAGCTGGTGCCAGGGAGGGGCAGTCCAGAGGGGTGTGGACCATGGCTGTACTGGGGGCCTGAGGCCAGAGCTTTGTGGCACCTTCTGCAGGTGGGTGAGACCCTGAGTCAGGCATCCCCATCCTTGCAGATGGTCACTTGGGAGCAAGTCTGTCTGGTTTACAGTTTTGCTCTGAGTGAAGCCCTGAAAGACCAAATTTTAAAGATTAATTTTTTAATGTGACCTTCTTATGATGGGTAACACTTCCTTTTTACTCCCTTCTTATTATTATTGTGAACTCTGTTTTGCCTTTGTATATTCTAGTATCTGTGACTAAGAAACTTAGGTTTCCTGTGATAGAAACATAGCATGTGCTGTTTCCTGCACGACTTAAATGTGCTGTCCTCTCACCCAAAGCATGTGGGCGCCGGCTGACCCATGAAAGCTGCTCTGTGAGCTGGGCACACCTCCTCCGTGGTCACCAAGACTTGTGGAATGGGCCTGGCCCCCACAAGCCTGCTGAGTGAGTCTCTTTTAGGCAAAGGGAGAGTCAGGGAGCCCTAAGAGGCCATGCATGTCTTGGGGATGAGGTGTGGAGGTCGCGTGCGTAAGAGGATGGTTTCAAGCTCCAACTCATGTATTCAAACATTGTCCGAGTTTTTTCAGGAATTGTGCTTCCTGTGCAGGTGCCCCATCTGACACACACCATTGGCCATGAACACCGACTCATGGCTGCAGTGCTCTGACTTGCTCCAAGGGAGCAATCCTGGCTCCGTGCTCTCCACGAGACACAACATGGCCTTCCTGGGCCCAGGACACTGGGCACACTGCAGCCCCAGCTGAGGGGCCATGATAAACACTGAAATCACCCAGAAAAGGCACAGTAGTTCAAAAAAAGGGCACTAAAATGACCACAGAAAGGACACGACTGAGCTGAAAGGACAAAGCTGAAAGTTCAGTGTCACTGGGTCAGGGTGCCTAGGCCATGTGGTTGGCATGGTGTGTGCAGATGGTGAACACTCAGAAATCAGCCACTGTTACCCAAGGCTGGCCGTTTCCAGGTAAGACAACCACTGGGTTGGCTGACCCCATGCACACCCAGTGTCATTCTCCCTCACCCCAGCCCGGGGCGTGTTCCCTGACCCAGCTTCCCGGAGCCATGCCCAGTGCGTGCTTTCTCCTCGGGTACCAGCAGCTCTGGAGCAGGTGCTCATTTCAAGTGTGACCACAAGGTGGGAAAACACTTGCACTCATGAAAAGGGAAAACATGTTCTTGAGATGCAAGTGAGCTCTTTGTAAATCCAAGGAGCTGACACAGTAATGATGTTTTTTTGTTCTTTAGTTTGTCCAATACTGCCTCCTTTTATATTTGGCTGATTTCTATTTTTCTGTATAATGTTTAGTTGTTTTCTTGGTGGTTACTCTGGAGATTAGAGTGAAATCCTAAACTTACGTGTGTGTACGGTCACAGACAAGCAGCATGCCTCCCTGATGTTTGCACTTGCGAATCTTCTCCTGAGAAGGTGTTTACACTTCTGCTCTGATGGTCTGAAACTCTGTTTCTTTTTCAGGATTCAGGTCAGGTTGCATCTTCTCTAGGGAGAGTTTTTCTGCACCTCCCTTCTCCACCACCTCCTCCCGGAAGATGCAGTATAAATACCTACCGGCTAATGTGTGTTATCTTGCGTATCTGCCCAGTTGCTGCCTTAAAACAAGGACTATTGGTGCTAATAACTGTGGCTTGAATGTTAACCACATGTAACAAAATCTCCACTACAAAAAAGGTGAATAATTCAGCAAAACGGTGGGGGTTTTTTTTGTTTGGTTTTGTCTTATTTTACTATTTGGGCAAGAGGTTCAGAAACGAAGAGTCTGAAATAGATTGCACAGTTTACTGGAAACTAATAAATAGGGATGACTGCAGAGGTGATAAAGAGAAGAAAGGAATAACAGCTATTTTGTTCCATTTTAAATCTAATCTGCTCTCTTACTGTGACTGACTTTCTAGGAATGTAGACTTTGCATGAAAATAATCACATCAAAATATGAATGTCCTTACAGAAAACATTTTTGAGCAATGTAAAAGTAATTTATCTTCCTTCTTATTACCACATTTAGTTTCTGGAATAAACTTGCTGGCATCTGTAGAGACAGTGAACTTGTCAAAGGCTGATTTTTCCCATCCCTCAGTGAGTAGTTTCCCCCTTCAACTGAAAAAGTTGGATGTGGAGGAGCAACCACTTAGTTTTAGTTCAAATACAGTTTTTTACTTATCAACAATCATTCTCCTGGGCTTCATTCATACCAAGAAATTGCAGACCAAAGGAAATGCTTGCTTGTGCTTGATACTGTACTGAATGCTGAGTGTGCAAAGCATGTTAGAAGTGTTAGAAATAAGAATTGCACATAGGTCCAAAGGCGCAAATGAGTAATTCTGTTTTTTCTTACTAGTGTCTAACTGACGAAAAGAACAGACATTCATTGTTGACTCAAAATTTAATGATTCATGTATATTGCTGTTGTTGAAAGGAGTGCTGTATGTATCCATAGATTTAATTCGTTTTTAATGTTGTTCAAGTCCTCTGTCTCTTTATTGATCTTCTGTTGTGATGTTCTATTCGTTATTGAAAGCGGGGTAAAGAAGTCTCCAAATGTAGAACTGTCTGTGTCCTCCCCTAATTCTGTCAATGTTTGCTTCATATGCTTTGGGGCTTCATTTTTTTAGTGCACATATATTAACCTGTTATATCTGGATGAATTGAGCCTCTTCTCAGTATTTAATGTCTTTTCTTTCTCTCTTGTAACAATCTTTTTAGTTAAATCTACTTCATTTAATATTAGTATAGCCACTACAGCTATTTTGGTAACTGTTTGCATGGAATATAGTTTCCCATCATTTCACTTTCAACTTATTTGCTGAAATGTCTTGGGGTCTCTAGAGTAGTCTTTTGTAAGCAGCATATAGTTGGATTGTGCTTTAAAACCCATTCTGCTAATCTCTGCCTTTTAATTGTGAGTTGAAGTGATTTTAAACAACACTTTAACATTTAAAGCGATTACTGATAATGAAGGCCTTACTTCTGCCAATTTGCTATTTGTTTCCTATGTAGCATTTTGTTCTTTAGTTCCTCCAATACTGCCTCCTTTTATGTTTGATTGATTTTGGTTTCTTCATTTTCTTTTCTGCTTAATTTTAGTTTTTTACTTAATTACTATAGGGATTAGTACCAAATCCTAAATTCCTATGACTCTAGATTGCATAGAAATAAACTTGGCTCCAACAGCACATGCCAGGTCTGCTCCTGTCCAGCATTCTCTTCTCTTTTGTGTTGTTGTCATTACTAATTATGTCCTTATATGTTGTGTGCCCATTAACAGAATTATAATTATCATTTTGTAGAGGTGTCTTCTGAATCATGTAAGAAACAAAAAGAGGAGTTATAACCCAACAATACTATAATACTAACTTTTATATTTATTTACATGTTTAACTTTACCAGAGATCTTTATTTCTTTGTATGGGTTTGTGTTACAATATAGATTCATTTTGTTTCACCCTGAATACCTTTTAGCATTTCTGTAGGGCAGGTCTACTAGTAATGAATTCTATTAGCTTTTGTTTATCTGACAACATCTTAATTTCTCCTTTATTCTTGAAGGATAACTTTGCTGGATATAAAAATCATAGTTGACATGTTTTTTTTTTCTTTCAGTAATTTAATACATCATCCCACTGCCTTCTGGCTTCCATAAAACTTTCTAATGAGAGATTAGCTATTAGTCTTTATTTTTTAATTGAACTATTGTTGATGTACAATCTTATACTGGTTTTAAATGTACTGTGGCTGTTAGTCTTATTGAAAATCCCTTGCATTTTATGAGTTTCTTCTCTCTTGCTTTCTCTTTGCCTTTGTTTCTTGATAGTAGTACATTTCAGTATCTATCTCTGACTTTAGCCTGATTTGCATTCACTGAACTTCGTGGATATGTAGATTGATGTTTTTCATCAAACTTTTGGCCATAATTTTTTTATATTTTCCACTCCCATTGTATCTCCTGTTCTGGACTCCCATAATGTGTATATTGGTACAGTTGATGAGGTCCTGTAGATTTCTTAAACACTGTTTCTTTTTTCTTCATTCTTTTTCTGTCTGTCCTCGGACTGGGTAATTTCAGTGCCCCATGTTCAGGTTTGCTGGTCCTTTCTTCTGCCTGCTCAAATATGCTGCTGAATTTCTCCAGTGAATTTTAAATTTCAGCTATTGTAATTTTCAGCTCCAGAATTTCTGTTGGTTACTTTTAATAATTCCTATCTCTTTATTGATAGTCCCTTCTGCTTTGGCATCATTGTCCTGATTGCTCTCTGTGCCTTGTCCCTGGTTTCCTTCAGCTCCCTGAACATATATAAGACATAAAGTCTTTGTCTTGTAAGTCCACTGTCTTGCTTTCCTGAGGGATGTTTACCACCAATTTCTCTGCATGTACCTTTTTTTCTTGTTTCTTTTTATGCCTTGTACATTTTTGTTGAGAATGGGACATTGTGAATATTGCTCTGTGGTAGCTGAAAGGTCCTCTCCCTTCCCCAGAGATGGGGGATGATGCTTCTTTATGGGTTGTAGTCATCTGTGCAGTGACTTTTCCAAGAATATGTTAGAATATCTACAACTCTCAACAAATTTTATAATTTTGAAATTTGAAATCAAAATATCTCCTCTCACTACAATAGAATGAAATTAGCTATCAGTAACACTGGAACACTGAAAAATTTACAAATACATTTACAATTTAAAATTTTTCAATTAAACAATACACTCCTAAGCAGCAAATGGGCCAAAGAAGAAATAACTAGCAAATTACAAAATACTTTGAGATGAATGAAAATAAAACCACAACGTATCAAAACTTAGGCAGTGAAAACAATGTTTGCAGGGAAAAGTATAGCCATAAATGCCTACACTGTAAAATAAGAAGGATCTTATATCAATAACCTAACCTTACACCATAGGAACTAGAAAATGAAGAGCAAACTAAACACAAAACCAACAGAAGGAAGGAAACAATAAAAAATAGTGTATAGAAAAATGAGAGAAGAGAAACACAATAGAATAAATAACCTAAAAGTTGGTTCTTAGAGAAGATCAGTGAAACCAACAAACCTTTGCTAGATTGCAAAAGAAAAAGAGAGAGAGAGAGAGAGAGAGAGAGAGAGACGCCTGTCACTAAAACTGGAAGCAGGAGAGGTCATTGCTACAGAAAGTAAAGGAATTAGAATACTGTGAACAGCTGTATGGCAACACATTAGATAATCTAGATGAAACTGACAAATTCATGGGAAAAACAAATTACCAATGCTGACTCAAAAAGAAATAGAATGTCTCAATAGACCCATGACAAATAGAGATTGAATCAATTATCAAAAATCTCCCAAAAAAGAAAATCCCCAAACCAGATGGTCTCGTGGATGAATTCTTCCAAACTTTTAAATAAGATTAAACACCAATCCTATCCAAACTTTCCAAAGAGCAGGAGAGGGGACACTTTCAGACACATTTAAGAAGGTTAGTATTACCTTAATATCAAAGCCAGATAAGATGCCACAATAAAAGAAAACTACAGACTAATATCTCTTATGAATATAGTCTATGAGTTCCCTAAGGCAGCCTTAACAAAGAACCACAAACTAGGTAGCTTAAAACAATAGGCATGTGTTGTGTCGCAGTTCGGGGAACTCCAGTCGAGGTGTCGGCAGAGCCAGGCTCCCTCTGAAACCTGTACAGGAGCCCTTTCTCTACCTGCATCTTCACAGATCCTCCTCCCTGTGTGTTTCTCTCTTCACATGGCTGTCTTCTTAGAAGGACACCAGAAATATTGGGGTAGGGGCTCACTATGACTTCAGTTATACCTGCAATGAGCTTATTTCAGAATAAGGTCACATTCACATATACTTGGAATGAGCACTTCAACATATCTTTTAGGGGGAACATAATTCAATCCATAACACAGATACAGAAATCCTCAGTAAAGTACCAGCTAGACTCATTCCCCAGGAACCCCCTGTCCTGCAGAGCCTCCTGCATGCAGCCTTCCTCACCACCATCTCCAGTCTCCCTTGACTAAAACTCCCACCCTTTCCTAATAACTCTCCTGAAACCCAAAATAGCCAGTTGCCTCTCAATAATTTTTCCTTCCATAAACCATATATGCTGGCAACTGTGGAATTTAAACCTTGGCCCCAATTTGAGAACTATGATTAAGGAGTTCCCTTGAGCCCAGATAACATCAACAAGTATCAGTAGGATTTAGAATTCTTTTGGACCTATATGACCCAGAGTTACCTGACCTACCTGGTCCCTTTTCTTCCTGCCTGCCTACCTGAACTGGACACCAATCTTCTCCTGCCCTGGGACTGGGATTTATACCTACAGGACTCAGACTGGAACCACACCACAGGCTCTCCTGGTCCTCCAGCTTGCAGATAGCAGATTGTGGGACTTCTTAGCCTCCATGATTGTATGAACCAATTCCTCTAATAAATCTTCCTAACCTGTGACTTTGATCTCAGATAGAGAACCAATTATTATAATCTACTGATCAGACTCCAGGTAATTTTAAATTTGAAGTCAACAACCTTCATAAAGCAATGGGACAAATACTTGCCACCTGAAAGAGTCCAATAGAGATCCAAATATACAACCAGCTAAGGGAAATCCTTGATTACCACCTGTTTCACAGGAATCCCTTCTTCCTGAGATCTCCATGTGCCCCTACTGGATTCTCTGGGACCAGAACATTTGGTGCTGCTTGTCTCAGACTAATATCTCATGCACTTTAAGAAGAGTATTCTGAGATGTGTACAGGCCCTAATTCCAGAAATCACCATGGCTGAAAATCCTAACCCAGACATGAACTCCACAGTGAGGCTGCCTTATTATACAGGCACTTTACCTGGAGGGGCTCTTCACTCACTGAGCAGTGTTGTTGAAGGTGGGAGCCACACAGACAGAGTGTTCCTGTTAAGCGCAGCAGAAGCTGTGAATACCTCCACCGGTGGGCCACCGAGCAGCTTGCTTAGTGGTGGACCTTTGCATCGCTCTAGGTTTGTTGGCTGCCCATGGCAGCATCTGTGTGATTTCTAGTACTTCTTGCTGTACTTGGATCAATAAAATAGGCAAAGCAGATACTATACATGGCCTTTTGAGAACGATTTGTCTCCTCAAGCCTGATCCTCATGGCCTATGGGATGTTTTCTCCCACCTGGCTTGGCAAATGGGGTTCCTTGTCGGCCCTGCATGCATGATTACTGCTCTGGTCCTGGCCGTCATGGTCATGACACTGGGCTCTCCCTCTACACAGTCTTAGATGCTTCTGTGTAGCTGCTGTCTCATCAGATCAGAGGTTCACCACGAGGATACAGTAACAGAAGGCAAAATAAATCTCGTGAAAGGATTGACCTTGGAGGAATGGGACAGTCTGCAAGCTGCAAAGATCTCTTGCCTTTCCTGAAATTGTCAACCTTGTGCCAGTGGGGAAGGGGAACCAAGAGGCTACAAGTACAAATGGACACTGTCAGACTGTCCCGACTGCCTCTGACCTCCACTCCCAGCAGTCTGCCCAGAATGACCGGGATGTGGGACATGATCAAGAGACTGCCAGCTTCCCTGTTTTTTTTTTGCCCTCACTTCCACCTTCAGACCAGGCAGAGAGAGTGAAATAAGCTCCCTAAACAGTATGCTCCCCAAACATAAACTGCAGCAATTCTAGTTAGCTGCCTCCAGTTTTCCCGTGAAACAGCCTTCAATCAGAGCAAACCCTTTGTCACCCTAAAGGTTTTTCACTCTGCGCACCTCTGCATCTCTACGAAAGGCAAGTAATGGTGGCTGACTCACTCACTATAGTGAGATCTGAATGAATAAGCCTCTGTTTGTTCTCACTTGGGTGATCTTCATCTATTTCCATATGACAGACTGGATTTATGTAGATTGTGAAATTCTCTGAAAACAAACAGGTGCTGAAAAGTGGAACTGTAGTGACCTTTCTACAGCGTGCACTTCCTTAGATCGTCGCCTGTTTTAAATCCTTAAGTGGCCCCTCATTGCCCTTGGAATAAATTTGCTCTCTGTAACTGGGTGTAATCTATCCCTGGTTAGCTTTCCAGCCTTTTCTCCCTTGCACTGCTAACCAAAGTGACCTTCTTCTTTTTCTGCAATATGCCTTGCTATTTTTTCCCTTCTTTGGAGTAGGCCATTTCTTCTGCCTGGAATACTATTCTATTTCTATCTCCACCTGGACCTCTCAGGTCTCAGCAGACATCTCTTCCTCCAGGCAATTACCTCCAATTCTTTCCTGGGTTAATTGCACTCCTACTGTTACCAAAATACACGAGTATCTCACTGATTATTTGGTGGTGTTGTCTCTAAACTGCAAGCTAGATTGTATTGGCCATATACCATACCAAGCCGAATCCTGTCAACCCTCCTGTAGTTTGCACTACTTAATCTAGATAATCTGAAATAACACATCTGAAAATTTTCTCCTGAAGAAAGTATTTCTAGAATTATTTTCTATCAGTATGTGATCTATTGCTTTGCCAATTGTATAATTACATCAACTGACTACAATTTACAAGTTTCCAGTATCTTTTTTGTCATAATAAATCTAGGAAGGTGGTTGTCCTCAGAGTAGTTTGTGTTTTAACTTTAATAAAATCATAGGATCAAAGGTAGAATTGACTTCAAGAAACAACCTCCATCTAGTACATTCTTTTGTGCTCAGTCCTGACTTCACTTATCATCCATATATGGTTACTATAAATTTACATTTCTATCTCATGCTCTCTTCTTAGATCCAGACCTGTTCTTCCAACAGCCTATTTGATATTCACACCTAGAGGTCTCTACAGCCATGGTCACATGGTCAAGACCAACTCCAGGCTCCTCTTCCCAGTGTCCCTGTCCATTCTCAAAGCCACTGGTCTGGATACTTTAATCAGCTGAGTTCAGTCATGGCCAAGTTGTGTTCACTCCCCTCCCAGATACCCTCAGAGCCACCTGCTTCTCATCATCTCACCCCTGCCCTAGTCTCAGCCCCACCCAGCAGCCTCCTAGCACCAGTCGCCCCACCCACCCTTCCTCACCACCACTTCACCACACCACAGCCAGCTGAACTATCAAACGCAAGTGGGACTCTATCAACACCTGTGGAAACTACTTCATTGGCTTCTCATTGGTTTTAAAAAGACCCAAATGGCTTCCTGATTGATCCCTAGCCTCCTGCATAATATTCTTCCTGTGGTCTGCGCTTCAGCCAATCTGTCTTCTTTGCTCCATTTGACTGCCATGCTTCCCCAGCACAGGGCCTTTGGCAGAGCCGTCCCTGATGCCTTGGGGAATCTCCCCTCACCACCTCTCCTGCTTTCAACTGCTATTCTGCCGGTCCTTCTGATCCCAGGATTCCTCTTCAAGACTGCTCATTTAGGATTGGATTATGGGTCCCAGTCGCTGGGAGAGACCATCTCCTCCAGGAGCATGTACCTCAGTTAATGAACAAATTTTCCTTGTATGGTCATCTCACCAATGACCTTCTTCCCCACTGGAGTATTTAGGATGTACAGTTGGAGAACTGGAGAGGGGAAAGTGCTGTTAGGCTGTTGTGGAGGGGCAGTTTTGAACATTTCGAATATGAGGTGCCTGTGGACACGCAGGTGGAGATGTCTAATTGGCAGCCAGAAAAAAAGAACTGAAATTTAGGTGGACATATTGATTTGGCACTGAAATAATGAGGTTTGAACCTGTGGTTGAGATTAACAAGGCAGAGTCCACAGAGTAATAACATGAAAGGCATGGCATTCCAATACCTAGTATGGTGCCTGGCACCGCAAGTAGTGAAATACGTTGAAAAATGCATGTCAGTGGAGGCCACATTCAGGCATGGGCTGAGAAAGGAAAGCTGATGAAGATTAATGGGACAACCCAAGGCTGGAGGAGGTGGGGGCCTGTTTGGGAGCTGTCTGGGGGAGGGGATCATGGAAAGGAGAGGGGTTACAAATCAAAGATGAGGATTGGGTTCAACAATCCGGAAGGCATTGGTGACCATGGCACTTGTGCAAAGTGGTGAGGGGGGGGCGAGTGAGCAGGAGGGTGGGGGTGCAGGGAGCCAGGGAGGTGCTACTACAGAAATGTGACGAGATGCTTGCCCTGGGTCACTCACTCAGGATCGAGGAGAATGGCAGGCTTTGAATGTATCTTTCAGCATACTTATCAAAGGAAGTTATGTAGGGATATCATACCCATTTACTGCTATGTTATTATCAAATTAACTCATAATTCATAACTAGCAAACTCCTTCAATTATGATTTGTATTCCTGTAGGAAAAAAGCAAACTGTGGTTAAGTAACATCAGCCCAGCATTTAACACAACTTTTAAATTAATTCTGACATTTATTTAGTGCCTGTATTGATTGTAGTCACTGGTCTAATCTGAGTGGAAGTCACCAGTAGGGAGGAGAAGCTGAAATTATCGAAGAGGGATGACTGGAGAAGGTCCATGGCTAAGCAGATTGGCCGACAACGAGGGCACACACCCTCTGAACGCCACACCAAGGTCAGGATAGTCGTTGAGGGGACAAGTATGCACGTCAGGCTCGGAGGTCGAGGGAGGATGAGTCTGAAGGTCTTGGTGGTCTGGAGGTAGGAGGAGACGTGGTCTTCTGCCGAAAAGAAAGTGGAAGACGGGCAGGAGTTTCCCCGGGAGCTCCAATGAACTGGGAAAGGTCTGGAATAGACATTTAAGAGCCAGAACAGGCCAGGTACCTGATAAACAAAACTAGGTGTCTGCATGCAAACCTTGCCGCTCACTAAACTGCACGCTGCCTGAGGGCAGTGTTGGCCTCTCCTTGTGTCCTCTTGATTCATGCATGAAGACCCAGAGCCATTTTGAAAGCTCCTACTCTTTATGTTTTCACTCATTTTGAGAAATATAATAGCGTCGCTTCACAATTTTAACAAAATCTGTGCAAAAGTGAACTTTTAGGCCATTTAAGAGTTTTTATAAAGGTATGGAGTTAACCTTTTCCCTATGCAACATGTAATAGCTCTAACTTAAAAATCAGAATTCTCAAGGTGTGAAGTTAATTTTCTTAGAAAAGAATTATGAAGTCAGGAGACCCTGTCTAATCAGTTCACCAAGAGGTGTCAATCAAGGGCACTCTTTTGAAAATTCTTGATAGCCCAAGTTCTGTTTTCCAATGGCAGTGCAAGATTCTCCTCCCAGATGGTTTCCTATTGGCTCTGAGATGTGGGCGGGGCCACCTATTCCTGGGGCTGCCAGTAGCTCCACCCCATTCCATGCAAATGAAATCAAAGCTCTGGTGAACCCACGTGATCAGTCAGGTGGTCCATGACACCGTCGCCCCACCCTAGTGACATCACTACCCACTCAAAACTCTCACGAGAGTTTGCACAGATGCTGGTGAGAGGCTGGCTGGCCAGTCCACTGTAGCAGCAGTGGAGGTCAGCGGAGGGGGCTCATAGGGTCCCCCTACTCCTTCCCTAGAGCCTCCAGCCCAGCCTTGGACAAGGGCCCCAAGGGGCCTGTAGGACACTGCCCAGGGGTCCCATGCACACTCTCCCCCCATTGGCTGGCTGCACCAGCATGCAAATGAGGGCGCGCGTCACTTCCGGAGGCAAATCGAGCGCCATTTTCTCTTTCTGGCTGCGCTGGGAGGAGGGGACGGGGTCGCGGGGTGGGCGCGCGCTGAGGCGGGGGTCCCGCCGCGCGGGCGGAAGCGGGCGCGAGTGCGGCCCGGTGGGCGCGGCGACAGACGGCGGGGAAAGCGCGGCGCTCTGGGCGCGCAGCGGTAGGTAAGACCCTGGCCCGGCCCCACGGCGACGCCCCCGGCCCGGCCAGCCGGCCTGGCCGCCAAGTCCCGGCGGCCCCGCCCCACCCCGCCCACCCGCGGAGCTCTCCCGGCGCGGGTTCGCGGCCCGAGCGGCGCCCGTCGTCCTTGCGCGTCACGTCGGGGCCGGTGGGCGCCGCAGCCGCCGCGGGAGAGAGCGGGGACCGGCGAGGTGCTGGCACCCGGGAGGGTGCCGCGGGAGGGGGGGAGGCGGCGAGGGGCCGGCACCGGGGAGGGCGCGCGCGGCGGGGCCGGTTTGGGGGCGCACCTCCCTCCCGCCCCCCGTCCTGGCGTCCACGCTCCTCCCCCAGCGCGGGCGGCGAGGACGCCGCGCGCGCTGTTCCCCGAAGGCGAGGGCCGAGGCCGGGCGTGCGTGCGTGCGTGCGCGGGGTCTCCGTCCGAGCTTCCGTGGCGCCGCTGTGCAGATGTGCACGTTGGAGCCTTAGTTTCGCGTGCGGCTGCCGGCTGCGTGGGCACAGGTTCTGTGGCACTGTCCCGCCGCACCTTGGCTTTGGGACGTCAGAAGCTGTTGGCTGCCAGCGCAGTGTACGGCTGCAGAATGATGAATAATTAAGTGTTCTATGCATCTTCTTTGAATCTGAGTTGGAGACTGAATGCTGTTGAAGCTGGTTTATTTGAGTGGGAGGGGGTGGGAGACCGGGATCATTTGCCCCGGCCGGAGGCGAGCACGGCTCCTTCCGAGTAGTGCGGTTTGGGGGAGCGTTTGTGGGAGAGGCATCTTTGGCTGCAGGTCAGGTTATTTATATGGGACTTATTTAGAGCTGTTATTGGTAAGCTGGCCATATTAGGAACGAACGTAGGTATTTCTGCAGGATTGGAACTTGGTCTTTAAGCATGGAAGTGACAGATCGGTACGTGCAAAGCGATCTGTGCGAGTCTGGAGGATGGGCCAGAGCGGGGAGGAGACAGTTCAGTTGTCTGATGGAGAGGTGGCCTAGGTTAGGGTGAAGAATTGGTGGCCTCTTAGGGGAGATGAAGGCGGAGTTGAGGCAAGAATTTCAGCTGAAGAGATCCTGGGACATGCATTAACTCCCATCTCCGTTTGCACTGTAATATTGCTGGGTGTGTGGTTGAGTCTCCGCGCGCGCCTGGCGCGATGGCCTCCACTCTGGCAGCCAAGCACCTGGTAGGGCAGTGAGTTCCATGGGAAGAATCTGAAAGGCCTGACTCGCTGAAGGGAAAGGATCTGTGTTTGAACCCAGGCCTTCTGAATCTTGTTTTCGTGCATGGCACAGACATTACGTTTTTTATGTTTTTTTTTTCTTTTTAATGAAGGAAAAACAGCCCTGTTCCCAATAACTGGGACACCTCATGTAGAGCTGTGGCGTTAAAGCAAGCCCACTGCTTGTGTTCTGGGTGCTTTTCTGGTATTATAACTCCGTTCTCACAACTGTTCCCTGGAAAGGTTGCACCCTACCTGTTCTCAGGTGGGCATTTGAGGCCCCGAGATAAAGAATTTGCAAAGATTACACAGCAGATTAGTTGTGGAGCTGCTTTGAACCCAGGCAGTACAGCTCTGAATCCTTGCGGGTGAGCCCATTGTGCAGTGTTGCCTCTCAAGTGAAATCCTTTCAGAACTTAGATTTCACAGGAAATCAAAACAAAGTTCTGTGGCTTAAAAAGTATTATTACCTGAATGCCTTTATTTTTTGGAGCATATTTTTTCCATAATGGAATATTCTTAAATGATCATGATACTAAAAAACAAAAGAAACCCTTTAAGTGCCCCTTGAGGAAATGACATTTTCTTGAGCATGTCAGTGGAATTTTTGGTAGTTCCATGTCTACCACACACTATGAAACGAAAAGTAATGTACTGTGAACTGAGGTTGACAGGTTAGTGCAGCTGCGTTAGCCTGCTGTCTCTTGATGGTGAAAGTGCGCGGAGAATAGATGGAGAACAACATCTATAGAGAATACATAAGTATGAAAGCGTTACTTCTTTCTTAATTAATCTGCTGGGCATTTTGAATGGAATCTTTGGTCGTGGAATCAATAAATTATGGTATCCTAGAATGAAAACATTACAGTAAAAGTGAGCTGCTTTCCCCCAAAGCTACTGTCAGCAGACCAGGCATCTTGAAAGATTTGTTTTAAGGTTATAAAGCTTCTGTAATTTGCCTGTTTTACTTTTTGTCATACTTACTTGGGTCTCTAAAAGAACAAATTGATAAAAAGGAAATTTTTTTTTTAAGTACGGGATTTGTATGCTTATTTTTGGGAGAACCACCATGGCAATGATGGGGGAATGGAAACGCTTATATTTGAGGATAAAATGTTCCTATTCTCCAAATTCAAGAACGAAGAATGACAGTTCCTTGGTCATACTCCAAACATTGAACAAGAAACTACAGAGCCTGTTTAAAACTTGCCCAATCACCGACAGCCTCATTTCTGTGTCCTCCTCCTCAGTCAGCCAGTCAGCAGCAGCCTGCAGAGATCCAACCTGTGAAAAATCAGCAGGTCCTAAACTTTCTTCCCGAAGTGTACCAGCCATGCTTCTCCAAACTCTGTGAAAAGATCAGCTCTTGCTAAGTAAGGCCAGACTTCTTTGCAAGCAATACATTTGGGTTCCTTGTTTCAGCTACATGTGGATGATGGTCTTAACCTTGGATAATTAATAGCCAGCTTTGGGGAAAGAGGAGCCCCAAAGGGTAGAGAGGATGGTGGGACTTCAAGGAGGAAGTGAAAGCAAGTCTGATAGAGTGCGTGGAAAGCAGCTCTCAGAAGTGTTTGTTGAGGCTTGCTCTAGCCAGAGAAGCCAGCCTAGGCTTGAAAGTGACCCTGTGCTTAGTTTTTCGGAATGCCGTTATGCGGTTCCTGCCAGCAACTCTGTTAGAGTATGCTTTTGAAGGCTAGAACCCAAACAGTACATTTCATTTTTAATGGTTTTGTTAGTTTTTACTTTAATTCCTATGATTTTTAGATCCCCCAGTGCTAAAATGTAAATATCCTTCAGTTTCCTTATACTGAGCCTAAGATACACTTTTCACGTACCTTGTCTGAAAACTTCCCCATTGTACATCAGCTTCTTCAAAACTTAATGATTCCTTAGTTCTTCCCTCTTAATGTGTTAACCCTTCCTTTGTACTCTCACCCCATTTGATTCCACTCTGCCTTTTTTGGTTTTACTTACATCTTGCCAAATACATTCAGACTTTTCCTCCTTTTCCTCAGTCATTTTTGAGGCTGATTATTCACCTGGACTGTCTCAGGCTCCATAGCACTTTCTACATGTCTTGCGATTCTGTTTTATATTTTTTGTTCATTTATTGTGAACATTTGCTACGTATTATGCCCTGATAGGCCCATGCAAATAAAACATGATTCCTACCCTGAAGAACTTCAGTGTAGTGGGGGAGGTAGGGTCATAAATGGGTAGTTGCACCGTGGTGAGATCAGTGCAATGAATGCAGAAGCTGGCTATCCTTGGAATGCCTAGGAGGGCCTGCATGCTTGTCCTGCAGGACAGGGGCTGCAAGGCGACTGTGCAAGGGGATTGCTGACTCAGAAATTGTCCTGTGGAGTCTTGGGAGATACTGCCAGATTGTCCCTAAGCATATAGATACTATGATTTTCCTACTCACCCTCCTACAGTGGGTGTTAGCAAGTTTTTAAAAGAATGTTTTGGTAATAAACATTGGCATTCATATTTTACCTGGCATTTCTTTAACTTGAACTTGACTCATTTTGTTTTCAGCTTTTATACATTAAAATGCTGTTTGAAAAAGGTACAGATTATAGAGTTGTGAGTACAATACAAAGAACTTTTTCCCCTGAATCATTTGAAAATAAGTTGCCAAACATGATAGTATATTACCTCAAATATTGTCTATTTCCTACAGATAAGAACATTCTCTTAAATCCCCAGAACACTACTGTCAGAATCAGGAAAGTAATACAGTATTACCATCTAATCCTCAGACCCCACTGAAGTCTTTCAATTTGCTCCAGTATCATCATTCATAGTAAAAGAATCTAGTTAGGGTTGCACATTGTGTTTAGTCTCTCTTAATTATTAACAGTACCTCGGTTTTTTTCCCATGAAGTTTTTAGAAAAAGTATAATTCATTAATTTTAGTAAATTAATGAGTCATAGAGCCATCACCACAATCTTTTAGAATGTTTCCAGTGCTCCTAGAAAACCTACTTGGCGGTCACTACCCATCCTCACCCCCATGCTGCTGCTAATCTACCTTCTATCTCTAGATTGTTTTTTTCCTGAACATTTCCTATCAGTGGAGTCAGACAATCTGAAGACTTCTCCATCTGGCTTCTTTCACTTAGCATAATGTTTTTGAGATCCATTCATGTTGTGGCATGCGTCAGGACCTAGTTTTTATTGCCAAGTATTATTCTGCTGTGTGGACACGCCACGTTTTGTGTGTCCATTCCCATTTGTGGAAGTTTACATTGTTGTGTCTGAATGTTATACCTGGACACTTGAATATTATAGGCTGTTTTTGGACAGTGCCTCCTAATTTGGGATTGTCTGCCAGACTTGTGTGAATTACTCTTTTTCCCTTGGTTATTAAGTATTTTATGGGGAGAGGCTTGGAAACCACGTAAATATCCCATTCTTCCTCAAACTTTCAATTTATTATATCACCATGGATTCAAGGTTATATTCTAGTGGATTATATTTTAGTTGCTGTTGCTCTTGGCTGTATACCAAACTACCCCAAACCTTTGTGGAATAAAATATTTTATTTCAAAAGCTCAGTAATTCTTTGGGTCAGGAGTTCAGGTGGAAGCAGGGGAGACGGCTTGTGTCTGTTCCACAATGTTTGGGGATTCTGGGAAGACTCCGAGGCTAGGGATGGCTTGACTGAGGGGCTTCAGAGGCATCTTAGATCCAGAGGTCGAGGTGGAATGCTCCCATGTGGGCCAGTTGGACTTCCTCACAACATGGTCTGGATTCAAGAGTGGTGGTCGCCAGAGAGCAGGCAGAAGTGTGTGGCATTTTTATGGCCTAGCCTGGGAAGTCACATAGCATTACTTCTGCTGTAGTTTTTTTGATGAAGACAGCCATAAATTCTGCCCAGATTTAAGGGGTGTGGGCATAGATGCCCATACTTCTTGCGAGGGGGGGAGTGTCAATGTTATATTTTAAGATCATGTGAGATGAGAGATACTGTTAAACTGTCTGGAAAATTCAGTGCCACTTTTTACTGTCATGTAATGGATGCCCCAGTTGCCCTGTGTTTGGCTTGGAACTTATTCAAGCTGGTTTCTTTTGAGTCCTTTTGACTCGTCTTACCATTTCTTGAGCAATTTCCTTATTTTCTGACACAAGACATTGTAGGCTTATCCTGTCTTTTCCATTCTCCTGTCCTTGAATCAGCCATTTTTCTAAGGAGCCCTGGTTCTTACTAATGGAAAGAAGTGTTTAGAAAGTAACATTTGGGCCTTAGGAGTGCTCGCAGCTGCTGGGTTGTGTAGCTGCTTCCAGGCTTTCAGTGGACAGAGCTGTGGAATACACACACACTCTTAAAAAACTATTTTTTATTGTGTATAAAAACAGTAAGGTCACACCCATACGTCTTATTCTGATCAAATACCATAGAGTTTATTTTAATTTTGTATTTTTTAAGATATTTTAAAAACAGCTTTATTGAGATGTATTTTACATACAATACAGTTCACTTTATACAATTCGGTGACTTTTAGTATTTTCACACACTCATGTATATTGTCACGACAGTTGATTTTAACACATTGTCATTCAAAAGAAACCTCCCCTTAGCCATCACCTTCCAGTCCTCAGCGCCAGGTGACCATTCTGCTTTCTGCCTATAAACTGGCTATTCTGAACACTTCATGTAAACAGTCATACAGAATGTAGTCCTTCTTGTTTGGCTTCTTTCTGTCAGCATAATGTTCCCAAAAGGTTATCCACATTGGCACATATGGCCATACATTTCTTTCTTATGTCCAATTAATACTCCAGTGTATGGATGTGCCAGATTCTATTTATCCATTCATCAGCTGATGGACATTGGAGTTGTTTCCACTTTTTGGCTTTATGAGGAATGCTGCGAACGTCCACGTGAAAGTTTTCATTTGGTTTATGTTTGGAATCGCTGGTTCATATGGTATGCAAATGTTTCATCTTTTGAGGACCTGCCAGACTATTCTCCATCTGGCAGTGTGTGAGAGATACCCAGTCTCTCCACATCCTTGCCAACACGTGTTCTTTTCTTTTTTAAAAATTATAGCCATCATGGTGTAAAGTAGGATCTCATTGTCATTTTGATTTGCATTTCCCTGTGGCAGGTGTTTAGCATCTTTTCATTTGCTTAACGGCCATCTGTATATTGTCCTTGGAGGAGTACCTGTTCAGATCCGTGCCTTTTTTAAGTTGGGGTGTCTTAAGAATTCTTTATATATTCTGTATATAAATTCCTTATCAGAAATATGACTTGTAAATATTTTCTCCCATTTTGTGGATTCTCCTTTTGTATTTTCTTGACGGTTTCCTTCCAAGTTTTAATTTGATGAAGTCCAGTTTGTGTATGTTTTTCTTTTGTTGCTGGTGCTTTCTGATATATCTAAGAATCCATTGCCAGATCCAAGGTCCTGAAGATATGCTTATGTTTTCTTCTAACAGTTTTAGAGTTTTTGCCCTTACGTGGTGATGTATAGTCCATTTTGAGTTAACTTTTGTTTGTGGTGAAGGAGAGTTCAATCTCATTTTTTTTGTATGTGGATATCTGGTTGTCCCAGCATAATTTTTTGAAAATTATTCCTCTTGTTTTAGCTGTTAAAATAATGCATGTGCTTATTACAGTTTTGTTTACTTCCCTTTTAAGGAAAATTTCAAAGATGTTTCAAATTCCTGTGGAAAATCTTGACAACATCAGGAAGGTGCGGAAAAAGGTGAAAAGCATTCTTGTGGATATTGGGCTTGACTGCTGCAAGGAGTTGCTGAAGGTAAGAGGATGTAGCAGATCGAGAGAAGACAGTAATACCAGAGAGGCTGGGATTGGCCTCTGGAGGTGAGATTTGAACTGGGGATTTTTGAAGAGTGGGTAAGATTCCTCAAGAGGAAATTGCTAACACAGCTGACCCTTGTCCAGTGTGAGGGTTAGGGGCGCCGATTCTTTGTGCAGTAGGAAATCCAAGTGTAACTTTTGACCCCCACTCACCGGACACTTAACTACTAATACCCTACTGTTGACCAGGAGTCTTATTGATAACATGAAGTTGATTAACACATATTTTGTATGTTATATATATTATATACTGTATTTTTACAATAAAGTAGAGAAAATGGTTTTTCAAACTGTTGCAAATATCCTCCAATTTTTCCAATCTATTTATTGAAAAAAATCCATGTATGTAAGTGGACCTGCATGTTCAGACTAGTATTAAAGATGTACTGTCATTCAAAGGCCTGCATCATTAGTTACGATTTATGTCTTTCTGACTTAAACTACTTTAAGCTGTTTAAGTTTTTAAAGTTACTTTTAGGAGGGGGTTTTTATAGCCATTAGTTATAAAATACATTTGGTTTTGATATTTGAGGGGAATGTGTTGAATTATTTATTATCATAGCAAAAGGCGACCATAACTTAATTTTCCAGTATTGCTTGAGTGACCAAAAAATGGGGTTGCATACCTGGTATGATAAACTTTTCTTCTGATTTTTTAATTTAATAAATTCGATCTTACAAAAGTTTAAAAATGAAGGTTGCAGTCACTTTATTGATAAATTGTGTTCTCATATCATTTTATCCATGTAACTTGAGAATATATGATTGGCATATGTAGTAAAGAAGTAAAAGTTGGTAAATAAGGCTTGCTGTGTATCCTCATGCCAATGATAACAATATTTTATTCATTACTATCAAAATAGGGTCTGTGCTTTGGATTTTTTAAAACCTGTGAAGAATTTGACTTAAAGTATTTCTAATTTGTGAGGGTTTCTGAATTTTCAAGTTTTAAACTTTAAATCAATTTGATTTTACTTATAAAAAAGGCAGTCCGAAGTAAAGGACTACTAATTACCAGGTTTCACGTTAATGGTCAGAATTGATTTTTCCTCACAAGTACACAAATTGTAATTTCTGAAGACCCCAGATACTTCTCTGTTCAGGCATTACGACCCTAGAGAGAGCTTCCTTGTCAAATGCTGCCCTCTCCCACTATATTCTCTGCTCCTTTCCTTGCTCTGTTTTTCTCCAAGGTCCTCATGGTTCCTGATGTTAATTATTTATTATCTGTCTCCCCAGTTTGAATGTAAGAAGACAAGGACCTCATTGTTCTTGACCCTCATTGTTACCTGTGATCAGAATTATGTCTGGCATGTAGACAGTTAACAAAAAAATACATTTTTTTGGTATCATTAATCTACAGTTACATGAGGAACATTATGTTTACTAGGCTCCCCACATCACCAAGTTCCCCCCACAAACCCCATTACAGTCACTGTCCATCAGCGTAGTAAGATGCTGTAGAATCACTACTTGTCTTCTCTGTGTTGCACAGCCCTCCATGTGCCCCCCCTACCACATTATACATGCTAAACATAATGCCCCTTTCTTTTTCCCCCTCTTTATCCCTCCCTTCCCACCCATCCTCCCCAGTCCCTTTTCCTTTGGTAACTGTTAGTCTGTTCTTGGGTTTTGTGATTCTGCTGCTGTTTTGTTCCTTCAGTTTTTTCTTTGTTCTTATACTCCACATATGAGTGAAATCATTTGGTACTTGTCTTTCTCCGCCTGGCTTATTTCATTGAGCATAATACCCTCTACCTCCATCCATGTTGTTGCAAATGGTAGGATTTGTTTTCTTCTTAAGGCTGAATAATATTCCATTGTGTATATATATATATATGTACCACATCTTCTTTATCCATTCATCTACTGATGGACACTTAGGTTGCTTCCATTTCTTGGCTATTGTAAATAGTGCTGCGATGAACATAGGGGTGCATCTGTCCTTTTCAAACTAGGCTGCTGCATTCTTAGGGTAAATTCCTAGAAGGGGAATTCCTGGGTCAACTGGTATTTTTATTTTGAGCTTTTTGAGGAACCTCCATACTGCTTTCCACAATGGTTGAACTAATTTACATTCCCACCAGCAGTGTAGGAGGGTTCCCCTTTCTCCACAACCTCGCCAACATTTGTTGTTTGTCTTTTGGTTGGTGGCGATCCTTACTTGTGTGAGGTGATATCTCATTGTGGTTTTAATTTGCAGTTGTCTGATGACTAGCGAAGTGGAGCATCTTTTCATGTGTCTGTTGGCCATCTGAATTTCTTCTTTGGAGAACTGTCTGTTCAGCACCTCTGCCCATTTTTTAATTGAATTATTTGCTTTTTGTTGAGGTGCGTGAGCTCTTTATATATTTTGGATGTCAACCCTTTATCGGATCTGTCATATACGAATATATTCTCCCATACTGTAGGATGCCTTTTTGTTCTATTGTTGGTGTCCTTTGCTATACAGAAGCTTTTCAGCTTGATATAGTCCCATTTGTTCATTTTTGCTTTTGTTTCCCTTGCCCAGGGAGATATGTTCATGAAGAAGTCACTCATGTTTATGTCCAAGCAATTTTTGCCTATGTTTTTTTCTAAGAGTTTTATGGTTTCATGACTTCCATTCAGGTCTTTGATCCATTTTGAATTTACTTTTGTGTATGGTGCTAGACAATGATCCAGTTTCATTCTCTTACATGTAGCTGTCCAGTTTTGCCAACACCAGCTGTTGAAGAGGCTATCATTTCCCCATTGTATGTCCATGGCTCCTTTATCATATATTAATTGACCATATATGTTTGGGTTAATGTTTGGAGTCTCTATTCTGTTCCACTGGTCTGTGGCTCTCTCTGTTCTTGTGCCAGTACCAAATTGTCTTGATTACTGTGACTTTGTAGTAGAGCTTGAAGTTGGGAAGCAAGATCCCCCTGCTTTATTCTTCCTTCTCAGGATTGCTTTGGTTATTCGGGGTCTTTGGTGGTACCATATAAATTTTAGAACTATTTGTTCCAGTTTGTTGAAGAATGCTGTTGGTATTTTGATAGGGATTACTTTGAATCTGTAGATTGCTTTAGGCAGGATGGCCATTTTGACGATATTAATTCTTCCTAGCCAAGAGCATGGGATGAGTTTCCATTTGTTAGTGGCCTCTTTAATTTCTCTTAAGTGTGTCTCATTGTTTTCAGGGTATAGGTCTTTTGCTTCCTTGGTTAGGTTTATTCCTAGGTATTTTATTCTTTCTGATGCCATTGTGAATGGAATTGTCTTCCTGATTTTTCTTTCTGCTAGTTCATTGTTAGTGAAAAGGAAAGCAACAGATTTCTGTGTATTATTTTTGTGTCCTACAACTTTGCTGAATTCAGATATTAGTTCTAGTAGTTTTGCAGTGGAGTCTTTAGGCTTTTTTATGTACAATGTCATGTCATCTGCAAATAGTGACAGTTTGACTTCTTCTTTACCAATCTGGATTCCTTGTATTTCTTTGTTTTGTCTGATTGCCGTGGCTGGGACCTCCAGTACTATGTTGAATAACAGTGGGGAGAGTGGGCATCCCTGTCTGGTTCCCGATCTCAGAGGAAAAGCTTTCAGCTTCTTGCTGTTCAGTATGATGTTGGCTGTGGGTTTATCATATATGGCCTTTATTATGTTGAGGTACTTGCCCTCTACGCCCATTTTGTTGAGCGTTTTTAATCATGAAAGGATGTTGAATTTTGTCGAATGCTTTTTCAGCATCTATGAAGATGATCATGTGGTTTTTGTCTTTCTTTTTGTTGATGTGGTGGATGATGTTGATGGATTTTCGAATGTTGTACCATCTTTGCATCCCTGGGATGAATCCCACTGGTCATGGTGTATGATCCTTTTGATGTATTTTTGAATTTGGTTTGCTAATATTTTGTTGAGTATTTCTGCATCTATGTTCATCAGGGATATTGGTCTGTAGTTTTCTTTTTTGGTGGGGTCTTTGCCTGGTTTTGGTAGTAGAGTGATGCTGGCTTCATAGAATGAGTTTGGAAGTATTCCCTCCAGTTCTATTTTTGGAAAACTTTAGGGAGAATGGGTATATGTCTTCTCTGTGTGTCTGATTAAATTCCGAGGTAAATCCATCTGGCACGGGGGTTTGCTCTTGGGTAATTTTTTGATTACCCATTCAGTTTTGTTGCTGGTAATTCATCTGTTTAGATTTTCTGTTTCTTCCTTGGTCAGTCTTGGAAGGTTGTATTCTTCTAGGAAGTTGTCCATATCTTCTAGGTTTTCCAGCTTGGTAGCATATAGATTCTCATAGTATTCTCTAATAATTCTTTGTACTTCTGTGGAGTCCGTCATGATTTTTCCTTTCTTGTTTCAGATTCTGTTGATGTGTGTAGATTCTCTTTTTCTCTTAATAAGTCTGGCTAGAGGCTTATCTATTTTGTTTATTTTCTCAAAGAACCAGCTCTTAGTTTCATTGATTTTTTTCTATTGTTTTATTCTTCTCAATTTTATTTATTCCTTCTCTGATTTTTATTATGTCCCTCCTTCTGCTGAATTTGGGCCTCATTTGTTCTTCTTTTTCCAATTTCAATAATTGTGACTCTAGACTATTCATTTGGGATTGTTCTTCCGTCTTTAAATATACCTGGATTGCTAGATACTTTCCTCTTAGAACTGCCTTTGCTGCGTCCCACAAAAGTTGGGGCTTTGTGCTGTTGTTGTAATTTGTTTCCATGTATTGCTTGATCTCTATTTTAATTTGGTCATTGATCCATTGATTATTTAGGAGCATGTTGTTCTGCCTCCATGTGTTTGTGAGCCTTTTTGCTTTCTTGGTACAATTTATTTCTAGTTTTATACTTTTGTGGTCTGAAAAGTTGGTTGGTAGGATTTCAATCTTTTGGAATTTACTGAGGCTCTTTTTGTGGCCTAGTATGTGGTCTATTCTGGAGAATGTTCCATGTGCACTTGAGAAGAATGTGTATCCTGTTGCTTTGGATGTAGAGTTCTGTAGATGTCTGTTAGGTCCATCTGTTCTAGTGTGTTGTTCAGTGCCTCTGTGTCCTTACTTATTTTCCATCTGGTGGATCTGTCCTTTGTAGTGAGTGGTGTGTTGAAGTCTCCCAGAATGAATGCATTGCAGTCTATTTCCCCCTTTAATTCTGTTAGTATTTGTTTCACATATGCTGGTGCTCCTGTGTTGGGTGCATATATATTTATAATGGTTATATCCTCTTGTTGGACTGAGCCCTTTATCATTATGTAATGTCCTTCTTTATCTTTTGTTACCTTTATTTTGAAGTCTATTTTGTCTGATACTAGTATTGCAACAGCTGCTTTTTTCTCTCTGTTGTTTGCCTGAAATATCTTTTTCTATCCCTTGACTTTAAGTCTGTGCCTGTCTTAGGGTTTGAGGTGAGTCTCTTGTAAGCAGCATATGGATGGGTCTTGCTTTTTTATCCATTCTATTACTCTGTGTCTTTTGATTGGTGCATTCAGTTCATTTACATTTAGGGTGATTATTGAAAGGTATGTACTTATTGCCATTGCAGGCTTTAAGTTTGTGGTTACCAAAGGTCCAAGGTTAGCTTCTTTACTATCTTACTGTCTAACTTAACTCGCTTATTGAGCTATTATAAACACGGTCTAATGATTCTTTATTTCTCTCCCTTCTTATTCCTCCTCCTCCCTTCTTCATATGTTGGGTGTTTTGTTCTGTGCTCTTTTTAGGAGTGCTCCCATCTAGAGCAGTCCCTCTAAAATACCCTGTAGAGGTGGTTTGTGGGAGGCAAATTCCCTCAACTTTTGTTTGTCTGGGAATTGTTTAATCCCTCCTTCATATTTAAATGGTAATCGTGCTAGATACAGTATCCTTGGTTCGAGGCCCTTCTGTTTCATTGGATTAAGTATATCATGGCATTCTCTTCTGGCCTGTAAGGTTTCTGTTGAGAAGTCTGATGATAGCCTGATGGGTTTTCCTTTGTAGGTGACCTTTTTTTTCTCTCTGGCTGCCTTTAATACTTTGTCCTTGTCTTTGATCTTTGCCATTTTAATTATTATGTGTCTTGGTGTTGCCCTCCTTGGATCCCTTGTCATGGGAGTTCTGTGTACCTCTGTGGTCTGAGAGGCTATTTCCTCCCCTAGTTTGGAGATGTTTTCAGCAATTATTTCTTCAAAGACACTTTCTATCCCTTTTTCTCTCTCTTCTTCTTCTGATACCCCTATAATGCAGATATTGTTCCATTTCAATTTGTCACATAGTTCTCTTAATATTCTTTCATTCCTAGAGATCCTTTTCTCTCTCTGTGCCTCAGCTTCTCTGCGTTCCTGTTCTCTGTTTTCTAGTCCATTAATGGTCTCTTGCATCTCGTCCATTCTGCTTTGAAGTCCTTCCAGAGATTGTTTTATTTCTGTATTCTTCCTCCTTATTTCTTGCATATTTCTCTGCAAGTCCATCAGCATGGTTATGACTTGTTTTGAATTCTTTTTACAGAAAGGCTGGTTAAATCTATCTTCCCAGGTTCCTTCTCAGGGGAAGATGTAGAAGATGTTGAAGCTGTCTGGGTTAGTCTTGTCTGGATCAAATTTTTTTGCCTTTTCATGTTGATAGGTGCAGTGCTATGCTATTGACATGTCTGTCAGCTGGGAGAGTAGACTTTTCCAATTGCTCCTGGCCTTTCTTTACTGGGACAACTGCGACCCCCTAGTGGCTTGTGTTGGGCAATTGCATGTAGACTGGGTCTCTGTATCTTGCCTGGCTGTATGGAGGAGGCTCCCTTGCTGCGGGCGTGGCCAGCCTCAGGCCGCTGCTCTGCTATGGCGGGGCCCCGGAGAGTTAATGGACGGGGGGCTGTTTGGCTCTTTACCTCTGTGAGGGCTCCCAGAGCTATTGCCCAGGGGGTTAGTGTGCCCGGAGTTCCCTGGAATTTCCAACTGCTCGACTGTGACCCGGGATGCTTCCGCCCAGCTGTGTGGTCCCTGTCTCTTTAAGACTTTCAGAAAGCACTCCCTTTTTTTTGGTCCCAGGAGCGCTGGCTGCGGGACCTGCTCACAGGTCTTACTGTCCTGCTTCCCTAGTTTCCGGCACCCCACACATGCACTGTGTTTCTGCGCTCTGGTGCGGATGGCTAGGGCTGGGTGTTCAGTAGTCCTGGGCTCCCTCTCCCTCCCTGCTCCGACTCCTCTCCTCCCGCCGGGAGCTGGGCTGTGGGGCACTCGGGTCCTGCCGGGCTGTGGCTTGTATTTACCCCTTTCTCCAGGTGCTGGGTTCTCGCAGGTGTGGATGTAGTCTGGCTGTTGTTCTGTGTCTTCTGGTCTCTCTTTTAGGGATAGTTGTATTTGTAGTATTTTCAAAAATATATACTTTTTTGGGAGGAGCTTCCCACTGTCCTACTCACGCTGCCATCTTGGCTCCGCCTCCCTTAATGTTTTTGGTCACATTCATTATTTTACTCAGAATCCCCCACATAAAATCTGACAAGAAGTTCCTTTTGAGAAATAGTGCTACGAGAGTATTTGGCATACCTGAGTGGGCTGGCCCCATAGCACGCATCCACCCTGATCAGCCTTTTCTGGTTTTTGGTCAGCCCAAGTCAGCCCAGCACATCCCGTGGATAGTGATATTTCACTCATTAAAATGTAGGGAAATGAGTAGTGGGTTGCTTGATTTTAAAACACACGCAAACGTAATCAACAAGAGAGTGGAAAAGGCACTCTTTTTTTTCTGTGTGTGATGTGTTAATTGGACTAGAGTGTTAATTGGACTCTGTGTGCTGTGGGCCCTTGAGGAATTGGGAAGTTAGGGAATTACTGTAGCTTCTCTGGTAGTTTGGAAATTCACAGGTGAGTGAAGCATTGTTCGAGAATTGAGCAAGTCATCTCTCCCGTTAAATCACTGATCTGTTTCAGGTGTTCCTAGATACCCATGGGATTGATAATGCCTGAATTTGTCCAAAAGTACTACTGGTCTAGTTGTTTCCGTGTTATATTTTCTCAGCTAATAGTTACTGTCAGGAAGGCCAGAAATCTTTGATGTTAAAGAAATGGTAGGGAAAAATAGTGGTTAAAACAGAAGGTCCCTAGATTAGTGTTTCAAAGTATCTAAGATTTACTGCGGGCAGGATGAGGTAGAAGGGAATTAATGTTGGCTGTTGAGTAGAAATGTGGATCCATGATCATTTTTATCAACTTGAGGGTAATTATCTTGTTGCACTTTTTTTCTTAACGATCTCCTGTTGCTTTCTGTCTCCTCCAGAGCTCTTTCTGGAGGTGGCCTTGTTCTCCCTCCTTAGAAAACCCCCAGGAAGGTGGCCTTTGGTATAGAAATTTGAGTCCTCTTACTCTCAGTTCTTTGCGCCATCGCATCACGTTCAGCCTTGCTCAGAGTGGCCGTGTCCGAGGTACCTGCACCCCTGAGCTCCTGCTCCTCTCCGCTTCACTTCTATGCAAGTTCATAGATTCGCTAGAGTTGTTTAAACCATTGTTTACAAATTTTGGGTTGCTGCATCTGAATCAGTGATGCTTTAAATAAAACCGATGCCCTAAACCTACCTCTGTCACAATCTGTGGAGACCTACGTATGTATAGATTAAAAAAAAATTACTAACTTATGTTTCTACACCTTATCTGTAAAAATGTATTGAAATATTGTCATACCTTCTTCCATTTATCTCCTCATTTTTTTTCTTATTAGCTTTTATTTTGCAGCACGTGACAGTGTGAAGCACACCTCCCTTTAAACTCTTCTCCCTTATCTCCTGTGACAGGACATCACTGTTCATTCATTTTCAGAATTTTCCTGTGAAGATTTAAACTTACAGAAATGTTGAAAGGATTGTATAGTGAAAACCCATCTACCTACTACTTAAATTTTACAAAATGAACATTTACATATATATATTTATATAAACTAAATATAAATATATAAAAAATAAATATAAAACATATATATATATAAATGTGTGTATATATACACATACATATGTGTACACACACGTATGTGTACACCCATCACTTATTTTTTAATGCATTTCAAAGAAAATTACAGGCATGGGTACACTTAACTTTTAAACTCTTCAGCATATGTATCATTAACTAGAGTTTAGTATTTGTTGGCACTTTTTTGGGGAGGAGGACACTTTCCTTGCTCTGAAATGTACCTTAAACATCTCCACAAACAATTTGACATGCATATACTCATGTACTACAAACCGCTGTCAAGGTACAGAACAATGCTATCCAGAAATTTCCTGCAAACCATTTCCCAGTCAAACCCTGCCCTTGCCCCACTGGCCACTGCTGTTCTGAAAGGTTTCAGTATAATATTTGACTGTTCTATAGTTTTGTGTAATTGGAATAGTATGTACTCCTGTGGAAGATCCTTGGACGTGGCTGAGTAGCAGTCCACTGCCTTAACTGAACTTGTCTGTTGATCCTTTCTCCTGATGGTGGACACTTAGGCTGTTCTCAGTTTTTGGTTATTATGAAAAAGATTCTTAGGGATATTCTTGGAAAGTATTTTGGCAACATTTGTTTTGATTTCTCTTAGAAAAATACATATATGCATAATTATAAAGTTGTAAGCTCAATTTTATAGGAAATGGCTAGACCTTTATTCCAAAGTAGTTGTATGATTTTACACACTTTCATGGGTGTGTGAGGATTTCAGTTGCTCCACATCCTTAAAAACATTCGGTGGCATTGGTTTTTTAAAATACAGCTGATCCATGCACAACATTGGCTCAAACAGTGTGGGTCCACTTACATGTGGGGTTTTTCCAGAAAATAGATTGGAACATTTTAAAGACTTCTTTTCTGTAAGTTATTGTATTGTAAGAATACAGTGTATAAGACATAGAACACAAAACATGTTAATCAACTGTTCATGTTATTGGTAAAGCTTCTGTTCAACAGTAGGCTCTTCATAGCTGTACTTGGGTATTTGGCTGCATGGGGAGTCGGCGCCCCTAACTCCCTCCTGTATTGTTCAAGTGTCAGCTGTGTTTTGAAGTAAAACTTAACGATAGCAATAACAATGTTGTTCATTCTGCTACCACACAGCATGACTGGTTTCTCAACCTTTTTCAGGTTGGGAAAGTCCTTATTACCTACTTTGCTGAGAGCAAAAATTATGACAGGATGTTGACTTTTCTCAGATGGTTTTTCTGCATCTATTAAGATAATCATCTTTCTTTTTTATTCTAGTTAAGCGAATTATGTGTTTGGTGTTTCAGTAAACTGTTAAACTGATCTGTACCACTGGGATAAATTCCACTTAGTTTTTTTAATATGTTGGATCGATTTGTAGAGTTTTTGTTTAGGAATTTTTGCATCTGTTTTCATGAATGATAGGATCTTTAGTTTTCTTTTTTTGTAATATCTGTGACTAGTTTTGGTATAAAAATAATGCTGGCCTCTTGGAACGAATGGGACTTTTTTCTTCCTCATTGTCTGGAAGAGCTTATGTAGAATTGACAGTATTTCTTCTGTAAATGCTTAGTGAATAGAATTTCCAATGAAGCCATCATGGAGTTTTCTTTGTGGGAAGGTTTCTATGATTTCAGTTTCTCAACTAGATATCAGGCTATCATGTTACACCTAGTGTTTTTTTTTTAGTGAGTGAGTTTTAGGTAGTTTGTGTTTTAAGGAATCCATCTAGTTCAATTCCAGTAGTCAAATTTATTGGCATATTTCCTTAGTTATAGTGATAACCCCTTTTGTATTTTGATATTGGTAATTTGTGTCTTCTCTTTTTTTACTGTTCAGTCTAAACAGAGGTTTGTAAATTTTTACTCTCTTTTAAAAGAAAGAGTTTTTGGTTTCATTGATTTTTCTATTGTCTGTTTTCTATTTCGTTTATTTCTACCCTTTATGCTTTCCTTTTTGTTGTTTAGGGTTCATTTATTCAGTTTGTCTGGTTTCTTAAGGTGGCAGTGTAGACTGTATGATCACTCAAGCTTCTAATTTACGGACCCGTTGGGTAAGTGTTCCATGTGTGTTTTGCTGCTGTCAGTGGTCAGTTTAGTTTGGTGGTGTTGAGGCCTTTCTATCCTTCCTGACTTTTGTGGACTTGTTCTGTCAGTTGTTGAGAGAAAGGGTGTTGGAGTCTCCAGATATGATTTTGGATTTGATTGTTTCTCTTTTCAGTTCAGTTTTTGCTTCATGTACTTTGAAACTCTTTTCCAAGTGCACACACATGTAGGATTATTATGTTGATGAATTGGCCCCATTATCAGGACATGACTTTCTATCCGTAATAAGAATCTTTTTCCTCCTGAAATGTACTTTGTTGATACTAATATAGCTCCTGCAGCTTTCTTTGATTAATGGTAGCATAATAGCATATCTTTTCACCTTTAACATGTCAATGTCTTTATATTTAAGGAGGTTTTTTGTAGGCAACTGAATCTTGTTTGTTTGCCCAGTCTCACAGTTGGTGCCTCTTAATTTGAGTATTTAGACCAGGGCAGGCAAACTATGGCCCATGGGCCAAATCTGGATTGCTATCTGTTTTGTAAATGACCTTTCATGAAGCTCAGCCGTGCATGTTATGGTTTGAATATTGTCTGTAGCTGCTTTTGTGCACGGCTTCCATATCATGTGCTGGTGCTTCCCCCCAGACCTTGTGCTGCTGTTGTCATGTATCGTGCCCCTGCCTACTCCACGAGCCACGTGGTCCATTGTTGTTTCCAATTTAAATCCTTATCCTAGTGTACCTTTTCTCTAGTTCTGAACTGACTTGGTGAGCAGTGTATTAGCATAGGTGTATTCACAGGCAATAACTACATTAAATATCATTCTCTGACTTAAATAATTATTTTTTTGATCTTTAAAAATAACTGTATAAAAAACAGTAATATAAAGTGTTAGAGAAAACAGGTAATTATTTTTTTTTAGAAATAAAATTAAATTTAAAATGCCACAATTCTGTCATTCAGAGATTACCACTACTAACATCTTAACTGTTAAGCTCTCTCTTTCGTGTGTGTGTGTTTATACATGTGTACGTGTTGTGTAGTCTTTACCACAGTGAGCTCATACCGATCACGCTTTTTTGGTTACCTTCGTCTTTCTGTGTCATTAAATGTCCGTCTTATTTAATGAACAGTCCATATTCTGATTTCTCCAATTTCCTTCCAGATATTTCTCATGCTTGGTTTGTTTGGATGAGGGTTCTGTCTGGACCCTGTTGCATGTGGCTGTTAGGTTCTCGGTGTGTCTCCAGCCACCCCTGTCTTTGGAGCTCCAGCTTCAGCCTCCACCACCCCGGAGTCGTCCAGTCTGCCCACGTTGTTGGGAGACACTGTCTGCTCCAGGGCGATGTTTGCCACCAGCGGCTGCTGTGCGCTGTCTGTCTGCTCGTGGGCTGCGTTTTCGTTTGCTTCCCCTGTGGGTTCATGGTGCCACATGATCCTCTCAGGTGCTAATTAGATCTTGATTTATCTTATGGAATTGCATAATGATCTCTCTCTTTTTCCCTTTTAAAGGACCTTAAAGGCTTTGATCCAGGAGAGAAATACTTTTATAACACATCATGGGGAGATGTTTCTCTCTGGGAACCTTCCGGAAAAAAAGTGGTATGTATTTTGTATTTGATTTTCACATTTCCTCCAACTTGGGGTGTCAGTTTAGTTCTGAGGACCACCACATGTACCTGGGGTTGCTGATAACTGAGTCGGGTGGGGAGCAGTGTAAACACGAGGGAAGTGGAAGGAAGGATGGTGGCAAGTGCTTTGTACTATAGGGTTATGGGTGCTCTGAGGGTTTTCTGCATATAAAGTTGATTAGGTAGTGTAGTGAAACTGTTTGTCTTTGAGCATAAGGAGGGTCTTTGATGTGCGACTACTCTGAGTGAAGAGAAACACCATGATGTTGACTGTACATAATGAAGGGGCACCTGGTTTCAGAAACTAAAATGGAAATATGGATATTTGAATTGAGGAACATAACTTATAATAATTTGAAACCTCAAACCTAGGCAGATACAAGCTACATTCTCCATATTAAAGTATTTTCTTCTGGAAAACTCTTCTTACCATCCAGCCACCCATTAGGTCAAGCACCTTCATTAGAATCAAACTCAGCAGGTCTCAGATTTTACTTAATTGTCCTGTCCTCCCACTCGGTCTGTCCGAGTCGTGTTGGTCTTGGGAGTTTTGGCTATTAAAAAAAAGTAGTCAGTCATTGTGCTGTTGTAGTTTTCTTTAAGGACCTTTCTGTTGTAGACCTAGCCCCGAGTCCCACATTCCTGCCTCTTGTTTTGTGTCCTACCTGTGGGTCCCTTATCCTGCTTCACCCAACTCTCCCCTCTACCATCAGACACAAGATTCCTTGAAACCACTCTGATTTGGTTATTTTCCTGCTCAAAACAGCTCATGGCTATTCAAATATGCCTCACTTTGAAGACCTTGACTTCATGAATCTCTTATTAGTTCTCACTGATTTTTCTCATCTGAATTCTTAAAAGGTCCTATAATGTAACTAGCATGCAGTACAATATATAATTATATGCCTTTCATCAAGAAACAATCCCTGCTACAGAGTAGTAAAGCTTTTGAGTGCCAGACAGAAAGAAGTTGGGGGCTTATCCTCAAGCAGTTTGTTTTTGTTGGGGTGGATAGGGCCTGCATACAAAATGTTAAACAACAATATGAAATAATAGTGATCGAACTTATTAAATAGACACCATATTTGGTAAAAAAAAAAAAAATGCTGTTGCCTGGAATGATGTAGGCCGTGCTGTCTGCTCGTTTTGGTGCCTTGACTCCTCTTCATTCCTGAGGCCGTCTTCTGCTTTAATTTGTCTCTGGGGAATATGATTTATGAGCAGAGACATTGCAGACAACCTAGCAGAAATGTGGTGCAATCACGAAGGACTGTGTGGCTCCAGATTCAGTGAGGTCCTCAGGGCTCAGAGGAACAAGACGTGCTAGATTTTTGGGTTTTGGGGACAGAGACACACGAAGGTTGGTTGTAGCGGGTGATAGAACTGTTACCATGCAATCCGAGGCAGCAGGCTTGACCTGGCCGGGAGCCAATGGACTGCTCCCGGTGCAGGATCTCTGCCAGTGCTCAGGGGTCCTGACGCCACTTTTCTGCTCTCGCCTTGGTGGTTTTCTCTTCCTCTGTTACCGGTGAGTCAAGGTCTCACACTCGGATTGTTCCCGGTTGAACAGTGTTCTACACCTTTCACATACAGGTTTTTGTGGGAACATATGCTTTCCTATCTCTTGGATAAATGCCTCAGCTTGAGTTTGCTGGGTCATACATGGTACATAAGTATGTATCCATGACAGCTGTCAATGGCTGCACCATTTTGCTTTCCCATCCGTGGTGATAGCTGCTGCATCTGGACTTGGTATCTGTTGTCTTGTGCCTATGGACTTGCTGTTCTCTTTCTGTTTTAATTTGCCTCCCTAGTGACTAATGATGTTGAGCATTTTTTCATGTGTTCATTTGGCATTTGGATACCATTTAAGACACACCATTATTTAATGAGCCAATGACAGAAATAAAGCAATACTTTACTTGAACTGTGTCACATCATTGAACCGTCCATTGTAAGGCATACCCAGGTTTTATAAATGGTAAAATATGAAAAAAGTCTTGTAGAATCAGTGAAATGCAGGGTTTTTAAATTCTGTGGTCTGGGGTTAGCTGTTGCCCTAGGTTTATTATCGATCCTCACCAGAAATGCCAGCACCTGGGATTTTGCTAACTGCCAGGAAGTAATGTGTCGTTGAGTGTGTTTGGATGATTTCTCTGACCTGTGACTCAAGAGGAAAAACCACACGAGTAGGAGTGTGAGCGGGGGACCCACTGACAGAACGGGAACGCATGTGTGTTCAAGCTTGAGAAGTGGGCACGACAGCACGGGTCTAGGAAGGAGGGGCTTTGGCCACTGAGGGCAGTGTGGGAAGGCCACCGGTGAAGTGCTCACTGTGCACAGGCCTCGCCATCCTCCTTGGTGATGCTGGGCCCAGTGTTTGGTGGTTTACCAGCTCGAGGATCCATGAAAGACACCAGTGCCATGAAATCCTCACACCAGCACTTCATGGATTTGAGCACAGATCCAGATTGCACTGTGTTGGCCAGTTCAGATGTCTGTTCCCATGTCCCAGGCTGATTGGATTCCCCTGTATCTGCCTTAGGGAGAAACGCCACATCGGCAGCCTGTGCTCTGTGTTCCTAGCTGGCCCGCAGTGCCCCACACAGCGGATGTAGGTGCTGTCCACTGCCCTTAGTATTGGCCATGGTGCTGACTGGAGACTCATGTGCTAAGCCCTGTCTGTTTTCCACTGGGCTCTTACCTTCTCTAGGACTGGGGGAAATAAAAGGTGGGAATGATGGGGTTAACAGTTTGCAGGTTAGGTTATTTGTAGATAAATTCCAGAGGTTTTAGAATTTAGAGTAAAAACACAGAGCTAAGAGCAATAGGATAAGAAGGGGAGAAAATAACTTATTTTCCAGAGAACTAAGTGAGTTAATTTTATTCTATGCAGTTAAAGTATAGATTGAAGTAATGAGATTTGTCATCTTAGTGTCTGGCTTCGAAACAGGTCAGCAAACCTATGAGTTGCAGGCAGGTCAAATTCTGTGTTTGTAAGGCCTACAAACTAGGAGTAGATGTACATTTTTAAATGTTTGAGAAGAAACACAATGAAAAGAATACTGTTTTGTGACACGAAAGTTACATGAAATTTGAATTGGTATCTAGCTTCATGAGCACAAAGCCTGCCCTGACGTAAGCCTCAGCCTGGCCTTGGCCCTTTAAGAAAAAGCCTACCTGGCTTAAAGAAAACATTGTTCCCTGAGGAGTAATTGCATTAGATTGTCTGTCACCTTAGAAGAAAAGGAATCACATACTTGTGACCTATGAAAGGTGTAGATCTGATAGTTTGACTAAACTGTGCTTTGCTTTGCTTTTAGCAGAGGTACCGGACAAAGCCTTACTGCTGTGGCGTGTGTAAATACTCCACAAAAGTGCTTACTTCATTCAAAAACCATTTACATCGTTACCATGAAGATGAAATTGACCAAGAGCTGGTGATCCCTTGTCCAAACTGTGTATTTTCTTCTCAACCCAAAGTTGTGGGGCGGCATTTCAGAATGTTCCATGCACCTGTTCGGAAAGTCCAGACCCACACAGTGAATATTTTAGGTGAAACTAAAGCATCTAGGAGTGATGTGATAAGTTTCACATGTTTAAAATGTAATTTTTCGAACACTTTGTACTATAGCATGAAGAAGCATGTGCTGGTAGCCCATTTTCACCACTTAATTAACTCCTACTTTGGCCTACGAACTGAGGAAATGGGCGCACAGCCGAAAACTGAGGATGCCCTTTCTGCTGAAAGGATGCCGCCACCTGACAAGTATTACTGTAAAAAGTGCAACGCCAATGCCAGCAGCCAGGATGCTTTAATGTATCATATTTTGACATCGGATATCCACAGGGATTTGGAGAATAAGCTTAGATCTGTGATTTCAGAACACATTAAGAAGACGGGACTTCTGAAGCAAATGCATATTGCTCCCAAACCTGCTGTGCCTTTGCCCACACCCCCGAACCGCAGTGCACCGGCCGTCCCAGCCACACCTCCTTGCTTTTGTGTCGCCTTGCCACAGAGCAGTCAAAGTCAGAGTCCAAGCACCGTCCAGCCGGTGACTGCGGCCTCTGGTGCCGCAGGCAGCCTCACGTGCTCTCCGCCTGCTGTTGCCCAGCCCCAGGTGACTTTGGTCTCCAGTGCCCTGCCGGTAGGCCAGAGCAACCTTGCCCTGCCACCCTCAGCCCCGCAGCCTGTCTTTCTTTCTCACGGAGTTTCCCTTAACCAGTCTGCCAACCCTTCTGCGCTGCCCTTGAGTCAGCCAGTTGGGCCCATAAACAAGTCTGTGAGAACTGGCGTCCTCCCCATAAACCAGACCATCCGCCCAGGGGTGTTACCCCTCAGCCAGCCGGTTGGGCCCATGAGCAGACCTGTCGGACCAGGAGTTCTCTCAGTGAACAGACCTGTGGGGTCTGGTGTCCTTCCTGTCAACCCATCAGTCACTGCTGGGGTTCTTCAGGCAGTGTCACCTGGGGTGATTTCTGTGAGTCGGACAGCCCCGTCTGGGGTCCTTCCTGCAGGCCAGATGGCCCCGGCTGGGGTCGTCCCTTCTGGAAAGACAGCAGCCTCTGGTGTCCTCCCTGTGGGCCAGGTGGTCCCACCCGGAGTTCTTCCCACTGGGCTTATGGCCCCATCCCGGGTTCTCCCTCCTGGCCCAACGGTCCCACTCAGGGTTCTGCCAGCAGCCCAGGTGGTCCCACCCGGGCTCCTTTCTGCCAGCCCAGCGGTCCCGTCGGGTGTTCTGTCTGTGAACCAGGGAGTTAATTCCGGAGTCCTTCAGCTCCGTCAGCCTGTCATGTCAGGGGTGCTACCTGTGGGCCAGCCGGTAAGGCCTGGGGTCCTGCAGCCTACTCGGCCTGTGAGCATGGGTGCCGGCATTCTGCCGGATCAGCCAGTGAGGCCTGGCGCTTCGCAGAACACCACCTTCCTGACATCAGGCTCTATCCTCAGACAGCTGATACCTACGGGGAAGCAGGTGAATGGGATTCCCACGTACACCCTGGCCCCGGTGTCTGTCACTTTGCCCGTGCCACCTGGAGGTGTGGCAACTGTTGCCCCACCCCAGGTGCCCATGCAGCTCCTGCAGCCAGGCGCAGCTGCGCAGATGGCTGGGGGCACAGCCGGCATGCCCTCCCCTCCGGTGGTGGTGAATGCTGCTCAGAGTGTGTTTGTTCAGGCCCCTCCTCCTGGCGCAGAGGCAGATCAGGTGCTCAGGCAGGCAAAGCAGTGGAAAACCTGCCCAGTTTGCAATGAGCTCTTCCCTTCCAATGTGTACCAGGTGCATATGGAAGTGGCTCATAAGCACAGTGAATCCAAGTCTGCTGAGAGACTGGAGCCTGAAAAACTGGCAGCATGCGCACCATTTCTGAAGTGGGTGAGAGAGAAGACAGCCCGGTGTCTGTCATGTAAGTGCCTGGTGTCAGAGAGCGAGCTTATCCACCACTTACTCATGCACGGCCTAGGCTGCCTCTTCTGCCCGCGCACGTTCCATGACATCAAGGGTCTCTCAGAGCATAGCAGGACCATGCACCTGGGCAAGAAGAAGCTGCCCGTGGACTACAGTAACAGAGGTTTCCAGCTGGATTTTGATGCTAACGGCAGCCTTCTGTTTCCCCATCTTGATTTCATCACCATTTTGCCAAAGGAGGAGCTTGGGGAGCGGGAGGTGTACCTGGCAGTCCTGGCCGGAAACCACTCCAAGTCGCTGGTGCCCGTGTACATCAAAGTGAGGCCCCAGGCTGAGGGTGCACCTGGCAGCCCCAGCAAGCCCCTGCTGACCTGCCCCTTCTGCTTTGGCACCTTTGTGACAACTGAGGCCTATGAGCTGCACCTGAAGGAGAGGCACCACATCACACCAACAGTGCATACGATCCTGAAGTCTCCAGCGTTCAAGTGCATCCATTGCTGCGGGGTTTACACCGGCAACATGACGCTGGCAGCCATTGCCATCCACCTGCTGCGCTGCCGAAGTGCGCCCAAGGACAGTAGCCCAGACCTGCAGGGCCAGCCGGCCATGGTTGAGGACAGCGACGTGCTCTTGGCCACTGGCCAGGTGACTCATGACACCGGTTTCTCTGTGAAGAGGAAGCTACCTGATGGCCACGCTGAGGTGGAAGAGCCAAGCGATGGGGACGTCAGTGCTGGCTCAGCCACCTCCCCAGAAAAGGCAGCCAGCGCTATGCCCTTGAAACGACAACGTAGTGAAAGCAGGATGGAGGCGCCACTTGTCAACAATGATGCCCTTCAGATTTTAGCGTTAAATCCTAAAAAATATGAAGACTGCTCTTATGAAGAAAAAAAGCAGTTTCTTAGAGATTATTTCCACAAGAGACCGTATCCTACTAAAAAGGAAATAGAACTGTTGTCCTCGCTCTTGTGGGTCTGGAAAATTGATGTGGCTTCGTTTTTTGGAAAAAGAAGATATATTTGCATGAAAGCGATAAGAAGTCACAAGGCTTCTGTGCTTTTAGGCTTTGATATGTCTGAACTTAAAAATGTTAGACACAGATTGAACTTTGAGTATGAACCACAAAACTTGTAAAAAAAACCTTAGGAAATCTAAAGTAATAGATAATTAGTAGTTTTTCAACTGAGATTTAAAAAATGTTATTTTCTTCACTATGTTGAACTAATAATTTCAGTGGTCTGAAAGCTGCTCTTTAGATTTATTTCAGGTGCTCAGACATAAAGAAGTGGATAGTTTTTTCCCATTTTTTGTTTCCTGCAATTTGATTATATAACAGTTTTAGTTTTCCCCCATTCTGTAAATTAAATCTTTTGATATTTCATGCACATCTTATTTTCCCAGTAGTGTCAATATCGAGTGATAAAAACTGAAATCCACATGCTTGTTTTTTTTGTTTAAGGGAACATCATCTTGTTTGAGAATGCGTGTTCAAAGCACTGACCCCCTCAGTCAGCTGCATGTGTAGCAACCAGTGGCCCCATAAATGTGTAGAGAAATGGGTACAAACCCATGTGACGTGCGGCCCTGTAAGGATGCACAGCATTGACTACGCTGGTTTTTTCTTTGTACAGTAGTTACTTATCAGATTACAGTTTTGATTTTTGTTTTTTCAGGTTTGTCCTAACAGCTGTTTTTTATTGTAACTCATAGAGAACTAAATGTTTTCATTTGTTTAAAATATACTGAACCTGAATCTTGGTATTCAGCTCATAAGTCAAAGGAGTTAATTTGCGAGTAAAGTAATTCTGTAGGTGCCGAAATACTTTTCACTGTAGACTTCCCCCCTCTTTTTGATACAGTGATAAGTCATTTCTCTATTCAACGGTAAGACAATAAATCTTTAGTGCCTTTAGAATAAAACACACACACAAACTCTATTCCTCACCTAACTGTTCATAAACCAGTGAAAAGGAAGGGCTGTGTTACTCAGGAATAGTTTTTTACCCCTGAGTGTGGACACTAATTGAAACTTAAACTTCAGTTTTCAGGGGACAAGATGAAATGAGCAGCCAAGAGCTGAGCCTCCATGGTAGGTATATGAGACCTCTGACAGTTTCCTAGAGGGAATTGTTTTTGTTTTTGGGAAATGGGCATTCCCACAGCCTAGTTGTCTGGGTTAATGCAATGGGGTATTGCCAAAGAGCTCCATTGTATTTCTGCCCTTTGGACATGTAAACTTTAGTTTTTTTCACACAATGTGAACTAACTTAAAGCACCAGAACCAGTCGTGGAGACCTTAAGTCATTGCTGGTTACACGCAGCAGAGATACCCATCCAGTACATGCCGAGGACATGGCAGTCTCTGGGAAATAAGGTAATGTTACTATATGGATTTTAAAGAGAATAATGCTTGCATGTAATTTCTGTAACGTGCATTTTTGAGGCAGTTGTGCAAGGTCTGTGATTGTTGGTATATTCTTGTAAATTCAGACGGAGCTTGTGGAAGTTTATTTTTTTTTTTACCTATTGTTTTCAGAGTGTCTATTTTGAATTAAAATTTGTTATACTACTGCAAGTAGAACCATTGAATTATTCTAGTAGTTAAAATGCCGCTGTGATTCACAGGAGTAATCTAAACGTGGAAGTAGAGACCACATTTGTTTTCTACAAAACGTTACTTGTCATTGTAAAAATAAGTCAGCATAACCCAAAAGGGCTATTTGTTACCATGGTTGCAAAGTGGATATGGCCATACTCTTGATGTGTCAGTAACAGTGGCCCCCAAACTGTCAAAGAAGATGTTGGGTAGCTGGGGATTTCCTTTCCTGAGGCTGCACGTGGAGCTGGTGCAGAGAGGCCAGGGCTAGAGGGCAGTTTGCTGTCCATGTGGTCGAATCCGCCTTTGGCTGTGTAACATCGGGGTTTCCGCTGGCATTTGGCTTGATGGTTCCTTGTTGGGGTGGCTGTCCTAGCTGCCTCAGGTCGGAGCAGAGTCCCTGTCCTCTGCCTGCTCCGAATCCCCGCCCATCCCCTTACCCCAACTGTGACAATCAAAAACGTCACTGCCAAGTGTCCCAAGGGCCAGAATCTGTGCTGACGTGAGCCCCTGTGGTGAGGAGTTGTGGCTTCGCATTGCATTTCAGTAGTGGCCTCGCTCTGGGTGCCAGCTTTTCACATGAGGCCAGTTACTGGTTACCTTTGCCTTTGGTCATTGCTCTGCTGCCCATGTGGCCAGCGGCTTCCAGAATGTAGCTCTGCCTTAAATCATTCACTTGGGAGGCGGCCAGTCTACACTGGCCTTAGGAATGGAGGAACCGGACAAGCTGTCTGACGGCAGCCTCAACCCAAGGCTGTCAGTGTTTTCTTAAAAAGCTGCAGGCAGGTGAGGTAGACAGACGTGAGGTGGGACCAACAGGAGGGCCGAGGGGCTCCCCCGGCACTAATGGATGGCAGGCCTCCCCAGGCTGGAAGTGCAGAACCCAGTGTGACCCCATGGCCATGGGGACCACGTGCATCCAGTTCTGTCACATAGGCTACAGGGGAAAAATCTGGATGGCAAATGTTGCCGTGTCCAAGGCGTGCAGGGTCGGGCAGGCACGACCGCTCGCAGAAGCAGAGAGCCTCACTCAGGGACCGCAGTGCAGAGCCGCTCTGGCGTAGGAGCTGAGGTGGCCGGGAGCCTGTGCGCCAGCCTGGCCGGGATGTGTCAGTGCAGGCGGAACGCTCCCCGTGCCAGCCTGCCACCTGCCCGCTCTTCCACCTTGACAGTGAGATAAAACAGCGGCCACTAGTCAAGAGGCCAGGTCTGTCCCCAAAGCCCATGGGGCCAGAAGACCCTGGTCTACATACGACCGGATAACCAAACGGTGCATAGCCATTGTGTCAGCGTGTGTACAGGTATTCCTGGGCACAGATGTTTTTCTGGTCTTTTCCAGGAACCCTCGGGAAGGGCCGTTGCTCATACAAGACCTGCACCCTGGCCTCTCCGCACCTTATTGTTTCCTGCAAACTAAAGCCAGTTCAGTCCGCCAGTCTTTGTGGTTATTTGTTCACTATAGTTTTTAAATAAGACCTGGAAATTCCAGTCTGTGCTGTACATGGTACTCTACCGACCTTGCTTCCAAAGACAACCGCCCAGGCCAGCCTGCAGTAGGTGAGTCCCCAGGCTCCCCGCACGTCCAGGGGAGCATGGCGGTGGGGGGCAGCCTCCTGTTAGCAGTTCAGTAGCCCCTTTCTGTGTTGGCCATGGTGCAGTTCCAGATTTCTGAAGAGTTCATGAAACAAAGCAACAAATAACCCTAAATTAGGAGAAAGGAACACAGACCCAAAGCTCTGACTGTTTTTACATTCGTTTTAAGCAGGCCTTCCTAGTAAATGATGAATATTTATCAGCATCCACTACTGCTAGAAAGTAGGCTGAATAGCAGTAGTAACAGCGCCTTGCTCTGTGGTAACCGTGCTCTGCACCATGGAAGGGTGAGATGCTTTAGCCTTTAGTCCTCACAGCGGTCCTCCCAGGCGAGTGATTTTTACCCCATTTTATGTATGAGGAAACAGGCATGGAGAGGTTGGATGAGTGGGCCACCATGGGAAGGGCAGGTAATACCTGGGGGTCCTGGCTTCACATTCTCTGTTGATGTGGTACCCCACACAGCCCTAGTTTGGAGGTAGGCATTTCCTCAGCATTTTACAGATGAAATGGGTTCAGGGATATGGTGACCAGATGTCCCAGTTTCCTCAGAGACTTGAGTGATTTCTCTGGACTTCCAGTGCTGCAAGTGGGGACCTCCAGGCAAGTGGGGATAAGTCACCCTCCATCCTAGGATGGCATGTTGCTTAGCCATGATGCAGAGCTATCTCTAGTACTGTCCTCATCTGCAGTCCCTGGACTTGAATGTAGTTCTCAGGTACCAAGATACATGGGGCATTCTGAGTCTAAGCAGTCTCCCGATGGTTCCATCAACAACTCCCGCCTACTCTGTGCCATGTGCCTGCTGAGCGTTTTACGTAAGGAACTCAGTGAAAGGAGGGGTTCTTGGCTGAGGGACAGCAATTAAAGAGATGCACAGTTTTCCTGTTTAGATTCTTTGTGATGTATCCCCACATTACTCAGTAGTCCCTGCCGAACCTTCATCAACTAAGGAATAAAAATTCCATCCAGGAGGTACTGCCAGAAAATATTTTTTTACTTTAAAAAAACCGTAGCTGTTAAAAGTACAATGAGATATCACCTCACACCAGTCAGGATGGCCAACATCCAAAAGACAGACAACAAATGCTGGCGAGGATGTGGAGAAAGTGGAACCTTCCTACACTGCTGGTGGGAATGCAAATTAGTTCAACCATTGTGGAAAGCAATGTGGATGTTCCTCAAAAAACTAAAAAATAGAAATACCATTTGACCCAGGAATTCCACTCCTAGGAATTTACCCTAATAATACAGGATCCTAGATTCAAAAAGACATATGCCCCCCTATGTTTATCACAGCACTAATTACAATAGCCAAGAAATGGAAGCAACCTAAGTGTCCATCAGTACATGAATGGATAAAGAAGACGTTGTACATATACACAGTGGAATATTATTCAGCCATGAGAAGAAAACAAATCCTACCATTTGCAACAACATGGATGGAGCTAGAGGGTATTATGTGCAGTGAAATAAGCCAGGTGGGAAAATACAAGTACCAAATGATTTCACTCATCTGTGAAGTATAACAACAAAGCAAAAATTAAGGAACAAAACACCAGTAGACTCACAGAACCCAAGAATGGACTAACAGTTAACAAAGGGAAAGGGAGTGGGGAGGGTGGGTGGGAAGGGAGAGAAGAGGATTAAGGGGCATTATGATTAGCACACAGGGGGTGCATGGGGAAGGAAGTATAGCACAGAGAAGCTTACTATGCTGATGGACAGTGACTGTAATGGGGTATATGTTGGGGACTTGATAATAGGGGGAATGTAGTAACCACAATGTTGCTCATGTGAAATCTAAGCTTGAATATCAATGATACCTTAATAATAATAATAATAATAATAATAATAATAATAAACCCTAAGCTGAATTTAATTCTTTTACTGGTTAGTGTAATTTTAATGTTCAGCAGCCATACAGGCATATTTAGTTTGAACACACTAAGACTGTGTGGTCATACTTTCAAATACAAATTCAGAATTAGTTGTCATAAATAAATACACATTTTCAGATATTAGTTTCTTACAGTTTACAATCCATGACATAAAACTAATGTTAAATAATTTACCATTTACCTAAAAGTAAGCCAGAGAAACCTGAATAAGTAATAGCAATGAATGCTAATAAGGCTTTAACAGTTCAGTAGTTTTTCTATAGATAAAACTTGAGAAAATAATACTGTTAGTTGAATTGTAAAATCTATAAAAGCAATTTGAATTTTATCACAATTTGCAGAGAAACTGACTCATTCTGCTTCTCATCCCTACAAAGTAGCTTTCAGAAATGGAAGACTGAAGATGTGGAAAATCCTGTCTTGCCTACGAAATACTAATGCTGAAAAAGACCAGCATTGCACATGCATACACAGGATGTGAGACTTGGACTGCATCCCAGGAATGCTGGAAAGATTTAGGCTTAAGGGCTTGTTACACGGAATGTGTCTTTAGTCCTAAAAAGGGATCCATCCAAGGGGATGTTCTCGGGGAACATGACTTCTGCAAACAATGGGAAATTAGTGAGATGATTTTAGGAAAGTTATGCATTTGCAGGGAAGGTAATTTTTGGTTATTTTATTTTTAACTGAACTATAGTTAATATACAATATTGGTTTCAGGTGTACAACATACAGATTAAAAATTATGTGTATTTGTATTTCCAACTGTCATCACACAAAGATGTCACAATTTATGAGGTATGCTCTCCATGCTGTACTTTCATCCCATATATTTTACAATTGGAACTTTGTAAATTGGAACTTGATTCCCTTTACCTATTTCACCCATTGCCTCACCCCATTCCCGTCTGACAACCACCAGTCTGCTCTATATTTGATTCTTTTTTGGATTTTTTTTATTAAGGTATCATTGATATACACTCTTATGAAGGTTTCACAAGAAAATGTGGTTATTACATTCACCCTTTTTTATCGAGTCCCCTCCCATACCCCATTGCAGTCACTGTCCATCAGTGTATTAAGACATCACAGAGGCCCTATTTGTCTTTTCAGAGCTACACTGTCTTCCCTGTGACCCCACACACACCATGTGCACCAATCATGATACTCCACAATCCCCTTCTCCCTCCCTCCCCACCCACCCTCCCCTTTGGTAAGCACTAGTCCCTTCTTGGAGTCTGTGAGTCTGCTGCTATTTTGTTCCTTTAGTTTTGCTTGATTGCTATACCCCACAAATGAGGAAAATCATTTGGTATTTGTCTTTCTCTGCCTGACTTCACTGAGCATAATACCCTCTAGCTCCATCCATGTTGCAAATTGTAGGATTTCTTTCTTATGGCTGCATAGTATTCCGTTGTGTATCTGTAACACATCTTTATCCATTCATCTACTGATGAACACTTAGGTTGCTTCCATTTCTTGGCTATTGTAAATAGTGCTGCTATAAACATAGGGGTGCATATGTCTTTTTGAATCTGAGTTTTCTTTGGGTAAATTCCTAGGAGTGGAATTCCCGGGTCAAATGGTATTTCTATTTTTAGGTTTTTGAGGAGCCTCCGTACTGCTTTCCACAATGGTTGAACTAGTTTACATTCCCACCAGCAGTGTAGGAGGGTTCCCCTTTCTCCACATCCTCGCCAGCATTTGTTGTTCCTAGTCTTTTCTATGTTGGCCATCCTAACTGGTGTGAGGTGATATCTCATTGTGGTTTTAAGTTGCATTTCCCTGATAATTAGCAATGTGGAGCATCTTTTCATGTGCCTGTTGGCTATCTGAATTTCTTCTTTGGATAATTGTCTATTCATATCCTCTGCCCATTTTTTAATAGGGTTATTTGCTTTTTTGGGTGTTGAGACATGTGAGTTCTTTGTGTATTTTGGATGTTAACCCCTTGTTGGAGATGTCATTTACAAATAGATTCTCCCATACTGTGGGATGCCTTTTTTTTTTCCTGCTGATGGTGCTCTTTGCTGTACAGAAGCTTTTAAGTGTGATGTAATCCCATTTGTTCCTTTTTTATTTTGTTTCCCTTGCACGAGGAGACGTGTTCAGGAAAAATTGCTCATGTTTATATTCAAGAGATTTTTGCCTATGTTTTCTTCTAAGAGTTTTATGGTTTCATGACTTACATTCTGGTCTTTGATCCATTTCGAGTTTACTTTTGTGTGTGGGTTTAGACAATGGTCCAGTTCATTCTCTTGCATGCAGCTGTCCAGTTTTGCCAACACCAGCTGTTGAAGAGGCTGTCATTTCCCCATTGTATATCCATGACTCCTTTATTGTATATTAATTGACCATCTATACTTGGGTTTATGTGTGGGCTTGCTAGTCTGTTCCATTGGTCTATGGGTCTGTTCTTGTGCCAGTACCAAATTGTCTTGATTACTGTGGCTTTGTAGTAGAGCTTGAAGTCGGGGAGCATAATCCCCCTCACTTTATTCTTCCTTCTCAGGATTGCTTTGGCTTTTCCGGGTCTTTTGTGGTTCCAAATGAATTTTAGAACTATTTGCTCTAGTTCATTAAGAATGCTATTGGTATTTTGATAGGGATTGCACTGAGTCTGTAGAATGCTTTAGGCAGGATGGCCATTTGGGCAATATTAATTCTTCCTATTCATGAGCACGGGATGTTTCCCTTTATTGGTATCTTCTTTAATTTCTCTCATGAGTGTTACATCACAATATTTTATAAGTAGTTCAGTACAGAGATAATACTGCATACCTTTCTTCCTAAAGCAGTAAAGTACCTTTGGGCCAAACCTCCCTGGTATGTTCATTTGTCTGCATGCCTAAGCCTCCATCAATTTAGATGAAAGAAGACTTAAATAAGATTTAAGATTATGGGACACTTTTCTCATGGTCGTTTGTACTCACTCAAGTCTGTTTGAATCTTTAGGATGTGTCACACACCTCCCATATGCTGAGCTCTCTATCCGCCTTGTTTCAGTGGTTTCGGGGTATGAGGTACACTTTGATTTTCAAGATGTGCAGTCACTACAAATCTAAAAATCTAAAAATAAGGGTGAGGCTAGAATAGGTTACTCTGACAACATAAATTTGAAAAAGTGTGGTCTTCATTCTTGTATTACATTTATAGGTTTCTAGGATCTGTCATATCAGTCATTTGTGCTGGACTCAAGCCATCATCCCTGCAGGCTCTGGGGTTTTACATGACAGCACGTGTACTGGTGCTGTGTCCTCTGCTTCAAGCCTGGCCCCCTCATTCTCACATTTTCAGTAATCCCACATGTGAGTTGATGTTACATTGCTATAAACTGACAGTGTGAACTGCCCTAGAGATTTAAATTCTAACTTGATTACTTGCCAGGTGCTAATTACAAAATCATGACCTGAAATGAAAAGAGTAAATAGATGAAGTAGCTCTTATTTTTCTGTTGCAAATTCATCTTGCATCTGAATATTTTGATAGTTTAGTTAACAATCCAAATATCTTGGTACTAAGTATTACACTAAGACTACATCTCAGTGTTTAAATCACAGCAATGGTTGAGATGTAAACCAAACACCGTAACTAACATCCACACCAACTCCTAAGACTCTAGTGGAAAGTGCTTCAAGACTCCTGTCTAAAGCTTTGGTCTTCAATGTTCAAAAGGAACATTAATTCAGGATTAGCTAAATTTTCATTTAACTTATGAATATAATTTTGTAAAAGTTCTTAATAACTGTTAAGAATAGCATTGGTTGTTAACTTGAGTAGCAGAAGTGCTCTCACGTGGAATGCTTATTATTGTCTTGCCAGTGGGTTTCAGCCCTGGCAAGTTCGCTATGGATTCGGGGTGACCAAAGGAATCGACAGCAAAATGCTCTTGGGGTGAAAGGGTTTATTACCCGGCTTGTTCTCCAGGCGGTGGGTCGAGCACCAGCGTCTCTGCCTTGGCCCAGAGCGCCGGGCCGACTCTCTCTCTAGCGCAGTAGTACTTCCCGCCTACAGGTGTGGAAGCGGCAGCGCAGTTGATACAAGTTGTTTAGTAGAAGCAACCATTGATTCAGTTTTAACTTCTTTTTCTTTTTTTCCATTAATGCCATTTGCAAAACCTGACAGTTGAGGGTGGAACAGGGCCAAGGAGCTTCTCCACGAGTATGAATTTCAAAGTACGCACACTGACGACGTACGCATGCCGACGGTCACTTTTAGCTGCCCGCTTCCCCCTCCCGCGGCCGTTCATGCACCGTTCATCCCTGACACTGCTCTGGCGGGGGGCGCCGTGTCTGGTGCCTCCGTGCGGCGGGCCCGAGCCGGGACCCGGCACCTGCCCCCGTCGGCTGGGGAAGAAACGTGTTCCCTAGGCTTCTCCGCCCGCTTCCTGCCCTCGGTGGGGGCCGGCGCCTCGAGGAGGCAGGCTCTCTCCAGGGGCGAGCCTTGAGAGCCGCCGTGAGAGACAGGTGTGGCGCCTCGACGCTGCGGTGGAGGCCGGTGTCCCAGGGCACGTTTTGTGTTGTGTGGCCCCCGGGGCTCCCGCCGCCGGAGGAAGGAACAGCCAGCGTGTCTCCCAAGCCGGGGCGGGCAGGACACCCCGGGCCCCGGGCGCCAGGACAGCCGCGGCCGGCGTGACGCGCGCACGAGCCCGGCCTCCGGAGGCCGCGGCCCCGCCCCGCGCCGCCCCTCACGGCCCGTCCGCGGAGCGCACGGCGGGCGCAGCACCGCCCCGGCCTCGGAGGCCCCGCCCTGCGGCTCGGGCCGCTTCCTGCCGGGAGGCCCCTGGCGCTCCGGGGTGGCGGCCGGAGGGAGTCGGGCCGTGCGGGAGGCGGCGCCGCTGCCGCGCGTGGCGACGGCTGCTCTGCCGAGGTAGGTGGCGGCCCCGGGCGCCGTGGGGTCTGTTCCTAGAACGCTCCGCGCTCCCCCTCAGCAAGGAAACGGCTCATGCGGGTTGTCGCTTGTCCCTCGGGCCTGGCTGCCCTCGGCGTCCCCCCGGAACACTCCAAACCTGCTCGAATCAGCGAAGTCATTTATGTTCAGCGCGACCACAGGAAGTCGGGAAGTGAACGGCATCAGGCTGCGGTCAGAAGACGGTGTCTCGCGGCCGTTAGCCGGCCCCGAGCGACCCGCCGCCCCGGCCTCCCCAGGAGCTTTCATCCCCGGGCTGGTGTCCCGTCCCGCCCCCCCGCCCCCGAGGCCGCCCGCGCCCACCCTCCTTCCGCGCCCCTGACCCCGCGGCCTCCGGGGACCTCACGGCGGTGGAAGCCCGTGACCTCCGTGACGGGCCCGCTCCGCTCGGCATCGCGCCTCAGGGCCCGCGCTGTCGGCAGGAGGCAGAGTCCCCTTCCTTTTTAAGGCTGAATAATACCCCATTTCGTGCGCCGCTGTATCCCATCCGTTTGTCCGTCCGTGGCTGTTGGGGCTCATGCCGCCGCCAGCGCGGGTGCGCAGGCATTGGACCCACGTGGTTTTTGTTAATATTCCGAGCGCCTGAGGCCCAGCGCGGCTCAGCTGTGTAGCGGCCGCGACACGGGTGAGTGATGCGCAGTAAAGCCCCGGCACACCTGTGTTGTAAGACTAGGAGTGATTTTGTTTTTTTTCTGTATTTTACAGTCTTTATAAAATTGATGTGTATTTATTTAGTTCTCAAAAAATGTAAGTGGTGTGTCATCTGACAGTGTTGCTAGTTGGAAAAAGTGATTAAGTCTAACTGACCCCTTGAATCACGCACGTGGAGTTGCTGTTGTCATTTTCGAAAGAAGGCGCTGCTAAGTGAAAAACGTTCCAAGCAAAGACAGCAGGTCATCTGGTTGGAGGTTGATGACCACCAGCAGCAAAGTTCTAGGGTAAACAATTATATGCCTGAGTGACATTTGAAATGAGTACAAGGAGCTAACAAAAACCATGACCTGCGAGTCCCTTCCCCCCATCCACCTCATGAAAAGATTTGTGAAACTTGTTTTCCTCCTTCATTACTTACCTAACTAAGCAAAAAAGGCTGCAGGTGTAGACTCCACAGTAAGTCCCAGTTGCTCCGGAGGAGAGGCTGCCCGGAGCCCACCTCTGTGCCCAGTGGCCCCAGGTGGAGTCTACACTGGCACAGGCTATGGGCCAGAAGAATCAGTTGTTTTCTTTCCAGATACAGTTAATAAATTGTTGAAGGAAATGAAACCTGAGCATCACATCTAAAAGTTTGAAAGAGGCTGCCCACCAGCCTCAGTCCACCCTGAGCTGCCTGCAGGGATGGGATTCCAGCTGTAATTTCTCCTGTCTCGTTCCTGAAATGTTACCATCACGGATTGATCTCCATGTATCTGCTGGGTCCTCTTAATGTGCAAGTCCCTGTCTAGCTCTGAGGGTGAAACGCCAACGACACGGAGGCCGGGCCCTCAGCACTCCCAACCCTAAGCCGTAACCCTGTGGTTTGTCTGCTGTACTGCAGGAGCCAGAAGGAAGACTGAACTCCGGAGATTAGATAAGGCCTCGTGTGGAGGGGTCGGTGTGGAGGGAGCCTGATGAGGTCTGCTGCGGGCCAAGCAGCAGTGAGTGGTGCCTGCGAAAGGCCCAGCCCATCTGAGGAGCCCTGGGAAGTGTAGGGGCAAAGAACTTGCCTTCAGACATGCGATCACAGTCTGAAAAGCTGAGGCTCTTGCTGTGATTTTGATAAGTAAATAAAGTTGGTGACATCAATATAGCAGAATGTACTATGCACAGTGCATCCCTCTTCCCCTCTCCTTCCCTCTTAGCCCTAAATTGGGGCAGAACACAGCAATATAGGTGGGGGAGGAGGATCTGTAGTGCCTCCGCAGAACGCAGAAGGGTTCAGCAGTAGGGGGAAGCAGGAAGTCAGGATGGCAAGTGGGTGAGGAAGGTGCCTGCATGTGGAAAAGCCCAGCTGTGTGGGAGGGTGTGGAGAGAGGTATAGCTCAAGTGTGTAGCAGGGGACCAAATGTGAGTGTGGAGGAGGTTGCAGTGGTTTGACACAGGGTATCAAACCTGGATTTGGGGAGGAAGACACCTGCATCGGGAAGGCCTGGGAGCTGACTCTTTCCTGTGCATGTATGTGTACATGTATGTTATTACTGCACACATATGTATATAACCCCATTTCTGTGCCTGGGAGGCCTGAGAGCATTGGCACCCCAGGGCAGTGAACACACCTAGAGCTCAGTTCTTGGATTCTAAATATCAGCCTCCACAGAGGGGAACCAGAGCTCCTTGAAGAAAGGGCTGATTTCACGTCTGAGGCAGGAAAAGTATAAAATGAATGAAAAGTGTCTTGAACCAGAAAGCAGGAAAGTGCTTCAAGAATGGTGGGCGGATGGACAAAAGATGCATGGGCCAGCTTGGAGGGACTCCCACTAGCCAGACCTGGGACATTTGACATAAAAAAAAAATGATAGTAATGAATCATAACTCATGGAATAAAATAGGAATGCATGAGTTTATACTGATAAAAATAAAATACTTGAAAATTTGATGAGGAATGCAATATTTCCATAGTCTCAAAATACCTACCTTCAAAATACTTAATAATTAAAAAGGGGAAAATAATAACTGTATGGTGGGGAAGCCTGGCAGACTGTCCTTCCCCAAGTATATATTCTTGTCTCTTTTGTCATAAATTAACTGACCATGTATGTGTGGGTTTATTTCAGGGCCTTTTATTCTGCTGGTCTGTGTGTTTGTTCTGTCAATAACACACTGTTCCGACTACTACAGCTTCGTGATAGAGTCTGGAATCAGGGAGCATGAGGTCTCCAGCTCTGTCGTTCTTTCTGGAGATTGCTTTGGCTATTTGGGGTTCACTGTGGAACCATACACATTTTAGGATTGTTTGTTCTGTTTATATTAAAAATGCCACTGAATTTTGATAGGGATTACACTGAATCTGCAAATTGCTTTGGGTAGCATGGACATTTTAACAGTATTCTTGCAATCCGTGAGCATGGTATATCTTTCCATTTCTTTGTGTCTTTTTCAGTTTCTTTCATCAGTGTCTTACAGTTTTCAGTGTATAGGTCTTTTGCCTTGGGTAAATCTATTCCTAGGTATTTTAGTATTTTTGACGCAATTGTAAATGGGAATTTTCTCTTAATTTCTCTTTCTGATAGTTTGTCATTAAGGTATAGAAACACAAGATTTTTTTATTTTTTTATCTTGCAACTTTACTGAATTCATTTATTGTGTGTGTGGGTGTGTGTGTGTGTAGTCTATAGGATTTTCTACATTTTCTATCATGTCATCTACAAATAGTGACAAATTTACTTTTTCTTTCCACCTTGGATGACTTTGATCTTTTTCTTGCCTAATTGCTCTGGTTAGTACTTCTGATACTATATTGAATAAACTTGGTGAGTGCAGGCATACTTGTTTTGTTCCTGATCTTAGAATAAAAGCTTTGAGCTTTTTCACTGTTGAGTATGATTTTAGCTGTGAGCCTGTCATATGTGCCTTTATTATGCCGAGGTATGTTCCCTCTGTACCCACTTTTTTGAGAGTTTTTATGATAAACGGATGTCGAATTTTTAAGTTCTTTTTTTCTGCATCTATTAAGATGCCCATATGATTTTTATTCTTTGTTTTGTTGATGTGGTATGTCATGATGTTTGAACTATTCTTGCACCCCAGGGATGAGTCCCACTTAATTGTGGTGTATGATCCTTTTAATATGTTTCTAAATGTGGTTTGCTAATATTTTATTGAGGATTTTTGCATCTACGGGATGGGACATTGGCTTGTAATATTCTTGTTCTGTCTTTGGTTTTGTTACTGGGGTAATGCTAACCTGATGAAATGAGTTTGGAAGGGTTCCTCCTCCTTTATTTTTTGAAAGAGTTTGACAAGGATGGGTATTAATTCTTCTTTGAATGTTTCATAGAATTTACCAGTGAAACTGTGTGGTCTTTGACTTTTGTTGTTAGGTGGTTTTCGATTATTGATTCAAGTCCGTACTAGTAATTGGTCTGTTCAGATTTTCTATTTCTTCCTGCTTCAGTTTTAGAAGGTTGTATATTTCTAGGAATTTATCCATTTCTCCTAGGTTGTCCAGTTTGTTGGCATATAACTGTTCATAGTCTGTTATGATCCTGTGTATGTTGTGGTATCAGTTGTAACATCTCTGCTTTCATTTTGGTTTTATTTGAGCCATCTCTTTTTTTCTTGGTGAGTCTAGCTAAAGGTTTGTCAAGTTTATCTTTTCAAACAACCAGCTCTTAGTTTCACTGATATTTTCTATTGTCTTTTTAGTCTGTGTTTCATTTCCACTCTGATCTTTGTTATTTCTTCCCTTCTATTGACTTTCAGTTTCATTTGTTCTTTTTCAGTTCCTTGAGGTGTAAAGTTAGATTATTTGTAGGCGATTTTCTTTTTTTTGAGATAGGCATTTATTGCCATGAACTTCCCTCTTAGAATTGCTTTTGCAGCATCTCAAAAATGTTGGTATATTTGCATTTTCATTGTATCAAGGTATTTTTAAAAAAATTTCTCCTTTTATTTCTTTACTGACCCATTTGCTGTTGAGTACCACACTTTAAATGTCCACATATTTTTGAATTTTCCAGCTTTTTGTAATTTATTTCTAGTTTCATACCATTGTTGTTGGAAAAGATGTTTGATATGATTTCAATCTTCTTAAATGTTTTAAAGACTTGTTTTGTGGTCTAACACATGATCTATCCTTTAGAATGTTCCATGTGCTCTTGAGAAAAGTGTGTATTCTGTTGCTTTTGGATGGAATGTTCTGTGTATATCTGTTAAGTGGTCTCACATGTTGTTTAGGACGAATGATTCTTTGTTGATTTTCTGTCTCATCTATCCATTGGTGTAAGTGGGGTATTAAGTCCCATACTACTATTGCATTGCCATTTGTTTCTCCTTTTAGATGTATTAATGCTTGCTATATATGTTTAGGAGTCCCTGTGTTGGGGGCATAAGTATTTACAAACATTATATCCTTTTCTTGGATTGACCCCTTCATCATTATATAATGCCCTGTTTCATTTTTCAGTTTAAAAAGAAAGTCTGTTTTGTCTGATAAAAGTATACCTAACCCAGCTTTCTTTTGGTTTCCATTTGCATTGAGTATCTTTTTCTGGCCCTTCACTCTCAGTCTGTATCCTTACATCTGAAGTGAGTCTTCTATAGGCTGAAGATCCAGGATGAGCGAATCGGCCTCTTTCACAGAGAACAGGGTGTGTCTGTCTTTGTCATGCCCTGGGGTGGCCAAGGACTGTCTGTTACAGTCCCATGGGCCCCAGAACACAAGCCCCCTGGCCACCAGAGCCAGGCATTCCAGGGGCACCATTAGGCAGCAGCCACAAAGAACAGGGCACCAGGCCTGGGTAAGAGCTCCCCTCTGAGATGATGGTGCTCTGGGGTGCGGCGGAGGGAAGGTGGCACTGGCCTTCACTTACAGTCAGCCTGTAGATGTGTGTTTAGTTGGGTGCCTGCCCCACAGCTGCAGCTGACAGGGTAAGCCTGAGCTCCTGGGTCTGCTGCCCCCTACTGTGCCCTGGGCATGGTAGCTGCCTGAGAACTGTCCCTGTTGGTTGCTGTCCTGTAGGACCCCAAGTATAAGCCTTCCTGGCCTCCAGAGCTGGGGGGACAAGGGGGCATCCCCTGGCCCACAGCCACAAAAATGGGGGCACCAGATGTAAAATTCAGGACTTGGACTTGTGTAGAAGCTTCCCTCAGAGACATGCTAGTGGCGTGGAGTGTCGCAGAGGGACAGCATGAAGATGGCACCTGCTGAGCCAAAAAGAAAAGTCTAGAATTAAAAAAAAGTGGCGCCTGCTAGCCTAACAAAGTAGAAGAGTGAAAACGGGTGTGTGCCAGTGCCAGCATCCCTGGAGGGAACCCAGCGGGCCCCGGCCCTCAGGCCGACACTTGATGAGCAGGTGAATCTCCTGGACAGAGTCTGGGTGCCTCTCTGTGGCCGCTGCATGTGGGTGCGGTGGCAGGCCGGTGCACGCCAGCCTCTGAGAGGGGCTTCTCGGTTTGCCTCGGCCTTTGGGCATCATGGACTTGTGCCCCATAGTTTTCAAAGCCAGGTGTTCTGAGGGCTCGTCCAGGTGTCTGTCTATTAAAAGTTGGGGCTCCTAGCATGGGAATGAACCATTGGCTCCACAGGGAGAAGCTCTTCCTCCCAATATCCTACCCGCCTCCCTGTGCTCTCGGCCTGTTTGCTGATGTGAAGGAGCTGCTCAGCCAGTTTTCGGAGGAAATGGTTCCCTATGTAGTTGTGGATTCAGCGAGTCTGTGGGAGGAGGTGAGTCCAGACCACCTTCCTAGAGCGCCTCCTTTGACTCCAGCTTTTGGTGGCTGCACTGGGGCTCTGAGGATGATGTCCTCATTTCTAGGAAATTGTGACTGAGGGTCTTAGGGCATCAGCTTGGCAGGCTTCCCTGAACCATTTTTGCTGTACTTGCAACTTTTCAATGAAATTGTTTCAAAAGGATCAAAGAACTTAAGAAATGTTGGTACCCTTTGATTAAATGATTTCATTTCTAGGAATTTATCCTGAGGAAATAATCAGAAACTTAAGCCAAGATTTATGTATAAAACTTCTGTACTTGGTAAATATGAAAATTAGCCAAGTATCTGTCAGGAAAATGACAAACAATTTAGGTATATTCATATTTTGCTGCTATTAAAAATACTGGTTATTGCCATGGAGAATCCTCCTAACATTATTCCATGAGAAATGACTCCCAGTGCTGTGTGGAGGCCATTATATATCCAGGGTCTGCCAAGCTATCTGTCTGATGGCTTTAAAGAAGTACCTAACCATTAGCACTGATTCTGGTGATATTACTGTGGGTGTTTTTCTTCTTTATCCACTTGATTTTTCAAATGAGTATGTGATTTTTTTAATTAAGGTATCATTGATATACACTTTTATGAAGGTTTCCCATGAAAAACCTTGTGGTTTTTACATTCACCTATATTATCAAGCCCTCCCCACACCCCATTGCAGTTGAGCATGTGATTTTTATAATCAAGAAAAAGTAAGGTTAAAAACCTCACAACCCTATTGTCCCCCAGGAACCTTTCAGAACTTTTAAAAGAGTTAAAAACATTCTTGGTCCTATAACTGCATAGAGTTCCTACAGTTTATTTATTATTTATTTATTTTTTTGTTCATCAAAAAACTTTAATAGCCTATTACTAGATACCTGTGATACTTATTTTTAATACAATCCCAAAAGAATTTTTATAAATAACAAAATTAGTAATTATAATTCATGTATTAAAACTATTATTTCTTACATGATACTATTTAAAACTTGTTCTAGCTTTTATTTATTTATTTATTTTTAATCTTGATATCACTAATATACAATTACTTGAACAACATTACGGTTACTAGACTCCCCCTATTATCTATTTGTAATGCCCTGTTTTCCCCCTTATCTCTCCCTTCCCACACATCCTCCCCAGTCTCTTTCCCTTTGGTACCTGTGAGTCCCTTCTTGGGTTCTGTGAGTCAGCTGCTGTTTTGTCCCTTCAGTTTTTTCTTTGTTCTTATACTCCACAGATGAGTGAAATCATTTGATACTTGTCTTTCTCCGCCTGGCTTATTTCACTGAGCATAATACCCTCCAGCTCCATCCATGTTGTTGCAAATGGTAGGATTTGTTTTCTTTGTATGGCTGAATGATATTCCATTGTGTATATGTACCACCTCTTCTTTATCCATTCATCTATTGATGGACAGTTAAGTTTCTTCCATTTCTTGGCTGCTGTAAATAGTGCTGCGATAAACATAGGAGTGCACATGTCTTTTTCAAACTGAGCTGCTGCATTCTTAGGGTAAATTCCTAGGAGTGGAATTCCTGGGTCAAATGGTATTTCTATTTTGAGTTTTTTGAGGAACCTCCATACTGCTTTCCACAGTGGTTGAACTGATTGACATTCCCACCAGCAATGCAGGAGGGTTCCCCTTTCTCCACATCCTCGCCAACATTTGTTGTTTGTCTTTTGGATGGCAGCCATCCTAACTGGTGTGAGGTGATATCTCATTGTGGTCTTAATTTGCATTTCTCTGATGATTAGGGATGTGGAGCATCTTTTCATGTATCTGTTGCCCATCTGAATTTCCTCTTTGGAGATCTATGGTTTATTTTTATTCCCCTCATTTGCCCCATTGCCTGAGATGGGGCCTCCAAACTTGGCAGTGAGGGCATGCCTCCCACCTCCGGGAGGTGTCGAGGGTGAGATGGCTCACGTTTTTAACTAGAAGAATATTTTTTCTGATTACAGAATTGATTACTTGTGCTTTTCTGAAAACCTCAGAGGTAAAAAGGGAACCCCATCACCTCACCAAGACCACCACTGTTGGGCTCCCGGCCCTTGTGCTCTGTGTGTGTCCGGGATCTCAGTGCAGTGTCAGTGTGGAGCTGTCTAGATGTCCAGGGCTGTCCTTCCTTGTGTGTTGTCTGTGATTCACACTTTCTGAAGCACTCTCTGGGTAGCTTAGGTTGTAACACTTGCAGACTAGCAGCTGAGAAAAGGTGATGTGGGTAGAAATTTTGCTTTAGAGTATGGAGCTGTTGTGAGCTTCTGTACATGGCTTGGATTTCTTGTGGGCTCCAGGGCTCTTGTCCAAATGCCTAGAGGCTCAATGGTAGTCAAGTGCAGACCTTCTCAATGGCACCACGGCTGTGCCATCTCTGAGCAGGGAAGACGTGTGGGCTTCTAGTCAGAAAACCCTTTTTGTTTTGGTTGGTCCGAGATGGGACTTCCGAACTTGGCAGTGAGGGCATGCCTCCCCCCTCCAGAAGGTGTTGAGGATGAGGTGGCTTAGGCTGTCACCTGGGGCTCTTGGTGGTCTTTTTGAAGGGAAGTGCAGCACCTGGGAACTGTCCGCAGGTGGAGCCGAGGCCCCTGTCCCGGGTCCTACATTCCCATCGGCAGCACATCACTCTGGGGCTTCATGCACAGCCAGCCCTCTTGGCAGACTGGTTTCTGTTCACATACCCCTCACCAGGCTCCACCTCACTCCCACTTCCTTGCGTTTGCCAGCTGTGTCCGTCTGCCAGGCAGGGTCTAGTTAGGAAACCACCTGTGCGATTTAATGGGGGGAACTGATGACACTGGCTTTGGGTTCCTGAAGGAGAGGGTGGGACAGCTGCCCCCCAGGGCTGGTGTGACACGACGCACGGTGGCAATCAGAGCCCCCCCAGGCCACAGAGGCAGGATGCTGGGGGAGGGGGCTGGACCCGAACCCTGTCTCCTGTCCACTAGGCCTCCCGTTGCCAGGACCTGCCCCCGCACAGAGGGGTGGGTGGCCAGGCGGCGTGCCCTGGGCAGCTGAAGGTGGCTGGTTTACCTCTGATCATGGCACTGCTGCCAGACAGCATGCGTGACACAGTCCCCTGTTGGCAAAGTCCTGGTGTTGTTTGGGTGGCCAGTCCTCCCATCACGGGAAAAATGGGCTCCACGTGCAGGATCCAGGCCCACTGCTCTGGCAAATGCTGCGTTTGGAGTGTAACGTGACTCGGAACTGGCTCCGTCGCCTACAACAGGCTCTGGGATTGGTTACGTGCACGACCCGGTCAGGGAGGCTTGTGCTTCCCCACACACGGCCGTGCCCCTGCACATCTGGTCTGTCACGGGAGTTAGCAGGTGTGTCCAGCTAACCACCCACCTCAGCCTCATCTCATCAGACTGAGGGGGACAGTCCAGCTACTCCGGTCTTCCCAGCTCTAAACTGGAAGCAGGCAGCCCATCAGTCATGTCAGGAGGGTTCAGTAAGATGACTGATGCTTGTCAAGTTCCTGTCTCTTTACGTTTCTTATAGGAAGTACTGGTGCCATCACCTGATATTTGTAATTTATCAAACGAGCGGATCATGATGCGAGCATTGTATATTTAGTGATGTCAGAGTGGTAGTGTTAATAGATATTTGCAAACTAGGGTATATTTTGGAATAGCTATATGGTAAGTATTCAGAAAAGCTTTTTCAAAAGGACTTCAAAAAAAGGTTCTGAACCCAAGACATCTATCTCCTATCATAGACTATAATTTGATTATTTGAAATGGCCTACTACCTGCTTGGTGTGGGCTCACGTTCTCATCTGTAAAATGGGGACGCTACTTGTAGTGGAGGTGTGAGCGTGAGGATCAGGTCAAAGATGTGGCCACACAGGGGTCATCCATTTGACAGTAAGTTCTTCTCGCTCATCATTAGCACTGATTCTGTTACTCAGAACTCAAGTGAAAAGCACCATCAAAAGCAAGGATTTTATTCTTTGATATATAAAAACAAGAAAAGTTTAATGTCTAGTACAACATGATTTTTTTTGTTTGTTTCTTTAGAATAAAATGGCAGAAGTAAAGACCTGGGTAGAAAAATACACTCAAGAGGCTTTTCCATGAAGCTCAGAATTCCTAAAATTACCAACAACAGAGCACAGACTTCAGAGTAAGCCTTTTTTTCCTTTAAAATTTTTTTTTTACATTTGCATAACAACTTAAAACATAGTAAGAAATATAACTTTCCTTCTTGGTAACAGATCCAGTTACAAAACAAGATATTCAACAGCCAGTAATAACTTAGTAAAAGAACATTTCTTCTGTGATAGTAACAGCATTAGAGTTTTGGTTCTATAATACCTGTCTTTGTAAAAAAAAACACTTCCGACTGCTGGGGTGCCAAATAAGCACCCCTCATAGCTCCGCGGGGCCTGTAAATTTAGGTGTCTGGACTCACACCCCAGGCCTCAAGGAGGCATCTTTGGTGTTCCCTGTGCTTGGGGACAAAATGGACAGCAACCTTGGCATACAGATACCAACATGATACACATGTGTGGGAGACCACAGCTTTGCAATAAAGTATATTTTCTGCCCAATTAATCTTTTGCAAAAGAAAAATAATCTGCTTTTTTCACTTAATGAATTCAGGAAAAATGAAAACATTGGTATTTTTTCCATGCTGTTAGCCTGACATCTGTGAAGTCAGGATAGTTCTGCCGATGACCAGCAGGGGGTATTGGCCCACAGGACAAGCAGCTGCAGAGTGTCCCCAAAGGCAACCTAGAAAAATATTTTTACCTGTGTTTATATGCAAGCTTTATTTGGTCAAAGTTTAGTTCTCAAAGTATGAGCATAACATTTTCTCATCAGTATTGAAAAATAAAATATACTTCATATAAAATTTAATGGGATCAAACATGAATTACCTTTAAAATTACTAAATACGTAAGTATTGCTAGGAGCTCATGAGGAAGTGGCAATGAATGTAATTTGAGTTAAAATCAGTAAATTCCGTGTGACTTGATTAAAAACAAAGATAACAAAACCTATGAATCTATCTGTGGGCTTCCACAGGCCTGTCTGGGGGTATGTGGTTGGCTTACCCATCATTTCTGCTGGAAACTCAAAACACTGCCCTCAGAGTCAATCACAGGAAAAGACTGTTTGTCTCAGAGTAAATACTGACTTTTGATCACGATGGTGTAGCTGAGCCTTACCTTCTAATCCAGCAGAGCTGCTTCTCCAAATTAAATTCACCCCCAAAGGCTGGTGACAGACCACGTCTGATGATCTCACAGAGCAGCCCACCTTCAGCCCTGCCATGACCGCTCCCTGGGAGTTCTCTTTCCCCAGTGATGCTGGGGACTGCCGCACCCATCTGGCTCCTTGAAATATGACTATACAAGCAATGTGAACATTTAAAATCAACCTTCTACAGTCATGTCTCCTATAGGCTTGGGCACATTTGTTCTTAAAAACCAGTCCCTACCTTCCTGCCACACACCTTCATCCCGCCAGCCGGCCAGCGGAATCAGTGTGCGTCGGCAGGAAGCACGGCGACAAGAGCATGCTGACACCTACTGTGTTTTTGCATGGGTTAGTCAAACAGGAATGACTATTTTAATTTGAAAATACTTCATTTTTAAAAATGAAGCTTTTAAAGATTAAAAATTAAGTATTGTACTTGGTCAGATGCTGTCTACCACTTTACAAAGGTGTGGGGTCTGCATCCGGCCTAGGGCAGAGTGCATATTCCCTGTGTGAAGTCTATAAAAATAGCACTTTTCTATCCATAGTTTGAAATAAAGAGTAGTGTCATTGGGGAACAGTGAGGGTTAAATAAAAACCATGAAGGGGTGATACAATTAAAAAAAAATTGGATGCACATTTAAAAAGGAGCTCCCGGTGGCCCATCCAGTCCCTGCGTGTGCAGGTGTCCAGGCCTGCAGTGTGACGGTGGCCTGCCTGGAGGCAGCAGCCGCTACAGCGTGACGGCCGGCCCATGCTCCTCCACTCCACCGGGTGGCAGCGCCAAGCTATGCCGCGGGTCGGCGCGCAATGAGCTCAGCAGGCGGCGCACGCTGCTCGGTGTCGGCCCTGAGCCATTGACGCGCACGGGCGCTGGGGGCCCGGGTGGTATGCCCTCCAGCACCAGGTCGGGCTCTTCGTCGCTGTCCGAGTCACCGGGCGCAGGGCGTGTGCAGGGCCTGCCCGAGCTGCCCGCCCGCCCGCGCACCACATTGTTGCGCTGGTTGGCGGGCTTGACAGTGACGATGAGGTTGTGGCTATTGGCGATCATCATGTCTGTGACCTGGTCCAGCGTCTTGCCCGCCACCTCGATACCGTTCACCTCTAGCACCTCGTCGTCCACGGCTAGCAGCCCACTGCTCTCGGCCAGGCCACCAGGCACCATGCGCGAGATGAAGATGCCTGGTACCTTCTCCAGGCCCTGCGGGGCTACGCGCACGCTTGTGCCGTCGCGGATGTAGAAGCCCAATGGCTTCTGGCAGCCGTGCCGGTACAGCCTCACTCTGCGGTGTGTTTCTGGCACTATGTCCACGTCAATGACTGAGGACACAGGGCGGAAGTCTCGCGGAAGGCCGATGTGCAGGTGAGCACGCCGGCGGGGCCCATCCTCGCGCAGCGCCAGCGCTTTCTTCCTCCGTGACAGCGAGCCAGCCGGGCCGCAGTGCTCGGCCTCTTCTGAAACAGCCCAGAGCGGACAGTCAGTGGCCGCCTCACTGCACCCTGTGCCCAGCCCTGGCCCTAACCCTTCCCGTTCCACCCAGGACAGTGAGGCAATGAGCACCACAATCCAGTTGTGGGTTAGAAATAAGTCCCACACTTGACTAGGATGTTAGTTATCAATTCATTTTGGAAATCTCAACCTGTAGGATGATATACAAGCACAGGAGTATCTCTCTGAAGCGATTCACTGTGCTCACCCAATTAGCTGAGCTGGCCCAGCATTCATCAGGCAGTTGTTTGAAGCCAAGTTCAAGTGCAATCACTTCCCTAAAATTAGCACTCTGGAAATCGCCAAGCTGACCACAGACATCCATGGAAATGCTTAAAAGGTGAAGAGGCAGGAATAAGATACTGCACTAAATAGTAGATGGAAGGTTTAAAGTGCCTGACTGGATTCTGTAAAGATGGTGGGGTGGGAAGCATGGGGAACCCTTCCCCACCTGGATGACTGCAGGGCCAGAATCCACCTGATGGACCAGTTTTGGAACTCCGGTCACTGTTGAAAAATTGCAATTGACAGGATAGGAATTCAACTGTCATTCTGGTCCATTTTGGTCAATTTCATCTATGAGCACAGGTAGCAGCTCCCTGTCCCCACCCCAGCTGCATGGCAGGCAGCTGGGCACCTAACCCTGGAGCACACACGTGTGGGAGCCAGGGTGGGAAAACGGACCCTGTCCTCAAATGCTGGGGATGTGTGCTCTTATTGTTGCGTCTGAGCACGCAGAGATGGGTGGCCACTGTTTTTGCCCCCCTCCCCCCAGCTCAAGTGACTTCCAGGGGACTTAAAGGGCCGGCATCCTTACCCCCTTCACTTCCCCCCTTTTCCCCTCTTGGAAGCCAGACATTAAAGACTAGGACATTCAAAACAATCACATACACAGGGAAAACCAGAGGGTGACTGAACATGCCCATGGGAAGACTCAGGAAAGATGTAAGAAGACACTAAGCTGACCCGTGGGCTGGCCCTGAGCACAGAGATAGCCCACAGCAGGAGAAAGAAGGGCGAACAAAGACTGACAGAAACCAGCAATCCCTGAGAAAGGGGGAGAATGAGACCTCTGGAGTTACATTATTGTATCCAAATGTCCAATGTTAACAAAAACTAAGGAGGCAGTCTACTAAACACAAGAGAAGATAGGAGTGCAGCATATGAGGGACAAAAAAAAGCTTCAAGGCATAAAGAAAATAAATAGCACAGTCCCTACTTTATCAGTTATTACTTTAAATGTAAATAGAGTAAACTCTCCAATCAAAAGATAGAGATTGGCAGAATGGACAATACACATGATTCAACTATATGCTGCCTGCAAGAGACTCACTTGAGATCCAAAGACATAAACAGGTTGAAAGTGAAAGGGTGGAGAAGATACTCCATGCAAATAGTAACCAAAACAGCAGGGGTGGCTATACTAATATCAGACAAAATTTAAAAGTTACATAAGAAGGACATACCGTATTAATAGCTCCATACAGCAGGATAGTAATTATAAATATTTATACACCTCATGACAGACCATCAACATTATATGAAGGAAGAACTGACAGAACTAAAGGGAGAGACAGTTCTACAACAGTGGGTGGAGACATCAATAGCCCTCTCACAAAAATGGGTACAAAACCCAGACAGTAGGTAAGTAAGGAAATAGAGATCTTAACACAGCCACACAGCCAGATCTGGCAGGCAGGTACAGAGCACTCTCCCCAGCAGCAGCAGCAGCAGCACATGTCTTCTCAAGTGCACATGGGACATTTTCCAGTATAGACCACATGTTAGGCCACAAATTAAGTCTCAACAGATTTAAAAGGTACCATAGAAAGTATCATCTCTGACCACAACAGGATGAAGGTGGAAATCAATAACAAAGAAAACTGGAAATAATCACCAAATTGTTGAAACTAAACACTTTCAAACAACTAATGGATCAAAGAAGAAATCACAGGGAAATTAGAAAATACGTAGAGATGTACAAAAATGAAAATGCAATGTACCAAGACTAATGGTATGCAGCAAAGTAGTGCTAAGGGGAAATTTATAGCTACAAGTGTTTGCATTAAAAACCAAGAAAGGTCTCAAATCAACAACCTAACTTTTATGTCTTAAGGAACTAGAAAAACAGGAACAAACTAAGCAGAATGAAGGAAATAATAAAGATTAGAGCATACATAAGTAAAATAGAAAATAGGAAAATAGAGAAAAATCAATGGAACAAAACTTGGTTTTTCAAAAGGATCCAACAAAATTGACAAACCTTTAGCAAGATGGACTAAGAAAGAAGAGAAAACTCAAATTACTAAGATCAGAAAATAAAGTAGGGATATTATTACCATTTCTACAAGAAAAAAAATTTTTTAAGAGTGCTGTGAACAGTTGTTCACCATGTAATTGGATAACCTAGATGAAATGGCCAAATTTCTAGAAACAGTAAACCTACCAAGTTATGAAGAAATGGAGATCTATAAAAAGTAAGGATATTAAATTAATAATCTAAAATGTCCCAGGAAATAAAAGCCCTGGATGGCTTCACTGGTGAATTCTACCATTTAAAGAATAACTAATACTCATTCTTCTCAAACTTTTCGCACAATTTAAAGAGGAGGGAACACTTCTCAACTTTTTCTATTAGGCTAGCATAACCCTGATACCAAAGCCAGATGAAGACACTACAAGGAGAGAAAACCATAGACTAATGTCCATTATGAACATTGATACAAAAGTCCTCAACAAAATACTAGTAACAGAATTCAGCAGCATATTAAAAGGATTATACACCATGACCAAGTGGGATTTATTCCTGGAATGCAAGGATGGTTCAATACACAAAAGTCAATTGGTGTAATTGACTATCAACAAAATAAGGCGAAAAAACACATTATCATTTCAGTTGATGCAAAGCATTTGACAAAATTCAAAACCCTTTCAATATAAAAACACTCAACAAAATAGGGATAGAAGGAAAATACCTTCACATAATAAAAGTTATATATGAAAAATCCATAGCAAATACAATACGCAGTGGTGAAAGACAGCTTTTCCTCTGAGATCAGGAAGAAGACAAGGATGCCTGCTTTCATCCTTTCTATTCAATATATACTGGAAGTTTTGACCAGAGCAATTAGGCAAGAAATAGAAATAAAAGTCATCCAAATTGTAATGGAAGAAGTAAAATATCTGTTTGAAGATGATATGATCTTATATGTAGAAAATCCTAAAGTCTCCATAAAAAATGCTTAGATCTAATAAATGACTCCAGTAAAGTAGCAGGACACAGTATCAACACACAAAAAAGTAGCAGTTCGATTTCTATACTTGAGCAATGAATGATCTGAAAAAATTACAGAAGAATTCCATTTAAAATAGCATGAAAAAATATTTAGGAATTAACCACATTAGTAAAAAATTTGTACAATGAAAACTATAAATGTAGCTGAAATAAATTAAAGATGTAAATAAATGGAAATACATCCCATGATCATGACTTCAAAGACTTGTTAAAATGTCAAAATCATACTAAATGCTCTATAGATTCAGTGCAATCCCTACATGAACTACCAATGGCTCTTTTTTTTTTTCAGAAATAATAAAACATCCTAAAATTCATACTGAAACTCAAGGGACACCAAGTAGCCAAAACTATCCTGAAAATGAAGAGTAAAACTGAAAAACACTTCTTGATTGGAATACTATCTACGAAGCTAATAGTAATCAAAACAGTGTGGTACTGGCACAAAGATAGCATATAGACAAATGTAATAGAGTAGAGATCCCATAAATAAACCCTTGCATATAAAGTCAAGAGGGAAAGAAGAGTTTTCTTAACAAATGCTGAGAAAACTAGATATCCAAGTGTAAAAAAATGAAGTTGGGCCCCACTTAATGCCATATACAAATATCAACTCAAAATTGATCAAAGACCTAAATGTAAGACCTAAAACTATAAACTCTTAGATAAAATATAGAAGAAAAGCTTCAGGATATTGGATTTGGCAATGATTTCTTGGGTACAACAAAGGCAACAAAATGAAAAATAGACTAACTAGAATTCATGAAGATTTCAAAAAACTTACTCTGTTGGCAAACCACAGAATTGGGGGAAAGTGCTTGCAAATTATGTATCTGCTAGGGATTAATATCCATAATATAGACAGAGGTCCAAAAACTCTATAACAAAAACAAAAACCCTTTAAAATTGGGCAAAGTTTGCTACATTAAAAAGTATTAAATCAGTAACATACAGATGAACTAATATAATGTCATATATTCATATATCTCCATTAAAAGAATAAAACAGTTAAAGTAATGGCAAAAAAAAGAGGGGTTGGCAAAGAATTTGAATAGCCATGTCTCCAGAGAAGATATACGGATAGCCATTAAATCCCTGAAAAGATGCTCAACATCACTTATAATCAGGGAAATGTGAAGCTGCAGGAAGATACCATCTTACATCAGTCATGATAGCTACTATATATTAAAAAAAAAGAAAATAAGTGTTGATGGGCATGTGGAGAAGCTTGGAGTCCGTGTGCACTCTTGGTGGAGTGTAAAATGGTGCAGTTACTGGGTATAAACCAGAATGGCTGGTCTTCAAATAATTAAAAATAGAATCACCATATGACCCAGCAATTCCACTTCTGGGTATATACCCAGAAGAACTGAAAGCAGGGGCTCAAAGAGATGCTTGCACACCACATTCACAGCAGCACTACTCACCATAGCCCAAACGTGGCAGCAGCCCAAGTGTCCACTGACCGATGAATGGACTAACAAATGTAGTCCCGTCCATACAATGGAATATTATTCAGCTTTAAAGAGGAAGGAAATTCTGATGCCTGCTACAGCATGGGGGAGCCCGGAGGACACGAAGCCCAGTGAAATGAGCTCGTTGCACAAATACTGGATCATTCAACTTGTATGCAGTGCTTAGAGTCACCACAGTCACTGAGACAGAAAGTGAGGGTGGTGGGGTTGGGCTGAGGGAGGAGAGATGGGAGTCAGTGCTTGACGGGGCAGTTTCAGTCTTACAGGCTGAGAGTCGTGGGGAGGGATGGCGGGAGAGCTGCACAACAGTGTGAGCGTGCTTGATACCTCGGAGCCCTACACTTCAAAATGGTGAAGACGGTATACTTTATGTCATGGGCATTTTAACACAATAAAAAAAAAAATTGAAAAATATCCCAGGAATCCTCCTGGGTGACAGCAGTGTGTGTCACCTGGGTGGGCTCAGAGTTGGGGAAGCCAGTGGCCGTTAACTCCTAACCTTCTGCAGTATGAATTTTGTAACAACTGTTTAGGTCTGACCAGGGGGAAGATATATCAGTATTGTAAGTGAAAGAGACAGTGCTGGGAATGGGAGGCCCTGGGGCAACTGGGAGGGGGTGTGCACTCTAGCCCTGGCTCCAGGAGCACTTTTTGGGGGGAGGTTGGGGTGGGTAGGAGCCTTTGTAATCCAGGACTTACCTACCCATTACCCACCCTGGCCAATTTCAACCTCTATGTCCTCCGTTCCCTGCTAAAGGGGAAAAAGTTGTGCCTGACCATGTGCGGATAGGGGGGAGGGTGGTAAACCCAGCAGGGCCACAGACACTAGGAGCTCTCAGAGACAGGACCCCCTGAACTTCCCACTTGAGTTCATAAAAATCTTCTGCACATTTCTTCTCTTTCACCTGTAAGCTGGACTCCATTCTTTTTCTAGGTTTCCCTCTTGCTAAACTTGACTGCTGTCCTGGACATCACACAGTACACACAGAAGGCAGTGGCAGAGGTGGGTACTAAGCTAGAATGGGGAATGGCAGGGTCTGGGCCTGGGCTTTGGCCCTGTAATGCCTGAACTTGCAGCTGAGGAACGGCAGCCGGGGTGGTCAGCAGGCACAAACCGACACTCTGAGGAGAGCCTGTGCTCTCTCCGTGGACCAGAGGGTCAGTGCAGCAAGAGGGGTACATGGACAGTAACACCCCACCCCATCCAGATGTCACAGGAGTGCGGCCCCACCCCAAGAGTATCCTCGGGAGGCAGGAAGGAAGGTCCTGGTGGTGGTGGGATAGCAGAGTCTGGCCACTTGCCTCCTGCTGGGAGGGGTCATAGCTGGACATCTACCATGTCCTGGTGGTGAGGTGGACACCTTCCAGGTACGAGGAGGGCCCCCTGCCACGGGCAGTCACACACAGTGAGAGGACAGACCGCACCACTACTGATCACTGGAAGCATGAGATGCCATTTGCCTCAGATGATGGGGACTCCAGGCAGACAGAGGGAAGAACCCGATGACACAAGTCAGCAAGAGCCAGAGTGGAACTGTAGAAACAAGTAAAGGGCAGAAATCCTTGCAAGAGTTGAAAGAATAAACAGACAAATCCACAATTATAGTCAGAGACTCCCTCTGCCCACCCAACAATTGACAGAACAAGTTTGCAGAAAATCAGCAAATCAGAAAAACTCCACAGTGTGGTCAACCAATGGGGCCCAGTGGGTATTTCCAGAACAGCCAACTGTGGACATATCCAAATGTCATGGAATGCATACCAAGGTAGGCCAGATCCAGGGCATGCAACAGGCCTTAACACTCTTAAAAATGCAACTCATGCTGTGTGTCCTCTGACAGCATGTTTCTGAATCATGAGATCGAATCAGAAATCAGTATCAGAGAGACCACAGAAAAATCTGCAAACAGTTGGACAATAATCAGCACATTCCAGATGATTATGGGTTAAGGAGGAAATCTCTCAGGGAGAAAAGCCACGACCTGAGAGAACACTGAATCCCCGCCCAGTCTGGGTGCTTGCTGCGGCCAGAGGGAGGGCCTCACCAACTATGCACCCCGAAAGAGGAGAGTCTCACCAGCAGTCTGGATCCGGACTTCAAAAACCTGGAAAAGGTGTGAAACAAACCCAAGAGAGCAGAGGAAGGGAAAAATAAAGATAAGGGATTCAATGAAAGTGAGAACAGAACAACAGGAAACCGGTGACCCCTAAGAGCTGGGACCGGCAGGGAGCTCTGGTCTGCAGCCCTGGGCCCCTGGCCATTGCATCCCTGTGCAGGCCTGGGGGCCTGCCGTCTCCTCAGTTCTGCTGGGGCCTCTGCTCCCTGCCTGCCACTTTTGTGACGCTGTCACGAGTCCCTGTTAGGCCAAGTCTGAGCTACTGCCAGCATGCGTGCCCCCGCCCTGGACCCAGAGCCTCTGGGCTTCAAGAGCCTCTCTCTGTGGTTTGGTCTCCTCGTCCTAGAGCTTTCACGTGACACCACAAATGTTTTTGTTCAAAACACTACCAATTCCATCTGAAAAGCGTATCAGCATGGATGTGGCAGTTTCTGAGTTCCTTATCTGGTTTTTTTTGTACACAATTTTCATTTTGACACTTTTCCTTGAACAATATACCACATTATACATTGTAGTTTTTCGATGCTGATTGTTAATCTATTTTAAGTAATAAAATGTTCTGGCTGTACCAGATAAATATTTGAAATTGAATGTTGCTAGTAATTACCACCCTGAATGCACATCCTGCCCCGTTAGGATGTGGCTCCTGTGTCTGAGTGGTCTTGCAGGGGCCGTACGCTCACCCTAGCTAGTGTCACATCCAGAGTAAGCATGCTGAGCTTCCTGGACCCTAACAGAGAGTACAGAGTTTGTGGGAGCCTTGTTACCCAACACAACACAGAGTGTAACCCCAGCCAACTTTACATTTCCATAAGTGCTTTGTATAGATGGTGTTGAATTGCTAACCTCTAGGAAGCTGCCAGAAAACATTATCATTTATCATTTCCACTCATTTCCTGAGTGACAAAGCTACCATTTTGTCACCATCTGGACCTGTAAACAAGCTGTGACTCTTCTGCTTGTGTTTTTCCTTCTAAAATGAGAGCAGGCTCACCAGCAGTGCCCCCTCAGCACAGCACAGCCCCCCAAGGCCCGATGGCCAGGTCGTGAAGACTGCCAGTCGTGAGCTACCATGATCCTCCCCCGAGCGGCGCCTCCCCTAGACAGAACAATCCCAGGGTGCTGGGTGTCCCACATCCTGGGAAATCCCACTTTATTTGGCCAAGGACGCCACCCTGGAGGGGACACCTGTGTGGGAAAGCTGCTAGTCCAACCTGCCCCCAGCCTGTGGGGCATCCGGACTTGTCATGGTGGTGGAAAATTCTGGAGTTAGATTTTTTTTTTGAGAAGAGTTGGAGCTGGTAGGAAAACCAGATAAATTACTAGTGTCTTTCGGGTTGTAACTGGAACTGGAGTGTTCAGTCAAAGATGAAAAAGTAGTTTGGGGAAAAGAGATTATCCAATTTGTTACCAATTGTTATAGCTATTCACATACAGAAATATTAACTGTTCCTCATTTTTAACAGCAATTTAGAAAGTTGCTAAAAAAAGAAAACAAGCCCTTACTTTCAAATAATACTTAGAAATGTTTTTGTTAAAAAACCACTACTAATTACATCTAGAACGTGTATCAGCACAGATGTGGCAGTGTCTGAGTTGATTAACTATCTTATTTATTTTTGTAGGCAATTTTGATTTTGAAAGTTTTCCTTGAACATTATACACTGTAATTTTTCAATATTAAGATTGCTAATCTATTTTAACTAATGAAATATTCTAGTGTACCAGGTACATACCTGAAAATGAATGTTGGTAGTGATTATCACACTGAACATATATCCCCTGCCCCCACTCTGTTAAAATCTGAAGCTTCAGCCACTAATTGCAACCCACTCAGGGCCCAGGACCACCCTTCCACTGTGAGATTAGCCCGTCACCAGATAAGAAAACGCTCAACTGCTTGGTAGTACCTTATTATTTAAAGACAAAGCAATATTTCCATTTTCTGAAAAGTGCCCCTGGTAGTGATCGCCAGACAAGTGGGGAAGAAACTGCACATTTCAGCCCTTTCTTGCTGCTTTCAGCTAAGGACCACCTGCCAGGATGTGGGTGCCACAGCAGTGTGTCCCGGCTGTGCCATGGCCAGATGGGGTCCTTGGGACGTGCTCCCCTGGCATCTCGTCTGCCCTTCCGCACCCCTCATCACGTGTGCGGCCACGCCTGGGGCTGACTGAGCCCCTCCTCTGCCCGCCGTGAATGCGCACTGGAGCCCAGCACACCAGGGCCCCTGACATCTGGCGGTCATCACTCTGGCTGAAGCTTACCACCCAGTGCTGACCCTCATCCTGTGGGTCCGGCCAGTGTGGGAAATGGGGCCTCCGGGGGGGTTTTAGTAAATCCAAAGGACAGTTGGAGGCTTGTCAATCTTCAGTCCGACCATGTCAATCAAACAAAAGAGACCAGCTACCCTCTGGGAGTGACCTTCTGTGGCCCCTGCCCAGGAGTCCTGAGGACCATGGAAAGATGGGCCAGGGAGGCACCAGCAGGAGGCCCTGCACAGGACGAGGTGGAGAACCTGCTCCTGTCCTCACCAGTGCAAGCCGTGCCCTGGGAGGAAGGCATCTCAGACCCCTGAAACCATGTTTGTATCAGACAGGGACCCCAGAGAAAGTGTACCAGTAGGTGTGTGTGTGTACAGATACAGATAGATTCATTGTATCAGGGAGGCAGAGAAATCCCAAGACCTGCCATCTGCCAGCTGAAAACCCAGAAGATCCGGTGGTAAATCAGGAGGATCCGGCCGGAGGGCAAGAAGAGGCGGCTGTCCAGCAGAGGACCCGCCTTCTGCCTTTTCCAGTTCAGGCTGCAGTGGGTACTGAGGCCTCTTCACTCAAGCTGCTGATCCGAATGCAATCTCTTCTGTAAACGCCCTCAAGATATGCCCAGGACAGATGCTCAGGCTGACCTAAAGTCATACTGCTGGTCAGTACTAGTACCTGACCGGCGCTGAGTATGCTCAGGGGATTTAGAGGGCTGGCTCTGTGGGTGGGGTGACCCAGTGCTGCTTGCACCCCAGGGTTTGTGGTGGCAGCTTCTGATCCTGTGTGGATGCAGCCTGAGAGTCAGGCAGTGGACAGCTGTTTCATGGACTGACTCAAGTAACCAGAGGCTGGTGAGCTGTGGAGCACCTCCCAGTCCACCAAATGTGTTTCAAGTGAGGTGAAGGTGCCTTGAGCACAGGTCAGCAAGCAGGAGGCTCTGAGGTGGACACGTGGGAGTGAACGTGTGGTTCCAGGTCTTTCCAACCCCTTGAAGGAGCCAGGAGGGCCTTGGGCTTCACCCGAGTCTCTTTCCCAACACCCAGGGGCCCACTTCAAATCTCTTCCCCCTTCTCAAAGACCTGTGGCAAAGGTATGAAAGCACAGCTCTCCCAGGGCCAGGCGGGCAGGTTTCAGGACAGACCCGGAAGGAGGAGTCCAGGTGGTCAGGAGCCGCGGACACTGACGACCCATTTCACTGTCATGGTTCACATGGGATCTAAGCAAACATCCCCAACTAGATGAAAAACAGAATTTATTCTGAAGAATGTCCCATTCCTAAGATTCTGATTTTGGCTCCTAAAATACCTTTTTACAAGAGCAAATACCTTTTTTACTTCTTTACAAAGTGATGTTAAATCTTTTATTTTCCACTAAGTAAACAATAAGGAAGAGCCACATTTTTCAGGCAGATGTCCACCCTCCTCTTCCCCATCCCGTTACACATTTTCACTCACATTAAATTACATGTTTTCTCAACTTGTATTTCCAGATATCCACCACAGGAGAGATACAAGTCAGCCTCCTTGTTGACAAGCCAGCGTGGAGGTGGGTCATGAGCTTGCCTTCTTCCTGCCTCCCTCCCTCCCTCCCTCCCTCTGCTGAGACACTGGAAACTGGGCAGAGGCAGGTTCTGCCAGCTTCTCTGCACTGCCTCTCGCTTGGGAAGGCCGATCAGAGTAAGGAAACCCATGTCAGGCACTTATGTGCTCACACACACACATGACACAAGAGGGCTCCTTCGTATGAAAAGGCTTTTTGGAATCATTAGTGTGAAAACCTATAAAGTCACAGCTTTGTGGGGCGGGCTGACTGGCTGCAAATGCAGTCTGTTGGGCTTGCCATGTTACAGTGGGAGCCACCAGACAGGTGGAGGAGGCTGAGTGCAACATGCCGGGGCCCGCGGGCTGGGAGGCGCTGATCCAGCCTCCTGGGCCCCCAGCCAAGCTGGAGCAGGCCAGTCAACTCAGGGCGAAGTTTTCTGTATTCATCCAGGTGGTGAAGAATTATCTTTGACTGGGGTTCCCAATGGAAAGTCAGAAGTATTTTCATTTTAACTGCAGACGAGGAGAGCATTTATGCTTGCAGCTCCTGTCACAGAGCAAGTAAGAGCCATTTACAGCAGGTGCCCTTCTGCCCACCATTTGGTCCCAGAATAGCTGACCTACGAAGGCACAGCACACACAGCTTCTGTGCCTCCCAGGCCCAGGGCGAATAGGAGGCAGGTGGGGCAGGTTCATTGTCGGACCTCAGGACAGAGGGGAAGGTGGGTCGGACGTGGTGGTGTAGGGGGGCCTTACTCCAAGTGCCTCTGGGCGCTGCTGGGTTAGGGACAGACCCTTGGGCCCCAGGGGGATTTGTGCCAGGCAGTTTTGGGGGGCATCCTGGGAAGGGCTGCAGGGAGGCCCTTGGGGAGACCGGGGCTAGCGGGTGGCAGGCAGAGTATGGCAGGGAGGGGCTGCTGGGGGGCGGGCAGCAGTCCCCAAGAGACATGAGAGCAAGACGAAAAGGGAAGGTTCCAGAGAGGAGGGCTGGGTGGGCCCTGAGGACAGAAAGGGTTTCAGGAGGTGGGAATGCAGGGGACAGGTGCTGGGCAGAGGGACGGGAAGCACTCAGCCCTGCATGCCATGCCCCACCTTGGCACCTGCACGAGCAGGTGGCATTACAGGCTCTGTTCAGGACATGGGCTCTGACACTTAAAACAGATGGGTATGAACCCCTTCCTCTGACATCTAACTGGTGGATCTTGAGCAAACCGCTGGGCTTCAGTGTATCCACATCAGGGTAGTGACTGCACGTGTCTCATGGGAGAATGAAGTAACCCATGTGAAGAGCTGGGCACACCCACCGGCTGTCAGGGCAAGTGTCACTGTGTCAGGGAGTTGAGTGTAATTGCTGAATGTATGAATGGCACTTCTCAGGTCCATTGGGAAGAGTTTCAGGAAGGAGGGAGCCCGATATGGCCAGGAGGTCGTGGGGCTGTGGGCAACCAGACTGTGGGGCACTAGCCCACCTCTGCTCAAGGGCCCCATTTCTATTTTATGTGAATTTTGGGACAGGCACTTGGAAATCCACTCTGGAAAATGGACGAAGTTGCATAAAAGTAACCTTAAATAACTGAATTAGAAACTTTTAGATTTAGAAAATACAGAATCATGTAGAGTATCCATGATTATTTCCCGTGTTATAAGTATGTTAACTTTTATATGTATACTATTTGCTTTCAGGCAAGTTACTTTTCAGTAATTCACTATAAGCTTGATATTAAGTTTAAAAATTCATTTAAAATATTTTTTAAATCTAGAAAACCAGTAAAAATGCTTTAAAAATCTCAGAGTTCATAAAAATTAGCAACTCTTCCTGCTAAACCTGAAACCCTCTGTGAAGAATAGGAAAAAATGCCTTAAAATATAAAAGACAAAAAAAAAATCATCTGGTACATATACAAAACATTTTATTCCCTTAGTATCTGTGAACATCGTATTTGGGCATATCAGCAAACTGATTCCAAAGCTGAGACACGAGGGCAAAAGACCCAGAATAGGCACCTCAGTATCGAAGAAGAACAAGGTCGGAGGACTGACACCACGCAGCCATGTGGCCTACGGTAAAGCCACAGTAACAACACAGTGTGGGGCTGGGGAAAGAACAGAGAAACAGAGCCACAGAACAAATAGCCCGGATGCAGAGACACGAGAGGACGGGCAGCTGGTCACTGACAAAGGCGCAGGGGCAAAACTACGAGCAGAGACTGTCTCTTCCGCAAGCAGTGCTGGACAAAGTGGGCGTCCACCTGCGGACAGGTTAATCTGGATGCAGACCTTGCACCTTTCACCAAAATTAACTCAAAATGGTCCACAGGCCTACATGTAAACACAAAACCATAGAATTCCTAAAAGACAACATGGGGGAGAACCTAGGTGACCCTGGATTGGTGACAAGTTTTCAGATACAATACCAAAAGCATGATACATGGAAGGAAAATGGATAAATGGACTTTATTAATTTAAAAATGTCTATGAAAGACATGGTTAAGAGAATGGGGGAAAAAGACAAGCCAGACTGGGGGAAATATTTGCAAAATCTCGTAAGGAGTAGCTCACCTGATAAGTGAATGTGGTGAGGTGCTTTGCTGAGAGGAGTTGATCCCTCGAGCACACAGATGGCAAAGCCATGGTCACTACTTACAAGTCCATTCTGAATGGCCAATTATATCCTCAGAGGGTGGTTTGATTTTTAATGCTTTAGGAAGAAGTGATTTTAAAGCTCATTTTATTAACAGCAAAGAAACTTTGACTGTCTTTCCTGTCTAGCTAAACTTGGAGCCAAAGTCACCAGAATGTCACACCACCCTGAGGTGGAATCATTCCAGGCATGTCACCAAAGACCCTGGGTCACAGTGGGATGTGCACATGTGTGCACACGCACACAAACCTTGGCTGATGCCCTCAGTCACACCTGCAATCAAGTTAATAAGCATTTCATCTATAGCGGCTGCTCCTTTCACTGTTGTAAAGGATAAAATTGTACCCTCAGTCCCTAAAATCTGCCTCATGATCAACATCTCTTCATCTTTACTGGTCTTCAGAACCATCTTAAGAAATGAAGAAGGAATTCCAGCTGGGTGTCCTCCCAGCTGGGGTCCTGACTGACCAGCTCTGGACACAGGGACACAGGGCTCTGGACACAGGGACACAGGATATCCTGCATTCAACCTGGCTCTGCCCCTGAGGCCGGGAAGTAACATACAGGTTTGGCACTTGGGAGCCTTCCCAGGGAGAACCCGGGTTGGAGCACTGGGCGAGCCTTTGCCCCAAACAGGTCACAGAGAGAACTGTGAACCCGGGGCCTGGCGTCCAGCTTCCATAAGGGGGATGCCCCATGCCCTTGGCAGCCCTCGGAGAAGCTCCTCGCAGGGAGTGACTCGGGGGTGGCTGGCCAGGTGCTCAGGGCTGGGCGGGAACAGGTGGACCCCCAGCCTTTCCCTTTGGTGCTCAGCAACCAGGGTCCCTGGGGCTACAGCTCCTCCGCCTCCAGCACACCTACAGCCAGGGGCCACAGAAAACGGGAAGCTCCCACTCATACAATGCCCCAGTGTGCCCACACCGCCTGAGGTTTGCAAATATTTAATCCTCCCAAACCAAAGTGTAACAGATAAGGAAGCAGGCGCTAGAGACGAACTGACGTGCTGTGGCCACGTGGCTGGTGAGCTGAGGAGCACGTGTGAGCACCTCCACATCTAGGACTGCCGATGAGAAGTCTCTCAGGGAGCTGGACTGGAAACAGCTCAAATCTGGGTGCTGATCTCAGACAATGAGCTTAACTAAAAGTACTCAGAGCCACAGGTAAAGGGCCTGGACTCTGCCTACCCTCTCGTTTCATAGGATTTCTGCCCTTCCCCAGCCTGCACCATCCTGCAATCAGACAGTTGTACTTCGTATTGCCATCCACACTCAGGCACCACTGAGGGCTGGGGTGTGTGTGCTACCGAGGCCCTCCTGGTGGGCCCTGGGGCGTCCAAGGAATGGAACTGGTGTCCCTCCCAACTGGAGTGCTTTCTGACACTGAGACACGAAGGGCAGAGGTGCCGGCGGTTCTGAGGGTCTGAGCAGCACCTCTGATGCCCAAACGGGGGCAGTTAGGAAGCTGCCTGGCTCTGCTCTGCTGCTGAGGTCTGCCCATGGCAGCCTCGCAGTTAATGACAGAAAGACTGCCGGCCTCACGCCACCAAGCCGCGCTGATTTACACTGGGCTCCTGAATACGGGGTGACTTGAGATGCTCAGCAGAATCAAGGGAAGAAGAGCATCCATCAAGTCAGAGAGAAGTCATCGCTTACTGGCCCTGCCTCCTCCCAGATGCTGCTGAACGCCCCAGGGTCACTGTCGCCTCCAGGAGGAGCGGGGTGGCCACGTGTCCGCCCTGCAGCCCTGGCTGCACAGCAGGGCTGTGATTCAGCCTGTATTTTTCGGGACACTACAGCGGCTCCAGAGAGGACAACTGTAATTGAAACAGACAAAAATAGCTGTTGGCAGAAAACCCCACACTTAGAGCAGCCCTTGTTCAGCAGTTCTCACGGCTGGCGTCCAGCACCCTCGGCTTGGCCTGCACCCCAGACCGACCAGCCTCTTTCCTTCCAAAGGAGACGGCAGAAGCCCTACACAGAGGCCTGGGAGTGTCAGCCAGGCCTGCACCACTGCCTGGTGCAGCCGAGGTCCTGGCGGTCTCTGCGCCTCAGGCAAACGAAGCCTCCTGGCGCCTGTCAGCTGCCCTGGCGTGGCAGTAGGCCTCTCTCAGTGGAGGGCCGATGTCCTGCTCCCCCAAGCCGACCAGACATGACTTCAGGTGTCGCCCATCACTGCACTGACAAACTGAATGCCAACCCTGGAAGAAGCCCACTGGGGGCCATCCCTACCCAGCATGACCACAGAACAGCACCCTGCCCAGTGTTTTGACCCACAGTTGTGGCTCGTGGGAGTGCGTCCCTCACGGGGTCCTGCTCTGCTGGAGAGAAGAGCAAAGTGCTGAGAAGAATTCATCTAGTGCGAAGAGGCAGGACAGAGGCTCAGTGCCAAATGGAATGCTTCAAGGAGATGTTTTAAACAGCTGGATAGAGATGTCACATGGCATGCGATTTACCTGCCATAGCAGCCCGTTGTCACTGTGTGCAGCTCTGCAGTCTTGGTGCATTTACAGAGCCACGACACATCACTGCTGCTGCCCAATTCCAGAAGATTCACATCACCTGGCCCATTTACAGTCACTCCTCCCCACCCCAAGCCAAGGGTGCAACTTTTGCTAGTTAATTCATGCAAATACAAGCAAATGTGAACACAGATTCTTATTCTGTCCCGTTGTCACAGAAGGTAGTGCATTATATGCACCATTTTGCACCCTGTGTTTCCTACCTAATATCTATTGAAGACCCTGGATTTTGAGAGTGGAACAAGTCATCTTCTTGCCATTTCTGAGAAGCTGCCTGGCACACCAACAATCTGGGGCGGGGGCCCTGATGCAACCTCTGTGGGGCTGAGTCAGGCATGCATCTGTCTCCTGTCCAAATTCTGTCACCAAGGAATTCCTGTCCGAGGACCTGTCCTCAGTTTCCCCCCCAAGGCAAGCAGAAACTAACCCGTGGGCAGCTCTTGTGCAAGTGCCCAACATTCTCCTGCTGACCACTCAGGATGGCTGCCATGCATCTCTCATCCACAACTCCAGCCGAGGGAGAAGACAGAACCAGGGCCCAGGCAGACTGGGTCAGAACCTGATGGCTGTGTGGCTCTGAGACGCTGGATAGCTGCTCAGGGACTCAGTTTGGCCCTTTGTAAAAGGGACAGGCCTCCTCCCAGAGCAGCTGTGGGATGAGGCTCCATGGACTTACAGAGGGGCAGGTAGGAGGGCGTCTGCAGGTGGGAGGTCCCCTTATGAAGTCTGCAGGTGAGGACGCCCACTCCTCCACGACAGCTCTGCAGCCCTTGGACTCTAATCCATACAGCAAAGTCACCATCCTCATACAGGGAGGAGGCTCATTTTATTTACAAATATGACAGCAAACCCTGCTTCCGCGTGAAATACACAGTCCTTAGGCTCGCTTCCCTGGCTGCCTTGGGAACACCTGTGTCACCAGGTGGGCCCTGGCACAGCACCTGCAGAACAACCAGTGTAGTACCAGGTGGATGGGGATTCACAAAGTAACTGAAGGTGAAGAGGACATATTAATCTCAGAAGCACCTGGCAATCGGCAGGAACTCCCCAGGAACTCTGGGAGGGTCCAGAACTCGCAGGTCCATTGCCTTCTCACGCCCACTGGCCACTCCCTACGACCACAGAGCAGCCCCCCAGCACCAAGACCAGCAGGGCAGGAGGGAGGATGAGGAAGAAACAGGCAGCACAGGGCTGTGGCGAGGAGGGTCACCAGCCCCAAAGCTCCCTATTTCCCTGCTATGGTCCCAGGTTCTCTGCTGACAGGGAGGGAGCTGTGGAAGCGGCTGTCCGTGGCCCCCTCACCTGTGTCCAGGCAGTGGGAGAGTGGTGTCTGTGGCAAGCTGCTGCACTGGCAGGGGAGGCCTGGGTGCTGCCAGGGGTCTCCCACTCCCAACACATGAACACACACAGTGGCTGGTATCACAAGAGGCCATGTGCTTCCCAGCCTTGCCTCACCACTGTTCAGAGAGGCCCTGAGCCCGTGGGGGACAAGTTTAGGGCAACTGACACCTCCGATGCTCTGACCTGTGCTAAGGAGCTGGCAGAGGCTTCTTTCCGGGGACATTTAACTTAGGATCCCCACATGCAAGCTAAGGTCTGCGACACTTGGTTGCCGCCGACATCCTCTGTCCAGGCACGTTCACTGCACAGGAACCACGTTTGTGCATCCAGACAGATGAGGGTCAGCCCTGGATATGATGCCTCAACAGCAAGTGATAGTTATTTCCCTCACCCTTTGATTTGAAATTTCTAACAAGATCATAGACCTCTATCAGCTATAAATGCACCCCATGACCATTTTATAGGAATTTATGCTTACAGGTACAAAGCTACTTTTTGGAGTTTGACTTTAACTCAACATGACACATAATGTTTTAATGGGCCCAGTTTCAGCTGGGAAGATGAAAAAGTTCACTACATTGATGGTAGTTGTACAACGTTGTGAATGTGCTTAATCATACTGAACCATCCACTTAAAAATGGTCACAGTGGTTTTATTATTTTACTTTAATTAAAAAATTAACCTTCATTATACATTAGCATGTATTGTGCTAGTCTCCTCCTTGACAGCTGAACAAGGGTCAGCACTCCTGCCCCTGCCCATCCCCACTCTGTCCCCAGTGGGAGGCTGCGGTGTATAGCCGGGCAGGACCAAGGGGCGTGTTGTATTCTGCATCCATGCCCCCCTCCAACAACTCAGGAGTAAACAAGTTCAGATCCAGCTGTCAGCCTCATCCTAATCCTGTTAAGTGCTACAAAATCGTTCCAGACTTGTGAGAACTGGGGTACCAGTGGAGTGTGCTGACTCATTTTCCCACAGGAGGGGATGGAAAGTACAGAGATACAGGGGAAAACAGGAAGACGAACCACTGTGAAAGAGGAAATCCAAATCTGGCTTATGTTTCTGGAAAAGAAAAAAGTTCACGGTGGAAATTTTTCTATCTCTGGACTCCACACTGGCACAGGTGACTCACTGGTGCAGTGAGCTGCAGCACGCCAGCACACCCCAAATGCACAGCGTCCTAAGGAAGGGTCTTCCTCCATGGTAGAATGACATTGTCTTAATCACTTGCTCGGTCCCCATGACTGTCCTCCGGAATGAGAAGCCCTTTAAAACAGAAGTGGCCACACGGAGTTGTGCACCGTGCTGCAGGAGAGCAACCACAAGCATTGCTGTGGGGTTTCCTTCCATGGAGCTGCACCCAAGGTCCAGCCAATTGTGGGTCACTGGGCCACCAGTTCAATTCCAATTCTGGTTCCAGATCAGTTCCAATGAACTAAGGCTAGTTAATCAGCTCTGAGCTCTAGCCACAGAGCATATTCGCTACAGGGGAGTGCATGGGTCTCACTGCCTCAGTGCCCCTCTCAAGGTGCCACATGAGCCCTTACCAGTGGGTGTCGTGAATAAATCTCAAGCAGCTGTTGCCAAGCACTGTTTCCAGAGTGTCCGGCCTTTCCCGAAGGTTCAGTTCACCATGTGCAAAAGGGGAGCAATCACACACTCGATTCGTCATGACCGCACATGATGACCAGAAAAGTCCTTGGTCAGCAGCGACATGAAGCAAGTGTGATTTCTGCAGGTAGGAGGCATCTGTGTGTTCTGAGGCAGTGGTGCACAAGCCTCTGCTCCTCCGTCCCTGGAGAAGCTAACAGGCCCACCCCAGGTCTAGTTCCGCGCGCTGTGGTGGGCTTCGGGATCAGCAGCAAGCCCCTCCCCTCCCCCTGCTCTAGTGAGGGAGGTCCCCAGCCACGGGACTTATTTCTAAGGAACTAAGGGATGTTAGGGAGAAACGAGAAGCCTATATCTAAGTTGGGGGATGATACAAACAGACACAAACAAAATATGAGGTGTGGGCCTGAGGGCCCCCAATGTGCATGATTAGGTGGGCAGGGGCCACTGGGGGCCCTGAGCTGGCTGGGGTCAGACTGCCAGCTGCTCTAGAACAAGATATCTGAGCAGAAGAAGTGGGTAAGAGGCAGGAACCCAGTGTGGCTCCATGTTAAGTTCCACGGGCTGTCCAGTGGGGCCAAAGAAACACAGAGAAGGGGTAAGGCAGGCATGACGTGGAGAGATGGTCAGCGGCGCTGGAAGACAGGATGGAGATTGGGAGGTAAAGGAGGAAGAAAAGTTGGAATGGAACAAAGAAGCAGACATCTCCAGAGCCCGAGTCTAAGTGCCTCGGATGCAGGTGGGACCAAGGTAGCTTCAGACAGGGCTTTGGAAACTGTTTCTCTACAACAGAGCATCTCCTGCCTCTCTAGCTGCCTGTTGGGGATGATCCCCTTCTGTTCTCGGGCGAGTCCTGTTGAGTCCAGATCAGAGATGCAGGACAGGCTTTGGGCGAGCCCGCCTGGATTTCTATCCACTCTGTCTGCACACCTGTCCTCTTGAATGAGAAGCCCCTTTAAACAGAAATGGCCACATGGAGCTGTGGAACCTGTCACCACGAGCATCATGAAGGTCTCTGTATGGTATGCTTCCACAGAACTGCCCTGGGGCCCAGCCCCTCCCTCGTAGGGCACTCCACAGGGCCAACACTGACCACAGGCTCTCTTCCGGCAGACCTCATTCCTTGTGAAAAAGATTTCCTCCCAAGTGCAATGGCCTTTAATTGGGTTCAAAATGACCAGGAACAAGAACGTAAATAGCTTCCCCAGCTCGGTTACTCTAAGACTGCAGCTTAGGCACAGACCAAGTGGGCGAGTGTGCAGGCACGAGGAAGGACTTCCCTGTGTTGAGTGTCCTGGAGCTTCTTTCTAGCAAAGATGCCTCAAATGCAAAATGCTTATGAAAACACAGTTTAAGATTAATACCCATGAACTATTCTCACCTACACAAGATGCTTTAGCCAGGCACACTAAAAATAACTCCAGGCAGTGTGAAAACAGAGTTCTCATGAGATGTGCAGCTTCACCAGACCATCATGCACTTTGCGGTGCTTCTTTGACCTGCAGGTCCCGACAGCACCCTCTGCATGCGGCCTCCTAGCACGCTCACTAGCTCATTGACAAGCACTTGCTGTTTGTGAGCGATGGAATCACCTGGCTCCATGGAGGTCCCCAGCTTCTTGGTCACCTCCCGCCATTTCTTCCGAATGCAAACTTGACCCTGGCGCATTTAGACTGAGAATATCCCCACTGTTTTGACCTCGCACAGGCTTTTCAATCTGCCCAGAAGCCCTCTGACCCTCATTCCTGGCACTTCTCTTCACAAAAGCCTTCCTGGGCCCTCTAGCTCCCAGAGCACAGTCACTTCAGTGGTCACTGCTTTCTTGGGTAGGATGTGGGGCTGCAGGTCCCTTGAGGGGAGAGTCATGACCTGGCCTTGTGTTCCCAGGACTTGGCAGTGCCAGGCACGCAGCAGGAGCCCATAACTGAGGTAAGCTGTACTGCCCAACCTGTGGCTGCTCAGTGGTGGGGGTGCTAAGCAGAGGGGCAGATGCACAGACTGGGGTGATCCTATTAATACATTGTGTTAGCTGGACAAGTAAGTTAGTAGCTGGTAATTCTGTGATCGTTATGAATGATGACCTGGGAGCTGCATCTGTAGTGAAGGGCTCTGTATTTTATGGCACAAAGTTATGGCTGGCTGACCTAGGTACCAGGTCAGTCATCCAGGTCAAAGGGAAAGAAGCAAGGACCTGACATTGGGAAGGTTCCAGAGGCCAGGCCACCTCTCCAGAATACCTGTGCCAACACCTGTGGCACCCATTCCCAACAAGAGCCAGGAAAGCTGTAACTTAACCCCTTGCCTACCAAAGGCCCAAAGGTGCTGTCACATCTCATTCTGCCAGCCTTCAGCGACGTTTAATAAACTACACCAGATTGAACTCCATAGTATCCAACGCTGCAGGTCCCTCCCAAACCACACACCTACTGTGGGGGACACTGTACAGTCTGCTGGTCCATGGCATGGCAGGCCTGTCACCTGCTGACTCCCCAGAGCACACACCTCGAGGACCTTGTGGGCCCTCATCAGCTGCAGATGAAGCGGGCTCTCTGGGAAGCCTTCCAAGGGTCGCTGCCCACAGCAGCCCCTCTGCCAGGGCACAGAGACTCTGCTTCAGCTTCTCCATCCTCCTCCCTCAACCCGGGCAGGACCAGGACATCTTGGGGCTCTACTGTGCAGCCCCCTGCCCCATAGAAACCTGCCTCCAGGAGGCTCCAGTTTGCTTGAAGAGGGTGAGAGACTTAGTAGATCCAGGGAGGCCGGTTTGCAGGCCTGCAACATCAAGTGGGCACCAGGGCTTCCTGCCACTGGGGGATTGGGGTGCAGGGCCTCCCCCTTCCAGAGGGCTGAAGAACCCCTCCCTTCTAAAAACAGGTGATGGTACATAACCCTAACCCACCCTGGACACAGAAACACCCCTGTTACGTTATCTGAGGCCTGTGCTGCTCTTCGTTAGAAAAGATTGGTTTTAAAGAGAAATCCTGTTAACACAGGAGGTCTGACAGCCAATCACTTGGCTCAGGATTATCAGTTTAATGGTGAAAAGAAAGCTCCAGACTGTGCCCTGGCCTTACTGCCCATCAAACTAGAAATCCTTGAGCTCATCCTACAGAAAAATGACTTAAATAAATGCATTAATCATTGCACAACAAGCCATTCTGACATGACGTAAAAGAAACAAGATGTCCAGATTCGGCCACATGGTAGAACAAACTACTTCAGCAGGTGCATCCTGCTGTAGGCCACGGCTGCTACTTTGAAGTTTCAGCAACACAGATGCTCAGATTCTGCAGGTCCACACCTCCACCCAGCGAGGCTAGGCTGACAAGAGCACCCTGAACTCAGGACATAGAAAACCAGGTGGTTAGAGCAGGCCAACTGGCTGATAGGGCAGACTGGAACCCTGCTAGGTCCCCGTCGAGGTCCCAGGTGCACGGGGTCCATGGTGGGTCAAGCTGAGTGCTGTTCTTGCAGGAGGGCAGCCCCCACCCCACCTCACAGGGCCAGACCCTCCCTGGCCTTCATTGAAGCATTCAGAAGGATAAATTCAAAGCTCGTGAGCTCCCATGCCACACAAGGACAGTCTTCAAAGACATGTCTTAAATAGATCCAGTTCAAATGCATTCTAATGCCCTGCTAAAGAGAAGTCCACTGGAGATATATATATTTTAATCAAAATATGCCTTTTAACCCAGCAAGGACATTTGTACTAATTTACCTTCAAGAGAGATCCTGACACACACAGCAGTTTACAATAATGAAAAATTTGAACAATGTAAATAAATATAATAAAGGACTCGTTACAGTTTGTTACATTCATACAACTGATGTGCCCATTGAAAGGGTGGTGTTTTATCTATATATACCTACAAAAAGTAAAAAATATAGTGCTAGGCTAAAATAATCTCTATAGTATGTGTATTATGACCCTGTTTATGTAAAACTATGTCCAACTGACCGTGTCTATATGAGGGGTCTGGAAGGAGCTCACCAAAATGCTAACAGTGGCCACCTTGGTGGTGAGGGTGGGCAGGAGTGGAGTTATTTCCCTGTTTGAAGTTTCTTTTATAAACGTGTAATAAACAGAGAGACTTTTTAAAAACAAAAAGTTTTTACAAACAGTTTAATGACATAGGATATGTTTAGGATATGTAAGGTTTTTAAAAAGCAAGAATACAAATTATAAATATACTATGGGCTCAACTATACAAAGGTATATATGACTGGAAAAATAACAGAAGACTAGAATCCAGTTCCATCAGTGTGGGCACCAGGTTCACAGCAAGGTGTCCTGCCTGGCCTGGGCCTGGTCACCGCCTCCTCCCCCACCCCACTGGCTCTCAGGGAGGGAAGAAGCAAACCCAGAGACACAGGTGGGGCAGCGCCCCCAGCCCCAGCAGGGCTGCCGAGGCCCCACTGGTTCCCATGGCGGCCGGGTACGACAGCCAGCTTTCCGGGGACAAGCCCCGAGTTCTTCCGGGCAGTGGGTGGCTCTGCTTTGCTTTCCTTTTAATGAGCTACATCAGCACATTCTCTCTTCCATCCACTCCCACTCCAGGGCCGAATGTGGCCTTTGGGCATTTTGTTTTCTGCATGTTCCCACAGCAGAGCAGTGGGAGAGATTTTGCCCTTTTTAATAATTAAAAAAAAATTCTCTGAACATGCAAACTTACAGGAATCTGTGGCCAATAAAGAAGCAACTGTGTCTCAAGAAAAAGCTCCCACAGCACAGGGTGTTAGACCCGGGTCCTGTGTCGACCCCGTACTGTGTCTCTCCCCACCCTCAGCACATACAGCCTGCAGTCCCTGGGCAGTGTGTGAGGAAGGAGAATAATACTCTGGTTTCTCCTCAGATTGTATAAATCTTTCACCTTTTAAAACGGGGGGGATAGAGAAATTCAGCTGTGGCAGCTTAAAAAGTTGAGACACACTGTTTCCTGCTAAGCAGCAAACTCCCAACTTAAAAAGCAGAGACATCTCCTGCTACTTAGCAAAGAATCCAAGAGAAGCAATTACAAACAGAATTTATATGCCTAATACTTACAGATTCTGCCCATGTCTATAACCAAATTTTCAATGATTCTTTGTGTTTTACTATGAAGAACAGCCCTTAATCACTTTTTCTGGCAACTTATTTAAGTGAAATCACAGCGAATGCACCCCACCACCCCGTATCATTAAACTTTAGATAAATCAGAAAGTTTACAAATGTGTCTTAAGTATCTGGGAACCAAGGATAATGCCAGGATGCCAGGAACAGCTAACAAGTTACACAAAAATGTGCAATGTCTATGTTACTTTACAAGTAAAGAGTTCAGAGTACTCTAATTGGGAGTCTTTTGGTATAATGACAACAAGTGAAATTCAGTTAGAACTCCATCTCAGGTCCTGGGCTGAGGCCTGAGAAGTACACAGGACCATCTCTTGAAAGAGTAGAGGGCATTTATTTGATGTGTAAGTGGTGAAAACTTAATTGTTTGCACATCCTGTTTATTCTGTTAAAAACAGAAAGAGATACTCCGAGTATCTTTGCTAGTCTTGTCCTATATTCTCTCTGGCTAGGCCCAGCTTTCCGGAGCGCTCCTGCATCCCTGAGGAGGACAGTTGGGCACACAGCAAACAGAGGTGGTTCCTTAACACTGGCTGGGTTTGTGATCCAAACAGGCAAACAAGTCCAAGTTCTCCCACGGTGACTCCTCCACTCTGGCACCTGCTGTTCTTACTTATATAGGCAAAGTGAAAGGCATTAAGACACCTCTTATTTACCCAGGGGAAACTCTACAGCTTCTGTTGGGAGCCCAGCCCTGGATGGAGGACTGATGAAGTAAGTAAGCCAGCAGATGTGAAGGCCAAAGGGATGGTCCTCTGCCCACCATGGGCAGATGGCATCTAATGTCCTAAGGAAAACATCCCCTTACAGGGTCCCAGGAGGACAAGATCCAAGCAATTCCTGGCCTGTTACATGAGCTCCCAAATGTATGACTGAAGAGGTGCCTGAAGCAATCTGAGGATGCTTGGGAATGTCTTCTCAGAGTAACGTTCTTAGAGGGAAAACATGAAGCAAAATACACAAGATCACAAAGCACATAAATTACTTTGAAGACAATGATCAAAACCCTAAAGCAAATGTGTATAATACTTTATATACTTTCTTACTGATGCATGAAATCTGTACCATCTACTAAGATGATGCTGTAAATGATATTCAAGGCATCTGGCTACAACTAATGTGCGATATGAAAATATCTGTGATTTTTATCGGTAACAAAGCCATAGGCCATGCTAACCTTACTGTGCTGTGCCATTTACCTTCCTAATGAGTTCATGGATGGACCCCATACCAGAAGCCCCTCAGGAGCTAACAGCATGTCCTGAGCTCTGTCTTGAGTTCTCATGCTGACTATCGGGACATCAAGTGTTGTTCAGCGTGGGCCACTGAATGAAGGACAGTGTTTCCTATTACCAGGCGAAGAGCTGACTTTTTAAAATATTTGAAGAAATTAATTAGAAGTCAAAGTATCCACACATATTAAGGATGGCTGAATTTTAGAAATAAAGGGTGAAGATGAGCCTGGGTGAGCTTGCCCAGGGCCAGTACCCAGACTCAAGAGTGCGGTTGGTTTGAATCTCACACCTTTTATTTTTTAACAGCTTTATTGGAATATAAATTTATATACCACAGAGTTCATCCATTTAAAGAATATAAATTGATGGCTATTAATATATTTACAGAGTTGTGCAACCAGCACCACTTTTGAATTCCAGAATGATTCTGTCAACCAGTAAAGAAACCCTATACCTCCCAACGCCCCCTCCCTGTGGCGACCATGAATCTACCTCCTGCCTCTAAGGTTTTGCCCATTGCATACTTTTTATATACAGTGCATTTTCACTATTCACCTTAGTTATGGTCTACCAAGTCTCCATGAGCACTGAGTTATTGACCAGTGAACTCTGGTCCCAGAAGAAATACAGGTTCCTGCACGCCTGTGATCACAATATTTTCATCAACCAATCAGTATATAACTTTGTCTTACGTGTGTTTATGTTTCAAGATACTTTATTTAGTATCTATTATTGATTCACTGCATTGGACATACAGCCAAGAACATTTTCCACATAAGGCACATCACGTCCATCTTGTGCTTATGAAAACTGAACAGCACTGTGGCACTGTGCTTGGGGAACATTTTAAACAGCAAAATGACAAGGAAAAACAGGATTCTGGTAAGAGAGCAGAGCAGGAAGCACATGAACCCCTTCCCACTTGGCTGACTGTAGGGGCAGAACCCGTCTGATGGAAGTGTTTTGGAACTCTGGGGTCTGCTGAAGGCTTTTAACTTCTAAGAGAAGGCTTGGACAACAACTGTGGTCAATTTTCGTCCACTTCAGGTCTTAGCACAGGTGTAACTATATGATCCCATCCCTACCATGGTGCATGTGTGTCTGGAGAGCTTGCAGGAATTTTCATGGTGGACAAGAAGGGCCCTGTCCTCAAATGCTGGGGACGTGTGCTCTGACTGCTGCTTCTGATCATGGAGTGCGGAGGCAGGCGGCCATTGTTGTTGCCCCTCCCTCTCCAGCTTTCAAACAACCAATGGATCAAAGAAGAAATCACAAAGGAAATTGGAAAATACAGACAAATGTAAATGAAAACAAAGCTTACTAAATCTTGTGCAGAAAAAGCAGTCTAAGAAGGATGTGTATCGTTACAAATATTTGCATTAAAAACCAAGAAAGATATCAAATCAGCAACCTAAATTTACGTTAAAGAACTAAAATAATAAAAACCCAAAGCTAGCAAAAGGAAAGAAATGATAAAGAGCAGAGCAGAGATAAATGAAATGGAGACTAGAAAAACAATAGAGAAAATCTGTGAAATAAAAGTTGGTTCTTTAAAAAGATCAACAAAATCACAAACATTTAGCAGGATGGACTAAGAAAACTGAGAAGACTCAAATTACTAAAATCAGAAATGAAACTAGGAACATTACTACCATTTTTACAGAAATAAAAAGGATTACACAATACTTTGAACAACTGTGCACCAACAAATTGGGAAACCCTATATGAAATGGACACATTTTTAGAAACAGAACGTAACAAGAATAAATCACAAAGAAATAGAAAATGTGAATAGAACTATAGATAATAAAGAGATTGAATAAATAATCAAAATTCTCCCAAAACAGAAAGTCCCTGATGGATTCACTGGTGAATTCTACCAAACAGTTAAAGAATAACTCACACCAGTCCTTCTCAAACTTTCCCCAAAATTATAGAGGAAGGAACAGCCCCAACTAATTCTAGGAGGCCAGCATATCCCTGATACCAAAGGCAGACAAAGACACTACAAGGAGAGAAAACCACAGACCAGTATCCCTTATGAACATTGATGCCAAAGTCCTCAGCAAAATACTAGCAAACAGAATTCAGCAGCACATTAAAAGGATTATATACTATGACCAAGTGGGATTTATTTCTGGAATGCAAAGATGGTTCAACACACAAAAGTCAGTAGCTGTTCTATGCTGTATCAACAAAATGCAGGGGAAAAAAATCACATATCACTTCAATTAATGCAGAGAAAGCATTTGACAAAATTAAATACCCTTTCATTATAAAAACACTCAACAAAATAGGAACAGAAGGAAACTACCTCCACATTATAAAAACTATTTATGAAAAGTCTACAGCAAATATAATACTCAATGGTGAAAGACTGAAAGCTTTTCATCTAAATTAGGAAGAAAAGGATGCCCACTTTCACCACTGCTGTTAACCAGATACTGGAAGTTCTGACCAGAGCAATTAGGCAAGAAATAGAAATAAAAGTCATCCAATTGGAAAGGAAGAAGTAAAACTATCTCTGAATGCATATTATGTAATCTTTTATGAAGAAAATCCTAGATACCACAAACAAGTTGTTAGACATAATAAATGAATTCAGCAAAGCAGCATGATACAAAGTCAACACACAAAAGACAATTGCATTTCTATACATGATCAATGAACAATCTGAAAATGGCATTACAAAAACAATTCCAGTTATGATAGCATCAAACATTAATCATTTAGGAATTAACTAAGGAAATGAAAGACTTGTATGGAGATGAAAAGTTAAAAACACTACTGAAAGAAATTAAAGACATAAGTAAATATAAACACATCTCATGACAATGGACTGGAAGATTTAATATTGTCAAAATGTCTGTATTACCCAAAGCAAACTACAGATTCAGTACAATCCCTATAGAAAATCTAATGATGTTTTTTTGTGGAAATAGGAAAACCATCCTAAAATTCATGTGGAATCTCAAAGGACCCTTAATAGGCAAAACAATCTTGAAAAAGAACAAAATTGGAGGACTCATACGTCCTGATTCCAAAATCTATTACAAAGCTACAGTAATCAAAACTGTATGGTATCAGCAAAAAGACAAGATATACAGACCAACGGGATAGAATAGAGAGAGCCTGGAAATAAACCCTCACATAAACAGTCAAATGACTTTTGACAAGGATGTCAAGACCACTAAATAGGGAAAAAACAGTCTTTTTGACAGATGGTACTGGGAACACTGGACATCCACATGCAAGTGAATGAAGTTGTACACTTACTTTAAACCATATATAAAGATTAACTCAAAATGGACAAAGGACCTAAATGGAAGACATAAAGCTATAAACTCTTAGAAGAATATTTAGAAGAATATTTAGGCAATGATTTGGGAATGAGTTCTTGGATATGATGCCAAAGGCACAGAAAACAAAAGGAAAAAATGGGTAAATTGGACTTCATGAAAAATTATAAATTTTGTACATCAAAGGACACACAATGCACAGAGTAAAATGCACCCCAATTGCACACAGTGTATACCCACAGAATGGGAGAAAATGTTTACAAATGATAAAGGATTAATATCCAGAATATACAGAAAACTAGAACTCAACAACCAAAAGAACCCCATGCAAAACTGGGTAAAGGATTTGAATACCTATGTCTTCACAGAAGATACACGAGTGGCCATTAAACACATGAAAAGATGCTCAACATCACTTGTAATTAGAGAAATGTGAATCAAAGCTATAAGGAGATTCCGTGTCATGTTTATTTTGACAGCCACTATAAAAAAGAGAAAATAATAAGTGTTGTTGAGCATGTGGAGAAGCTTGGAGTCCATGTGCACTCTTGGTGGAGTGTATAAAATGGTGCAGTTACTGGGTTTAAACCAGAATGGCTGTTCCTCAAATAATTAAAAATAGAATCACCATATAACCCAGCAATTCCACTTCTGGGTATATACCCAGAAGAACTGAAAGCAGGGGCTCAAAGAGATGCTTGCACACCACATTCACAGCAGCACTACTCACCATAGCCCAAACATGGCAGCAGCCCAAGTGTCCACTGACAGACGAATGGACAAACAAATGTAGTCCCGTCCATACAATGGAATATTATTCAGCCTTAAAGATGAAGGAAATTCTGATGCCTGCTACAGCATGGGGGAGCCCGCCCGGAGGACACGAAGCCCAGTGAAATGAGCCCGTTGCACAAATACTGGATCATTCAACTTGTATGTAGTGCTTAGTCAAAATCATAAAGACAGAAAGTACAATGGTGGTTACCAGGAGCTGGAGGAGGGGAAAGTGAAGAACTGTACATTAAAAAATGGCTACAATTGAAAATTTTCTGATATATGTATTTTAACACAATAGAAAGAAAAGGCACAGAAACGTGGGAAATGTGGCATTGAAAAGACTGTGACGAGGACACTTGTTTACAGCACAGCAGCCGAGGCGAGGATGCAGGGGGTCACCTCGCCCACTCCCAGGTGGGAGCATGCCTCAGCAGTGCAGCCTGTTCCCCCTGAGTTTGTCTGCAAATAATGCCAAATGTACCCAAAAACTGGTGTTGGGGTTACAGATGCATTTCACCAAATGCACTAAGCTGGAAATCTGCACATAATGAGGACCAACTATACAGCAGCCTATAGTGTGGCCTCTGGAGACTGGCTTTTTCCGCCTCACCAGCTCTTGGAGGCACTCTGTACCCTGCACTCCTCCGGGGTTCCCTGTGCTCTGCACCCCAGTCATATCCCGTTGTGTGGATGGACCACATGTCGTTTATCCAGCCACCCATCAACAGACATTTGGCTGTTCCTACCTTTTGGCTGTCATGCATAATGCCCCAGTGAACATTCACATACAGATGTTTATGTGGAAACATTTTTTCCATATCCTAGTATTTTGTTGAGGTGTTTTTACATCTATATTCACAATGGGATGTTGGACTATAGTTTATTGTGATGTTTGTGTGTGGTTTAGGGAAAAAGGTTAATAAGTGGCAAACAAATGAATTTTCCTAGATGTAACTGGTGGTTTCTTTTGACATCTGTTAGAAGAATGCTGACTTTACACTTGCGCTAGTAACAGTTTCTTCTCGAAACATATGTTAATGTACAGAAAGCAAATGACCGAGTGGGTATGCCTGTAGTGGAAACATGAAAGTGTACTGTGGCCAACATCTCAGAACCCTTGCTACAGGGAAAGGAGACGAGACCTGAGGGTCACTTCCCAGGGTGCTCCCCTTCTGCCTCGCTGGCCATGGACCCGCCTTTCACACACTGAGCAAGTCTGCCCCACACGTGGTGGGTGTCAGTGTGGCTTCTGCTTCCTGCTGCCCCAGAAGAACAGCTCGCCCTGCCTACCCCCTGGATACAGTCTTACAGGTAGAATCCACTCAGGACATGAGAAGAGAGCTCCAGTTCTTCAATGACGGGATGGAGGGGCTGGCGTGAACGTGGAAACATTTTCCTATTTGAACCCTGATGACAAACCAACGTGGTCCCTACTCAGCTGTCTTACAGACGCGAACCTTAGGGCTCAGCTGTCACAGAGACAGTCAGAAGGTGGGGAGGTAAGGTCGAACTCATGTTCCAAGCTCCTCATTGTCACATGACAGAGAGAGGCAGACATGTTCGTGCTGACAACACAAGAGAGCTAGACGCCCCATGCCAGCTGGTTAAACTTCAGGCTAAGGTCTGAGGGCAGAGGAAGGAGAAGTAAGTAATAAAGACAGAAGGCAGGGCCCACCAGCAAGCTGCAGTGAGGCCGTCTGAACTGCCCATGGGCAGCCGCCGCGTTCCCACCCCAGACACACAAGCTGGGCCTTCCTCTGCAACATCAGCTCCAGCGAACCAGCAGTGCGGGAGCCAGATGTCACCAGCACAGCATCTTAGAGGAGAGTGCGCCTTCTCTCCTGCCTGCAATCCCTCTTCCCTCACAGTGAAACAAAGACAGGTTTCCTATTTGATGGGCAATGAAGTCTGTGTGCTCACCTGTAGCTCACCCTCCAACCCTTGTGAGCAACTGCTGTGATCTAGGGTGGTGGGGACAGAGCTGCAGGATGTAAGACACAGGGCAGATGGATGAGAAGCCAGTCTGAGAGTGCAGGTGTGACTACAGCAGAGCCAGGTTGGTACAGAGGAGCGGGGGTCCTGACGCCCAAGCAACTCTGCAGGACCCATGACATGTCAGCCTGTCCCCCAGGCCCTGTGAGGAAGAGACAGCCGTGTTGACTTCTCAGAACCATCAGCAGGACACTCAGGCCCAGCAAGGCCTGCAGATGGAAAGCTTTCTGATCTTGTGCCTGAGACCAGTCTGAAGTGAGGTCAGCAGACCTCCTGCCCATCCCCCTCTCTGCAGTCCCTCTCATCACACAAACCAGGACATTCACAGAGCCCTGCCCACCAGCTAGCACATTGAGCACTTGGCACATGTTGCCTGCTTACCCTGGGATAACTGCTGGAGTGCCATCCTGCAGAATTGAGAGGAAGGAGGGGGTGCCTGCCCTCTGGGAGAGCCCATGCCAGCTCCACACCTATGCTCTCACCAGGCTGGGTGCAGGGCTCCCACACTCTGCGGTCCTTCTGCCCAGCCCACCTGCTGCTGCGTATAGTCTCTGCTCAGGCTCCCCCCACCCTAACCCTAATCCACTTCCCCAGAGACACTACAACCTCTCTCCTTCCTCCTGTACCATGGAAGTCCACAATGGCAAGGAAGGTGAGCTGAGCTGCCCCTCCAGGGCCAGCGCTCAATATAGGCAGGAGCTGAGCCACCCCTTGGGGGCCGGTGCCCACTGTGGGCAGAAGGTCCACTCAGGGAACAAAGGACAGTCAAGACTAAGTCAATCATGAAGTACCGTTTTCCAAATGTGAGTCCTCACTGGTAGGTGGCCCTTTCCTTCAGCATGTTATTTCAAATGTTAAGTTCTCCCAACTTTAGAGATGAGAAAACAAAGCAGAATGCAGCTCCAAGAAGTGAACGGCACAAGCCCTCACCCACGTGAGTGGTTTATTTCCACCAAATGATACAGCGTAGATATGGTATTTGGAGCTAAAAGCCAACCAGAGTTGTACTTTACAGCCAATATCTTTCTCCAATCCAAAAGGACAGTAGAAAACCTACTAGAAACCTTAAGTTTAATTATTGGATTACTGGCTCATGCCTTCTTGTAACTGAACTCACTTGCTTCCAGTTAAAATGCTGAAAGTATCATTATTATTTTTCCCTCAGTATTTAAAAATCAGAAGTCAACACTTTTAAGGTAGATTATGCAGTTTAAATATTTTTAAGCCTTATCAATCAACAACTACTGTAATCCCCCACCACAGGTTAGAAAATAGAACTACAGGGGGTTCTGTAATGACAGACAAAATAGAAAGCCGTGTTTATCTGTGAGATGTGCTCAGCCTCCTGGGTACCTCGTTTCTGGATGAAGACCCTGAGTAGAGGGTTTGCGCTCGAGACTGCCTTGCAGAAGTTGTCATCATTGTTGATGGGCAGCAGGTCGCCATGCACGTCGGCGTAGCCGATGGTCACCTCTGTGTTGGCGATGTGATGAGTGTGCACGACCAGCTTATAGAAGTCCTCAAACCTCCCAGGCTTTTGACGGTCCAAGGAGAACCTCCGGAACTCAGCCCCAAACTGTTACACAAGAGAGAGGGGTAAATGCTCAGCAGGAAGAGGGCACTAGAAATAAGGTGTGGCTTGTTCACCTAGCAGACAAGTGTCCACTGTGCCTCTAAGAGGTCGGTGATAAGGTGGTCAGCAGTGTCCCTGTTCCCATGGAGCTCATGTAAGCACACCAGGGAATGGAGATAGCAGTTGGGGGGCACAGCTCACTCAACAGTGACTCACGTCCTGAGGTCAGGCAGGTGACAGAGCTCAGGCTGCAGGGAAAAGGCAATGTCAGAATTAATGGTACAAAATAGGAGTTGGTGTTTAGCGAGGGCCCTGGAGCAGAATGTGCACAAGCCTGAGGCAGAGTCAGCCACTCAGGGGCAGGAGGGGAACAAGGGCCAGCTGAAATTTCTGGACTTTTCTTAAGGGCAACAGAAAGTCCTGTCACAATTTTAATTTTAAGCAAGGAAGTGACTTGACATGATCTACATTTTAAAAGGACCAAACAGCTGTACTTCAAAGGCTCAGAAGAGGAAGCAAAATTGAAAGAAGGAAGAAACCTGGTAAAAAAAGATGCTTTACAAAACTCAGGGAGGTAGGAGCATGGGTTCTGAGACTGGCCAAAAAGACTAAGCAAGTTTTTTAAAAAAAGATGGTATTCTCTCTTCCTGCTCTGGAAACACCCAGTTTCCACCTCTTTCCCAGCAACCCCAGCACCAGCTCCAAGGGTCATGGAGACGCTGCAGGGCTCTAGGCCACCTGCCAGGAGAAGACCTCGATCACTCCCATGGGCTGAACTGTCCAGGGGTGCAAGGATGCTGCCTGTTTGTCCAGCCTGAGGTTCTGGCACAGGACTGGGTGTTGTTCCTCACTCGGTGACAGGGACCTTCATTCATCAGGCAGGACAGATTCATAGCTCTTCAATGTAACTGAAAATCACACTGGTTCCAAAGTACACAAAAATGAAATGTCTAGTGTTTATACAAACGAGTTATTACATCATTTGTATGTTATATCAACTAGGCAAGGGCAAATCAACTCAAACCACATGGGTTTGTGTGGTTCTCAAATTTGGGCAGACATCAGAATCACTTGGAGGCTCCCCAAAGTTCTGGAACTGGCTAATCTGGAATGTAGCCCATGACTCCATTTCCAACAAGTCTCTAGGAGAAGCTGAAGCTGTTGGGCTGGGGGCAGCACACAAAAACTGCTGGTTTGGGGTTTTTTTTGGAATTAAGGTATCATTGATATACAATCTTATGAAGGTTTCACATAAGCAACATTGTGGTTACAACATTCACCCATATTATCAAGTGTCCCCACAACCCCATGGCAGTCACTGTCCATCAGCGTAGTAAGATGCTGTAGACACACTACTTGTCGTCTCCATGCTATGCGGCCTTCCCCATGCTCCCCCCCTATATTCTGTGTGCTAATAATAATGCCTCTTGATCCCCTTCTTCCTCCCTCCCCACCCAACTTCCCCAAACCCTCCCTTTTGGTAACCGTAGTCCCTTCTCAGAGTTTGTGAATCTGCTGCTGTTTTGTTCCTTCAGTTTTTCTTTGTCACTATACCCCACAAATGGGTTAAATCATTTTGTACTTGTCTTTCTAGACCTGACTTATTTCACTGAGCATAATACCCTGTAGCTTCATCTATGTTGAAAAACCACTGGACTTAAGGGAGTGAGTCTCTAGACCTCAACCTCCAGGAACCAGCCTCCTGCCCCATGTCCCTTTTCAAAAGCAAAGAAAACAAGCTCCTGACCTCTCTGCACTGCCCCAGGAATAAAATCTTCAGTACAGGACAATCCAAAATACTGAACTGGGAAAAGCCACCTTTAACGAAGGCTGTCCCTCTGACCACACTGGTAAGGGAACAGGCTCAAATTCAGCATCCTCCAGAAGGGGTGAAGGGGCATGTTTTCTCCATCCCCGCTTCCAGAGGTGTCTCCCCTTGGAGCAGGGTCTGCACAGGCCGATGAGAGCGAATCCCTCCCTCCACTAGGTAAAGATAAGCATTATTCTTCTCCCCAGTATTTATTCAAGCATGCATGGTTAGCTGGCACAGGGCAAGCAAGGCAGATTCTCTCCAACACAGGCTACCCCCTGCTGCGACACGACTTTTCAAGACATGAGGGATTGAGACTTCAACAAAAGTTTATGTAATTTTTCCCCAGTGTGGTGATCCAGCCACATTATGAATGTTCACTTCAATAACACCGATCATCTTTCCAATGTCATGTGTCTCATATATGCTTCCAGAGCAATCAGTTTTTATCAGTAAATGCCTTCTTTTCATCAAATACATAAAAGAGTGTAATCAGTTATTATGAAACCAGTAAGAGTATTTCTGACTATTATCTAGAATCCTAGTTGAATATTCCTCAAACTGGACATAACACATGCTCACTTTCATCCAAGGGACCCTGGCCGCCACTCATTCCTGCCACTCCTACTAGACTCCACCACATCCTATAATTTGAGTACCCTTGAACTCCCTGGAGTTGAAGATCCAAGTATAACTTTTGACTCCCCTAAAACTTGATTACTAAAGCCTACGGCTGCCTGGTTGCCTTACTGATAACTTAAAAAGTCAATTAACACATGTTTTGTATATGTGTTACATACTGTATTCTTACAGTAAAGAAAGCTAGGTAATTTTTTCAACTTGCTGCAAATCTCTGAAAAATTTTCCAATATGTTCATTGAAAAAAATCCACACATTCAGGTAGACCCGTGCAGTTCAAATCATGTTCTTCAAAGGTGTAATGAGAAACATGTATTAAGCTCTACAATGTTTAAGTCATAACTGCATTTGCTAATTAAGGTATGTCTCAATTTGTTTCTCAGTTCTTTCAATAATTTTCTTCAAAATATGTATAAACATTTTAATTTGAAATGAAAATTAATCTAGACTTTTTCTGACAGAAAGCAAGTCTGATTTTGGTTTGATATTGGGGCTGGCTTTGTCAACCCAACTGTACGGTAAACATGCCTCGAAGTTGAATGAGCTCCACAGTTTGGCAAAAAGAGGTGTGAAATGGGAATATTAGCATTTTTTATAACTTTTAAAATTGTGGTGCAATACATACAACACAAAATTTACCATCCTAACCATTCTTAAGTGTACAGTTCAGTGGCATCAAATACATTTGCACTGCTGTGCAACCATCCTGACCGTCATCTGCCTTGTACCCATTTAACTCCCCATTCTTGTCCCCTCAAGTCCCCCTGCCACTTTCTGTCTCTATGATTTGAGAACTCTAAGTACCTCATACCAGTGGAATCATACAGTCTTGTCTTTTTTTGTGACCGGCTTATTTCACTTACCAGATATATGACTTGCAAACGTTTTCTCCCATTCTGTGGGCTGCCTTTTACTCTGTCGGTCTTGGTCCTTTTGAGGGGAAATGTTAACAGCTGTAATCAGCATGCTGGGATGAGAAGGTGGGCTTTCTGATATCTCTAACTTGCCTGCTAACTTGGGCCAGGCACCAAAATGCAAGTGTTTGTTACAACTTTCCTCAGTAAGTATTAAGCTTCTTTTGAGATTGGTAACTAGTTTACAGAGAGGAGATGACTTCACAGAACAGGACAGCTCTCTCCGAGGCATCTGTGTGTACCACAGTGAATTTGTGAATTTGTGAAGCCCTGACATGGGAACCAACATCCAATGGAGACCATGAGCATATTAGGGGTGGTGTGTCTCCAGTGAACTTAAATGTGTGCTCACAGGAGTTCCTATACCTTAATGCAGTGCTTTTCAAATGTCACATACCCATATAGAATTTTGAAAAATTACCAGTATATAAAGGATAATATATTTTTAAGTTGGCATCTAATGTTTTCATAATAAAAATAAACAGCTGTAAATGATATGATTTCCAGCATGCTCTAAGTCTACATTTCTTTTAAAAATAAACATTTTATCAGAAGGTCTTTTAAACATAGTCAACAGCACTGAAATGTCATTGTGATTTGCTTTTAATGTTTTAAACACAACCATTATGTGTTTTAAAATAGAATGAACAAGCTCTTTTATAATTATTGGAAATTCCACAAGGTTCTTTTCCTCTTTGATCTTGTTTCTGCTACACTGCTCCGAGGGGACTTAATCCTAATATTTTATCCTAGTAATTTATGCTTGATTACTGTTATCACTATTCTCTGAAAGAAAAGTAGATAAATTGAAGTTAAACATTATTTTTTACTTGGGCATAAGGTCTATTTGTGAAGAATATTTCTAAGTTGTTGTCTAAGGGGTCTGGAGCTTCAGTTTTGAGAGACGGAAAGAGTTCTGGATTGGATGCATGAAAATGCATGGAATTAACGTAGTAAAAAGGTTTCTAGACTGAGTTATTACAATCATTATATCATGATTGGAACATAGTTATAAAATTTGGTAATTATTAATGCTCCAAAGTGACATTTAAAACATCTTTCTTTTAATGCTATTAATTTAATAGCAAATGTTTGTTGCTAATTAAGGCAGGGGCAGCGTCTGCGTGGGAGTCAACACTGGGGGGCCTTTTCATGTCAATGAGCAGAGGGCAGCAAGCTCCTCAGGAGTCCAGGCGCTCATCTCTCTGACCTTCACCAGGTCGTGTGCCAAAGGCAGGTGATCAATCACACAGTGGCTCACCACAAAAGTTATCTTTACTAGTCTATTAGCTGACAATTCCATTAGTGCATGTTTCAGAACCACTTTACTTACAAGATGTATTGCCCAGTCATTACAGCCATTCACCTTTTCGATTTCTGATAGGTATAACAGGAATTATGTGATAATGAATTCTACCTGATAACTCCTTCATTTAGAGGTAACTTGTTTAATCCAATACAGTGAGGAAGTAAAAATATAACATTAGTACCCCATGCTAATGTTTTTTGCCTAAAGTGCCTTTATCATAATGAAGTTAGACCCTTACCTAACACCATTACAAAAATTAACTCAAAATGGACCATGACTTAATGTCAAGCCTAAAACTATAAAATTCTTAGATTCAGACATAAGGCAAAAGGTTTAGGATACTGGGTTTGGCAATCATCTCTTCGACATGACACCAAAGGCACAGGTAACGAGAGAGAAAAAACAGTCATTGGACTTAATGAAAATTAAAATCTGTGCTTCAAGAGGCTATAAAAATGATTACTACTCAGAACATATACAGAACTGCGAAGCGAACTGTGGTGTGTATATATAAGGGAAGGAAGGAAATTCTGGCATGTGTGGTAACATGGACAGACCTGGAGGGCATTGTGCTGACTGAAAAGAGCTTGTGGCAGAAACACAAACACCGTATGATTCCACTTAGATGAGGTTCTTAGGGGAGCCAAAATCATATGGACAGAAAGTAGAATGGCTCCCAGGGGCTATACAGGAAGGGAGAAATGGGGAGCTATCATTTAATGGATATAGAGTTTCAGTTTTATGAGACAAAAATCATGGAGATGGATGCTGGAGAGGCCACACAACAGTGTCAATGTATTTAATACTGCTGAAGTGTACGCTTAAAAATGGTTAAATGGTAAATTCTATGTTATGTGTTTTTTACTACAATGAAAAATGGAGGAAGAAAAGAAATGATGGGGAGGGAGATGTCCAGAGGAAGCGTTGAAAAGCTCTGATATATTCCTGGAGATCTAGAAGGCCACATGCACGTGCAGGGCTGTGTGTGGTGAGGAAAGACCTGGGAAGGCTGTAATCTCGTATCTGGTCAACCTTGGAATTCTGTGCAGTCAGAAAGTGAAAGCTGAAGCAGAGCTGTGAACTGCTGGAGTGCAGAAGATGGACCCTCCACAGACACAGAGTCCCTGAGCAAAGGCTGGGAGATTTACTGTTTCAAATAATTTAAGGAAATTTCTGTCCAGTCCACAAATGACCATTAAGCTAACTGAGCACTTTGGTGGTCACATATGACAAAGAATACTTTAAAGAATTAGTCCAAGGAAGTCACTACATAAACAGTAAGCAATGACCGCAAGGCCTTGTGAGATGGGGTATGACTTCCACAGTTACCACATATGACTTAAAATGTCTAGTTTTCAACAAAATTATGAAATATATAAAGAAACAGAAGAACTCCCATGCAGAAGAAAATAAAGGACGTGATGTCCCTGAGGGAGCCCATACACTGCATTATTAGACAAGAGTTTATATTAGCTGTTATAATTATGTTCAAATAACTGAAGGAAACCATGAAAGCAATGTCTCTTTGAATGGAAAAAAATATCAATAAAGAGATAAAAATCACTTAATAAAAGAGCCAAACAAATTCTAGAGTTCAGAAATTATAATACTGAAATGAAAAATTCCCTAGAGGGACTCAACAGCTGAGCAGAGGTGGCAGGAGAGAGAATCAGCAAGCTTGTAGAGGTCAGTCAGACCATCCAGGCTGTGGAGCAGAGAGAAAGGAAGGAAGAGAACCGAACGGGCCTATGGCGCACTGTCAAGCACCCCATGAAACATCCCTGTGAGCCCCAGAGGAGAGGAGAGAGGGAAAAAGACAGAAAGGATATTTGAAGAAATAATAGCCAAAAACTTGCCAAATCTGATGAAAAAGTATAATCTGCATATCCAAAACTTCTACAAACTTCAAGTAGAATAAACCCCATGAGAACCATGCCTAGAAGTACCATAGTCAAACCACCAAAATCCAGAGCCAGAGAGAACATTGAAAGCAGCATAAGGCTACACACTATGTTCAGAGGGATGTCTCACAGGAGCGCAAGCTTGGTGCAACACCCAACACTTAATGCAATACACAATAAAGGACAAAAGCCACATGATCACATCAAAGGATGCAGAAAGAGCATTTGACAAAATCCAACACCTCTTCATGATCTAAAACATTCAACATACTAGGAATAAAAGTGCATCTCCTCATCTTGATAGAGGGCACCTATGAAAGTGTCACAGCTAACATGGTACTTAATGTTTAAAGACAGCATGGTATCACCCTGAAATGAGGAACAAGATGAGAATTTTAATTTGCACATGTTCTATTTAACATTGTAATAGACAGTAAAAGGCATCTAGGCTGGGACGGATGAACTTCTTAATGTAGAACAATAATGTTCTAACATTAGATATTGATAATGGCTGCACAACTGTGTGACTCACTAAAAAAATACTAAATCTTCACCCCTATGTTTACCGCAGCACTATTCACAATAGCCAAGAAATGGAAGCAACCTAAGTGTCCATCAGTAGATGAATGGATAAAGAAGATGTGGTACATATGCACAATAGAATATTATTCATCCATAAGAAGAAAACATCCTACCATTTGCAACAACATGGATGGAGCTAGAGGGTATTATGCTCAGTGAAATTAGCCAGGCGGAGAAAGACAAGTACCAGACAATTTCACCCATCTGTGGAGTATAACAACAAAGGAAAAACTGAAGGAGCAAAACACCAGCAGACTCACAGAACCCAAGAATGGACTAACAGTTACCAAAGGGAAAAGGATTGGGGAGGATGGGTGGGAAGGGAGGGATAAGGGGGTGGAAAAAACAAAGGGGGCATTATGATTAGCATGTATAATGTGGGGGGGGGCACGGGGAGGGCTGTACAACACAGAGAAGACAAGTAGTGATTCTACAGCATCTTACTACGCTGATGGACAGTGACTGCAATGGGGAACTTGATGGGGGGAGTCTAGTAAACGTAATGTTCCTCATGTAATCGTAGAGTAAAGATACCAAAAAAAAAATACTAAATCTACACCTTAAGGGTGTGAATTTTATTTCATGTGAATTATAGCTTATACAACTGTTATTTTTTTAATTTAACCTCAAAGAATAATTTTCTTAAACAGCCAGTTGAAGGAAGATTGGAAGCTGTGTTCAGAAACATGCATTGATAGGGTTTAATGGAAGCTCTGCTTTTGCTCTAGGCAAAGGGAACCCCAAGGGACCAAGGGTCAAAGCATCTGCTGTCAGCACACACCAATTTAGAAGATGAGGACTTAAGAACCTGGGAATGCCACCCCCCCACCCCGCCATTACTGTGGGACCTTGTGGAGGAGAAGCAGGACGTGAACCTTCGTCCAAGCTGGTCGGGCAAGCTTTTCCAGTTCCAACTGGGCCCACAGTGTTAACTGGTAAGGAGGACAGAGGGCAGGCTTCAGAACAGGGCGGAACTTGCCACCCTCACATATTCATCTCCACCCTGACCCCACACTGCAAAAGGCCCTCAGTCACTCTTCTCCAATTCAGAAACTAAAACTTTATATGAATATTTCTGGAGTCACAAGGCTCTAGCAATATAAATCTATTTTCATCATTCAATGTCATATGATTCCAAGGATAAATATTACCATTACTGTAATTTTTTCTTATTTTCCAGGTTAAAAATACTAAAAAAGTAAAATTCTCTTAGTCTTGATACCTAAGAGGTTTCTGTACACTCACTCATATCTTTAAACAAACCCATTTTGTGTAGAAACATACTTAATTCAGAGTATGAAATGCTCACCTGGTGTGCACGAGTCTGGCTGGCTGTCTTCACACACACAAGTAAACTCTAAGCTTCCCCTCTGGAAGTGCCTGTCCGAGCCCCCACACTCTGGGGTCAGAGAAAGTGAGAGATTTGCCAGGGCTGTAGAGCTGTTTGATACAGGCTTGGAATAAGACCCCATCTCCTGATTCTGGTCCCATGCTCTGTCCACAGTGCTAAGCCACTCCAAGCTAACCCAAAACCTCATTCTTCCCACAACTGAAAACATGGTCCCTAATTTCATACTATTTACTTAAAAGTTTCAAAATGGCACATTTTTGATGATTAAGATACAGCTCTGGCTCAAATACCAGCCCTAAAGAAACTACAGCACCACTTTTCAGTCTGAGTAAAGCAGCCACCATCGTCCTGTTGGCTAATGTCAAAGGGAAGAGAAGGAAAATCATGAACAGCATCTCCTTCTCACCCAGGGCCCCCCGTACTGTTGTCTTTTTAACTAAGGAGGGCACGTAGAGCCTGAACACCATGTGGTGCCCCCAAACAGTGGTCAGCAGGACCAGCAAATCATGGTTTCCATCACTTGAGGAAATGCGGCAGGAATTCAAGCCTCACACATGGTTGTATTTCCAATAGCTGCTTGTGGGTGGGAGATGCACATGTTACTTTTAATCTCAAACCACTTGGGAGACATATATTATCCCCTTCATTGACCCAGAGGGGCCAAATCACTCGCTCAAGTGACTCCTCACCACTCTTTTGCCAACCCGCCTACCCGCACACCAGCTCACCTCCCTGTTCTGGTTGGCACTCACAAAAAGGGGAATTGGATGAGGGTAAAGGTCTCAAACTCTGAATTTCTCTTCTCCTTTGTCATTTCCTTAGAATCTCACTGTTTTTAAAAACGATTCTTTCCTTTCTGCATATATATACACATATTGAGGTAGCTTTTACCTCTGAAACAGTCAGAAAAGCCGACTATATGTGCCTGTGAACATACTCACTCTGGAGAAACCAGTAGGCTAGACAAAAAAAGGTGAGGTGGAGGGGTGGGAATCAAGGTCCAGCCTCTGGCATGACACTGAGGTGCCGTCTGGAGCCGTCCCAGTGCTGTGTGGGCCAGCGCACAACGGTTCCAACATGGCACCCTCTGTCCAAGACACTTCTGTAGTGTGGGAGAGGCTTCTCTAACATGCATACTTTTTAAAAGATTTGGGATTGCCGACTGTTTGGCATGCTCTTCTTTATGCTTTGAATTGGTATAGAATCACATAGCTCAAAATTCAAAAGGTATTCCATAAAGAGTCTCCCAGCTACCCAGTCCCCTCCCAACAGGAACCGAAGATTTCAGTTGTATGTGCCCTTCAAAAGGTATCTTAAACATTTGGAAGCAATGTATGTAAACTGTATTCCTCTTTTCTAAACAAATGATAGCACACTGCTCATACTGGCCTTCCCCATCGTTTTCCCATTTATCTGCTATAATTTGAAAACATTCTTTTGCTGGATGCTTGTGGTCCCGGGTGGGAGGGGATTATCTTGGACTCCCAGATGCCCGAGTTGAGTGAGAAAGGCTGAGTTACCTGGCTCCTGGTTTCTAAGATACACACAGGAACAAGGTTATCATCAGATTCACCAGGCAAGGCCATAGGAACCAGGAAATAAGGAATAGTCTTTAGCAGTTAATATGTTTTTAGTTAATATCTTGGGTCACCTCTAGGATCCCTCCCAAACCCCAAGCAACCACAGATACGTAATCATCTGAGCGATGTCAGGAAACCGCCACAGCACTCCACCGGCCGGCAAGCCCTGGGAGTGGGGTCTGCTCTCTCCTAGCACAGTCCCTGGTATGTAGTAGGCACTCAAATCATCACTGAATTAATTAATTAAATCTCTGTTAACCAGTTTTAAAATAAAACTGTAGAATTTTAACTAAGTAGACATTTTAGCTGACAAAATCACCAAACAGGAACACAGGAGATTTGACATGAAGAGACAAACGAGGTCCCATGCTCCCCAGCAGCCTTGCCCTGAGCCCTATCAGGCTACAGCTATATGCCAACCCCCTTCAGAATGAGGTGGAGAGGTTCCCCCACCCTGGCAAAAGCAAGGACACAGTGTTTCAAGGAATAATTGCAAACAGGTGAGTAAATAGTTGACCTTGGGGTCTTTAAGTACATAAAAAACCATGACTGTGACTTTGTTTCAGAGGGCATGGCTCAGCATTCAGTGGCAGTTTCAAAGACACAGGGGCTCATGTGGTCTCGACTATACCTAGCACTGCCTGAACGTATTGGGTGCTTTTTTAAGAAAGCCTTTGTTTCCAAATTACTTTCCAAGAAGGAAGTTAGTCATTCTGATCACTTACTTTCTACTCTAGGGATAAATGTGGGTGGGGGCCCTCAGGTCAGTGACCAGGCTGTGGGCACCACATGCTTCCTTCAGGCAGATGGACTCTCCCCAGAGCCTAAGGCCACTTTCCCCCTGCCCCTCACCCATGTCCCTCACTTGGGCAGAACTGACTCCAGAGAACAATGTCTGAGAGGTATCACTTGCTTGGGCAGCTCACACAGAGAAGTGACCCCAAGAACCATCAGACCATCAAACTGTCATTTTAGGTGACACGTTATCTCTTTATTTGCACTCATTCCCTCAAACTACCAAGTAGGAACTCATTTATTCATTAAACAAATATTTCCCTGCACTGGGCTTTACAGTGTGTAAATGAAAAATGTCATCTCCATTCTATCCGCCACAGACCCTGGCATATAGCAGACACTCAAAATACATTCCTGGAATAAATCACTAGTAAGGTACAGCCCTGCTTTAATCATCAAACAAGTATTTATGGAGTGGCTCTAAGCCCTGGGTACGATCCCACGCACTGCGGAATGTGAGGGAACAAACAAAAAAAACGTCTGCCCTCATGAAACATACCCTGGTGGGGAAGATAAGACAGTGAACGCTAAAAATAAAGATGTACATTGTGAAGCATGTCCGAAGTCATAAATGCCATGGGGACAGAGGTGAGGACAGGAGGAGATGGAGAGCAGAGGCCGCAGGGACACACAGTCTGCTGGGAACTATGTGGGAGCACAGAGGTCACCGAACGAGGGCCACCTGGGTCCCTCTGGCAGGCCCAGTGCTGGCCTTCACCACTGCTCTGGGGCTCCCAGGGCTCGGGACTCTGCCTCCCCAAGCTGTGGGTGCCGCACCTGCAGGGAGACTCCACACAGCAGTGCGCTGGCAGCGCTGTGCGCGGAGTGGGCTGCCGGCCACAGCACCCACCGGCGCTCTTGGTCACGTGCCAACACATCGCTTTCTAGACAGCAGTATTTGACCTACGAGACCTTCAGGGCGAAACCCTCCAGCTATCCTGAGACTGCCGTCATCTCGGGGGGTCCTAGACACCTGACATCCACTGACTGCTCCCCAGAAGGGCACCTGGAGATCATGCAGCGCGAGTCCTCGGGCCGTTTTCCTCTTGGAAAAGCTGGTGTTCGTCGTGGATAAACAACAGCCCTGATGGGCACCCAAGGGCATGATGGTGCCCCTTCACACACAAGCAACCCCTTGTCGGTAAAGTCTCTTACAGCACAGACTGAGAACGTTATGCGCATGTTCCCTGGTGATCTCCGCAGCCTTCGGAGCCCCGCACGCTGGGTGCCCCCGGAACTTTGCCCGAGGCCCCGCCCCGCCGGAGCCACCCTGGAACTCCCAGGCAAGAGCAGGTCTGCGGAAGCATAGATTCTCATGGAAAATGTTTCTCAAAATGTTCTTGGTAGTGAAATATGGAAACTGTACAAGCTTCCACGCAGAGGAAGCACATGCCCAGTATGAAATATAATGAAGCCAGAAGCGCTTTCAGAAACCAGGAAACTTTATAATACAGAAAGTTTAAGAGAACAACACAAAGCTGAATGTACAGTGTGACCCCAGCTAGGTCGAAATCCACAAAGCAGCAGGCCCCAGCCTGGGGCAGGCATCCTGCCTGAGCCCAGAGCCACGCACCTGGCCCCCCTCCGGCCAGTGACGCCAGGACCCCTAGGCTGGCCAGGGAGCAGGCGTCCTAAAGTTCTCGAGCTCCTCCCAGGGTGTGCTCCTTGAACCAGCAGCATCGCCTGGGACCTGCTGGAGATGCATGACCTCTGGCTCCACACCTAGGGAATCCGAATGTGCGTTCTAAGATTCCCAGGCACCCAGGTGCGCAGTGAAGTCTGGAAAGCAAGGTCATAAAATCCCAGTAAGCATCTTTCTAGTCACCGCTATGGGCTGTTTTTTACTATTCATTCATTCAGCAGGGTTTTACTGAATGCCAGATAACGGCTGGGGCTCCACACTCATGGTGTGTCTTCATGGAGCTGATGGTTTGAGAGCCTGATGCTGAACAGCAATCATACGGGCAAATGTGTAATTACAAATTCAGAAATGCATACAGAGAAACTATGACACAGGCCCTGATTTAAACTGTGTGTCAGAGCAAAGGAAATAATCAGGCAAACTGAAAGCAGGAGGCTTCACCCACACCACAGCCTGAAGGAGCTCAGCTGGCCCTTGGAACTAGGAGGGCAGGCTAGGCACCAGAGGTGCAGGATCTCCGTGTGCATTAGGGGGCCACACCATATCCTGCCATTCGTCAAGATCGGTCTGGGGGTCACAGTCAACATTCAGAGAAAGAAGACTCATACTCTCACTGTCCAGGGTGGGGTTCACACGCCCACCTTCGAACCAGTCACTGGCAAGGGAACAGGACTCCCTGACACCCTGGAAGCCCCCCACCTTCTATCATAAAGAGGGGCAGATCCTGTCCTCAAAGATCTCAGAGCTTGCATTTGAAGGGGGGAAAGCAAGCAGCACAGGACCATTTTGGGACAGGGCCAAGTAACGTGTGCATGTACATGCCACACAGAAAACTGGAACCACCTTCCCTGGGAAAGGTCAGGAAGCATGGGCTGTCATCCTCATGCAGCATCTGTAAGAGTGTGGGATGCAGCCGGGATGACTTCCTGGGTGACATGTTGGGACAGTTTCAAATCAGGCCACACACCTGTGAGTAAAAGGGGGGTGGAGCCAACAGTCAAGCCTGGCCTCTTCCTGTGCCCAGCCTGCCCACTGTGAGCAGAGTGGTGAGGGCATAGTGTGTGGAGCCTGCAAACTGCTTGGACAGGCAGCGCATCCTGCGTGAGGCTGCCCGAGCGCTGCTGGGGGTGAGAACCCACTGCACAAGGGTGTGCTCCATGTTGGATGTTTGCTCCTCTGCTTGCTCACATGTGCTCTCTAGTTCACACATGTGATACGCACCCGTGGACCCAGCACTGCTAAATGTAGGTATGGCGCAGGGCTGAGTGGAAGCAGAGATTTAGGAACATGGGTTGTGGTCTCTGTCTGGCAGGGACTTCCAACAGGGTAGACGTGGTGTGGTTAGTGTCATGAAGGCCGATGCAGGAGGGAGCTCAGACAAGATCTCAAAGCTCCATGGAGGGGCAAGAATTCTAGTGGCAGGTCAGGGCCTAGGGAAGGTCCACATGGGAAGGGATTCCCCAGGTGGAAAGGGAAACCTGAACCAGTGGCCAGAAGTGCATTTTATCCAGAGAGACAGTAAGGCAGATGTGCTAAGAAGCAGCTCTCTGGGTGGAAACACCAAGTTCAAATTACTGACTCATCTTTGGTAATTTAAACTTCTCTGAACAAATATTCTCCTTTGTAAAAGAGGACTAAAAATATAGTTCTCATGGTAGGTGTGAGAGTTAACTACAAATCCATGTGCCGTTCTGAGACTGAGAACCCAGTAGACCAGATCTTCCATCAGCCTGTTCGGGGAGCTCTGCTCTTCTCGGTCAGCGCGTTCCTGCACACATCCACAGGCTTCCACAGGCAGCCTGTTGAGCCCTTCTCAAATACCCGAATCTGCAGGCACAATAAGGGCTTTTGCGCACGTGGATATGTAACAGAGCCGAGTAGTAAGCGTGTCATTGGCCACTGACAGCAGCATCCCTTCTTCAATGGAGCACCTTCCTGATTTGAGTAGGAGTCATCACTTTCTTGGGCTGTGCCCCTTCTCTCACTGGCAGGCTGTTATTTCTCAGAGCTATTTTCAAAATGAAACAATGTTTTTAAAACTACATGAGAGAAAAGCTATGCTCATGAGTGTGACCTGAACCCTGGAGCTCTGAGTGGAGACTCAGAGGCAGCAGACACTGTGTAGTTCAAGGGGTTTCTGCTAAGTGACATGTCCAGATGTGCCAGGGACCTGGGTGGTCACCAGTGACACTCTAACCGCAGCTGCAGAGAGCCTTTGCCATGCTACAGAAGGAATGGGAGAGGCAGCTAGTTTCTCCTTACACCCACCCCATCTCCAACCCAGGCCAGAGCTTGCAGGGCCACCTACAGGGTTTCACAGGATGCACGAGGGATATTTAGGAAGCAGTCCAGCCCTGAGTTGGTGTCCAGGAGGTGTTGGGGCACATGACGTGATTTCACACCTGGAGCAGGTAGGTGTCATCATTTTCGAGGAAGTAGAATCGCGACCATGGGAACTAGATGGAAGGCAGAGTGCTGCAGCAGTTGAGGGCTTTGCCACTTTCATCTAGGGCATTGGGCCCTCCTCTCTGCAGCCCATAAGGTGTCACAAGGGAAGGAGAACAGCTCTGTGGAGTGCCTTGCAGGGTGGCTGGCAGAAAGCCCAGCGCACAGCTGATGAGCCAAGAAAGAAAGCTGTAACCAGCAGACTTCAGTGAAACTGGCAAGAGGCCACACCTGCCCGAACTCTTCCAGGGATGTGCCCTGGGCGGCAGCAGCTCCCACCAGGCTGGACTGGGCCGTTGGGCAGGGAGGGAGCTCAGACACTGTGTGCCTCCTGAAATGCCAGAACTGCCGGTCAACCCCAATGGCTCCACTCACCCACCCTCAAGGCCCAGGTGCTGATGTCCAGGCTGTGACCAGAGTCCACAACCTCCACCCGACAAGCAAAGGGGCCACATCCCCAGGAAACCGCTCCTAGCCTTGAGGGCAGGGGGACAGGGCAGGCAACTCTGAGCTCACAGTGACAGCTCATCTCCTGAGGAGTGGATGGGGCTTCTTTAACAACCATTTCTCACACTGGCATCTCCTTTACATCTGCTGCCACTGTGTCTCAGGCATCTGGAGCCACTGTATCACTTTGCATCAGGGTAAAGGAGAATATTCTTCTGAAGTCTGGGTCTGTGCCCCTCTTATCCTGCATCTGTAACACTGCTAATGCCCAAGAGCAGGCACCACCTGCTCCTCCACATGAGGGACCACTGTACAGGCAGAGAAGTTTGTTTTGTCCCACAGCAACACCCCCTTGTTATTCCAGACCAGGAGGGAAATGAGGTCAGGACTCGTGGGTGGGAAGCCAGTGGCTCAGGCCCCCAAGCCATGGAAAACAGGATACTAACACTACTTTAACCTCCAAATTCCTGTAGCACAGCTGTCCACCTGAAGATGACAGCTTTAACAGCCTCAGCATTTTGTCCCTCTTAGCCTTTCCCTACCCAGGGCCCTTCCCTGACAGCACCCATCTCCAGAATGAGGCCACTTGAGGAGGAGCTACTGGACCCGTGTGTCACTCCCACCCACAGAAGCAAAGGCACAGAGACCTGCTGGGCAGAGTGACCTACGTGTGACCCAGCTTTTGACAAGCATCCCGATGGGACAGATGCTCACCAGGCAGGGCTTCTAGGGGAGAAGAGAAACCCCCAAAGGCAGTGGCCCCATGAGTCATCATGCATGTGGAGAGCTGCAGGGCCAGCACAGGCAAACCTCTCAAGGTGAAGGTGATTTGGGGTCTTGACCACAGGTCTCCACAGCCTGCCATGCTCCAGAAAGCTGAGGGTGTCTTCATCCACTGTTGAAACCCAGGCACTTTTTAAAAGGAAGATTTTTCCACTTTTATCAGATTGCTTGTGGCATGAGTTGCCCTGTGACCTGTTGAGTAGCACCCAGCCATCCTGCTCATCCGGTGTCTCAGCTTCTCCCAGGACACCTGGCTCACCAGAAGGGCCCACTGGCTGGCATGGACTAAGGGGAGGCTGAGAGGCACGAAGGTAACAATTAAACCACAGAACTAAATGAAGGCCTATGAAAGCCCTTAGCAGATGTGCAAGTGAAAGAATCTCTTCTTGATTAATCAATCAACAAATACTTAATAAGCTGTGGTTCAAGGCCTCAGGATCTCACAAATCCTCAGACTTCTACACAGCTGCTCTACCCAAATCCCGTCAAGCCCCCCTGGGGTCTGCACACCAAAATTGAGAACAGCTACACTATGTTGGGGTTAGAGGGACCAGGACCACCTATGGCCAGCTCGGTGCCCTCTGAAGCCAGGGCATGGCAGCATCACACACAGCTGGCGAGAATCGCATGTGCACAGAAGATGAACTCATGCACGTTGCCAGCAAAGGACATGGGCACCCAACTCTGGGGGCAGGCCAGACCTCCGGCAACACAGATGTACAACAGGATGCTCAGTATCCACACGGACCACACCATCTGGTGACAGACCATGATGGTGGTTACACTCGGGGAGGCTGCTGACTAGACAGGGCATGAAGGAACCTCCCAGGATGCTGGAATGTTCTCGACCTTGATGTGCAGTGTCTACCTGGGGTGCAAACAGGTATGACTTAATCAAGCTGCATGCCTGAGATTAGCATGCTTTATTGTCATGTCACACGTGCAGAACTTCACATCATAGACCCTGCCGTTAAGGGGTATCTGGAATAGTTTCCTGAACAGGCAGCTATTTCATCCTCAAGGCATGGCTGAGTTTCTGTGGGCCAAAGGAAGGGGGACAAACTAAGAGTGTAACAGGGCTAGGCCACGTGGGAGGGCCAGTAAAACGCTAAGCTTGTACCCCAAAATTAGAGTAGATGCTCTGGTTGGGGATGAGTGTGAAGCCCACCTCTTGTTCCCTTCTGTCAGCCAGTGTCTGCACAGAGCACCAATGAGGGGGACAAACACAACCTCAGGAAAAGATTGAAGGGTGGATTGTGGGACACCCCTGGACCCCAGGAATCTGGAAGGACTGAATTTAGAGGACAGGGAAACAGGCACCCCAGACAAATGATGTCAGCACTGGTACAGAGAGTGCCACCTCGACCCTGCAGTGGGGTTTGGGCTGCTGGAGGGTTCTGCAGAAGGAGGCCTGTGGGGGCCAACAGGGTCATATGAGCACCACTCCTGGAGATCCACGTGTAGCTGGCTGGCATCCTGAAGTCACAGTTTATGACCTTGCACTGAGGAAACAGCAGAAATATCACCAAAGGCTTAAATCAATTTCCTCGTAACTTTTAAAGTTTCTCTTTTTGTTTCGCTCATCTTCTCCCCCTTTCTTTCTGCTTTCTCCCCTGTGGTACTAGTGGGGAGGGCACAGGGCTGCTAACCCCTCTCAGAGATGCCCTGGAAGTAAACCAATTGGTGACTCCAGCTTTGGTCGCCTTTCTCAGAAAGCTTTTTTTTTTTTTTTTTAACTACCCTAATAGGACACTTCTATACCAGTAGCTATCAGGAAAATCCAGCTGTTCTTCATCTGAATTTAATTCAACTGACATGTATTGGGCATCTCCTGTATGCAAAGCAGTTTTCTCCCCATTTTAGATGCTGAATTGTTCCTTGAAGCATACTACTGAGAAATGCAGCCAATTTTCTGAGCTGGCCTAGTGGTCCAGTGGGGTTGAGTGGCCCCAGTGAGGAAAGGGGACAGAATCCCAGCTGTCTATGGAACCACAGGGTGGGGGAGGATGGGTGGGGGAGGTTAGGGAGGGTGCTCCTGTTTATTTCAAAGCTGAGCAGGCACTGCTGTTGCTGATGGGGTGACTCCATGGCTGGTCCTGCTGGGTGGGTGGGAGGCCAGCATGCATTGGAGGCCTCTGGGCACAAGGATATGCCAGGTTGTGAGTTTGTGGCACTTTGGGGATGGGATGGGAGGGTGGTATGCCTGCACACACCCCACTCAAATTGCCCACTTGCTCGGGTCAACCTTCACTGGACCACAAGTTTGTAAGGAGGGGACAATGCCCATCTTGGTTGCCTTTGTGTTCCAGCACAAGCCCAAGCCTGGCATACAGTAGTTGCTCAGTGAATGAATAAATTAATGTTCGAATGGATGGTAGAATCAGACTTTTAAGAACAACTACTGAATACAGAGCTTCACTCAAGGGCATTCAGCAAGAACCTGCTTTATACTGATGAAAAAAAAAGAAAAAACAAAAACTTCTTTCCTCAAAAGCTTGAGAGCTCACCCTTACAAGCCTTAGATCCAGACAAACCATGGGTCCATCTCATTATGTGCAGGGTGAGCTAACAACACCTCCATCAATATCTGGACCTGGATTTTAGGGCTTGTCAGAGAAAGCAGAGCTGGGAGCCCTTCTCTGCCAGGGGCATTTGTGATGGAGAGCATGGACTCTGCAGCCCAACTGCCCATGTTCTTTGACCTTGGGCAGCTTAGAGAAACTCCCTGGGCCTCAGCATTCTCTGTCATATAAAGGGTCAATAACAGAACCCACCTTGCAGGGTTTTGATGGGGATTAACAAACTATTATTTGCAATTGCAATGTATTTTGAACATCATCTGGCACATATATCAGGGGGGCAGTTAAATAAACTTTTAAAAATACTTCTGATTGCAACCTGTACACAGAGGGCTAAGTGCAGCCTAGCTCATCTTTATAGTTCCAGTGTCCTCAGGGGGAGCCTCAGAAGGGGGCCTGCAGGGTGTGTTAGGTCTACAGAAGGGCAGAGCCCCTCCCATCACTCCCCATAGTCCCAGCAGAGTAGACATCTGCCAAGAGGAAGTGGGGAGTTACAAACATGTAAACAGCTGAACAAACCTAACATCTAGACCCCAGAGGCTCCCTTTAATTCTGCTATCGTCATTCCAAACTCCCTCTTTGCCTGCCTCTAAAAGTCCAGGAGGCCCCTTCATGGGTAAGGGTTAGGATGCCTCTCCGTTTTTCCCTGATTCTGGGTGTGATTCACAAATGTCAGAGCTTCTGACACATTGAATGGTTGTGTCTTCCAATCCATGACACTCCTTCCCTTCCCTAAAATTGAGAAAACCCTCTATCTGAAATGCCATGGGTCTGAGGAAAGGGCATGAACCTCTGGCTAGCTGGAGTGCCCCTTGGGAAGGTCCATAGGGCTTTCTAATACTCACAGGCCACAACTCACAAGAGGCTGGCATCTACCCATCAGTGGCGACCATACTGACATTCCCCACCTGGGTCCAAGAGTTTTCTCTAGGTCTAACTTCCCAAATCAAGTCACTGAACATGTTTAAACAAAGACATGCACAGATACCAAAAAAAAAAAAACAACAAAAAACAAACCTGGAGTTTTAAAAGGGTGTAGCTGACACACACAGGTGAGTCAAACTGTGTCAGGCGGTTTTCAACTGGCCCACGGGAGGGAAGTACCCAACCACCCCATGGGGAGGGCTGGCCAGAGCTCCAGCCCCCCGAGATGGAAAGGCGTGTCCTGCAGCACCAGGCAGCGAACAGCCTTAGCCAGAGATAAGATCTGGGGACCAGAGGAAACACATGAACTACAACACTGTCACCTCAGCACCATCTGCACCGACTGGAATCTCCTGTAGACAAGCAGCTCTGTAACTCACTAAAAAATAAGAATCTAACAGGAAAAAACAATGCATGGAACAAACAGGTAGTTCAAGGCAGACATGCAAACAGCCAACAAATATAAACCTTTTAATTCACTAACAAACCAGGAATACAAATTAAAACAACTGGATAGCATTTTACTTATGTAACTGGGAAAGAAGGGGAAAATACACAGAGGGAAGGAATAGGATAGGTGGATGGACAGGCATGGAACAGAGTATATAAACTGGTATAAGAGACTTTCTGGAAGAAAATTTAGCATTGTGTATTAAAAGGATTAAAAGTGTGCATACTTTTCACAAAGTAATTTTGCTTTTAGGAATTTGTCCTCAAGAAATTATCAGAGTTCTGCACTGGGCCAATAGAATCAGTGTTCTTTTTATACTTCATATGATACATATATTCTATATGTAATCTTTCTATAAGATGTTTTTAGAGCATTATTATAGAAAAAAATTAGAAATGACCCAAATACAATATTGGCTAAATTAACTATGGTCTACACATAAGATGGAATGCTATGTGATTATTTGTAAAAAATCTTTCCTAAAAACGTCAATCACATGAGAAAAAATTTGCAATACACTGTTAATTTGAAGGGGGACAGCAGGCTGCAGAATAATACACCTATAAAATGCAATTCTGATTCAGTAAAGCAAAGATGTGTGTGGGTACATGCACATACAAAGGGTCAGGAGGATGTGCAGCAACTCTGAACAGCAGCTCTTTGGATGGGAGAAGTACAGCATTTTTTGCCTGATACAGTTCCTAAATTTTCTACAACATATTTATCTAGAATCTAAAAAAGCCTCCAACATTATATTAAATGAAGCAGCAAAAACTGGATTAAAACCTTCAGTAGTGTTATTCTCCCACAGACACTGTGGACGCCACAAGCCCTGGGAGTATAAGCATGGCCCTTGGTCCCTGCTCTGAAAAGCAACCCTGGAGAAACATGGAGGTAGCTTGGACCAGTGAAGGCACTGAACCTGGGCACTGCAGGAGAGGGTCATCAGGACAGGACAGCTTCTTAGAGAAAGCTTTCAGGTGGGGAAGCCACCGAGCAGGGCACACAGGCAGGAGAGGACAAGGATGGGACCTGAGAGGTCAGGAAATGGGGACACAGTGGCCTGGTCACTGCAGAGGCCTGCACAGTAGAGGCAGGGGTGCCGGGAGAGCACTGCACAGACAGGGTGGCAGGCCCTTTAGGTCACGCTGGCAGATGCTGCTGGATGGGCCACATGTGAACGGGTCATCTCGGATTCCTCTGCCTGGCAGACCCCTCCCAGTGCTGGCTTTCCTGTTACCTCTCCGAAGGGCCAGGACTTGCTCCCCAGATGTCCACACAATGCAGACAGCATCCATGGTGGGTCTTCTGGGAGGAACAGGTGAATCACAGGTATCACAGCAAAATGTTGAGGGATAAGTAAGTGGTTATAGAGTAGGAGACAGCCACCAGGCTGAGATTAGTCCCATGGCTTTGGGACTTGACCAGCTGTGGCACAAGGCTAATGCCACGACTTTTGAGAGGTCACACGACATTTCAGGCCCGATATCCTCAAATGCCACAGAAGCCTGAGGTGCAGAGCTTGAGTTATATAACCCTGGGCACTCTGAAGTTTTCAGATACTTTCACATCATTGCCTTGTCTGGTCCTGGGGGTAAGCAGAACAGGTACAATGCCCACTTTACAGATGGGACATCCCAGGCTTGGGAATGTTAAATGCCTTGCCTGAAAGCTCGCAGGGTTGTAGGTGACTTAACTGGCATCATCCATCACCGTCATCAAGTTCTGCCTCCCATATTTTGACAACAGCAGCTGGAATAAGACTCCCTACAGAGATGAACTCCATGGTGTCAAATATTAACGACTAAGGGGGCCAGGGGGAGAGCGTGTAAAGAGCAAGAGCCATGTGGACCCTCTGGACAAACAATAAGACAAACCCAATCATCTGAAAGGGCAGGGTGTGTGCATGTGTGTGTGAGACCAGCCAGCACAGCAGGGCCCAAGTTGGTGTGGTCTTTCCTGGGGTATTCCCAAATTCAACCAGAACTCTGGCTCTGCCACTCCCCTCCAGGACAGCATTCACCACATCTGAACTTGACCCCAGACGGGGCATGGATAGTGCCCCTTCCTCACTAGGGAGCTGGAGGTGGTGGGACCGCCAGTTGGGCCACAGCTCCCAGTGCCCGGGGAGAGTCCAGGGCACGCGTTTACTCTGTAGTGCCAATGGCCTGTGCTGGGCCAGCAGTCCGGCCCTGCATGATGAGGCCCAGGGAAAAGTCATTTCCTCCCCACTTATCCATCTGCGTGGATCCTCTGGAGTTGTGCTTCTGATTGGGTGTGGCTAGTGCGAGTAAGCAACAGTTTTTATGTCAATATTGTCAATTCACACTTAAAATCAAATAGTTTGTGTAAAAGGGCAGCAGATGGGAAGTGCTCTGTGTCTTGACTGGGCTTGGGGGCTCTGATTCAGTCCTGGATGTTACTTTTAGGGGAGTCTTTGTATTCTTTTTCACATAGTCTATGAATCTATGATGCCCTCAAAATAAACAGTTAAAGAAATTAAATACCATACGTGCTCAGTGGCTACTGTAGTGGACAATGAGCTCTGAAAATCACCATTTCCACTCAGAAACCGACGGTTATCTCGAGCTCCCACTTGTGCTGATGGGTTCTTCCCCTCACACAACTCACAGGGGGAACATCTGATTTGGGAATGGAGGGGGCTCCTGTGCTGGGGGGATGACCGCGGGGGGGGGGGGTCCCAGCATTAGCATTGAGGAAGGAGAGCTATCTTATTAAAATGAGGATTCATGAAAACACTGTGTCTCCTAAGATGATGACTAGATCCTGCAACTCACTGTGGTGTGGTTGCTTGCAGAGAAGCCCCGATCCTTGGCGGATGCCCTGGGAATCCTACACAGGAGGACCCCGCCTCGGCCGGTAGGGGCAGCCCAGTCTCTGGACTCGGCTGCCCCAAGAGCGGGCCGGGAGGGTGCTCGGAGTTGGTGTCAGCCCCACAGGCTGGGCCCCTCTCCCAGCACTCCGGCCGCTCACCCTCGCTTTAGTGGTCGGGGGTCGGGGTGGTGGAGGGAGTCGGGCAAAGGGCCCCTCCTCCAGGACCCTGTGCAACTGCAGCTCCTGCTGCCGTGGGGGTCCACCGCAGAAACCCCGGCTCACAAAAGCGGGCGCTGAGAAGCCGCCGCCCCCGCAAAGAGACCCGCCAGATCCTATCAGCCGGTTCCCCAAACGCGCACAGCGCCGCGAGTCCGGGCACGTTCGGGCCGGGCGGGGCGCGGGCGGCGGGAGGGGCCGTGGTCCGGGCGCGCCCAGAGTCTGGGCCTGGGGCGCCGGGGGCTGCGTCCAGCTAGGGGGGTCGCGGCCGCCAGACTCCGCTTTCGTGTTCCGAGATTCCTCCGCAGCGAACGAGGCGGTGCGGCCCAGGGCCCTCCCCGGCGGCCCCCGATCCCCCACGGACACGACCCCAGGCAGCCGCAGGTCGCCCCGGAAACGCCGCCCCTGTCGCTCGTGGAACAAAAGAGTCGCTCTCGCCGAGGGTCCCGGCCGCGCGGCCCCCGGCTCCTTGTCCCCCGATCGCGGGCCCCGCCAGACTCGCCAGCGGCCGCGCTTTGTGTCTGCGCGCGGGCGCGGGGCGGCCGGACCCCACGCACTGTGGGGGCGCCGCGGTGCCCAGTTGTCGCCAGCGCTGGGCCCCCGTCCCGCAGCCCCTGAGGCGCCCATTCATTGGCTGGGGCGCGGACCGCCGGCGGGCTCACCTTGCTCTTGACTTCCACCGCGCTGCAGTCGAAGAAGCGCAGCGTCTGAGACTTGTGGAAACTCCGGTTCATGGTTCCGGCCGTGCTCTGGCCCGCGCTCCTCGCTCCGGGGGCTGCAGTAGGACGCTGGGGCCGGCGCCCCCGCCGCGCCCCAGCCCCGGCCCCGGCCCGAGCTCGCTCGGCCGCCCGGCTGCTCCGAGTGCGGCGGCCCGAGCTGGGCCGGCCGCGCGCCTCGGGGACCCAGGGGCCGCGCGTGGGAGGAGCCGAGGACGCCGGCGCGCACCGCCCCAGGTCCGGCCTCCGAGGACCCGCCTTACTCCCCGCCCCGGGCCCCGAGGATGCGTCCCAGCTCCCCGGGGACACGCCCCCAGTCCCCGCCCCACGCCCCCTGAGGACCGGTCCCCGAGGACCTGCCGCAAACTCCGCTACATTCCTCGAGACGCGCCCCCCGCCCCCGCCCTGCAGCCTGAGGACCCGCTCCCAGCCCCCTCCCGGACCCCGAGGACCCTCCCCAACCCTCCCGCGCTTCCAGGGCCCTACGCCAACTCCCACCGCCCCCTCCTCTCACACCCACTGGCTCCTCCCCGCGCCTCGAGGACCCGCCTCCGAAGACCCGCCGCCGATCCCCGCCCTGTGCCTGGAGAGCCCGCCCCACGAGCCCCAAGGACCCGCCCCATCTCCACCACGCACCCCCGAGAATTGACCTCCTCAGCACCCCGTACACCCAGCTGAGCTGTCCCCAAGGACCACCCCGCGCCCCCGCCAAAGCCCGCCCCATGCCTCGAGGACCCGCCCCTCCAAGGACCCGCCGCAATCCCCGACCCGCGCTGCTCCGACACGTCTCCCAGTACCCGCGCACGGGCCAGGGGGACCAGGCCTCGCAACTCCCGCTACGCACCGCACCCCTCCGCCTTGCCGAACCGCTCCTGAGCACCCGTGCCCGCGTCCCGCCCCCGAAGCTGCTGCTTGCAGGTAGCTTCGCGCCACGGTAGGAGCAACCCCGAGAGGAAGAAAAGAAGCATCGTCCACCCGCCCAGGTAACCTAGTTCCCAGCTCGGCGCCCTGCTTTCTTCTTGTGCCCCACGGCAGGATTTTGCCTCACCGGGCGGCCAGGGAAGTGGGCTGATTTAGGCTGGTTTTTGCTTTAGTCTTGGATAATGGGAACCACTTGAGGCCTTACCTCTTGGGCCCCGCCTGTCTGCAGTAGCTGCCAGGTGGTTCTGGGTTTGAAGGCACACTAGCGCAGGTCAAAGTGAAGGGTAAGGAGGGGGACAGAAACACTTCTAGGCCTGCCCGATAAAGGGTGACTTCTCCAAGGATAGGAGAAAAAAAGGGCACTTTAGGAGAAAGGTGGCATCAACTGCTAGTCTCGTCGTGGAGTAGCCGTTTTCTAGGGGGCTCTGGAAGGTGGCTGCTGAAACCGAAATCCTTGCCCTTGAGTAATTTGTATGAGATTAAGAAGATAAGTAGGTGTTTAAAAGTTTTTATAAGTGTGCCATAAATAATCATAATTTATACATTACATAAGTATAAAGTTACTATAAATTCATTGTGAAAGAAATCTGGGGAGTACAAAGAAGTGAAAGAAAAAAGTTAAAATCATCCATAGTCATACTACTCAGCAATCAAGTCTATTAACATTTTGGTACATTTTATCTCTGTTTCATTTCCTTCATATATGTATATATGTGACAAAATTGTGATCATGCTGTTTGATCAGTTTTGCAACCTGCTTTTTTCACCTCATGTTATATAAAAAACATTTCATGAGGTGGTCTTATTGTGAAAATTAATAAAGGCAAGCCCCACTCAAGTGGAGCTGGGAGGTTAGAAGGGGAGCCGTACCACCCCACGTAAATTACAGGAAGAGTCCTCCACAGACCCCAGCAGAAGCATCCTCAACAGGAAGAACCATCAAGCACAGTCCTCAACAGGGCAAGATGCCCAGGGCACCCCCTTCAAAAAATCAACTCCCACTGCAGCTCAGCCACTCATCTCCCCGAGCTCTCACTTTCCTCTGGTGGACTTTGTGGGAAGCGACCCCGCCCCACTTTCCTCCTTTCCTATAAAGTAAGGTTCCTCCTCTTTGTTGGATTTCCCTATGGCTTGGCCGTAGCTTGTATGTCCTAAATTGCAATTTTCTGCTATTCCTGAATAAGCCCAATTTTGCTGGTAAAACAACACTTATTTTTAAGGTTAACTTGAGAAATACAGTTTTTAAAAGCTGCATATATGAATATATTCATAATTTTTAATCATTGTTTTATTGAATAAGATGTTTCCAATGTTCAGCTTTTATATAATACTGTTACTTGAGTTCAAGTATTACTGATTATTTTGTTAGAATTGACTCCAAGAAAAAAGCAATTACTAGACCATAGAGTACACATATTTCTAAACCCTTTAATTCAGATTGCCAAATTGCATTATCTAAATTTTAATTGGCATTTCATTTCAGTGAATATCCTGTTACATGCCAGGAACTATGATTGCACAGGCACAGAGCTAAAGTCCCTGTCCCTAAAGAAACACCAGTCTGGCCACGTTTCCAGACATGTAGAAAGAATTAGCAATCAAGGATTAAATACAATAAGTAAGAAAACAAAAATGCCAAGAGAGTCCCATTCAAGAAAAGTATTTCCAGACAGAAGGTTGAGGATATCCACTGGCATGAAAGAAAGGACCTGGAATATTAGTTTATTAATGCAAAGTTTAATAAACTCCAGGTTGAATTTTTTTACTTGTGAATAGATGCACACTTGGAAGAAGGGATGGGTTGCAGGCAGAGGTACTGACTCTCCCTCATGGGTACTCCTAAACACATGAGACCTTTGATTATCACCACTTGCTGACACTGGACATCATTGTCTCATGTGGGTAGAAGAGACTCCAGGCAAGCTCGGACCCAGATGGTTTAAGAAGTGGGGGACAAGGGGTGAGTGGGGGTGCCAGGGGCAAGGTGGGAGTACCCAGCAAACTCAGTGCTTGGAGAGTGGGAGGAAAGGCTGGAAGCTGCAGAATCCCATGCTTGAAGGAAGACCTCCAGCCTTGTGAGGTGTGAGGTCTGAGGCCTGGCAATTTGTGCACCTGGCCTGTTAGTGACATTTGACGCATCCCCTTCAGACACCTGAGGGTGTCTGCACTTGAGCAAGAGTGCACATGCCTTTTTCTCCTCATGTTGTCCTGGGAATGCTGGCTAGTGGCATGTGGAGCCTGTTTCTAGCTGAGACTGGAACACTGTTCTTTCAGGCTGCAAGCCTGTGGGTGAGTTGGGTGTAGACAAACAGTTGAAGTCTCAAAATTCTGTGTATGTGGCTACTGAAGACCTTTTCAACAAAAAAGAAAAAGGTTTAATAATGCAACACACACACGCAGAACTTGTTTTAAAGACCCTGATAATAGAGAGGAGAAATGTCAGCTTTCTGTAAATTGTTGACTCAGCAGTGAGCAGGTCTCATTGATGCCAGGTGTGATGGAGAAGAGACTCCAGCCAGTCCACCACCATTCCCTGCCTACCAGGTAGGGGCCCCCTGCTCTAGGACACTTGGCTTGGAGTCCGTCCCACATGCGCATCCCCAGGGCTGGCCAGAGTCTGAGTCTGTGCAGTAGGATAAGTGGAGGGGATGCCTAAACAGAACAGGATTACCGGCTCTTCCATGGGGTCACTCGGCGATGTCTGGAGGGTGTGTCAGTGACAAGAGAGGCCAGGGCTGCTATAAACATCCTACAATGGATGGGACAGCCTCAACCAAAGAGAATGGTTTGACCCAGAATGTCGGCACTCCAGAGGGTGAGAAGCCTGGGGCCTGAGGCAATGCTGACTTCCAGAAGAAGCTACAACCCCAGCCCATCCTTCTTCCTGCCAAGGTGGGGTGGGTCTCTCCTCTAGTCTGGTCAGACTGAAGGGCCTTTTGCTGTCCACTATTAATGGGTGTCTGGGGCCTCATCCTTAGAAGTCAGGAAATGGAGGGCCTTGCCTGCTCCCTGACTTCCATGGCTCAGGATGGCCTCCCCAACACCCACTCCTCTGTGTTCTGGAGCAGGACCGAGAAAGCCAGGGTGAGGGGCTGCTGACGTTACCACTAGCAGGTGCGGTCTTGATCCCACCAGTAATGTCTGATGTGGCGCTTGGGTAGAAAGAGCCAAATTGGGACAATTGGCAGTGAACCAGCAGCTGCTTTTATGGGCCACCTTGAGTGGCAAGTCTCCAGGGTCTGTTAAGTAGCAGAGAACTGGTGAAGGCACACCCTTACACTTCCAGACCTAAGCCCAGGACCTTTCAGAGCTTACTTCCTCCAAAGGCTCTCTTGGCCACAGGCACCCCACTTCAGGCCTTCAGCATGCTGCCTGGCTGTGCACCAGGAACCCCAGTAGTGTGTGGTATACAACGTCCAAAATCCAGGTCAAAGTGGCTCAGTCTGGTGCTGCAAGGAGACCTATCAGTAGGTCATTGGTGGGTATCTCTTGGATCGGAATCACAGGTGATTTTTACTTACTCTTCATCTTCTGCATTTAAAAAACCTCTGCCATGAAACCCCACACACAAAAGTAAACTCAAAATGAAACAAACACCTGAATGTAAGTCATGCAACCATGAAACTCTTAGAAGAAAACATAGTCAAAAATCTCTTGAATGTAAACATAAGCAACTTTTTTCTGAACGCATCTCCTCAGTCAAGGGAAACAAAATAAAAAATGAATAAATGGGACTACATCATGCTAAAAAACCTCTGCACAGCAAAGGACATTATCAGCAGAACAAAAAGGCATCCTACAGTATGGGAGGATATATTCTTAAATGACATATCCGACAAGGGGTTAACATCCAAAATATATAAAGAACTCACACACCTCCACACCCAAAAAGCAAATAACCCTATTAAAAAATGGGCAGGGGACATGAACAGGCACTTCTCCAAAGAACAAATTCAGATGGCCAACAGACACGTGAAAAGATGCTCCACATTGCTAATTCTCAGGGAAATGAAAATTAAAACCACAATGAGATATCACCTCACACCAGTTAGAATGGCCAACATAGAAAAGACTAGGAACAACAAATGTTGGTGAGGATGTGGAGAAAGGGGAACTCTCCTACACTGCTGGTGGGAATGTAAATTAGTTCAACCACTGTGGAAAGCAGTATAGAGGTTCCTCAAAAAACTCAAATTAGAAATACCATTTGTCCCAGGAATTCCACTCCTAGGAATTTACCCTAAGAATGCAGGATCCCAGTTTCAAAAAGATATATGTACCGCTATGTTTATTGCAGCAGTATTTACAGTAGCCAAGATATAGAAGCAACCTAAGTGTCCATCGGTAGATGAATGGATAAAGAAGATGTGGTACATATACACAATGGAATATTATTCAGCCATAAGAAGAAAACAGATCTTACCATTTGCAACAACATGGATGGAGCTAGAGGGTATTACGCTCAGTGAAATAAGCCAGGCAGAGAAAAACAAGTGCCAAATGATTTCACTCATCTGTGGAGCATAAGAACAAAGTAAAAACTGAAGGAACAAAATAGAAGCAGAATCACAGCATCCAATCATGGGCTAACAGTTGCCAAAGGAAAGGGACTGGAGGGGGTGGGTGGGAAGGGAGGGAGAAGGGAAATAAAGGGCATTACGATCAGCACACATAACATAGGGGGGTGGTCATGGGGAAGGCAGTACAGCACAGAGAAGACAAGTAGTGACTCAGTAGCATCTTACTACGCTGATGGACAGTGATTGTAATGGGGTATGTGGTGGGGACTTGATAATGGGGGGAATCTAGTAACCACAATGTTGCTCATGTGACTGTATATTAATGATATAAAAAAATCTCTGCCATGAGCATGGTTTCTGTTGTCAGAACCCTGTTGATGTGGCAGCTCAGTGGATGTGCGTTGCTTTGCAAAAGGATCCTATGTGACTCCTGACCAATCCCTGTGCCTATGTGCACTTGAAGCTGGGGGGTTCCATCAGCCGCAGTGACCTCCCAGAACACCAATCTTTCCCAACCACCAGCCTGTAGACCCTGTTCCCTGCTGGTCAGGAGACTTGAGTTCTGTTATTCCCCAGTTCTTTGTGGAGAAAAATGACAGATACTGTCCACAAATTTCCAATATAACCCTTGGAGAGTCTACTTCTGGGCATGGACATGTGTTGGAGAGGGCATTGCTGGTGTCTTCCCCCCAAACCTCAAAAGCAGACCTATTGATTTTTATATTGTGTTCCCTTCCACAAATGTTGACTGGCACTTGGCCTTGGGTAGCGTGTAAGCCTTTTTCATCTATTGACTGTAGAGTCTTAATATTGCTTTGGACTTGCTCAAAGTCATGCTTTAGTGGAAGAAGGGACTTTGAGAGGCCGACATGTTCTTCCTTCCAAGCCACACATCCTCTGGTCCTTTCTGAAGCTGCCCCTTCTCCCACTTTTCCAACCTGGCAGTTGCTGCTGCCTCATCTATTACCTGGGCTCTCCTACCTACCTATCCTCAGAAACCTGAAAGGATCGTTTTTCAGATGAAGTTGAAGTACCTCTTAGATTTGTTAAGGTCCTCTTGGTCTCAAGGGTATTCTGGAAGGGGCGGCAGTGTCTCCCAGACCAGCTATGGGCTGCTGCTGCGTTTTGTGTGCTAAAACCAGAATCTTCCTGTAGGGGAGGCTTTGGTTAAGGACATCTGGGCTGCATGTGGTGTGTGAGATCGGAGACATTACTCCACCTCCCTGCTCTGGTTTCCTTATCTGTGAAATGAGGACTGAATGTGTTGAAAGCAGTGAGTTGCAGAATGCCCATGCCAGGGAGCACCTCCGTGTATGCTACTGCTGTAACAGTTGGAAAGGTCTCACCTTTTCTGTCCCAGCAACTTTTTCAGTGGGAGGACAAGGAGGGGCATTTCAAAGGGAGAAGACTGGGAAAAAGTAGGCCGAGGGGGGTCCATGGGGCAAGGGTCTCGGTGACCCATGGGTGAACCTGGGGAGAGGGTTTACATGTAGCATGTGTGAGGGCTGTGGCCAGTTGCAGAGTAGTCAGCGCGCAGCATTTAGGTCTGGACAAAGCAGGAAGATGCCAAGGCTCTGCTACACCCCAGCTGTGAGGATGCAAAGCATCACGTCACCCCTCTGTGTCCCATGCGCAGTGGAAATGGCTGGTCAAAGGGTGCCAGTTTCAGTTCTGTGAGATGAAGTAGCCTCTAGTTGACAATGCTGGAGCCATAGGTAAAATCTGAGAGAACTGATCTTATGTTAAGCGTTCTTACCGCACACAAGATCTTGATGATAACAATGACAAATGCATTGATAGGGTGGAATGAAATTTTGGAGGTGATGTATCTGTGTTTATGGCTTCATTGGTATGAAGCTATCTCCAAACTCAGCAGGTTTCATATATTAACTATGTACAGCTTTTCATATGTCAATCATACCTCCACAAAGTGGTTTTAAAAAAATAAAATGGGAGAGAATATAGCCACTCAAAGCACTGAGCACATTGCCTATCATAGTAAATAAGCACATAAATGTAATAATGGTTCAATCTGTGCTCCTGACGGGGAGCCGGTCCACAGGTACTTGGCTGGCGGTGTCCTGGCCAGCTGCTCCCACTCCCAACTCAGCTCTGCTTCTGGCAAGCCAGATGGAGAGCTCAGACCGGAGACCACCTCCTCCTGACAGGCTGCTTGCCGACACATGACACTTTCCTCTGGCTAATTTCTGTCTCCCCCCTCTTCTGACACCTGGGGCCCTAACCTTTAGCTCCTCCAAGAACCTGGGTTTGCAGATACATGTGGACATGTTGAAGTGTACAGATCTGTGTTGCCTTTGTTCCCTGTCCTTTGGTCAGAGATAAAGGTGGGAAAGCTCTTCTGTGAGATCAATAAGTGCCAGGCATGCTCTGCCATCTGGTGCCTCAGACTTAAAAGAAATGGTGAACTATGTGCCTCATTTTATAAAGAATGGTCTTCAATGACACATCTACATACATAAAATGAAATGGCACTGCAATCTCATTACTGGACTTTTGCTTTGCACAAGACACTTAGGTGTAAAGGAATGTTAACTGGTCATTAAGACTGTAATCTGTAGAGGTGGGGTTTAAGTGAAAAAGGAGCAGTTCTTCTATGATCAAACATCTATTACTGATAAATGTTTCCTAAGAAAACATTTTCTCAGGTATGTTTTTGTTTAAGAATAGGAAAGCGCTACTACGATATTTGAATCAGTGCACTTCTGCATGTGCAAATGCTTTTTAATATATTTTCTGGAGGAGGCAAGAGAAGAAATGAGATTATTTCAGTTGAAACAAGGAACAGGCAGAATACTGAGGCTGTTACACTTTGTCATCATATGGTCTGCGGGGAAGTTGGGGTTCCTCTGGCCAGGATCCTCACTGAACTTAAACCACCTGATGACGTAACTGGCCTGTTGCTAGGCTACCGCTTCCGCACCTGTAGGCAATAAGCTGTCACTGTGCTGTACGGGGAGCTCGGCCCAGCGCTCTGGGCGGAGGCAGAGATGCTTAGCGTTCAACCTACAGCCGGGAGAACAAGCCGGGTAATAAACCCTTTCACCCTAAAGAACGTTTTGCTGTCCATTTCTTTGGACACAGTGAATCCATAGCGAACTTGCCCGGGGCTGAAACCCATTGGCAAGACAGGTCTCATGGAAAGGTTCCCCTTTTCACATTTTACTCTACATCAGTTCTAAAAGGACCCTTTTTGCTTTTTTAATGAAATGACATCTTAAAGTTGAGTGGAATCTTTCTTATGCCCAAACTGACTTATTGGCAGTTATGTCAATAGACAGCAACTGCTGCACATTGGGAACTGGAACTGAGCCAATTCCCTTCATTCCAGAACCACATGGGAATCATTGTTCACATCTGTTCACATGCTACAAAGGGGCTCTGCTTGAGGTGCAAAGGGTTGTGTGTGGAGCCTACTGGTCCACAGGAGTACGTGCATGCCCCAGGTGGGAAGCCAAAAGATGGGCAAACATCAACCCATTGTCTGGTTTCACTAGAAAACCCTGAAGGGCTTATTCAAAGTACAATGAAAAGCCCCTAAAACATGAAGTACGATCCTTGTTGTAAAGCTCACTTTAAGCATGGATGAAAATCTCAGGGTCATTTTTTTTCCCTCACAAAACAAAGGTTTTCATGGACATGCTAGTGAATATAGCTGACTGTGACTTCATGGCAGAAAAGTGTTGTGAGCTGTCACAGTGAGCTTTCTGATGCCTCTCCCAGTTAGTTCCGAGGTTCAAAGTTGTTGCACCTGGATTTCCCAGGAGAGGATGCTCTGGATGGGTTTCCTTCTGTTTATTTCATCATGGTTTCGTGGTGGACCACCAGGCCCTACTTCTAGTTGTGCTGTTTGTGGGCTTCTCTAACATAATGTCATTGATTCAACTTCTGCATAATGCTGGGTCATGGCCTGAACTCGGCCTGGAAACACAGACATCAAGGAAGCACCCATTCCCTCTGACCCTTGTGCTCTTAGCCAAAATAATCCCAAAGCCAGGCATGAGTTGTTCCTTCATTCTAAATAGATATGTGCCAGCCCAGCACTGTGGGACCTGGTGAAAATCTTCCCAGAAGGCACTGTTCACTACTCACTGAAACCCCAAACAGCACACTGAAGAAAGTGAGTAAAAACCACTGTTGGCTGCTGAGAAGGTAACCATTCTCATCCTGAGGGAAGAGAAAGGTTTGAATTCAGGATTACCCAGTTTGATGCCCCATCCTTAAACTAGAGGCCCTTCACCTTCAATATGTTCCTAATCTGACTGCTCTAGAGTGACCCACTACAAACCCCAAGGACAAACTGGGAGGCCTGGTGGGCTCCCTCACACTATCCCCATCCTCTCTCTTGGTGTCCTGGTTTACTTTCTAATGTCCACAACTATGCAACCTTTCAGGGTGCAGATGTGGCCCTGAGTCTGGGGAGGATACCCCAGGGCCTGCTGCTGCATCCATTCCAACAGGGGCTTCACTTCCCCCAGAATGTTCCAGGAGGCATCTTCCAAGGAGGAAAAGGGAGGGAAAGCATCTTGTGTGTGGTCTGGGATTAAGGGGAGTATGTCTTGAGGACCCAGGGAAGGAAGGGCTTAATACAGAGAATGGTGGGTGTTTTAATCACTTTTGGTGTATGGTGTAAGGTGGGACCTGGTGTGGTTCATCCTTGAATGGCTGTCAAGGTTTCCAAGCATCATTCCTGGGAGAGGCCGCCCTTTCCTTATTGTACCTTCTGGGTTCCTTGTTCATGGATTCACTACTCAGGTGTGTGAGGGTTTATTCCTGGGATCTCAATTCTGTTCCATTCATCCACCTAGGCGGTACTGCACTCTTTCAGTACTATAGCTTTTAGAATAGTTTGAAATCAGGGAGTTTGGTATCTTCACTTTCTTCTTATGAATGCCTTGGCTATTGGGGTCAGAGGTTAGGAGCTAAGGGTGAGGGTTAGGGGATAGGGTTAGGTGTTAGAGGTAATCGTGTAACCTAGAGTTAATTGTTTAGGTTATAGTAGGACTAAGGTGACAGTTAAGGTTGGGGTTAGGGATTTGCATCAGGGTCAGGTCCTGGGTCAGGACCAGCTTCAGAGATACACAGGAAAATGGAGAAACCCTGTAAAATGGCACAAGCCATTAACTAAATACCACCACCAGCCAAAAGGCCCAAGGAATGCCTCCGTGGTACACGTGAGTCCCTGTTCAAGGCTGAGGAACCAGCCAGACATCCCCAGACAAGGAAGTGGTGGACCCAGGCTTCCCCTGGATGGGTGGCCAGGGTCGCCTCTCCTATGCCCATTCTGAGCCCTGGCATTGGGTTCACATCTCTTGCTGCACCTCTGATTATGACGCTGTGGACCTAAAGGGTATTGGTTTCCGGTAGCTTCCTGGTAGCCAGGCCCTGGGTGGGCATTCTGTGGCCGCTGAGCTGACAGGGCCATCCTTTCCACAGACAGACCCAAGAGGGCTGCATTGAGGAATCTGTTTCCCAAGTCACCCAGAAGGCCCAGAAGGCGCCCCAGGAAGTGAGGATGCCCCTGGCACATGGCCACTCCACAGAGATCCCAGCGGTACAGCCAGGAAGACCCGTGGGGGCCCCCAGGGCTGGGGGTCCAGGCGAGGGACTGATAGGGGTGTGAGACATGGCTGGGGTGGGCTCGGGGAGCAGGAGTAACTGGGAGGCTGCTGTATCTCCAGGCCGTGGATGTCCAGATGCAGGGCATGGCCCTGAGAGGCCCTGCTGTAGAATCCCAACCTGGGCTGGAGAGCCAGGGCCGAGCAGCATCCATGCCTCGCCTGGTGGCAGAGACTCAGGTGGGTGGTCTGGGAAGGTCAGGGTCGTGGGAGGGCGTAGGTGGTGAGGAGTCCTGGCGTAGGGAGGGTTTGTGTCCCGGGTGGGGGCTTGGCTGGGATGGACTCCCCCTGGCATCGTGGTGGCCAGTATACCGTCAGCCCCTTTGGGTGTCCCTAGAACGTGATGCTGGTCTGTAGAGGTGTGACCAGGGCAGCCGCCCACCTGTGCTGGGCATCCTGTCTGGGCACTATGGCCTCCAGCCTCATGCCCCTGGCCCAGCCTGTCCCTCCCTGAAACACCCCAGCTGCTGCCCTCCTCCAGGGAACACACCCAGCGCCTCACACATTGGTTCACCCTTTGCCCCTTCACGTCCTTGAGGCCTCAGAAGTTCTGGGGATGACCTGCCTTGTTCTCTCTCTGGACACTGGAGGCAGTGTCCCCTCCTGCCCCTGCCTGCTTGTTTTGGGACATTGAACCAAGAGGGAAGGCCCCTTGGGTGGGGAGCTGTGACTTTGCGTACTTCCTGGGCTGATCCTCAGTGAGCGGCCTGCAGACCCGAGGCTGTGACAGGGGTCCCTGCTTTCACTGGCCAGGTAGGTGAGGGGCCAGAGAGGGGCTTGGCCTGTGCCTCAGACCTTCAAGGCCTGCCCAGGACTGTGCCAGCTCCAGTTAGCCCGAGAGTGGCCTAAGCCCTCTGTATGTTTCTTCCAGCCCTGTCCCTGCCTCCTTTTTTTGTGGTTTCTGGTTCTGTAGAGTTAATTTGGACTTCATTCTTGTAACTTTTTCCTCTGTCACTCCCACTGGTAGTGCTTCTGTCCTCTTCCAGTTCCTCACCCTGACTGGCTCAGTGGAGTCAGGGCCCGGCCCCCTCCCTCGAGTGAAGACTCAACTTCTCTGTTCCATGCCTCTTCTCCCTCCTTTTTTTCTTTCTTTCTTTTTTCTTTTGGTATCGTTAATGTACAATTACATGAGAAACATTATGGTTACTAGACTCCCCCTATTATCAAGTCCACTCCCCATACTCCATTACAGTCACTGTCCATCAGCGTAGTAAGATGCTATAGAATCACTACATGTCTTCTCTGTGTTATACTGTGTTCCACACATACACATTATACATTCTAATCATAATGCTCATCTTTCCCCCTTATCCCTCCCTTCCCACCCATCCTCCCCAGTCCCTTTCCCTTTGGTAACTGTTAGTCCATTCTTGGGTTCTGTGATTCTGCTGCTGTTTTGTTCCTTCAGTTTTTGCTTTGTTCTTATACTTCACAGATGAGTGAAATCATTCGATACTCATCTTTCTCCACCTGGCTTATTTCACTGAGCATAATACCCTCTAGCTCCATCCATGTTGTTGCAAATGGTAGGATTTGTTTTCTTCTTATGGCTGAATAATACTCCATTGTGTATATGTACCACCTCTTCTTTATCCATTCATCTACTGATGGACACTTAGGTTGCTTCCATTTCTTGGCTGCTGTAAATAGTGCTGCGATAAACATAGGAGTGCACATGTCTTTTTCAAACTGAGCTGCTGCATTCTTAGGGTAAATTTCTAGGAGTGGAATTCCTGGGTCAAATGGTATTTCTATTTTGAGTTTTTTGAGGAACCTCCATACTGCTTTCCACAATGGTTGAACTGATTGACATTCCCACCAGCAGTGCAGGAGGGTTCCCCTTTCTCCACATCCTCGCCAACATTTGTTGTTGTTTGTCTTTTGGATGGCAGCCATCCTAACTGGTGTGAGGTGATATCTCACTGTGGTTTTAATTTGCATTTCTCTGATGATTAGGGATGTGGAGTATCTTTTCATGCGCCGGTTGCCCATCTGAATTTCTTCTTTGGAGAAGTGTCTGTTCAGCTCCTCTGCCCATTTTTTAATTGGCTTCTTAGCTTTTTGTTTGTTGAGGTACATGAGTTCTTTATATGTTTTTGATATCAACCCCTTATTTGATATGTCATTTATTAATATATTCTCCCATTCTGTAGTGTACCTTTTTCTTCTGTTGATGGTGTACTTTGCTGTACAGAAGCTTTTCAGTTTGACATAGTCCTACTTGTTCATTTTTTATTTTGTTTCCCTTGCCATGGGAGATATGTTCATGAAGAAATTTCTCATATTTATGTCCAAGAGATTTTTGCCTATGTTTTTTTCTAAGAGTTTTATGGTTTCATGACTTACATTCATGTCTTCGATCCATTTTGAATTTACTTTTGTGTATGGTGCTAGGCAATAATCCAGTTTCATTCTCTTACATGTAGCTGTCCAGTTTTGCCAACATTAGCTGTTGAGGAGGCTGTCATTTCCCCACTGTATATCCATGGCTCCTTTATCATATATCAATTGACCATATATGCTTGGGTTTATATCTGGGCTCTCTAGTCTGTTCCATTGGTCTATGGGTCTGTTCTTGTGCCAGTACCAAATTGTCTTGATTACTGTGGCTTTCTAGTAGAGCTTGAAGTCAAGGAGTGTAATTCCCCCCACTTTATTCTTCCTTCTCAGGATTGCTTTGGTTATTTGAGGTCTTTTGTGGTTCCACATGAATTTTAAAACTATTTTGCTGTAGTTCATTGAAGAATGCTATTGGTATTTTGATAGGGATTGCATTTAATCTGTAGATTGCTTTAGGCAGGATGGCCATTTTGACAATTTTAATTCTTCCTATCCATGAGCACGGGATGTGTTTCCATTTACTGGTATCTTCTTTAATTTCTTTCACGAGTGTCTTGTAGTTTTCAGAGTATAAGTCTTTCACTTCCTTGGTTAGGTCTATTCCTAGATATTTTATACTTTTTGATGCAATTGTGAATGGAATTATTTTCCTGATTTCTCTTTCTGCTAGTTCATTGTTAGTATATAGGAATGCTACACATTTCTGTGTATTAATTTTGTATCCTGCAACTTTGCTAAATCCAGTTATTAGTTCTAATAGTTTTTTGGTGGAGTCCTTAGGGTTCTGTATGTATAATACCATGCCATCTGTAAACAGTGACAGTTTAACTTCTTCCTTACCAATCTGGATGCCTTTTATTTCTCTTGTGTTGTCTGCTTGCCGTGGCTAGGCCCTCCATTACCATGTTGAAGAAAATGGGGAGAATGGGCATCCTTGTCTTGTTCCCAATCTTAGAGGAAAAGCTTTCAGCTTTTCGCTGTTAATTATGATGTTGGCTGTGGGTTTGTTGTAATGGCCTTTATTGTGTTGAAGTATGTCTCCTCTATACCCATTTTTTAAGAGTTTTTATCATGAATTATGTTGAATTTCGTCAAATGCTTTTTCAGCATCTACTGAGGCAATCATGTGATTTTTGTCCTTTTTGTTAATGTGGTGTTTGATACTGATTGATTTATGAATATTGTACCATCCTTGCATCCCTGGAATAAATCCCATTTGGTCATGATGGATGATCTTTTTAAATTCAGTTAGCTAATACCTTATTGTGATTTTTGCATCTATGTTCATCAGGGATATTAGTCTATAATTTTCTATTTTTGTGGTGTCTTTGTTTAGTTTTAGTATTAGAGTGATGCTGGACTCATAGAATGAGTTTGGAAGTATTCCCTCCTCCTCTGCCTCTTGGAATACTGTAAGGAGGATGGGTATAAGCTCTTCTTTAAATGTTTGATAAATTCAGCCATGAAGCCATCTGGTCCGGAGGTTTTGTCTTAGGTAGTGTTTTTATTGCCAATTCGATTTCATTGCTGATAATTGGTCTTTTCAGATCTCCTGTTTCTTCCTGGGTTGGTCTTAGAAGGTTGTCCATTTCTTGTGTGTTATCCACTTTATTGACATACACTTTTTTCATAGTATTTTTTAATAATTATTTGTATTTCTGTGGTATCCATTGTGATTATTCCTTCTTCATTTCTGATTCTGTTTATGTGTGTGCACTCTCTTTTTTTCTTAATAATTCTGGTTAGTGGTTTATGTATTTTGTTTTCTCAAAGAACCAGCTCCTGGTTTCAGTGATTATTTCTGTTGTTTTATTTTTCTCTACTTTTATTTATTTCTGCTCTGATCTTTATTATTTCCTGCCTTCTACTGACTTTGTGCATCATTTGTTCTTCTTCTAGTTTCTTTAACTGTTAACTGAGGCTGTTTATTTGGGATTGTTCTTGTTTCTTGAGGTAAGCCTGTATTGCTATGTACCTCCCTCTTAGAACTGCCTTTACCATGTCCCACAAGTTTTGGGCTGCAGAGTTGTTGTTTTCATTTATCTCCATATATTGCTTGATATCTGTTTTTATTTGGTCTTTGATCCATTGATTATTTGTGAGCATGTTGTGTGTTTGTGGGCTTTTTTGTTTTCTTTGCATAATTTATTTCTAGTTTCATACCCCTGTAGTCTGAGATGCTGCTTGATACAATTTCAATCTTTTTAAATTTATTGAGGCTCTGGTATGTGTCCTAGTATGTGATCTATTCCAGAAAATGTTCCCTGTGCACTTGAGAAGAATATGTATCCTGCTGCTTTTGGGAGGAGTGTTCTGTAGATGTCCATTAGGTCCATCTGTTCTAGTGTGTTGTTCAGTGCCTCTGTGTCCTAACTTATTTTCTCTCTGGTGAATCTGTTCTTTGGAGTGAGTGGTGTGTTGAAGTCTCCTAAAGTGAATGCATTGCATTCTAGTTTTCCCTTTAATTCTGTCAGTATTTGTTTCACATATGTAGATGCTCGTATGTTGGGGCATAGATATTTATAATGGTTATATCCTCTTGTTGGACTGACCCCTTTATCATTATGTAATGTCTGTCTTTGTGTCCTGTTACTTTCTTTGTTTTGATGTCTATTTTGTCTGATACAAGTACTGCAACTCCTGCTTTTTTCTCCCTAATGTTTGCATGAAATATATTTTTCCATCTCTTCACTTTCAGTCTGTATATGTCTTTGGGTCTGAAATGAGTCTCTTGTTGGCAGCATATAGACAGGTCCTGTTTTGTTTTGTTTTTTATCCATTCTGCCCTTCTATGTCTTTTTGGTACATTTAGTCCATTTACATTTAGGATGATTATTGATAGATGTGTACTTATTGCCATTGTAGGCTTTAGATATGTGGTCACCAAAGGTTCAAGGGCAGCTTCCTTACTATCTAACAGTCTCACTTAACTCGCTTAACTCGCTTATTACATCTATTTCAAACACAATCTAAAGTTACTTTCCCCTCACCCCTTCTTTTTCTTTTCTCCTCCACTCTTCATGTATTAGGTATCATATTCTGCACTCTTTGTGTGTCCCTTGACTGATTGTGAGTAGTCAATTTAATTCTGCACTTGCTTGGTAATTAACTGGTCTGGTACCTTTATGGTGGGTTTACTTTCTCTGGTGGCAGCTATTTAGCCTTAGGACCACTTCCATCTATAGCAGTCCCTTTAACATATGCTGTAGGGCTGGCTTAGTGGTGGTGAATTCCTTCAACTTTTGTTTATCTGACATTTTTAAATCGCTTCTTCAAATTGAAATGATAATCTTGCCTGGTGGAGTTTTCTTGGTTGGAGGCCCTTTTGTCTCATTGCATCAAAGATATCATGCCACTCCCTTCTGGCCTGTAAAGTTTCTGCTGAAACATTTGCTGATAGCCTGATGGGCTTTCCCTTATACATGATTTTTTTCTCTCTCTGGCTGCTTTCAGAACTTTATCCTTGTCCTTGATCTTTGCATTTTAATTATTATACGTCTTGGTATTGTCTTCCTAGGGTTCCTTTTTGTGCTTCCATGAACTAAGTGTCCATTTCCTTCCCCAGACTGGGAAAGTTTTCAACAATTATTTCCTCAAGGAGACTTTCTATCCCTTTGTCTCTCTCTTCTTCTTCTGGTACCCCTATAATGCTAATATTGTTCTGTTTGGATTGGTCTCACAGCTCTCTTATTATTCTTTTATTCCTAGAAATCCTTTTCTCTCTCTGTTTTTTAGCTTCATTGTTTTCTTTCTCCCTAATTTCCACATCACCTACAACCTCTTCAGCCTGTGTAAGCCTGCTATTAACTCCCTCCATTGTATTTTTCATTTGAGATACTGTGTTCTTCAGCTCTGAGTGACTTTTTTGGAGGTCTTCTGTCTTTTTGTTGAGGTCTTCCCTGAGATCTTGAATATTTTCCTGTAGATCTGTGAATATGTTCATGACTTTTACTTTGAAGTCTTTATCAGGAAGATTGGTGACTTCAGTTTCGCTCAACACTTTTTCTGGTGTTTTGTCTTGTAGTTTTGTTTGGACCAAGTTCCTCTGCCTCTTCATTTTTTTTTAGTGTTTCCTATGCAATGATAACTTTGTGTAGGAGGCGCCCTCTAGTGCTCAGAATCTCAATTTCCTGTGCAGAAGCCCCAGCTGTTGGTGTGCAATGGGCAGGGCACCTTTCTGTCTGGCTTGTAGTGATCTGATTTCAGGTGGTTTATGTGGGCGGTCAGCTGATTGGGGGATCAGGGAGAATACTTGGGGCTGTGCCATTGGAGTAGCTGTGGGCAGAACTACCCTCCTCCGACAGCCTGCAGCAGTGGTGGGGGCCACAGGTGAGATGGGCCAGCGCCTGCAGGGAGGAGGGAGCTCCCAGGACTGGCTCCTGCAGGTACTTCCCTGGCTACCCCAAAACAGGCCTGAGAAGGCTGGAAGGGTCTCCCTCTGCCTACTTGGGAGCAAAGTTTGGTTTCACTGCCAGCTGGCAGACCATGCACCACAGTGGGGGGCTTTGGGGCTGTGTTGCCAGCAAGGATCGAGTGTCTGAAGCTCCTGAGAGTTCCTAGCCTGTTGGGCTGAGGGCGGGTTGGGGAGGTATCATCCACCTGATATTTCTCCTGAGCGGAGAGCTCTGTGCAATCCTCGCCCCTCTGGCACCCCTCTTGCTGCTGGGAAGTCTTTCAAACTGCCCTCTTTGCTTTTGTCTTGGGGGGAGGGTTTGGTAAGGTATTCCTGTTCCCCACAAGAGGCTGAAACCTCAGCCTCCCCAAGTGTTCGTATGTCTTTATTGTCCAGCCCCACGAATCACCAGAGCTCCATATAATGTGGGTTCATTGTGTTCCCGGAGCAGACCGCCAGGGGTTCAGCGGTTCTGGGCTCCCACTCCCTTCCTGCTCCGTTTCTTTCCCTCCCACCTGGGGGCTAGGGTTGGGGGAGGGCTTGGGTCCTGCTGGGTCTCAGCTTGGCCACTTTACCCTTTCTGTGGGGTCCTCTCTTCTTCCACAGATGTAGGCGGTCAGTTCTGCAGTCTTCAGGTCATTTTGAGGTTTTGTTGTATTTGGTGTATTTTTGTGTTATATGTGAATTTGGAGGGAGGTTTCTGCCTTGCCTTTTTACACTGCCGTCTTTTCCCCAGAATCATCTTCTTCTTTCCCTTGGTGCTTGGCACTGAGCAGTGGCTGTGGGCGAGTTCCAGTCAGAGGACCTGTTCCCACATGACCTGATTTCAGCCCCAGGGGAGCAGCCTCATGGTCCTGCTGGATGCACAGATGGGCTGGCAGAGCCATCACACTGCAGCCACTGAGGGACCTCTGGGCCCCCCACCTGGGTTCTTCCATTCAGGCCAACAGCCTCCCTCCTCCTGGCATCCTCCCTGTCTTTTAGGGACATAGATGCAAGTGGGCCACCCGGGCTGCACCAGGTGTGGGAGATGGACACTTACAGAAACAGCACTTTGTGCAGAGTTCTCTTGCAGAAATGGTGGGTCTCTCAGGTGGAGAAGAACTTTCCAGGAAAAGGGGCAGGCCTGATGGCTCCTGGACCCTGGTCCCTCAGTGTAGCTTCCTGAGGACCCTGGACCCCATGGGCCAGGATCTCCTAGGCACTGTACCCCTAGTCCCCACTCTCAGTTGTGCACCTGCCCTGTCCACTCCTGCAGCCACCCCCAGATGCCAGCCCCATGAAGCGCTCCATATCCACGCTGGCTCCCCAGCGCCCCCGTGTGGCTCATCTCTGCAATGCCACCCTGGACCATGCACCAGCCAGCCAAGCTGCTTCCCACCACCACCACCGCTGCCATCGCCGCAGGGACAGGAAGCAGAAGTCCCTGGAGAAGGGGCCCAGCCTGTCCGCAGGCACGGATGGTGGTGCGTGCAAGAGATCCTACATGTGGCTGTGGCCTGGGTCTGGGGTCTGAGAGCCCATGGGGGACCCTCTTTCTTTCTGTATCTCACAACCCCCCACAATCTGCCCTGCATAGGAAGCATTGAGTCCTGGGCCTGGGTACCAGGCAAGACTGCCTCCCCCCCACTGGCTCCGCTCTTCCCCAGGACTCCCTGCTGGCTCTGGAGGGTCTGGGTGTTGGGTGGAAGGCCTGTCTCCCTGCTGGTCTGACTGCCTGATGTCTCCTTTCCTTGGGCCAGCACCCAGCAGCACTGCGGGCCCAGGGCCGCCCCAGGGAGAGGGGCCTGTGGGCTGCCGGAGGGAGCGCACGCAGGAGCGCGGCCGTTCCCAGGAACGGAGGCAGTCTTCCTCCTCCGAGAAGCAGCGCTTCTACTCATGTGACCGCTTTGGGGGCCGCGAGCCCCCACAGCCCAAGCCCTCTCTCAGCAGCCACCCTACGTCGCCAACGGCTGGTCAGGAGCCAGGACCCCTGAGACAGGTGAGACTGGGTGGCCGAGGCAGCCCCTCCTCACGGCCCTCCCGCACCTTTGCAACCCGACGCTCATGTCCTTGCTCCCAGCCAGGTCTGCACTCTCCCTCCCTGGACCATGCCATCTCTCCTCTTCCCGGGCTCTTCCCATCACCTGCCATCCCCTGGTTGCCGTCCTGGCCCTAACTTATGCCATCTGCCTTCACGCTCCCCACATTCTGCCTGTTCCCCTCCTGGGCTGCCCTGGGTCCAGCCCACCTGCCCTCTTCTGTGCCCTTCAACCCCCACCTCAGGGACTCTCACCTCTACTGTGCTCTGTTTGATCTGGTCCTTTGATTTTGATTTTCTCTGTTCCATTTTCTTTTAGGGTAGTGGTTCAGTGAATGGGAGCCCCTTGCTGTCAACATCTGGTGCTAGCACCCCTGGCCGTGGTGGGCGGAGGCAGCTCCCCCAGACCCCGCTGACCCCCCGTCCCAGCATCACCTACAAGACGGCCAACTCCTCCCCTGTCCACTTTGCTGGGGCTCAGACAAGCCTCCCTGCCTTCTCCCCTGGTCGGCTTAGCCGTGGCCTTTCTGAACACAACGCCCTGCTCCAGAGAGACACCCTTAGCCAGCCTCTGGCCCCTAGCTCTCGAATAGGCTCTGATCCTTACCTGGGACAGCGTCTGGACAGCGAGGCCACTGCCCACACCCAGCCTGAGGACACACTCACCTTCGAGGAGGCTGTGGCGACCAACTCAGGCCGCTCCTCCCGGACTTCCTACGTGTCCTCCCTGACCTCCCAGTCCCATCCCCTCCGCCGTGTGCCCAATGGCTACCACTGTACTCTGGGGCTCAGCTCTGGCGGCCGGGTACGACACAGCTACCACCACCCAGACCAAGACCACTGGTGCTAGCTGCACCATGGCCGCCACCGCCACATGCCTGCTCAGCGGGCACAGTCCAGTTGATGAGTTTTATCATCCACACTGGGCTCCCAGGGACGCTCGGGGGGCCTTGCCTCCTGGGCCAACTGGGTGGAGGCCCCGCTGCTCCTCTCTCTTCTCTCACACTGGATGGATCACTGATGACCTTTCCAGAGGGATGAGGCTCTCTCCATCCCCTAGTGTGCTGCCTTCCTGGGTCTCATACTGTAGACCCGACACAGGAGGTGGTGGCGTGTGATGAGCTGGATTCAGGGAGTCTGAATCCTGTGAGATGGACCCCAGCATCTGGCGTATGTGCTTGGAATCCTTATTAGGAGGTCTGAATCTTGTGGGGGGGCATCCTTTATCCAAAGGTGTGGTACAGAGAAGCAGACCATGTCTAAAAGTGTGGTGAGACCTCAGGATGGAGTCGATGGCAGACAGCACCTTGGGAGCCCGGCCGTGGCTCTGTGCAGGTCTTGTCAGCATCCACAAACACACACATGTCTGGCATCACTCTTCATAATTTGATCAGCAAGTGGACACTAGAAATACACTCAAATGCTCTCTGTCCTCTCCCAGACAACTGTCAACTGTGCAAGAACTAAATCCAAAAATGTTTTTGCCATTCATTTTGTGTTTTAATCCCAATGCCCTTCACTCTTGTCAATTCTATGTATTTGATCCAGAAAAAACAGAGAAGCAGAAAAATGGGGAAAGAAATGTTCACATAACTTAAAAAAAGTCAAACAAACCCTTAGGAAGATCTCAACTTATCACGACGCATGTGTGTGTGACTTGTACAAGGAGATGTGCTCCCATCCAGTCCAAGCAGCCCCCCAGACGACCCCTCGCCCCTGCCACTCTCTGCCAAGTGCCTGACTCCGAGCCCTCTCGTGCTGGGCTCCTGGTGGCCGTGACGTGGGGCCTGTGTGAACTGTGGGCCGGTTTTGTGGAAACCAATTCAAACAGCAGCCAGGTAAAAGGCTGATGCTGATGGAGAACACTGAAATAAATGACATCCAAGAGGGTGGGTGCAGTTGGAAACGGGGTGACCATTTCCCCCTTTCCTCCAGTCACGGAAGGGTTTCCTGAGAAGCCACAGAGCAGTGTAGGACGTGTGCTTGCTGGGGGCACTCAATCTGTTCTCCATCTGATTCTCAGGGACGGGCCGTGATCTGTGTTGTCAGGAAGTTTCACATAAGGCCGGAGAAGAGCGAGAGATTAGATGGGTGGGGGTGGTTGGGGACAGGGCGCATGGGGCAGGAGGGAGGGCCATGTCTGAGCAGGTGTGGGCAGTTGGGACTCCCAACTGAAATGAGGCTGAAATTCGAGCGAAACAGCCAATGAAGGAGAAACTCAGCCACTGTGGCTCAGGGAGGGGCATCTGAAGCCCAGCAGTGTTTCTGGCACGAGATGCGGGAAAGCCGGCCGCGGACATGCAGCCTCATGGCCACTCCCACAGGGAAAAGACTGGTTAGGACTCTGGGCATAAAATGGGGGGAGACTGTTCACTTGGGGCACACAGGAAGTGTTTACACGTGTCAATCTGCTGTGTCCTCCATGTCTTGAGATGTCAGCTGGCTTCTTTGATGGATCATCTGAGTGCTCCCATTGGCCTTCAGCCTGTGATTCTCCTTAAAGAAACAGTGTGTGGTGTGAGTGTGCGTGTCTGTGTGTGGAGTGCATCCAGTGAGTGGATGCCAAAAACCCACAGGGCTATGCAACAAAAAAACACGTTTAATAGAAACAAAACACACAAGGCCGCCACCTGTTCTAGAGTTTCAGCATGATTGTGACCAAACCATTTTATAGACTTTCTTTACTCAAAGGCACAACACTCTGAGACTTTAAGATAACAGAGTATTTCACTCCAGTAGGTCAGTGCATGTGATTGCTGCACTCCTGTTGCAAAACAGAAGGATGTGTATTTTGATACTGATGTTTGTCTCTGCTCCCCATCCTATGTTATTTTGAATGTATCCTTTCTGTGCAGAACTACAGCTGACTCCCAGGTCAGTTTGGGTGGGAAATCCACTTTTCTAGACTCAGAGCCTCACTGGTTTGTCTGGACTCTTCTAGACACTGGGATCGGTGAAGATGACAGAGAGTGGGGGAGGAGACACCATGTCTTGTTTTCCTGACTCTGGGTTTTGTTTCTGTATTGTCTCTTAGCTATCACGTTTCCCCTGAAATCTCATAGTGAGTTGCAAAATTTTAAATGCATCAACAAGTTGTCTGCATCTGGAACTAGTCAAACAGTGGCTGTAGTTTGAGCAAGTTATGTGTGCATGTAAAATATATACATATATACATATATACAAGTATGTGCATGAAAATGTATATCTTCGTACTTTTTGATAATTTGTTAATTTTTAATTATATTTGATATAAATCAAAAGTTTGTTGCAAAACTTTATATTTAACAACAGTGTTAAAAAAAAAAGGAAGAAGTCCCAACCCTGCAACACAGCTGGGACTTGCTTCAAAAAAAATTCTGTGATTGACTAGTGCTGCCTGAGTAACATTTATCAGCCAAACTTTGGATTCTGCTATTGTTTCTACAATGACATTTTGTATGAGGCAGTCCTTGGATTAAAATAAAACTTAGGATGGGGTTTTTTTTTGATTTTTTGCTGCTGCCGGGTGGTATATTGGAGGGGTGCTGGATTCCGAGGCGGGTGGGCACCGGGGGGCGAGGCCATGTGCGCCGGCTGGCACGTGGGTGCACAGCGGGGAGTCCTGGGGAGGAAACGGACTTACGTGACTTGTTCTTGGCCTTCCGGTGACATGAGCATGAATCGGGGTGGGGGTCAGCATGGACATGTGGCAGGAGGAGTCAGGGTGAGGCTTCCCAAGAGCTGTGGTCGTGCTTGAATTAGGGATTGAATACAGTTGGGGGGGGGGGCGTCAAGGCTGGGATCCAGCAGGTCTTGGCTGAAGTTCTGCATGGCTGTAAGTGTTCGTATGGGTCAGTGCTTAGGAGTCAGGTAAGTGTGAGACAGGATGGGTTAGAGTGAGGCTTTGAGCTGAGGTTGGGGGTAGGGTTAGGGTTAGGAATTAGAGGGTAGGGTCGGGTTTAAGCAAAAGGTTTGTCTAATAAGCAATGACAGTGTAAGGTTATGTGGGTATCAGAGTTAGGGTTTTATTCACTTTATACACTGGGAGCTCATTTAGAAAAGATGATTGAATAGGCTGAGGGTTCAGATAAAAATGTAATTTATGGTTCTGGTTACACTAGAAAAAGGGATTGGAATTGGGTATAAATTCTTTAGTACCTTCTGATATGGAGTTATAGTTGGGATTGAATGGATTAGTGTTAGGACGGTACAGGCTCAGGGTCAGGGTTTGGGTGAAGGTTAGGTATCCACTACAAGCATTTCCAGAGAGCAGACCCCATGTTTCACCCACTTAGAAGATGGGCTTATGATCCCAGTCTAGATAACCCCACGTTCCATCCTCTGGGTGCTCTGATGGGTCCAGGGATGAAAATGTGAACAAGCCAGGCCAAAGGCATATAAATCCCAGGGAAGGAGAAACCCTCCCTGTAGAATGGAAGATGAGTGGGTGTCAGCCTGGAGCTCCTGGAGGCCCAGGATGCAGTGATAGAGGCTGTGCTTGTGAAAGGGGCCGCCCCGAAGGCACTTAGCAGGGTGAGGGTGGAGAGGGGCCGTCGCACCTCAAGAGTGTGACTGCTGGGACCTGCCAGGCCCAAGCCTGATCTTAAACTCGCCTCTTGTGAGTATTAATTAATTTCTACAGTTTATAAAAGATAATTAGTTCATTTTACTTCTCTAGTGTTTCCATGCCCTTGGAATTAAAAAAGTCCCGGCAGACCCACCAGAATTAGCAATTCCCAAGACTCCCTCCACATGGTGTCCCCACTGGGCAGGGCATGGCCTGAGGAGATGAGAGTCCTGGGTGGGGCCAGGTCTTAGGGTGCCTGCTGCTTAGCTCTGTCCCTGTTCCTTCCCTGTCCCGGGAGAGGGAAGTCCAAGCAGGGCGAGAGGTCCCTGGATGGCCAATTGGTCTACTTGCATTTTCCATATTTTAGGGCCCATTTTGTTGATACGAATTTTTACTGGAAATAATGCATTTTTTCTAGGTTTACAGTTTGGTGCAGTAGGTTTCTCACTTTTTTTTTTTTATTAAGGTATCATTGATATACACCATATGAAGGTTTCACAAGAAAAACAATGTGGTTATTACATTCACCCATATTATCAGGTCCCCCCCATATCCCATTGCAGTCACAGTCCATCAGTGTAGTAAGATGCCACAGAGGCCCTATTTGTCTTCTCTGAGCTACACTGTCTTCCCTGTGACCCCACACACCATGTGCACCAATCACGATACCCCTCAATCCCCTTCTCCCTCCCTCCCCACCCACCCTCCCCCACCCCTCCCCTTTGGCAACCACTAGTCCCTCCTTGGGTTCTGTGAGTCTGCTGTTATTTTGTTCCTTCAGTTTTGCTTCATTGTTATACTCCACAAATGAGGGAAATCATTTGGTATTTGTCTTTCTCTGCCTGAGCTATTTCATTGAAGGTAATACCCTCTGACTCTATCCATGTTGTTGCAAATGGTAGGATTTGTTTCTTTCTTATGGCTGAATAGTATTCCATTGTGTATATGTACCACCACTTCTTTATCCATTCATCTACTGATGGACACTTAGGTTGCTTCCATATCTTGGCTATTGTAAATAGTGCTGCGATAAACATAGGGGTGCATCTGTCTTTTTGAATCTGAGAAGTTGTTTTCTTTGGGTAAATTCCTAGGAGTGGAGTTCCCAGGTCAAATGAAATTTCTATTTTCAGTTTTTTGAGGAACCTCCATACTGCTTTGCACAATGGTTGAACTAGTTTACATTCCCACCAGCAGTGTAGGAGGGTTCCCCTTTCTCCGCATCCTTGCCAGCATTTATTGTTCCTAGTCTTTTCCATGTCGGCCATCCTAACTGGTATGAGGTGATATCTCATTGTGGTTTTAATTTGCATTTCCCTGATAATTAGCAATGTGGAGCATCTTTTCATGTGCCTGTTGGCAATGTGAATTTCTTCTTTGGGGGTTTCTCTTATTTGATGTTTATTTTCTCCTCTTTCCAGTTTTTTACAGAACTGTCGCAGTGAATCAATAAATACTGATGTTATGAATGAAGTCTACATCTTACTCGCACCCCAGTCGCTCTGCCCCTCGACGCCCCAGGAGTCCGTGCAGGCACCACGTGACATTTGGTCCTCCCGTCTCTTTAGGCACTTCTTGGCTTGGACAGTTTTTCAGACTTTCCTCCTTTCGATGATTTTGACAGTGTTGAAGAGGGTTTTTCAGATACTCCGTAGGATGTCCCTCTTTGGGATTCACTTGGCACTTTTCTCAGGATTAGACAGGTTGTGAGTCTTGAGGAAGCAGGTCTCAGAGGCAAAGTGCTTTCTCATCATTTTATCTCAAAGGAATATGCTTTTGAGGCGACTTACTGTGTACAGGTTAACTTTGGTCACTGGCTGAGGTCGTGGGAAGTTACTTTTCCCCATGCCCTTTCTGTCATCTTCATGAGGACGAAGACTGTGTGGAGCCCATACTTCAGGAGACAGGAGTCAGCTTTACCTCTGTGAGGGCTGCTGAATGTCTACATTGAGTCTTTGGAATTGGCGCGCATAGGAGAGGGCTATTAAATCTCATTTATTTGGGAAAAACATATAATCATTGTTTGTCCCCAGGACGGGTGCCTGGGGACAGCCCGGCACCAAGATGCCTGGTCGCTCAGGCCGTGCCCGCTCTGGCTGTGGCGAGCTCTTTCCACTGGCTCCTGTTTCCTCTGATGTATTCAGGCTTGGTGGGGCTTTACTTTTCGGTACTTCCTTAGTTTGAAACACTTCAGTATTATCCTGGGTCCTGTATTTACTGTCTCAGTCCCAGTCTCAGCCATTTCGTCAAAGAGCCCTGGCTCCTTTTACTAGAGAACAGTATCAAAACCCTGTGTGAGAGCTGAGTGTGCTCAGCGGGCAACAAGAGGAAATACGTGTGTGCTCCAAGTTCTGCTGTCGACCTGCAAGTGAGAGGCAAGGGAGAGTTTATTTGGGATTTGGCAGCACAGATTCAGTCAGATACCACAGTGTTCCCATCTGTAGGTTGAAAAAGGTGTTTTATGAGGTAAAAGAAGTGTGTGTTTTTTTGTGGGGGAGGGTGGGCAACTATATGAGTTAAGTAGAGAAAAAAGGTTTTGTATGAGTGGTTTAAGAAGCTAAACTAATCTGGGTTATACACTGACTACTGACTCCATCTTTGGAAAGTTCACACTCATCAACCGATTACAACAATTGCCCAGATAAAAACATTTTGCCCAGTCCCAAGGTTCTGATTCAGTTCAGACCGAGGCGAACGAGGCGGCTTCTCTCCATGGCCACTCCAGCTGCACTGTGTCTCGGATCCAGCCATGTCCACGTCTCACCATGTCCACACACCTAATCATAAGGATCTCTGTGTGGAACCGTCTGAATCCACATTCAGCTGCAGGTGAGTCTGTCCTGATGTCTCTGACCCGACCCACTGTCACGTGGATACCGTGACCTTCTGCTCTTGCTTTTCTGCAGCTCCCCCTCCAACAGGGAGAGACCTGGTCCCCACCCTTTGTCACTGATTCAGTCTGCCGCTTCGCTCCAGGTCGCAGGTGTAGTGGTTTTGTCAGCAGACCTCTGCCAGGTTCTTGGGATCCTATGTCACGACACAAGGTTCCCAGCAGAGTACCACGTGGGCAGAGTGCTTCACTGGAAGGAAAGGCTTGTGTGCGAGCGAGTCAGCCAGAGGGAGCGCTGGCTCTTCAAGGGACTATGGTGTCAGATGTACATGGATTCTGGGAGAGACTTAGGGGCTTGGGAGTAATGGTATTGATAAATCATCCTGTGATGTCATCTCCAGATTTCGGGTCCTAGTGGCACCACCTCATGGTCGGCAGGTGTTGGTTCAGGACGTGGTCAGGGACCCTCTTCTTTGATGTTTATATAAGATAAGGGGACACAAAGGAATTTTGTAATTTCTTGTTCCTCTCTTCTCCAAGATAATAATTCTTTGTACCGAAACAGGGACCGGGATGGGTCATCTATTGTGGGAATATTTGTTCTGGCTCAAGATGTGGTCAATTGACTGTTGACCAGGTGATTGGTTAACTGGCTGGCCACAAATTCTTTGTTTTTTAAAGACATTCTGAGAACTTTACCCCTTTAACTTTTAAGACTCAGGATGGGGGTTGAGCTTAAAATAAAGTTCCTCTTGCTCTTCCTTATACTGTTTCAGTTTCAGGATTGTTATCTATGACCCCCCCCCCCGCCCCCAAGGGAAATAGCTTTATAAAGTAGAGCACATTGTTGATGTACAGTAAGTTCTGCCTTTAGCGGACAGCTTCCATTCATTTCCAAGGCTACTTAGGTCAGCACCTTGCACTCCACCACAGTGAGCTTTTTTTCATACATTTCTAATACAGTTAGATTCTTTGTCATGTTTTGCATTCCATCCTGTGACACTCCCACATCCTAAATAACTTAATTTGAATAGAGTATGATTTAATCGTCATGAAAATCTGTGGGTTTAGACACCTGTATAGTGGCAGGTATCCAGCACTAAAGTAATTCTTCAAGCCCCCCACCATGATTCATTTACTATCTCTGTCATTTTGCATTTCCCACAATGTTATATAAGTAGGACTCTTCAGTATGTAGTCTCCTCAGATTAGATTCTTTCACTTAGCAATACAGGCAGGATTTATCCATTCATCTCCGCATGGGTTGATGGCTCCTTCCTTTCTGTTGTTGAATAGTATTCAAATGCATGTGTAGGGGAGTGAAAACAATTTTTCCTTTGTGATTCTAGGTTCTTGGCTGAGACATCCCCCCCACATCCCATAATAAAAGAGATTAACAAGAGAAAACCAGACAGAAACATAATGTGTACAGTTCCCATGAGATGCCCAGGAAACTGGGTGACTTCCTGACATTGCCCAAGCCAGCACCTTGCATGCCATCATCAGCTAAAAACAAGAAAGATTACAGGGGAGTTGGGAAGCCAGTTAAGGGAGGTTATCAGGCAAAGTGCAGTAAACAAGCACATGGTGGTCGTGCAGGTTGAAGTCCAGGTCAAACTCCACTGATGAGAGTTTTCAGAGACTCAGTCACCCTTTCACTCCTGGTACAGACAGGGAGGTACCCTTACAAACTTGGATACCCCTTATAAATGGGATATTCCTCCACAAAAGGGCAACTTCGACTTAGTTTTCAGAGATTCTCCTGTGTCTGCTGTTTATTAAAATTAATCAGCCTGATAATCCTTATGCCAAAGAGGCATAATTTGGGGCATATTCTGCTCTCCTTCACCTGGATGTACCCCAATTTGCTTATCTATTCATCCTGATTTCTTTAAATTTTTAGCCATTGTGAATAGAGCTGCTGTGCATAATTGTATCCTGAATTTTGTTTAGATACAGTTTTTCAAAGCAGTTGGCTAAATGCTGGACGTGCGATTGATTGCTGGGTCCTAAGGTGAGACTCGCTATGAAAGACCCAGCCAGGCTGTTTCCCAAAGTGGCTGTACGTGCATTCCACCAGCAATGAAGGAAGGTTCTTGTTCTTCAGCCCCCACCAATTGTTGTTATCATGTTTTTGGATTTTAGCAGTTCTAATACTTGCAGTGTTATGTCATTGTTATAATTTGTAATTTCCATAGTGATATGTGATGTTGAGCCTATGTTTATATGTTTATTCACTATCAGCATATCTTGCAGGAGGTGTCTGTTTAGATCTTTAGCCATTTTTAATTGTTTGTATTAAAGGTTTCTGTATATTTTCAGTACAAATCCTTTATTAGATACATGTTTTCCAAATATTTTCTCCCAGTTTGTGTTTGGTTCTCTGAACAAGGTAGTTGTTCATGGAGTAGAAAAATTCAATTTTATAAAGTCCACACTAATATTTTTCTCTTGTGGCTAGGCCTCTGGTGTTTATGTTAAAACTCATCACCAAACCCAAGGTGGTTTATAGATTTTCCTATTTTCCTGTAGAATTTTTATAGCTTTTCATTTAAAATTTGTCCGTTGTGAAAACTGATAATGGGAAGCCTCACTGACAAGCAGAGGGGAGGTTTGCAGGAAGAGCTAGCTCTCCGCCCACCCCTTCTGGTCAATGCAGACTTCACCGGAAGGAAGAGAGGGACACCTTACAACGCATAGTATTTTGGCTACTTTATTACCAAGTAGGAAGAGGGAAGATTTTCTGCCTCCCCAACAGCTCAGCCCTTGGGAGATTGTTACAACTCAGCCAATGAGCAGCCATGACAGTTTCCTCCAAGGGTTTTTTGATTAGAACATTTCCCCTTCCTCTATAAGAGAGCCTCCTCTGCTCTGTTCTCTGAACACGCCTGTGGTTTTGCCATAGCTTGCATGTTCTTGGGTTGTACTTCTCAGCTTCTGAAAAAAACCATTTTACTGCTAAAATAACAGACAGCTTTATTTTTAAGGTTAACCTTACTTGGTGTCAGGAGTGGGGTCCAGAGAAGAACCCCCAACCCCAAGCCAGTAGCTCTGAGGCCGGTTCCCTTTTGTTTTATGGATTTTTGTATGTCTGGAGTACAAATCCTTTATCAAATATGTATTTTGCTAATATTTTCTCCCAGTTTTTCTTGTGTTTGGGTTCTCTGAACAAGGTCTTTCAGAGTAGAAATTTTAATTCTATAAAGCCCACATTATTAATTATTTTTCTTTTGTGGATAGGCTTTTGGCTATGCTGCAAGTTTACTGAATTCATTCTTAGATCTAACAGGTGTTTGGTGGAGTGGTGTGGAAATTGGAATTAAAAAATCCCAGTTTCTACTCCAGGTCGTCCCAACACCTAAGGCACAGTGGCTACAGAGGAATCCTCTCAGGTGCCTCCTAGTCACACCTGAACTCCTGCAAGGTGAGCAGCGCCCCACTTCGGGTGAACTGGACCAGGGTGGGCTTGGCCTCTGTGACCCGGTGTGATGGCTTCTCTGCTTTTCCGGTGCAGAACTGACATGGTTGTTTTGCAAAGTAATTTACTTTCCAGTAATTTCAAGCATACAGAAAACTTGCAGTGTCAGTACAAATACTCTTTACACTAAATTCCCCAGCGTCCCACTTTATCATACCCAACACTTCACACAAAATGCTCTTGGCCTCTACCCCAAATAGGGACACGCAGCCCCTGGCAGGGGGCATCTGAGCGCCTGATGCACAGGGGTCCCCAGGTCCCGGTGGGTCCTGGAGGGCAGGGGTGGCCGGCCTGCGCCGCGGCACCGCATGCTCATTGGCCGCGAGGGCCGTCAGTCGGGGGCGGGCAGCCACTGGGCGCAGAGTGCGTAAGTCCTGCGGCTGGGTAGTAGCTGCAGGCGCTGCCGCCGCCTTACTCAAGTCAGTAGCTTCTTGAGGGCCGCCAGGAGAACCGTCTTCCGCAGCGCTCTCCGTGCTTCGGGCCGGCGTCCCGTCCGCGCAGCGGGCAGCGGAGACCAGATGTGGATGGGCCCGCGAAGTTGTGGGCCCTCGCTCTGCTTGGCTGCACCTTCCTCCCGGCGCGCCTGCGGTGGCGGCACCGACCTCGCCCCCAGCCTCGGGTCGCCTCCCCGCGCCGGCTGGGCTCCCGGCTCCGCATTCGCTCCTTCTCGGCGCTCCCGCGGAGGGCGGCGATCGGCCCGGACTGGGAGCCGCTGGCCCGGTCGGACTTCAGAGACCTCGGCCGAGAAGCGGCTCCCGCTCCCACGGATCTGCGGTGGAGGGACCGGAGCGGGCCCCGCTTCAGGGGTGAAGACAGCGACGGCTCTGCGGGCTGGAAGGTACGTGGCCGCGGGGCACGGCCGGACCCGGACGGGGCGCGGGGACCCCTGCCTCGGCCTGAGGGGGCGGCCGTGCGAGTGGCTCGGCGGGCAGCGCGGGGCGCGGCCGGGGGCCGGGAGTCGGCGCGCTCCGCCGGAGGGGCCGCCCGGGAAGGGAGGGTGAGGAGCGGGTGCGCCCGGGGCGGACGTCCGAGCGGCCGGCGAAGTTCGCCGTGGAGGGGGGAGGGGGGCCCGCCGGAGCCGCTGCTCCCCCGTCCGTGCCCGGGTGGTGAGGGCGGCTGCTCTGCGCCTCGCGGCGCGCGTCCGCCCGGCCCGGGGCCGCCCCGCCAACCTGCTCCCGCTGCTCTGGTCGGGGCCGCAGGCGGAGGGGACGGGACGCGCCGCGCAGACGGTGAGGCCGGTGGGCGTTGTGCCGTGTGTGGATTTTCTCGGCGGGGGCCTCGAGGGCGAGGGCCGGGCGAGCTGAGGTTCAAGTGTGACCCGCGGCGGGGCGGCCGGGGAGAGGCTGCCCGGAGGCAGCGCCTTTAGAATTAAAATTTTTTTTCATGACGTACCTCCCGTATTTTTAATTTGTGAATGAAGTTTCTTTGATTTGGGGACTGACAGTGCAATTTTTTGTATTTAGCAATTCATCTTTGTGTCTTTTCGGTTTGTAATCTGCAGCTGAGTAATTTGATTAGCCACAGAGATTCTGACACGGGGACCGAGGGTAGTCAGAGTAGGGTGGGGGCCTCCGGAAAAAGAGCCCCCGCCAGAACTCCGTGTTAAACAATTAAGCCAAGTCAGTCACATTAATTCTCTAGAGTAGAATATCCAAGTGGGAGTCTAAGCATTCTTCAGTGAAGATTAGTTAAAACTAAAAAGCCAGGAGTAACCTGACCTGGAATGTTTGAAGGGATATCCCCCAGATAAGAAAATACCTTAGCACAGCCAATTGTGTTTATTGTGTCAATTAAATGAGGCTTTTGTGAAATTTACTTTAGCGTGCTAAAAGGCCTTGTTTATCTTTAACTTTGCCCAGATGCTGCTTTTCCTTCTCCAGCCCCTAATCAAGTCATGTACAACCTGGGCAATTAGTATGGCAAGTGAGCCCAGCTGCCAACAATATAGTAAAAGGCAGGAAGGATCCCATCTTAAAGATAAGATTGCATTTTAACACTCAGGTCGTTAGGAAGTAAGATTCTTAACTTACTCTTTAGCAAACAGACAAGACCTCAGCCCACCTTTGGAGAACTGTCCGGAGGTTTGGAGGAGGAGGGGGAGAGGGGTGGGTGGGGGGTGGGGGCTGAGCAGCGTTCAGAGGGTGTCGCGAGATCAGGAAGGCTGGGTGCTCTGTTTACAGGTGCTGCTGCAAGGGCAGCCCGCGCGTGTGGGGCAGCCCGCGCGTGTGTGCCAGTCCCTCAGTCCCAGAACTGAGTCACCTCCTGTGTGCAAAACCATTGTTCATACTAGAGTCTTTATTGTGTACAAGAATCCCCTACAGGATCCCTGAGAATGGCGAGCTCCTCCCATTCCATTCCCCTCAGTAAGGGTGAAAATAAGGTTGACAGGTCACACTCCCAAACACCCCGACTTAGAGCACCCACTGTGTGCCTGTGAGAAGCCCCAGGACGGCGAAGTGTGCAGCTCTGTAAGGCATTGGGAGCATGGGGGCAGTGTACGCGTGCGTGTCGGCCCTCAGGTGTCTGAGCCCTGCTGGGTTCCTGACAGGCTGTGTGGCCTTCGCTCAGTCCCTTTTCTTCTTTGAGCTAGTGACTAAGTTGGACTAGATGGTCTCTGCAGCCCCTGCCTGCCCCGACTCTTTCAGAAGTGTGTTTGACAGAAGTTTCACAGAAGTGGTGAGGGCTTGCAGAGATTGGAATTGACATGCGGAAAGAGTTCAGCCTTCCTCGGGGACCGTGGTCTAGAAAAGGCCTGGACAGCTCAAAGGGCATATGTCTACTGTAAAGAAATGGGAGGCAGAATCTAAGGCTGGGGATCAGCGCCCACCTCTGAGAGCCAGACAGTAGGTGTGAATGTACTTGTGAGTGGTTGAGTGCTGTGCCAACATTACTGAAACATTGTTGCTGTTGTGAAAGTCCCTCAGCCTCCCTACAATTTACACCTTTCTTCCTTCTGCCTCTTGGCTGTGCTGAGGCCCCCAGGAAGGAAACACACGGACTGGGGATGTGGAAGCTACAGGAGGGCTGATGGCAGGGATGAGCACATGAGCAGGTTTTGGCATAAGCGCCCCTGCACTCCTAGTAAAGGCAAAGCCAGGCGGAAGGAGTTCTGTAGGGAACCCCTGGCTTCCAGTCCAATATGAAGGAGACAACGTCTCCACCCACCCGATCCCAACAAAATACTGCAGACCCCTCCTCCTCTCAGGGCCTGGAAGGGCAGGCAGGAAATGGACAGGGCTTGTGCTTGGCTCTTCGGGCACTAAGATTGTGATCTGTAGAGCAGTTCGTACCTGTTAACTGACTCCTGGTCAAGTTTGCAAAGTGCATACACACTCACTAGGGAAGAAAAACAGGAAGAGAAAGGAGGCACCTCTAATGCCCCTCAGGCCTGCGTTCCCACCTCTCACATCATACATCTAAGGCAAAGAGCACTGCCCCCAAGTCCACCACCTCCCTGAAAATTGCCAAATATCACCCTGTCTGGTCCCCAGTATAAAAATCCATACCTAACCTTCCCAGACTTGTGGAAACAATGTCCTCCTTAGACAAAACAAGGGTGACAATAACTGAACTTCAAAAGCGTGGTAACTGACACCTCACTTCAGGAGGCTGCCTCCAGAGCATTCTTAGGAATCTGGACTTCCCAGGAATCTGTTGGTACTCAGAATGTTCTAGGGCTCTTACCATCTCCCCTGCTGCTGCAGGCTTTTCTAGCATACTTCCTTCACAGCTCTTGTCATGATGTGCCATAACTCTTAACAGTCAGTTATTGGACTGTGTGTTTGGTGTCCACCTGCCTGCCTGCCTACAAGCTTCTGGAAGGCTGGGAATGGATCTGTGTGGTTGCTCTGCTGGCGCATAGTAGAAGCTCACTTACAGTGGTTGGTTCAGTTAGTTAATTAGTAATATGAAAGACACTTTATGGTGCACCCCAAATTAATTAATTGAAATTTTTTTTGACTTACATCAACACAAATTTATTATCTTACAGTTCTGTAGGTTAGAAGTCCAACGCAAGTCTTACTCAAAAAAAAGTAAGGTGTCAACAGACTGTCCTGTTTTCTGGAAACTTTAAGAGAAAATCCATTTTCTTACCTTTTCCAGCTTCTAGAGGCTGCCTGCATTCCTTAGCTTATGGCCCTTTCCCAACACCACTAAAGAAGGCTGGACAAGTTCTCAAGTCACAGAGCTCCCTGACCTCCTCCTCTGCCTCCCTTTTACACTTTCTTAAAATTTTGTTGTCATCAATCTACAATTACATGAAAAACATTATGTTTACCAGGCACCCCCCTTCACCAAGGCCCCCCTCCACCCCATTACAGTCACTGTCCATCAGCATAGTAAGATGGTGTAGAATCACTATGTATCTTCTGTTTTGCAGAGCCCTCCCCATGCCACCACCCCCACTGTTATACATGCTAATCGTAAGGCCCCCTTTCTTCTTCCCCACCCTTATTCCTCCCTTCCCATCCACCCTCCCCTTATTGTTTTATGGTGTAAAAATGCAGTTAGTAAAACTGCTTTTCCTACTGACTTCATTTGAAATCTCAGCCAAAATTCTCTCCTCAGGATTAATATTTAAAATGGGAATTACTGAAATGATTTAGTATAGATATTTTTTTGACATGTAGACACTGAGTATGTGCATTGGTTTTTTCCATAACCCTGTCATAACCTCACCTTGACTATGCTTTCATCCTGAATATTGTGATCAGTATCAAGTATAAAAGTGTCTTTGCAATAGCAGCGAAGTACATGTAGTGGCTAAGACCCCAGGTTTTAGAGAGAGACAGTCCTGTGTTCAAATCACACCTTTCTGCTCCTTATTGCCAGTGCACCTCAGGAAATGATTTAACCTCGGCCTGTGGTTCTCTCAATGGTAATTTAGGGACAGTGAAACCCACCTTACTAGGTCAAATGATTATGAAGATTAAAGTAAACAACACATTCAAAATGCCTCGGACAGAGCACGGTGCTTGGACTGTGGGGTGTGACTGTCATCCGTGATGGGGGCAAGAGCAGTGCTTGTGTCCATGGCACCCATTGTGTGAGGTCATCGTATGCCATGATTCCGAGCCTGGCTCCACAGCATAAAGGGCGGTCAGGACTGCTGGCTCTGGCTGCAGAAGTGCACAGAGTGGTTCAGGCTGAATCCTGCTCTAAGGTTCTTTTAAGGAAGAAGGAACACTAAAAAAATTTTCTTAACCTTCACACCAAAGGAATTCTCTCTCAAAAAAGAAGTATAAGATAATTTAAAAATTGTTTTAGAAAGGTTATTTTGAAAGAATGCTTTTCCTATGTCTGGACATACTTCTTGGGACTCTAAATAAGGTCACATAAACAGTGTATTTGTTTAGATTTCCTTATGGAGGACAACCAGCTCTTGATTATTACCTATGCACTAAGCAGGCTTATGCCTGTAGTACACTAGCGTTATGCTGGTGTATGTGTTTCCACGAGGAGACTTATAGTGGGAAATCTGAAATATCACAAAAGTAGGCAAAATAATGTACATCATGTACCTATCATCAGCTTTAGAAATTATAATATGAACAATATTGTTTTACATATATTCCCATCTACTACTCCTTTCATAATTTGTTGAAGCAAATCTTAGACATGGTACTTCAACTGTAAATATATCTAAAAGACAAGAATTCTTGTTTTCTATAAAAGTATCACAATGCCATTATCATACTTTAAAATGGTAATTTATTGATATCATCAAATATCAGACATTGTTGAAAGTTTTCATTGTTTAAATTCTTAACTCTCAGAATTTCCTGAACAGTTTGTCTATTTGAATCAAAATCTAGGTAAGATTCAAATATTGGGCATGTTTGATACATCCTTTAAGGCCCCTTTAGTCTTCTCACAGTGTTTTCACTTCTTGAAATATATTTGTTGAATAAACTGGGTAATTTGTAGAATTCCCTACCCAGTTTATTCAACATTTGTATCTGACATGCTCTCTGACAATCTAGGTCAGTCGGTTCAGTAAATGTGCTATTGAAATGTGGCATGAGGTCCTTGAATTTTAAGTTTAAATGGCTGCTGAATAAAGATCCTTGATATTGTCATACAGTTTTTATGTGTTAGGTAGAACTGCATGAAATTGCCTATTTTGTAAGTAAAAAATGATGACATATTTGCAATTTTATATAGTTCGACCTAATGGACAACTATAGAACCTCAGAAAAGGAACTTGCAATACTTGTAACATGTTCTAAATCTTCCCTGAAATTATATATTAAAAGCTTTTTATTTTTTAGGAGAAAGAAATCAGAAGACAACAAGCTGTTCTTCTGAAGCATCAGGTCTGTTAAACAATTGTTGAAATGTACATTTTATGATTTTTCTTTAATCTTAATTTGGGGAGAATCTTGAAAATATATTCTTAAAAATTTCCATTATGATTCCCCCTTAAGTTTTCCCTTCATCTTGCAGTTATTGCCTTGCTTTGGTATTGGTGTCTTTTGGGGGTTAAAAATTGGTTTCATGACTATGTGATTTCTGTTTCATAATGTTGTGCCAACTCTTTCTACCAGGAGGTGGAGAGGCATAGACTAGATATGGTATGGGTATGTTTATTTTTGTACATCTAACACCGCATTGTGATTTGGTTGTGATGTGGTTGTCATAGCAATGCATAAAGTATAGCACTGCTGCTGTCATATTACATACTGCTGCATGGCTTTACAGCACAGTGCATTGCATACATCTGCTTGTCTGTCTATAAGTATGATCTGTCCCCAAGGTTTTCAGTTGAATTGTGTAAGTCTTATTGAAGGCCGCTGTTCGAAAATTTGTGTTACTGATGTCAAAATGAAAGTTGGGTAACTGTACAATCAGGTACAATTATGACCCATATTCTCTCATCTTTCCTGATGCCAAACTGCCATTGAATAAAATAGGAATTTTCAGTTAGGTTGATGATAGAATATGAAATAGATTCGTGTTTAATAGCTAAATTTTAGAAGTGATACTAGAAATATCTCTTTGTGGGTACTAAAAAGAATTGATTAGATGTTACAACTTAGATTTTTGAATTTTGAAATGAAATGAGATGATCAAACTAAGCTACTGGTAGTGCTTATCTTATTTTCATACTGTGCCTTTTAGATGCCCTTATGGCCAATGGTGCAGCTTTTATGGCTTTAAGTAGTGCATCAAGTGGCAGACATCAGTAAATAGGAGTATCCCGTTTCATTGGTATTGGTATATGAACCACATCTAAGCAAAGAGCAGAGAAAAGGAACAACGGAGGAAAACCATTTGGGTCACTTGTCAAAACAACCCAGTTGTACCTCTGTTAAGGAACCGAAACAAGAGGAGGCTGAGTATGTGACTTTTGCCGGTATTATTTCTGTTCCCCTGTCCTATATGTTCATAACATCCCATTGTATTTGTTTAGAACGGTTCCACCATACTACAGGTGACTTTCTGACCGTTTGTGTAAATAGGAATTTTTCTATGTAATGTCAACTCTGTACTATAAGTACATGTATTCTTTCATCTTTTTTATGAATTGATTTGCATTGTATTTACTTGAAAGAGAATGAAAGCTAAACTTTTACTAAATATGGATAACTCTGAAGCATGGATGTTGATTTGAAAGATTATTTTCTCTAGGATGATCCTTGCCTACATGGTAACTCGCCTCAGTGAAGAGTTGAGAAAAGGAAAAATGGAGAAAAACATTTTTGACTTGTCCAAACTACCAACTTTTGGTTCCGTTAAGACACCAAAATGAGAGGAGGCTGAGTATGTGACTTTTTGCTGGTATTATTTCTGTTCCCCTGTCCTATATGTTCACAACATCCCCTTGTATTTGTTTAGAAAGGTTCCACTGTACTACAGGTGACTTTCTGACCGTTTGTGTAAATAGGAATTTTCTTATGTAATGTCAACTCTGTACTATAAGTAAATGTATTCTTTCATCTTTTCCATGAATTACTTTGCATTGTCTTTACTTGAAAGAGAATGAAAGCTAAACTTTTTCAAAGGATGGATAACTCTGAAGCATGGATGTTGATTTTAAACATTTTCTCTAGTACCAACCTTAATGAAATGGAAACTCATCTAAGCAAAGACCAGACAAAAAGAAAAATAGAGGAAAACACCTCTGGTAACTCATCAGAACCAAGCTTTACTTGTGCTAAGAAAGTGAAATGAGATGACTTTAAGGACCTGTGCAGGTATTATTTCTGTTCCCCTGTCCTGTATGTTCATAACATCCCACTGTATTTGTTTAGAAACCTTTCACCATATTACAGGTGACTTTTTGACAGTTTGTGTAAATAAGAATTCTCCTATGTAATGTAAACTCTGTACTGTAAGTAAATGCATTCTTTTGTCTTTTTATGAATTAAATTTACATTGTTTACTTGAAAGAGAATAAAAGCTAAACTTTTACTAAAGATAGATAACTCTAAAACATCGATACTGATTTCAAACATTATTTTCTCCAGTATGATCCTTACCAAAATAGAAAATCATGAGGATGCATGGCCTTTTCATCTTCCTGTAAATTTGAACTTTGTTCCTGGTTATATCAGTTATTAAGAAGCCTATGGATTTTTCCACAATCAGAGAGAAATTAATTAGTGGACAGTAAGTACATCATTTCTGTTCAGTGTTTATTGAATGTTTGTTATGTGCTCAGTACTCTTATAGTGAGCCAAGAATACATCAATTACAAGCCCTGCCTTTAGAGACAGGATATATATGTGTGGTTAAGGTAGTATGATACGGAAGACTAGTCAATTAAAATGATATCAGTAATTAGAAATAGTGTAATAAAGCTGTTTTGACATTGGAAGGCCACCAAACCTAGGCTGGGAGTTAAGGAAAAGTATCAGGGAAGCCTCCCAAAGTGACTAAGTGACATGTAAGCTGGAGCTTATATTGTGCATCGTTGGGATATCAATACCATTTCATGTGCATTTCACCAAAATTGATTTCATAATATTTTCAGATTATTATAAGATAGATCGTTGGAAATTTTAAATAATGAAAGCTTTACAATGAATCATAGATTACAAAAAAGGCATTTGTTAAAAGTAGAAGAAAACTATTATTTGCCCCTGTCCCTACCATATTGTCTTTATGATCCTATCCGAAGGGTAAAATGGCTTCCTGGTTGCAGTTAATGATTTTTGTTAAAACCACTTCAGACTCCTGCCAGGGAGTGACCACCGTCAGTGGGCTTTAGTTGGTTCTGGATACTGGACTCATGTGGAACCACAGGAAGGAATGAGGCTGTTTGTTTACAGAACAAACCCACATGAAGCATTTCACGTGAGAATGGCCAGGAGCCGTGGCGCTGCACGGGCCTCTGCTCCACTCTCCCCGCTCCCTTTATTCCTATATACTGCTTTCGGTTAATGTAGCTTGTGCCCATAACTGCAGGCAAATTCACCAGTAATTCTTGAGAAAAAAGGAAATTTACATGAAAAATAACCATAAAATGTATTTTGATTACATTCTTACTGTGTTTTTTAAAAGCATTATTTAACAGTGTATTATTTGATCCCTCCTGGATATTCCTTGGAAGAAAATGACCGTGTTCTATACTTTATATTCAATTTAGAAGTGTTGAGTAGAATTTAATTCATTGATGACCAATATTCTTCTCATATGTATCAAAGGATTTAATAAATTGACCAAATGTAAGTTATTTGTTTGTAGGCTGAAATGCCAGTCTTTCAAAAGATTCTATTTACTTTTTAAAAAATTAAAATTCAGAAAACATCTAAGACTGTTAAAATATTGGTTCTAATGTGAACCAAACAGCAGAGGCTGGTGTCTGGATAGGAACTAGTTCTTTTGCTCAGATGCTCAGGTGGGCAGCACATGGCCAGGACAGACTGACACAGGAAGGCTTTACCAGTGTTTAAATCAACTCTTGACTTTATCTTCTGCAATTCTCCAGTCCCTGGTGGAGGATGAACTTCAGCCTCAAAATCCCCAAAACACACAGGTTCAAACATTAAAACAGAGCTTAGACATCAAAAATTGGAGCTCCCTTTTGAGAACGAGTCCTGGTGAATGGAGGAGGAACATAGCAGAGGGAGGCAGGCGGAGGGGAGCAGTTCTGTATGATCCCATTTATGACGCCAGCTGTGTCGGAGGCAAAATTCAGTGGATTCAAGCTCCTCTAACTTCAGGTTGTTCGATCAAGCCCAAACTGAGCTGGAAACAAAACTCACTACAGTTTCTCAAATATTTAAATCAGAAATTTATAGAACAGAGGGGAGGAGGTGCCTAGTTTAATGAGTCTGGGTTCCATCAGCTACCCTGTCCTGTGAAGGGACGGCAGAGGCGTGAGCACCGCACTCACCACACCTAGAATCTCACCGAGAATCCTTTCCTGGATTCCAGTCTCCCTGACATTAAATCATTAACCGTTTCTTGTAGTAAGGAAGACTAAAGAGCGAAATATTTCTCAAAGCAACATTAAAATATTTTATAAAAACTATTCTCATATGTTGTGATTCTATTTTTATGAAATACCCAGAATAAGTTAATCCATAGAGACAGAAAAACAGATTAGTTGTTTCCAGGGACTAGGATAGGGAGGAATGGAGAGTAACTGTTTAATGGGTTGGGCATGAGGTTTCACTTTAGGGTAATGGCAATGTTTTGAAACTAAATAGAGGTGGTGGTAGTAGAATGTGTGGAATATACCAAGTGCCACTGAATTATCTACCTTAAAATGGCCACTTTTATGTTCTGTGAATGTCACCTGAATAAAAATAATTCCCAGAAGAATAGGAAAATGGGTGAGGTTACTTAAGTACTGACTTAATTCTCTTATTATTGCATATATCATAATGAGAGAGTGAAAAAGACTATACAAGGTATTTGATGAAAGAAATAGTTCCACTTTTACCAGGTCTCAGAGCTCCAGTGTGTACTTCATAGGTATTTCTAAAAGGTAAATTAGTGTTCAGCTTATACATCATATATTAGAATTAATTTAAGTTTGGATATCCAAAAGCCCTCCTTCAAAATGTATTGAGTTGGCTTGAAACAAGGCAGTCCTTTTATACCAAAAACTTAGGCAGGTGGCATTCACCATTCTGTCTTCTCTGCTCTTACAGAGAAAGAGAATCAGGTTTATCGCCCCAAAAAAGCACAGACACCACAGTGCTTCCAATGGAAGGGCAGATCCTTGTAGTGTTTCTCTGTGAAGGGATAACACGTGCTGTTTTGTTGGGTTCATCATAATCCATTGCTTGAGAAAAGAGCACGGTTGAAAAGAGAAGAGAAAGAGGAAATGGGGAAGATTTAACACGGAGTGGCATGTCCTGGGATGTACGTGAAGGCTCCAGGGCAGCTGTAATGTGTATCGTGCATAGGAGGCATTGACATTATTTCTAAAGAAACAGTTGTTTTGAATGTGGGTCATAGGGTACTACAAGTGTTACAATTGGTCAGAAAAGTTAAACTAGTCAAGTGGGATGAGTCCTGGGATGGAATTGTGATTCAAGTCAAACCAGAAATTGGATGGGGGAAGAAATGCTAGTTAGTTGAAATATATCTTGATCTTCTGAGAAATCTATTTTTTTCCATTTAACCTGTCTATATCCTTTATAGTCCAGAACACATGAAAGTTTTAAAATGTTCCATTTGTAAGAGGATATAAGGTGTTTTATTTCTGCTTAAATGCAATTATCTTTTTTTTCTTTTACCTTTCAGTTTTACTTTTTATTTTACCTTTTATTATCATTTCATGTGTTTACAAAACAAAGCCACCCTACAAAAGAACCTCTAAATCATGTGTTTTCTTTCAGGTATCCAAACCTGGAAGCCTTTGCTGTTGATGTCAGGCTTGTTTTTGACAACTGTGAAGCATTTAATCAAGATGATTCTGATACAGGCAGAGGTGGCCACAGTATGAGGAAGTATTTTGAGAAAAAGTGGACAGATACTCTCAAAGTGAGCCGAAGCTACAATAATCTTTTTTTCCTTTTCAATAAGGATGAATAAGACCAGCAATGTCAACTATATTTTACATAAATGTGCAAGGCACACGCATAATGACTTTTTTCTTAGTAAAAGTATCACACACAAAAACAGTATCAGAAGAATGATACCATTTTAAAGGCTTCACTCCTACAATAACCAAGGCCCTTGGTTATTGGTTTGTGTGATTTATCAGCTAACTGAGGTAGAACAGGGAAGCACACCCGAAGAATTTTCAAAGGTAAGGGTGTTACAGAGTAACAGCAATTAAAATATATCAAATCGCACTGAACATTCAACACCAGAGCTCTAATGTGGGAGATGGTTCTCCTTTCCCGCTCAATAAATATCTACTTTTCCTTTTTTTATTTTTTAGTGAATGTATTTAACTTTATGAATTATTCATGATGAAACCACAATAAATATCTACTTTTCCTTTTTTTATTTTTTAGTGAATGTATTTAAGTTTATGAATTATTCATGATGAAACCACATTCAGAATCTTTGTTTTCTGTGAAAAGGAGAAACTAGAAAATTGCTTTAAATCTTGAAAATACAAGGAATGTTTTAGGAGGAATGTCTCTGAGCAGGACGGACCCCTCGTGGCCAGGCCTTTCCTCAGGTGTCCCGGCCCTCCTAGTGCTGAGTGGCCCTGGGCCTGCCCTGGTGGTGGCCCCACAGTGGGTGGGCGTGGATTCTCAGGGAAGGAGCACACCGACCCAGGGCACCAGGAGCCAGGCTGGCTGTTTCCTGCCTCCTCCCAGTCTGCTCCCTGGGATGTCCATGGGGCAACTAGCCCTGTCACTGTGCCCCCCATGCCTGCTGAGCCCCCCCAGACCAGACAGGTCTTTGGGGTTGCCAGTGGGTTGAGGTCTCCACACCTCTCTGGGGCCTTGTCTCACTGTGGCTGCAGGAGTTATGGGGTCAGCCGAGGTCAACCACTCCTGCCCAACCACCACCTTCTCTGCCCCTTCCACTTAGGCCCATGAGCTCCCACCTTCACCCCACCTAGTCCCCTGTCCCTCCCCTCCCCCTTCCCTCCTTTCACCCTCTGTTCCCCCAATGCCCATGGGGGTCCTGTGCTCATGGGGAGTCCTGCCCATGGGCCTCTGTTCTTACGGGGGACCCTCTGCTCATGGGGCCCTGTGCTCACGGGCCGTGTTTTCATGGGGGGCTCATGTGCCTCAGCAGCTTGTTTGGGGAGTGTGGCTTTGTCTTTTGTTCAGACTTTAATACCCCTGGTTGCCTGACCTGGGGTTGGGGAGGCATGTGTGCCACTCCAGTCCCCATCTGCAGCCCCACATCCCCGCGTTGTCCCCCTGTCCCAGGTCTGAGGCCTTGATTTGGGGAGCAGCTCTGGTGCGGTGAACAGTGGGAAGAACTCTGGGCCCTTGGTACACCTCTGTGCGAGTTGGGGCCATTGCAGGCTCATCAGAGGCTCGTGGGGGCCGGCTGGTGTGCAGAGCCGGGGGTCACCCATATCAAGCAGCTGGTCCATTTCAGGGTTTTTAGCATCTCTTCCAGGTCGGGCCCCCTCCAACTCAGCCAAGCCCCTCTCCTGCATTTGCCTTGATTTGGGGCTGGATCACACATGGCAGTGGGCTCCTGGCAAAGACACTCTCTGGGTACACCTTCCATGTGTCCTGCTCTCCCCACTCCAGGTGCTGGTGTTCAGCAAAATCCACAGACCTTTCCTCTGAAATCCTTAGAGCTTCTGCCCCAGACAGTAAAGCCACGTTACAGTAAGGTTTGTTTCCACATTTACTAGGAAGAAAAAGTACAGTGTGAATTTGGCCATAAAGAAAGAGTATTTTTAATTGTGGTAAAAAGCATGGAACACAAAATGTACCCTCCCAACAGTATTTAAGCACATTTTAGGACCATTGACTGTATCCCACTGTTGGGGAACAGATCTCCAGAGCATTGTCATCTAGTAGAGCTGAACTCTGTCCCTATGGAACTGCTCCCCACTCCCCTCCCCAGACCCTGGCAACCAGCCCCTGCTTTTGTTTCCATGATTTTGATGACGGCAGGTATCCCCTATGAATGGAATCATACAGGACTTGTCCCTCTGTGTCCAGCTTGTTACACTCAGCATTATGTCCTCATGTTCTGACATGTGACGGGATTTCTTTAAGGCCGAACAGTGTTCCGCTGTGGTTGGGCCATGTTTCCTTTGCCCATTTGCCAGCGGGCACTTGTGTTGCTTCCACCGCTTGGCCACCACTGTGAATAATGCTGCAGTGAACACGGCTGTGCAGATGCGTCTGAGATCCCGCTTCCAGTTCTTTTGGACATGTACCCAGAAGTCTCATTGCTGGGTGATGATGGTAATTGTATGTTCAGTGTTTTGAGGATTTCCCGTACTGTCTTCCACAGCAGCTGCACCATTTTACATTCCTGCCAGCAGTGCACACGGCCTCCAGTTTTTCAACCTACACTTGTCTTTTGGTTTTTGATAGTGGTTATCCTACTGGGTGGAAGACAGCATCTCACGTAGTTTTGGTTTGCTTTTCTGTCATGATGACAGGTGTTAGCACCTTTTTATACGTCTGTTGGCCAACTGTGCTTCTCATTGGAGAAATGTCTCTCTGATCCTTTGTCCACATTACAGGTAGGCTGCCTGGGCTCCCCGCGTCTCCTGTGAGTCTACTTCCCACTGAGCGGCTTGTTTCCAATGTGCAGAGCTTCTCAGTTCACTGTGACCTCCTTTGTCTAGTGTTGCTTGTGCTTAAAAGTCCTTTTGATCACCTGAGATAAAGGCAGGTGTGACTGCACCAACTCCATCACATTCATCCCAAAGGAATCGACACCATTAGTTAGCTAAGAATGCCTTATCAAGCATGAACATACAATGTTTGCTGAGAATTTTTGTTGATGTTTATTTTGACATAATGATAGGCTTTTAGACGGGCAACAATAGGTCACCAACAGATCTTAGGCATCGTCCATTCACAGTCCCCAAGTCTCAGCATTCTATGTTATCTTTTTGCTGCATCAGAGCACAGAGGAGGGCGTGCTGTTTCTCTGGCTATGTTTTCATGTCTGCAATAACACATTACATAAGCCAGATGGCTTCTAACAGCAGGGATTTATCTTCTTTCAGTTCTAGAGAGCACACGTCCAAACTCGAGGTGTGGGCAGGGCCACGCTCCCTCTGCCGGCTCCAGGGGAGGCTCCTTCTGGCTTCCAGCTCCTGGGGGGCTCCAGGTGGCCCTGTGAATGTGGCCACATCCCTCTTGTCTCTGCCTCTGTGTCCACATGGTTTCTCCTCTCTGGGTCTCTCCTTTTCTGACTCCTTTAAGGGTACCAGTCACTAGATTACTGGCCACCCTCATCCAGGATGACCTCACCTCAGATTTTGCAGTTAATCCCATCTGCAAACACCCTTTTCGCAAATAAGATCCCATTCACATGTTCTGGGTGAATATCTTTTTGGGGTCCAGAAAATCACCCTTTATTTTAGGAGATGACCAGGGCCCTATATTGACTGGCACTGCCAGCAACTGTGTGGGATGGGGGTGGGGGCAGAATGAAGACCCTGGCAGCACCTTTGATGGGAGGGATCAAGGCTGGGCTCAGTCAGAAAGTGACTTTCTACCTTGAGGCTCATGAAAGCACTTAGGCCACCCTTTCAGCAAAAGGGATCTAGCGCTGAGTCCAGAGTAGTTACCTCAGAAAGCATCTTATGGAATCTTGCCATTAATGGCATTATGGCATCAATAATTACAGGTATAGAAGAATCAGTCGCTGGACAAAATGACAGCACTGTCACTTTAGGCTCAGCAAGGCTGAAGCAGGAGTGTTTGAAGCCGGAAAGCTTGGACAATTGATAAAGATGGTTGTCAAGGAAAGGGAGCCCAGGCCTGTTAAGGTTGTCAAGGAAACCTCTCAGAGCAGAAGGCAGGAATTGGGGAGCTGGACTCCCTGTGGTCCTCCTAAAGTTGTCGCTGTTTTTAAGCAACATTATCTGAATGATGATCTGAGAGTCATTTTCAGTGTGGGCTCTGGTTTCAGAACTGCAGGTTCAATCAAGCCTTATTTTCTGTTACAGTTGGAGACAGGTTGCAAAGCACCTTTCTTTTTAGGGCCAAAGGCTGCTACTGCAACAGAGTGTGCCAGCACAGGAGGGGCTGAGAGGTCAAGGACCACTCCCTCCACACGAGCGCCTGGGGCAGGTGGGTCTCAGAGTCCTGCTGCATCCATCTTGTTTTTCCTTCTTCCTCCAGGCTGGAGGGTTCCGGCCAGCAGGGGGTATAGGGCTGCCAGCGTGACCATGTGAGAACTGCATCCTTCATCCTAAGACCTGGGCTGGCAGAGGCCCTCATCAAGCCCACCCACTTCCTTATAGGAAACCTAGAGACATGGTGCCCACCCTGTTGGTGGGGATGGGCTGGGAAGTGCAGTGTAGACACCAGCAGAAAAATGGAAACAGGCTCTGGCCAGCAGCTGCAAGGCTCCCCCACAATGGGATCACCTGGATGCACATGCAGTCTTGGGCCCTGTGAGCTACATACTACTATGGACTCCAATGTTCATTGCTCTGGAAATCCAGTTTTCCAGGACACTGGCAAAACAGGAGTCATGATTTTTTGGGTCCATGCAGATCCAAGCAGACACTGGATGCCAGGTGGCACAGGCTTCAGGAGTTAGCAGGGGATGTTCCATATGCTGAGCAGCAGTTTAATGAGCTCCCCTTTATGTCTCCGTTCTTTCTTACTCCCTGCTGCCTGCAAGGCAGCTGTCATTCCCTGATACTCAGGTTTTAATGAATTCCTTCCTCACCTCGTACTCTGACTTCCTTGCATCTGAATTCCTCCCTAACAGGACTGACAGATAAAGCCTGCATTAACATCCAGGAGTTGGTGTTACAAAGTACCACAAACATAGGAAATCAGTGCCTCACTAAAGCGTGAACTGGAGGCATTGGCAGGATGGGGCTTTCTAAGGGCTTGCAGGGAGAAGTGTGGGTGCCTCTGTGCTCCCTGTGGGATCCCCGGGTGTTCCTGGGCCTATAGAGGGTCATCTCATTGAGTCCCCTCCATTATCCTCCCCGTATATTTGTCTGTGTGTGATGGGTGGAGGCCAGACTCCAGCACGGCTGGGACTAGAGCACCCAGGCTCCGAGCACTTTGTTGCCATTCCCTGGAGGACCGGGAAGAGCACACTGGGGTGCACCCTCCGGTGTTGTGGTGTAACTGCAAAGACAGGGCTCTCGAGTAGCTTAAGCAAGGCGTGAATGTGCTAAAGGGGCCACGGACACCTGGAGAAGCAGGGAACCATGCAGAGCCGAAAGGAAGTGCTAATCTATGCCTGGAGCTGGGGGCACCAGCTGGGGCACCGGGCCTCCTCCGCCTGCTCCTTTTCTGCTTGGTCCTCACTGCAGAGCGTGTGCACACTGTTCGTGCAGCCATTGCAGGGACCGCGCACCTGGGGCTGCCTTGCAGAACACGGAGGGTTTGGCGGGGCTGGACGGGACATCATCTTGCAGAGTCGGGTTTGGGGGATGGAGAGTGCGGGGCTGGTGGTGGGTGCAAAACGCCGAAAGTGCTTATGCCGCCGAACGGAGCCACTAGACATGGTCAACAGGGTAGACAGTTAAATGTCAGCACCATAAGCAGAAATTGCTCCTTGCTCGCTCTGGAGAATGACGGTACCCTAATGTCAGGCTCGGGCGCGAAGTTTGAGGGGTGAGGACATGGCGTGAGCCACGTCCCCGGAGCCACGCCTGTGGGGTCGAGATGCGCTTGCGGGCCTGTGAGTGGACGAGCGGGAACCTGCACATCAGGTCTCTAGTGAGCCGCCAGCCCTTCTCCATCTTTTTCCGTTACTTCCCATTTCTCTCCGCCATTCTCCGTCTTTTTCCGTCAGTCTTCGTCGTCCCTCGCCTCTCCCCGTCAATCTCCGCCTCTTTCCGTCAGTTTCCGTCCCTGTCCGTCATTCCCAGTCTCTTCGCTATTCTCCGTCTCTTTGCGTCAGTCTTCGTCATTCCCCGGCTCTCCCCGTCAATCTCCGTCTCTCCGTCAATCTCCGCCTCTCTCCGTCAATTTTCGTCCCTGTCCGTCATTCCCCGTCTCTCTCCGCCATTCTCCGTCTCTTTCCGTCAGTCTTCGTCGTCCCTCGCCTCTTCCCGTCAATCTCCGCCTCTCTCCGTCAATTTTCGCCCCTGTCCGTCATTCCCCATCTCTCTCCGCTATTCTCCGTGTCTTTCCGTCAGTCTTCGTCATCCCCCGCCTCTCCTCGCCAATCTCCGTCTCCGTCAATTTCCGCCTCTGTCCGTCTCTCCCCGCGCAGGTCCGCCGGTGGTTGTGGCTCTCCGTAGATTCCTGCGTTCACAGGCGCACGGTTCGCTCTGCTCCTGGCGCGTCCTGCCTCTGTGCTGAGGCGCAGCAGCTCGTAGCCGGGTCAGCCGCCCATTGCTGTCTGCGTGTCTGTCCCTTGTGCCCTGCAGCCTCCCCCCGGGGGCTCCCTTCCGGTCCGTCCCCGCGCCGCGCGGGGCTCCGTTATCTGCCGGCCCCCCGGGAGGGGCTCGGCTCGCTCCCTGCCCCTGTCGCCCGCCTGTCGCCGGCGGGCCATTCCCCGTCCTGTCGCTGTGCCGCCTCCCCGCCCACAGCGCCTGGACTCAGGACAACTCCTGCCTTCCTCCTGCGGCTCCCTCACCCTCAGCCCCGTGCTCTTCGCCGGGCTCCTGGACTGCGGGCGCCGGCGGAGCTACCGTCACCAGGGCGGAGGGGAGGGAATTCTAGGGGTCAGGGTTAGGGTGCGGGTTTGGGAGGGGTGCTAGGGTTAGGGTGCGGGTCAGGTAGCAGGTACTGGTCAGGGTACGGGTTAGGGTATCTGTGGGAGCTGCATGTGCTCAGTGGACCACGCAGGGGAGTGTGTGTGTGTGTGAGTCACAGTCTGTGTTGCCAATCTGAAAAGAAACACCTGCAGAGAGGAAACCTAGAGTTTAGTCGGGATTACATAATTTCAGTTTGGAGATCACAGATTCAGGCAGGTACCCAAATAGTGTTCCCAGTTGTAGGGTGAAAACAAGGGGTTCTATGAGAAAAAGGAAGGCGGGCAGTTAGATGAACTAAAAACAGAAAATAACTTTATATGGGTGTCTTAACAAGCCGATCAACTCTGGGTTACATATTGGCCACTGAGTCTATCTTGTGGAAGTCCACGTCCATCACACTTGTCATCAGATGTCTGTCCTCCTGCTGGCTACTCAAACGATGGCTGTTTTGCGCATTCTAAACGTTTTGGCCCAGTTCAGACAAAGGTGGGTGAGGCGGCTTCTCGCCAGCTGCCGCTCCACCTCTGTTCTGACACGGCTCCAGCAGTGTCCGTCTTTCACAATGTTCACGCGCCTAGCTATAAAGATTTGTGTGTGGAGCTTCCCACATCCACACCAAGCTGCAGGTCTCCAGCCTGATCCATGATCGCATAGATCTTGTAACCTTCTCCCCTTGCTTACCGGTAACTTCCGCCTCCAACAGGGAGAAACCTGGCTCCGACTATCTGTCACTTACTTAATCCACTGCTCATCCCAGATTACAGATGGAGTGTTTTCAGGGTCGTCAGCAAGGACCTGCATCGAAATAGCTGATAAAACACAGTCCCCTATCTGTGTACAGTACATTTTCCCTTTAGTCTACAGATTCTGTTCATTTCCCAGTTTCCTTAGGTCTCACCACCAACAGTGAGCTTTCCCCCAGACATTTCTAATACAGTTAGATTCTTTGTTAAATTTTGTATTCCACCCTTGGACACTCTCACATCCTAACTGACTTAATTTGAATAGATTATGATTTAATTGTTGGGCTCTAAGGATCTACGGGTTTAGATAAACACATAGTGGTCAGTGTCCCTCACTGGAGGGTCCCATGGGACACTCCAGACTCCCCACCATGACCTGTTTACCGCCTCCGTAGCTGTGCCTTGTCCAGAGCGTCATGTACACGGGGTCCCACAGTGTGTGGCCTCTTCAGGTTGGCTCCTGTCACTTAGCATCATGCAAGCAGATTCACCCACGTCTCTGCACGGGTTGGCGGTTCCTTCCTTTCTGTTGCTGAATAGTTTCCATTCCTGATGTAAGGGAGGCAGAATATCCCCGCTGCCCTTCTCGGTTCCTGCCTGAGCAGCTCCTCCGCCTGCCCACAGTAAAGAATGCTCAACAGGAGAAAAGCAGACAGAAAGGTAATGACATGTATACTCCCGTGTGCATGGGAGATACCCAGGAACACTGAGTAGCTCCCCAAATGACCCAAGTTACCACCTTAAAAGCTATCTTCAGCTTTCCGATTTAAAAATCGGAAAGGTGTTAGGGAAGGAGGGAAGTTAGGTTACTGGGAGGTTATCAGGCAAAATAGGATAAACACAAGTGCCTGGTTGTCATGCAAATTTGAGCCGAGGCCAAACTCCACTGATAAAAGTTTCTAGAGATTTGGTTATCCTTCCATTCCCAGTACAGAGAGAGGCACCCTTACAAATGTGGATTTACTGCATAAAAGCAAATGCTCCTCATAACAGGGCAGCTTTTCAATTTCCAGAGATTATTCTCTGCTTTTAAAAATAGTTAATCAGCCGAACATAATCCTGTGCCAAAGAGGCATAGTCTGCTCCCCTTCCCGTGGGTGTACCACAGTTTGCGTATCCGTTCATCTACTGGAGAACATTCTGACATCTCTAAGTTTTTAGCCATTGTGCTGCTGCATAAAATTGCATGATGGTTATGGTTGGGATAGTGTTTCAAAGCAGTTGTCTAAATATGGGAGGTGCACTTCTTGGATCCTAAGGTGAGAATCTTTTTCTAATGGTAAAATGTTTTTTAATGGTTCGTTTTTGTTTTATGGATTTCTGTATATCTTGAGTACGAATCCTTTATCAAATACGTATTTTGTAAATATTTTCTCCCAGTTTCCGTCTTGTCTTTGGGTTCTCCGAGCAAGGTCTTTTAGAGTAGAAAATTTTAGTTATATAAAGCCCACGTGATTAGTTATTTTTCTTTTGTGGATAGACTTTTGGTGTTGACTGTTAAAAGTCATCAGCAAGATTGTGTAGGTTTTCTAGCTTTTAACTAAAATTTTTATAATTTTACCTCTAAAATTTGTCTATGGACAGTTCTGAGTGAGTTTTGGTGTAAGCTGTAAAGCCTGTGTCTACCTTCCTTTCATTCCGTATGGTCTCCAACGAATTGGAGAAGACACGGAACAGTCCTGCCCATTGGGAGTTTGAATTAACAAAGATTTGTGGTTCATCCGTTTAACCACGAGGCGGCGCCTCTGCCCCTATTTTTGGAAACGCACAGCGCACGCGCGGTCAGGCCCCGGGACTTTGCCGCTCTCCTAACGGGACCCGGGATTCCTTGGGCTCCGCGGCGGCCCCGGGACCCCGCCGGCCGCGTCCGCAGTGACAGCTCGGTTTCCTCGGGAGCCGCGGGACAGAAAGTTGAGGAGAGGCTCCCCGTGCACTGCCTGCCAAGCGCTCCCCTACAGGGGCCGGGGGAGGAAGGACTCCCGGCGGGGAACAGGTTCTTCGCGTAGTTTGGGGGCGCGGCGGGCGCGGGTGATTTCGGGCTGCAGACGTGGCGGGCGGTGCCTGGGGCGAGTTCGGGGCGCGGGTGAGTTTGGGCCGGGGCACGGCGGGGCCGAGGCAGGTGCGGGGCGTCCAGCGCGTCCCCGGGAGCCTGTGTCTCCACGCCGCGAGCCCCGGGCCCCGTGCGGCGGGTAGATTGGCCGCACCTGCGGGACGCCCTCCGGATCCAGGCGTCCTTCCTAACGAGGCTCTGAGACGGGAGTGGGTTCAGGGAACTTGGCTGCTGAGGCGGCCCGCTTACCGGGGGCGCAGCTCTTGCTGTGCGCCGAGCACACCAGGCGGTTTCCTGGGAAGGGTTCCCGGGTAGGGGGCCGCCTGGGAGACCCCCGGGGCGCATTGAGGCGCTGACCCAGCCTGGCTCCCCAAGGGCGGCCCCTACCCACAGCCTGGGACCTGGGCTTCGTGGTCGGCCCTTTGGGCAGAGCGGGTTTGTGGCGCCCGGTGCCTGTTTCCACACTCGCGTCTGCTTTGGCGCCACGCGGGGTCTCAGTTGCTGCAGCACCGCAGTGTAGTGGGAAGTCTGGGTGCGACGCCCCAGCTCTGCTTTCCAAGGATGGTTGTGGGGATGGGGTCCTGTGGGGTTCCATCCAGCCTGTAAGGTGTCTGCTTCTGTGAGAAGTGCGATGGAATTTCGGTGGGTGTGGCACGGATTCTGCACGTTGCTGTGGGTGGAGGAGACTTGTCATAATCTAACTCTTCCTATCCACGTCCGCAGCGTCCACAGTTTTCAGAGCTCAGGCCTCCTGCGTCCGTGGTTAAGTTTCTTCTTAGGTACTTGTAACTCCAGGGGAAATTTCCGGGGCAAAGTACCTGTGAACCGAAATCAGTCAAAGGGAGAAATAATGTGGGAGAAACCAGCTTATTACTTATTAGCAGCCATACACTTCTGCTCGCCAGTGTCTCTCACAACTTGGCTGCAGAAGAAGGGGCCCCACCCAACTTCTCCAGTCCAGATGTGCCCTCCCTCACCCTTGTAATTACCTGTTGATAAAGAGACGGACTACTTCTCTCCACCCCTTGGAAACACCTACTGATAAGGAGATGCACTGAGGCCAGGCAAGAGATTCTGGAAATACTGCAATTTTACCCACAACACTTTATACTTTATGAAGCAGTTTTAAAGGGCATTGCTTTCTTAATCTCTCTGATGGTTGGTTATTAGTGAATACAAGCAACCGATTTTTTATGTTGGTTTCGTATCTTAGAAGTTTATTGAATTCATTTTTAGTTCTAATAAGGTCTTTGGTGGAGTGGTGTGGGAAACTGGAATTCTAAAATCCCACTGTTTGTACAGCAGGTCACCCCAATGACTAACGCCCAGTGGCTACAGGGGATCCTCTAATGACTCCTGGACCCCTGTAAGGTGAGTAGCGTCCCCTTCAGTTGAACTGGATGGGGAGGGCTTGGCCCCTTTTGACGCGGTGTGATGCTTTTCTCATGGTTGTTTTGCAAAGTAAATTAATTTCCAGCAATTTCAAGCATACAGAAAACTTGCAGTGTCAATACAAATTCTCTTTATACTGAATTCCCCAGCGCCTCACTTTACCACAGTTGCCACTTCACACAAAATGCTGGAGCGCCTACCGCAAACAGGGACACATTCCCAGGGAACCACCACCTGACCCCAAATGAGGGAAGTCTTAGGGTCTCCACATGATAATCCAATGCACAGACCCACCGCAGCTGTCACCACGCGCCCCAGCTGTGTGCACACGTCTTTCTATCCTGAGGCAGTTTCCTTTTTCTGGAACTGTTCCCGAGACTTTACCTCAGTTGGGCTTTCCAGGACCTCACATAAGTGGGATCACATAATATTTGTTCTTCTTTGAGGGGTGCATTTCACTGAGCATAATGGTTTTAGGGTCCATCTGTGTAGCATGTTCTAGGACTCCTTGTTTACTTTGCTGTGTAGAGACCACATTTTTTTATGTGTCTCTGGACACCCAGGTTGTCTCTGCCTTTTGGATGTTGTGAATCATGCAGCTGTGAACATGGGTGTGCAAATATCTAAGTCCCTGCTTTCATGTCATTTGAGCAAATGCCCAGAAATGTAATTGCTAACCATATGTTAATTCTGTGCTCCAGTTTCTGGGGATGCCCCCCCCACTGTTTTAATTAATTAATCAATTAATTTTTATTAATGCATGATTGATATACACTCTTATGAAGGCATGAAAAACCAATGTGGTTACTACATTTACCCATATTATCAAGTCACCACCCACACCCCAATGCAGTCACTGTCCATCAGTGTAGTAAGACGCCACAGATCCACTTTGTGCCTTCTCTGTGCTACATTGTTCTCCCCGTGACCCCCACACCATGTGTACTAAACATAATACCCCTCAATCCCGTTCTCCCTCCCTCCCCGCCCGCCCTCCCACACCCCTCCCCTTTGGTAACCACTAGTTCATTCTTGGAGTCTCTGAGTCTGCTGCTATTTTGGTCCTTCAGTTTTGCTTCATTGTTATACTCCGTAAATGAGGGAAATCATTTAGCATTTGTCTTTCTCCGACTGACTTATTTCACTGAGCGTAATGTCCTCCAGCCCCATCCATGTTGTTGCAAATGGTACCCACACACCGTTTTCAAAGCAGCCTTGGACCATTTTTCTTTATTTCCATATTTGGCAGAATAATGCAGTTTATGGATCAACCCTGTTTTGTTCATCCATTCACCCCTTGAAGGGCATTTGAGTTGTTTCTACCTTTTTGCTGTGGTGAGCAGTGCTGCCAAGAACTCATGGGCCAGTTTCTGTTTGAACAGTTTTTTCATTTCTTTGGGGTAGTTATCTAGGAGTGGGTGTTTACCCACAATTAGGTAATTGTATTATATATTATGAGGAAATGCCAAGCTGTTGTACACAAGCTGCATGTTTTATATTTCCACAAGCAAAGGTTAGGGGCTCCAATTCCTCTACATCCTTGGCAACACGTGACTTTGAATTTTCCTGAGGACGGCCATTGCTGTGTGCTTGCAGGGGGTGGTCACTGTGGTTTAATTTGCATTTCCATAGCAAGTACTGCTGTGTTCATGTGCTTGTTGAACGTTTGTACGTCTTGCTTGGAATTTTTCATCCGCTTTAAACATTTGGGTGTTGTCTTGTTGCCTGGTACAAGTTTGTGGTGTTTTCTGGGATACAGGCTCTTGTCAGATGTACAATGTGGAGATATTTTCTTCCATTCTGTGCCTGTTTTTCACTTTCTGGTTGGTGACTTTTGATGCAGAAAAGTTTTTAATTTGGGGGAACTCTAATTTATGCTTTCTTCCATTGCTTGTCCTTTGGTGTCAGATCTGAGAAACCATGGCTAAATCCAAGGTCATGAACGTTTATCCTCATGTTTTCTTCTAGAGTCCATACATTTACCTATTATGTAAGCCCTTTATTTTGAGTTAATTTTTGTCTGTGACATGAGTTAAGGGTTCAGTTTCATTCCTCCGTACATGGACAGTCATTTGCCCATCAGCGTTTGCTGAAAAGACCATTCTTTCCCTAATTTAATGTTGTCCACCCTTGTTAGAAAGCAATTGACTGTAGATGGTTGGGGTCACTTCTGGGCTTTCCACTCAGTTTTGTTGATCTATACGTACAGTTGACCTTTGACAACATGGGGTTTTGTGTAGCTGACATCCCACAGAGTCAGAATCCACATAAAATATCTCACTCCCCCAAACTTAAGTATTATCCTAAATCTGATTGCCTATTTTGACTGAAAGAGTTACCAATGATATAAACAGTCAATTAACGCATATTTTGTACATTATACATGTTTTATGCTGTATTCTAACAGTAAGGTAAGTTAGAAAAAAGCAAATGTTTCAAATCGTCTTAAGCCTTTAAACATTTTTTCTATATATTTGTGGAAAAAAATCCCCTCAAGTGGACCTGGGCAGTTCACACCCCTGCTGTCCATGGGCCAACTGTGTATGTTTATGCCAGTGTCACAGTGTTTTATTTACTGTTACTTTGTACTAAGATTAGATAGATATTGGGGGTTATGAGCCTTCAGCTTCTATTTTCTTTGTCAAGATTGTTTTCAAGGGCTCTTTGGGTTCCCTTGAAATTCCACATGTCAGGATCAGCTGGTACATTAAAGCCTGTGAATGTTCAAAGAAATCACGTTGACTCTGTAGGTTGCATTTGTGTCATTGTCACCTTAACAGTGTTTAAGTCTTTCCATCAACATGAGTAGACTTTACATGTATTAAATCTTTCTTACTTTTTAAATTATCAATGTTTTATAAATTTCAATATACAACATTTGAACCTTAATTCTATTCTTAGTATTTTATTAATGTTCACATTATTTAATGTGGAATTTTAAAAAAGACAGGCTTCTCCTCTGAGCACAAGGCTCTTTCCATCACCCTGGGGGAGGGGCCTTCACTCCCCACCCAGAGCTGCAAACGGACAGTTAGAGACACAGCCTGTCAGACCCTCAAATAGCTGTGGAAGCTGATACTTGTCACTATAGCTAAATCAGCCTTTTATTTGGAATCTCAGTCTGTACATCTTGGGGTCACACGTTATACGTTATATTTTTGGTATAACTCAACTTAGTTTCTGTTTTAAATCCCCCTTCTCCTGGGATAGTGGAAACACGACTTCCCAACCCTCTGCCTGGGATTAGCCACCATGAACATGGAAGTACAGTAGAAAACATGTATGTTGGTCTGTGCCTCAATCCTGACACTGGGCTTCTAAAGCTCTGGGGATTTCCTGAGTAAATGTGGCATCTTTTTTTCTAAGTAGGTGGTTCTGGGTGGGTTCTTCTGGCTGTCTGACAGGCAGGAAGCCCAAGCCATGATTAGAAGTTTGAGATTTTCAGCCTCACCCCTCCATTCTCCAGAGAAAGGAGAGGGGATAGAAATGGAGTTAATAATACATCATACCAGTGTCTCAAAATATGGATTTTGGAGAGCTTCCAGGTTGGTGAACCCATCCATGTTGTGTACCGGGAGTGCGATGCGTTCCAACCCCACAGGGAAGAATGACGCCTTCTGCTGGCCCAAGGCCTATGCCTTCATAATCCCAAAGAAGCTGTTAGAAACCATTTCTCATGTGGGGTAGACCTGTAACCTCCAGTGATCAAGGCACCAGCCTCACTGGGCAAATCACTGTACAGTTCACTGTACAAGTTGTAGTGAACTGTAATGGATGTACCCCAGTTTGCCAAAGCATTCATCTGCTGAAACACATCCTGATTTCTTTAGGGTTTTAGCCTTTATGACCAGAGCTATTGTGTAAAATTGCATGGTGGCTTTTGTTGGGGCATGGTTTTTCAAAGCAGTTGTCTAAATACTGGTGATGTAATTCTTGGATATTAAGGTGAGACTTTTTTTTAAATTGTAAAATATTTTTAATGGCTCATTTTTGTTTTATGGATTTTTATATATCTTGAGTACAAATCCTTTATCAAATATGTATTTTGAAAATATTTTCTTTCAGTTTGTGTCTTGTGTTTGGGTTCTCTGAGCAAGGTCTTTTAGAGTAGAAATTATAATTCTATAAAGCCCATGTGATTATTTTTCTTTTGTGGATAGACCTTTGGTTTTGGGTGTTGAAAGTCTTCAAGGTTGTGTAGATTTTGCTTTTACCTACAAATTTTATAATTTTGCATAAAAAATTTGCCTATGGAGAATTTTTTTAATGAGTGTCTCATTAAAAAAAATTTTTTAAATTAAGGTATTATTGATATACACTCTTATGAAGGTTTCACATGAAAAATCACTGTGGTTACTACATTCACCTGTATTATCCAGTCCCCTCTGTACCCCGTTGCAGTCACTGTCCATCAGTGTAGTAAGATGCCACAGAGGCACTACTTGTCTTCTCTGTTCTACACTGTCTTCCCCGTGATCCCCCACATCATGTGTGCCAATCATAATAACCCTCAATCCCCTTCTCCCTCCCTCCTCACCTGCCCTCCCCCACCCTCCCCTTTGGTTAACTGCTAGTCCCTTCTTGGAGTCTGTGAGTCTGCTGCTGTTTCTGTCCTTCAGTTTTACTTTGCTGTTATACTCCACAAATAAGGGAAATCATTTGGTATTTGTTTTTCTCCACCTGGCTTATTTCACTGAGGATAATATCTTCCCGCTCCATCCATGTTGTTGCAAATGGTAGGATTTGTTTTTTTCTTACAGCTGAGTAGTATTCCATTTTTTATGGGAGGCATGCTACTCAAGCTGTGTAGCAAAGCTCAGGCTGGAGAAAGACCCCCCACAAATCAAGGGCCTTCACAGCTGGCTCCCTCTATTACCCACCTTGATTTTGTTATTCTCCTTTATACTATTGGCTTTGTGTTTGCTTGCATTGTTGCCAAGGGCTAAGCTAACCTTTGCTAAGCTGCATGGAAAGAAGGAGAACACAAACTTCCCAGAAGCTTTTCAGGATAGTGGTCCTGAAAAATAGAACACACAGAGGCCAGATGGCAATCTTGGCATAGAATACCAAAACCTGCAGGTAGCTAGTCAAACACTGACTACCCCATTTCCACCTAAGTGTGAATGCCCCTCTTTTTTGTAATGCTAGTGAAATTAGTGATGAAGAGTTTTATAGGAAAAGTAGAGAAATAGAGTTATAGGGGAATACTGAATGGAATAACCCTGTTCGACACTTAATCAATCTTCTCATGTTTTCTTCCATCTACTACTTCTATAGTTTTTCTTCTTCCTTCCTAATTACAGCCCTTTACTAGAATTTGTGCCTCATACATAAAATTACCAAGTACCATAATTCTTCCAAGTGATAAGCATACCTCAAGACAAGTGCTGGGCATAGAAGCCACGGGGCATAAATCTGCAAAGAAGTGAAAAGCTAACATTTTCAAAGAACATTATTTCTCTCTCACTTACCAGCTTTACATCTCCCTGTATGGCCCCAGAAGATGGCTGGTTAGCCAGAGACAGGTAAGATTCCTTAAGGGAAGAACAACCTAAGACAGGCACAGTCACAGGGGGGCCATCAGGTGAGAAAATAGGGTCCAACAGAGGTGAGACTTGAACCTCACCCCCCAGTTTTGAGAGAAATCGTCTACACCTGTGGATGTTTTGTTTCTCTTGTCTGGCTTGGATTAATACCTAGTCTATAGGCACAAACCTGATCATCTACAGTTGCCTTCTTACAGTTCTAAATCATGCTTTCTATCTTTATCTTGCATCTACCTATGATAGAATAAATATTATGAGAATATAAAGTGTAGCCATTGTATTAAAAATATAGATGATACCTGCCTAGCTAACTGGGGTAGTGAGTGACCTGTATTTCATCCTGAGATGATAGGCTCCATAGTCACTGCTACATACTGCATGCTCCTGTGGTCACATGCACTACCTAGAAGCTGCATAGCATAGAAACATAAAACACAATAGAGTACATGTTCCCAGGAAAAGTTTTGGTCAAGGAACAGAAAACGATCACCTAACACTTGACCAACCATGAATAGATTAGAAAGAAGAAGAAAGAAAAAGCTTGCCTATACCTATTACTCAACTGCCTATACCAATTAATCAACAGAACAATAAAAAATAATCATATCCTTGTGCAAAATGGTAGTTGTCATCAGCACTTTTTTGAGAGACCACCTCCATTGCACTCTGTGTCCTGTCTCTCCATGCACCGACTCTGTCTCATCCTTTTGAGCTTCACACCTCCCCGCTTGAGCTGGACTCCGGCACATTGTGTTTATGTACCACAACTTCTTTATCGATCCATCTACTGATGGACACTTAGGTTGCTTCCATATCTTGACTATTGCAAATATTGCTGAAACAAATATAGGGCTGCATAGGTCTTTTTGAATCTGAGAAATTATATTCTTTGGGTAAACTCCTAAGAGTGGAATTCCCAGGTCAATTGGTATTTCTATTTTTAGTTTTCTAAGGAACATTCCTATGGGGAATTTTGAGTTAATTTTGGTGTAAGTTGTAAAGCCTGTGTCTACTTTATTTCACTCATTTCACTCTCAAAGTGGAGAAGACACAGGACATTTGTGCCCATTGTGACTTGAATTTCCAAAGATTTGTGGTTCATCAGTTTAGCCACAAGGGGGCACCACCTTCCCTGAGCTGTGAGAGCGGTCCTGCCCTGCTCACCGTGACCCGCAAGTGGTGCATCTGCCCTCTTTGTGGACCAGCGGGGCACATGCACGGTCAGGATGCAGGCCTTTTCTCCCAGCTCTGACTGGTGCTGGAATTGCTCCGGCTCCCCTACGTCGCTCCATGACATGGGCCGTGTCCACAGTGACAGCTCAGTTTCCTGAGGAGCTGCAGTAGGGAAAGGTAAGGAGAAGCTTTCTGGGCATCGCCTGCTGAGCGCTCCTCTTCAGGGGCCGGGGGAAGAAGGCCTGCGATGGGGAACGGGGTCTTTGTGGAGTCTGGGCTGAGAAGGGTGCGGCTGAGTTCAGGGTGTGGCGGGCGGCACTCAGGGAGAGTTTGGGCCTGGGCTGAGAATGGGCCGGGTGTGGGGAGTGGGCTGATGCCCCTTCCCCCACTTGCTGATGTGGCAGGAATGGAGAACAAAGAATATCCTGTTTACACATTCCATGAGCAACTGAAGGAGCCCTGCTGTGCCTACCTTTGCCCGGCTACCACTGACGTCAATACTGTGCTTGATTATCTATTGGATAATGCTATTTCCTGGAATAGTGTGCCTTCTTTGCTGTATTGACGCGGTCCAGCCGTGCTTAGTCGAGCAGGTCCTGAAGTGCAGAAGGGGGCAAAGAAAACAAAGAAAGACAGAAAGAACAGGGAGGGCTGATGCTCCTGTGCATTGCCAGCAAAAATTTAATGAAGGTCCAGGGTTTATATAATGCAGTGGGGTTACATGACTCCAGGACATAGCATTATCCAATAGACAATCAAGCACAGTATTGACGTCAGCGGTAACCGGGCAAAGGTAGGCTCAACAGGGTTCCAGTTAGTTGCTCATGGAATGCATAAACAGAATGTTCTTTGTTCCCCATTCCCGCCACATTGGCAAGTGGAGGAAGGGCATAGCCAGAAGCAGGGGAGGTGTTTCCAGACATCTTCAAGGTCTCCCTATTTTCAGAGTGAGGAGTCTTGGCTCGTCTTCGAGGACAAGAAATGTTTTTGTGGAAAGATAACTTCCAAGGACTGCACCGGTTGTTCTCAAGCTGGTGCTTTCCCATGCTGCGCTCAGACATGGGGGAAGGTGCTTTCCCATTCTGCCTACAAACATGTGAGAAGACAAAGGTGGTCCCCCACACTGTATAAATACTCTGGACTCTAATAAAGCTTTGCTCGCAATGTGCAGGAGCATCAGCCCTCCCTGTTCTTTCTGTCTTTCTTTGTTTTCTTTGCCCCCTTCCGTACTTCAGGACCTGCTCGACTCGGCGTGGCCGGACCACGTCAAGTGGCGCCCAAACAGGGACCTGAAGGAGAGGGAGAAGGTGAGGGCCACCACGTCGAGAAGAGAAAGCCCTGGCCAGGGTAACTAGAGAAGATGTGCGAGAGAAGAGGCGTGCAAGCAACGTGGATGTGGTAAGTGATTTTTCTGGGAGTCCAATATGTGACAGGCAGGAAGCAAACAGCTTTATGTCTGCAGGTTGAAGAAATTATTGGCTATTAGGGGAATTATATTAGGGAAGCCCCAATTAGAAAGATTTTTAGACTATATTAAGGAAGTCTGCCCGTGGTTTCCAGGAGAAGGGACAGTAGACATAGATTTATGGAATAAGGTAGGAGAGGGATTACAAACTTAACATTCTGCCCACGGACCAAAGAAGGTTCCAGTAGATACTTTTGGACTGTGGACCTTGATTAGAGATTCTTTAGATCTTAGGCATGAAGGATTTAAGATAGAAAATGTGAAAGAGCATGCCCTTGGTATGGGTCAAGCCACTAAGGAAAATGAAAGCAATCTTGCTTCTCCAGCCATCTCCCTGTCTGCTCCGCCATTAGAAGCGCCAGAAGGGCAGGAGCCGTCTTATCACGAACTGGACAGCGGCTCGGACGAGGAGATGGAGGAGGAACAGAGCCCTCTAGTGGAGGAAGCTTTAGTTAAACTTTGTGATAAGGAGATACAAACAATAGAGATAGCCTCCATAGGCTCTAGCAAGAAAGTTTATCCATCCCTGCTCACAGCAATGTGGACAGTCGCCACAGACCCATCCAGAATACCTTTTGAAGAGCAGTGGAATGAAATTCAGGGCACCCTGAAGCAGCTTACTTTAGCCTTAGAAGCGCAGCAAAAGATGGGACAGCCGCACCCCAAGAGAAGAGACTCCCCTGTGAGTAAGGCTGAAACAGCTCCCCTTGAAAGGGCAGGTTTGATCCTGTTCAGCCTATATCCTCAGAACAAACTAAAGAGAAAACAGTGGAGCAAAAGACAGAGAAGGGTTTAGAACAGAAAGAAAAACAGCCCATAGAGTTTAAGGAGGAAACGCCTCGTGTGCTCCCAGTTAATATGCAGAAGAGACAGAGAAAGGTTACTCCTCTTGAGGCAGTACTACAACAAGCTCAAGATCAGAGAGAGGACACACAAGAATTTTTTGTCTATCCATTGTTAGAATGGCCAGGTGACAATGGAGAGGTATTCAGACAACATGTGCCATTTCCTTTCAAACAGTTGAAAGAGCTGAAAGAGGCCTGCAATAAATATGTCCCCACTGCTCCACTTTTCATCCTCATTTAATCTCTACTCAGACAGCCAGTATGTAGTCAATGCTGTCTCCCAACTGGAGACTGTTCCTCTCATTGACACTTCTACTACAGCCATCCAGCAGCTTTTTGTACAGATGCAGTCTTTGCTTCAACAGGGGACAGAGTGCTGTTATATAGGTCACATATGTGCTCACACTATGTTACCTGGTCCTTTGACTGAAGGTAATGCATTAGCTGATGCAGCCACGTGCTGCGTAGGCCTTACACAAATAGAAAAGGCTGTGCACTCTCACTCATTACATCATCAAAACAGTCATAGTCTTCACAAATATTTTCACATCACTAGAGAAGCTGTGAGGCAAATTGTTGAATGATGCTCAACCTGTCCTGAGCATCTCAACCTTCCACAACTTGGTGTCAACCCTCGTGGCCTCCTGCCAAATCACCTGTGGCAGATGGATGTCACGCACATCCCTGAATTTGGAAAATTAAAATATGTTCATGTTACCATTGACACCTATTCAGGTTTCTTGCATGCTACCGCTCTCTCTGGAGAATTCACAAGTTATTCGCCATTGCCTCTCTTGCTTTGCTGTTATGGGCATTCCCAAGCTGATTAAAACGGACAATGGATCTGGCTACACCAGTTGCCGCTTTTGCACATTTTGTGCACAATGGGGTATTGCCCACAAGACAGGCATCCCCTATAATCCCCAGGGCCAAGGCATTGTTGAAAGAGCCCATGGCACTTTGAAAGCCCAGCTCAATAAAATTAAGAAGGGGGAGTTATACCCCGTTACATCTTTGAATTATTTATCGCATGCACTCTATATTTAAAAATTTTTAACTCTAGACCTTGCGGGATGCAGTTCCGCAGAGCGCTTTTGGTGCTCTGGCGGTCATCCGCCCCTCACACAGGTGCAATGGTAAGATCCTCTGACCAGGGCATGGCAAGGTCCAGATCCCATCCTTCTTTGGGAGCGAGGACACGTTTGTGTCTTTCCACAGGATGCTGAGGGCCCGAGGTGGTTGCCAGAAAGGCTGGTGCATCATGCAGACCATATTCCTCCTGATCCTGCTCCAGCTCTGGAGGACCCCAGCTGAAGAGCAAGCAGTGGAGCAAGCAGTTCAGCGCATATATTGGGCGTATGTTCCTGACCCTCCTCTGCTCCATCCAGTCAGTTGGAAGTCTCCCGAGGTACAGGTTTACTCCAATGATTCTGACATTTTGGGAGGCCCATCGGAACACCTAGCAATAGGAGCAACGGCACCTTGCCCTCTGACCACCCTGTGTGCAGTGTGCTTACATCTTCATCTTCACTTAAAAATGACACATTGCCACTACCCTGGGCAAACTGCAAGGGCTCCCTTTCACTTGCGGGCACAGGTGATGAATGGCCACAGCAGATGAACATCACTAAAGAACTTTACATTGTGGACTGCTCTTAAGGACCAAATTCAAAGACGCTGGCCCCGCAATACAGAGGACTCTCTATGGGACTTTGGTACACTCCAGATGGGTATCCTCAAACCTCTTGGTGGAAAATAGGGGGGGCTATGGGAGGGTTAGATTGGGATAATAGTACAAGTGTTAATGTAAACAATGATACACATGTGGCGGCTTGCATTGCCCCCCCATGTGCTGTTGTAGGGTCTATTTCTATTAATATGACTTATCAGGAAAATATGTTTTGCATTGCCTGTAAAAATTGCAGTCTCACTAGCTGCATCTCTTCTGTGTCCAACAATACAATGGTTCTTTTATTTAAGCAACCCCCTTTCCTTTTGATTCCCATGAACCACATGGGACCTTGGTATGATGATAATGGCCTGTAAGTGTTGATAGAATTGAAGAAAGCTCTAGACCATCCCAAGAGAGCTGTGGGCCTCATTACTGTAGGGTTGTTATCTTTAATTTCCTTTATTGTATCTTCTACTGTAGCAGCTGTAGCATTAACTGAGAATGTACAAACTGCAATCTATGTCAATGGTTTGACCCAAAATGCAACTCAGGCTCTTAATGATCAAGGAAATATTGATAAGAAAATAAGTCATAAGCTTAATGTCCTGTATGACATGGTCATGTATTTGGGTGAAGAGGTTCAGGGCCTAAAGTTAAGGCACCAATTGAAATGTCATGCATCTTATAATGAAAGTTGTGTCACATCTAAAGTGTATAATCAATTTAAGTATAGTTGGGAAACAGTGAAGAATCACCTACAGGGCATATGGCTTACTGATAATTTCACCAAAGATTTTTCTAGACATACCTAAGGAAATACTTGATATGCAAAATGCAGAACTGTGGTTTGATCCTGTTAAAACCATTCAAGATATCCTAGACACCCTCAAGCACGCAGCCTCTCCTTTCGGCAAGTTGGGAGACTTGCCCCATTTTCTGTTATCCATTGCAACTGCTCTGCTATGTCTTCTTGTAATGATATTATTGATAACTTACCTTGTGTCATCAAACTAGGATTACGGTCCTTTTTGCAACTGGGTTCCAAGACCCAAATGCCAGCTCTTAAATGCCACCCTCATTATATGGATGTGGAGAAGAGGACAGGATAGTCAACAATGGGTAAGTGTCTTGGAGACCTCTGGCAACCTAAGACAGGGCCCTCATGATGGAATGCGAGTACCAATGACGGGTAAGTCCAGATGAGTCATCCAGGAACACCTAAGACAGGCACTGTCACCCTCTTATAAAATAAAAAAGGGGGAGATGTGGGGAGCGGGCTGATGCCCCTTCCCCCACTTGCTGATGTGGCAGGAATGGAGAACAAAGAACATCCTGTTATGCATTCCATGAACAACTGAAGGAGCCCTGCTGTGCCTACCTTTGCCCGGCTACCACTGACGTCAATACTGTGCTTGATTGTCTATTGGATAATGCTATTTCCTGGAATAGTGTGCCTTCTTTGCTGTATAAATACTCTGGACTCTAATAAAGCTTTGCTGGTGACGTGCAGGAGCATCAGCCCTCCCAGCTCTTTCTGTCTTTCTTTGTTTTCTTTGCCCCCCTTCCGCACTTCAGGACCTGCTTGACTCGGTGCAGCTGGACCGCATCAGCCGGGGTGGGTGTGTGGTGTCCAGCACTTCCCCGGGAGCCTGTGTCTCTGCAGTGGGTGGATTGGCCGCACCTGCAGGATGCCCCTGGGCTGCAGGCATCCTTCCTAATGAGGCTCTGAGATGGGAATGGGGTCGGAGGGGACTTGGCTGCTTAAGTGGCCCGCTTACCTGGGCCGCAGCCTTTGCTGTGCACCCAGCACATGGGGCAGTTCCCTGGGAAGGGTCCCTGAGGTGGGATCTGCCTGGGAGGCGCCCCGGGCACAGCATGGCACTGACCCAGCCCAGCTCCCTGAGTGCGGCCCCTACCCACAGGCTGCGCTGGGGGCCTCGTTGAGCCGGTTCTTCATGCCGAGCAGGTTGGGGGATGAGGGGTGCCTGGTGTCCTGTTTCCACACCTGCTTCTGCTTGGACACCACATGGGGTCTCCATTGCTACAGGTCCACAGTGTAGTGGGAGGTCAGGGCATGATGCCCAGGCTCTGCTTTCTCAGAACTGCTGTGGGGATGGGGTCATGTGTGGTTCCATTCACCCTGTAGGGTGTTTGCTTCTGTGTGAAGTGTGGTGGAATTTCGGTGGGGGGTCCCATGGAGTCTGAAGGTTGCTGTGGGTGGACGGGACTTGTAATAACCTAACTCCTCCCATCCAGGTCTGCAGTGTCCACAGTGTTCAGACCTCAAGCCTCAAGCCTCCCACCTCATTGGTTAGGTTGTCCTTAGGTACTTTATTTTTTATGATGCAGTTGTGAAGGGCATTGTTTTCTTCATCTCTTTTTCTGATAGTTGGTTATTGCTGAACAGAAGCAAACAACTTCTGTATATTGATTTTGTATCCTGTAAGATTATTGATTTTATTTTTAGCTGTAACAGGTTTTTGGTGGAGTGGTGTGGATATTGGAATTAAAAAATCCCACTGTTCCACTCCAGGTCGTCCCAACAACCAAGCCCAGTGTCTGCAAGGGAATTTTACCACATGCCTTGTAGTGACTCCCACAGGCTGAGTAGCAGTCCACTTCGGGTGAACCGAATGGGGAGGGCTTGGCCTCTGTGACCAGGTGTGATGTCTGCTCTGCTTTTCTGGTGCAGGACTGACATGGTTGTTCTGCAAAGTAATTTACTTTCCAGCAATTTCAAGCACACAGAAAACTTGCAGTGTCAGTACAAACACTTTTTACACTAAATGCCCCATGGTCCCACTTTACCACACCCACCACTTCACACAAAATGCTCTTGGCCTCTACCCCAAATAGGGAGCCAACACCTGACAGTAAATGAGGGAAGTATTACTCCACATGATAATCCAGTGCACAGACCCCACACAGCTGTTTCCACCTACCCCAACTGTGTGCAAATGTCTTTTCATTCTGTTCCCATTTCCTTTTTCTGGAACTGTTTCAGAGACTTTAGCTCAGATGGGCTCTGCCAGATCTCACATAAGTGGGATCACATAGTATTCGTCCTTCTGTGACTGGTGCATTTCACTGAGCAAAATGGCTTTAGGGTCCATCCATGCAGCAGGTGCCAGGACTCCCTTGTTCACTCCACTGTGTGGAGACCGCACTTTGTTCATCCATTTATGGACAGGCGGGTCTTCTCCACCTTTTAACCATTGTGAGTCATGCAGTTGGAACGTGGGTGTCCAAATATCCAAGTCCCTGCTTTTGTGTGGTTTGGGCAGATGCCCTGAAATGGAATTGCTGCTCATACTTTAGCTGTATGTTCAAGTTTCCGGGGATGCCCTCCCCCCTTCCCACACTGTTTTCAAGGAGGCTGTGGACCATTTTCCATTGTTTCTTTATATGGCAGAAAAATGCAGTTTATAGATCAACCTGGTTTTGTCCATCTATTCATCCCTTGATGGGCATTTGAGTTGTTCTTGACTTCTTGCTGTGGTGAACAACGCTGCCAAGAACTCATGGGCCAGTTTCTGTTGGAACATGATTTTCATTTCTTTGGGTATTATCTAGGAGTGGGTGTATACCCACAATTAGGTTATTGTGTTTTATCTTTATGAGGAAATGCCAAGCTGCTGTACACAGGCTGCACATTTTACATTTTCACAAGCAAAGGTCAGGGTCTCCAATTACTCTGCATCCTTGGCAACATGTGTATTTCAATTTTCCTGATTATAGCCATTCCCATGTGTGTGCAGGGAATTCTGTGTGACACCTTTCCATGTGCTTGTTAAACTTTTGTATGTCTTGGAGTCTTTCATCAATTTAAAAAACTGTGATGTTGTCTTGTTGCCCTGTACAAGCTCAT